>NC_134999.1:37266909-38000659 GCF_051020985.1 Nomia melanderi
ATTATCGAAGCAACTTGTTTCATTAAGAGGAGAAGCAATAGCTCCGCTGTAAAGATTTCATGCATCACCGTGTATCGCCGTTAATTGCAAAACTGCTCGGGTCCGTCGCCGATTTATTGTCCGACTTGGCCGAGCGACGTCTGACTCTGGCTGACAGATGCCACTTGATCGCTTTTTATCTCGGGCGAACGCGACTGGGCGTCGCCGATGCGTCAGAGAAGGCTCGTCGGTTGTTGTTGCAGATGCATCGCGTTTTATCGGCGAATCCCCGGTCCGTTTTCGTCGCCGGAAGATAACGGATAAAACACCACGGTCCAGAGGACGCGTAGCTGCAACTGCAACGATGCACATTCTACGTACTCTCCGTCTACGATTCGATGGCTAATATTGGACATCATTCGAATCTGTTGGGTTTAATAAATAATGACACTTCTTTATTTATTAAATACAATACAAATCTTATTACAACAAGACTATATTAACACGAAGGACAAAACAAAAACAAACCAATAACAAAATCGTTACCCAGAACAACAAAACATACGTTGATATATATGTATATATTATATATACGTGCTATACTTTTCTAACAGAATCAAATTTCATTTCAATAACGACGATCAACGAATAACGAATCTTCGTTCGATCATTTGTTATTGAAGTTACTCATTCGCGTGGGGACCTTGTACTAGTTATTTAATGCATTTCTTATTCATGCTTACAAATTCGATGATAGCGAGACAAGTTTCATTAGTTTCCGATATCACAGTCAGAACAACGAATAACAAATGGCAATTCCATTTATTCGTTATCTGTGTACGAATTCATTATTCGTCGGAAATCATTAGATAGAATTTGTTCGTTATTTTAACTGTTGCCTGGCGCTGCTAACGGGACACAAGAGAAGGCTCTTGCCTACACGTTCTCCATGGAATCGGAAATTAGAATTGAACATGAGTCGAGAACTGACTAATTAGAGACACGTTTCTTCGGTCTAATAATTGAATTGCAACGGCCAGTGTTCGCCGGGATCGTGTCAACGACTGGCGTGCAGCGCGCAGCTGGTCGACGGGAACGCGTCGGTTACCGGGAACGTTATTTCAGTCTGTGGCACGATTACGCGCCGGCTCGGCCGGTGCACGCTCGAATTTTCGCGGTGTCGACGGTCAGCACTTGCGCGCTGCGCTCGCGCCTCGGACGCCTCGCCGACGATTGTTTTGAAATCGGGGACACTAGAATTTCGCTCGCCGCAGCGACATATCGCGCTTATTATTAGACCTCGCGGACCTTTGCGAAAACGCAATTCACTTGGCGTAATGAACGCTGGAGTCGAGCGGAAGTTTTGACTGCGGGAGGACTGAATTAACTGCAGCTCGAGTATAGATAATATCGGACTCGCCGCCGGTTTCCTCCTTCATTTGCAGTGATTATTCGATTTTGCATTCTATTCGAAACTGCTGGCTTATATAATTATCCAACGGTTGTTCGATAATCAACGTATAATAATAGGAAACGAGAAATTTAAGAGTATATTTACATATTTTATTGGACATTACGTATTCGATAAAAAAGGTTCCACGGAATTTCATGAAATCGGTATCAAAGGTCAGGCTGCACCAATTTCCATAGTCCTTTCATCACGAACCCATTACGGCCGGCGATTACGCAAGATTTATTTCCCCCGCGTTTCGAATAAGTGGAATAATTACAGTCAACTTTCACTGAGCAGCTCAGTCCCGGGTGAACGGGCAACTGTTCCTGTTCATTTCGAACCTGTCACTTTCCAACCTGTTATCTCGATCGCTCGTTACTCGTACGTGCAAACGGAACTCGGGTAAAACTCGACTGCCGCGAGTTATTTATTCCGTCTCGACGCTGTTCGCGGGAAAAATGTATTTCCGAACGATTATATCGTTCGTACTACTTGATTTTAACAATTTGCATAGCCGCGCGAAACAGGTTTCTTCGAGGAGCGAAGAAATACGCGGCTGAAACGCTGTCTTATCAATGACCCGATTGGATCGCGACGCGCCAGCATCCCCCCTCAGTTTCGTCTCGCCTCGTCGAAGCTTAATGGGTTCGCACAACCGTCGTCCGGCCGTAATAAACCCGTGAACGTATAACAGTCGCCAGTATAATTGCCAGTCATTTGGTTGACATTTGTACGATTCTCATCGATAATGCCGCGAGGCGAAGCGTAATGTGTTTACGTTCCAGCTAGATAACGGCGAGGTGTGTCACGTCGCGATAACCGTCACGCCGATTGTACTTTGTACCCATTGTACGAGCGATTCCTCGATTATTTCTGATCGATGATTCCTGAATTGTCTCGCCTCGTCGCGTCGCCTACTGGCATTCCCCTCTCGCCTCGATCCGATAGAGCTCGTTACGTTCCTTGATCGGTTTCTGACGCGGACCGTCGCCCTTGGCATCGTTGTTTGCGCTGTAATCCGATCCAAATCGACTTTGCCGCTCGAGGTCGCTGCACTACCTGTGCAACGTTACCGTTCCCGACGCTTTTCCTCCTTTCGAGCTTGATATCCGTTTCGTCGTCGAAATGTTACGCATTTTCCTCTTGTTTCGCTGAAATACGTCGTTGCGAATTCTGACAGGCTTTTAGTCTGTTTCGTTATCCTTCCGTTGTTAGTTATTCCGGAAAGGGAATCACCATACGTTTGCATATGCTCGAAACGTTTTAATGTATATAATCTAGAAGCTAATGGGAATATAGTTTTGTTATCTTCTTGTTAATATAAATAAGGGTTAAGGAGTTTGACGAAATCGTGTATTTAGATATTATGGACGAATAATATACGACGTATAATATATGAACGAATAATATTGAGCTACTCAGTTAACCTCTAGTTATGTTAACAAGAAGATAGCAAAATTATGTTCCCATTAACTCGTAGATTACATACGTTAAAACATTAGATATTTCGAACGATTATCCAGGTAACGTTTCTCTACGCGAAAATTACATTATTCCATGGATTCGATAAACGATACGCAACCAACGATTCGTTTCTAACGGCAGACAATACGAACGCTGTTTTTTAAATGATTATAACAACACGGCGTCTTCGCAGGCTGGCTAACTTTAGACAGCCACGCATACTAATGAACTGCATCTGCAAACCGAGCTCGCATGCGCACGCGATTTTCCAAGAGCGTCACGACAATTGCGATAAACTCGCGAGGATAGCATTAATCGAGTTTAAACTTCAGTAATTTTATCAGCGAACGACGCGATAATTAAGAATGATGATTTTGCTAATTGTCCGCGGTCGAAGTCCACCAACAAAGTTTCGTTCACCGAGATAGAGTGACAACGGTGAAAGAAGTGGGGGAACGAAGTTGACTCTAGACTGCGTCGTGCATTATGCACACCGTCTACTAACCTAATCTATTTTATTCGAATAGTACAATGTGTTTCGTTGACTAGGAAAGACCATAAGTTTCGCATCAGCAGCGCGTTCTCGATTCGAAAGAAAACAATATAACTAGAACTGCAAACGCAACGATAGGTAATAGTCTTACAAACGGAAGTAACACCGATCAACTTTATTCTCAAGTGAATCAGAAGCTTGTTAACACTAGAACTACCGTACCTGTCAAAATGACTGGTTTCGATTTTGTTTAGCAATTATTGATTCGAAGCATTGAATACTCGAAATGATTTTGAAAATAGTTTCATTTCAGTACTATAATGAATGCCTGAAGAAACTGAAAATAATCTATTGTTACAATTTTTATAGGAATTGCGTATTAATCGTATTAAATGCTCGGTAGTTCTAGTGTTAAATTTGGATCATCATCCTGTCCACCGTAATTGATCGTTCCCTCGAGCTTAAACAAAATTATCCAGATAATGGAACGTCGATCAATTTTCAATTTCATTGAATATTCACGCAACGATAGGCAACAATCTTACAAACGGAACTAACACCGAACAATTTCATTCTCAAGTGAATCAAAAGCTTATTAAATTCGGATCATCATCCTGTCCACCGTAATTGATCGTTCCCTCGAGCTTAAACAAAATTATCCAGATAATGGAACGTCGATCAATTTTCAATTTCATTGAATATTCACGCAACGATAGGCAACAATCTTACAAACGGAACTAACACCGAACAATTTCATTCTCAAGTGAATCAAAAGCTTATTAAATTCGGATCATCATTCGGTCCATCGTAATTGATCGTTCCCTCCAGCTGAAACAAAATTATCCAGATAATGGAACGTCGATAAATTTTGAATTTCATTGAATATTCGCGCAACGAGTCGATACCGATGTATCGGGATCGACAAGAGAAGCGACACCTCTGAAACTCTACTCTCGCAGCCTAGCATTGTCACCCGGCCCGTTTATCGAGAAATCTTCTTCCTTTCCGTTTCCATCGTCGGCCGGCTGGCTGGCCTACATTCCCCCGTTGCATCCCACGCGTGCGCGTGCATTATGCGACAGCTAGAAAGCCGCTTTCGCGGCGGACTAATTTACCCGGTTGTTTTTTCATGCCCGTTTCTTTTCGTTTCCAGCGTGCGGCGATCGTCTTAATGAATTGCTGAGCCGTCGGGGGAACGAAGTGGAATCAGAAATAAAAGCCGGCGAACCATGACCACCGTCAGACAGATACTACGTTGCGCAAAAAGGCTCGGCCAGCTGCCGGAGAGCGGGGCGAGGGCTTTCAACCGGTCCGCCAGATGCGCGTCCACCCAGACGCAGCAGAAGGTCGTCGAGAACGAAAATGGGAAACGGATTTTCTCGTCGCCCTACGGCGAGTATACGTTCAACGAGATGTACACCCACGAATACGTGTGGAAGAACCTGCCAGACTTCGCGGACAAGACCGCCCTGGTGCGTGCTCGATCATATTTTCGTATAGAACTATTTCCACTCTGATCAGCTGACTAGTTAGTTGCAAAATAAAACGAACTGGACGAGCAATTTGTTTTGGTAGATACTTAACCCTTAGCAGTTCTATGTCGAGTCAGACTCGACATTCTATTTTATTGTAACCTCTACCTGTAACAATTTTTTCTATATTTATTTGTGGCATCGTAATTGTACCATTTAAAGGTAACATTTCAATGACTCCCAAATATACTTGAATAAATAATTACAGCGTCATATTAAGCTGTAATCGAATGAACTAACGTCGACGTGAACCTCAAAGTGAGAAACCAAGAGCACTTCGGACCGCAAAGGGTTAAACGAGAGGAAAGACGAAAACTGATAGACTGATTCAGAGTAGAACTACCGAGCATTTAATACGATTAATATGTAATCCCTATAAAAATTGTGACAATAGATTATTGTGTTTTTTTAGACATTCATTATAGTATTCATATGAAACGATTTATTTTCAAGATAATTTCAATTATTGAATGCTTTTAAGATATTAATAATTCCGAAACAGAAAGATCAAAACATTTTGACTGGTTCTAGTCAAAGTTAGTCAAAGGTAGTTCTAGTGTTAATGGGGAGACATAAGAATTGATAGAAAGTTGAATGGACGAAAGAGAATGCAGAACTTTAAATCAAACTTTAAAACCGGTCATTTGATCGCGGTGCGTTTAGTGGTAATACTTATTCCCCCGTATCGAAGATAAAACCGAGCAATTGCTATCATGTAGTTCAGCGAGGTTTAAAGTAACGCAACGAAATTTATCTTTAAGATAGTGGATACTCTGCGAGGGTCGCTGGCGACCTCCACTCAAATTAAATTAATATAATTCGCATGATTACACGGTGATTGCTTGGCAACAGTTTTGTATTACACGTAATGCTATCTATTCGAATGAAATCGTCTTTTTAAATATCAGCTGTCTCGTGAGGCATAATTGTCTCCGAGTAATTTCTCAACGTGTCACGAGACAGATGAATCGGCAAGTTCTGGCATAATGATAATGACTGGCAGATGTGTTTACATTCTCTTTTTTTAGTGTGTAGCAAATTAAAATTGATGTCAGCAGTCTCAGACACGTGTACACTCGGCAGGTTACTATACGAAGATAACGTTGCAAACGTCTGGCTAGTGCATTTACACTTTTATAATGCTGATTTAAATACCTGTGACACTAGAACTACCGTACCACTCAAAATGACTGGTTTCGATTTTTTTGTTCAGCAATTATTGATATCTTCGAAGCACTGAATATTCGAAATGATTTTGAAAATAAATAGTTTCATTTCAGTACTATAATGAATGTCTGAAGAAACTGAGAATAATCTATTGTCACAATTTTTACGGGAATTGCATATCAATCGTATTAAACGCTCGGTAGTTCTAGATTATTGAGAGAACGAAAAATTGGCTTGTGCCGTATGCAATAAATATTTGCAATAATTTCCACAATCTTTCGCCTTCGTTTTGTATCCGCGCCATGATGTTATTTATCGCAGGCCGTGTGTCGGACACGCCTGATCTAGAGAAATCGATCCGGGAAAATCGTACGCCGCGGACTTTGATCCTTCGATCGCGTTGGCAGCGAGCTCCAAGTGAAAACCGTTCTTGGCCTTTGGCGCTGTTCGAATTTACCGTGAGCATGCTTCAGGATTAAATTCCGCGTGCGACTAGGTTGACATATATAATATTTCTTTTTCATTTGATTATTTGTATTTAGATGATATTTAATGTTCCAATTCCGAACCCTCGTTGATCATCTCGTAAATTTAATATTATTTGCGTGAATTACACGCGAACGGCATTGAAAGTAGAGAAAAAGAGTCTAGAAAATCTTGATAAATCAATTACCATTAATTTGTAAAGTTATCAACTTCTAACGCCTCCAGGAAACAATTAGCAATTCCATTCTGCGTATAGCTATGAGAACGGTTTTCTGAAGTAACAGTGGAATTAACTACGCTGTGATCGTCAACAATCCTCGATCGCAAAGTGCAACAACAATTCATGTAAACTCAATGTGCTTGTAACACGTTCCGTGCCACGGAAACTTCGGTTATATTTTGCTTATGAATCGTATCGAGTTTTTCAATAAAATAAGTTACATTCAAGTTTCTGGTAATTTCTATATATTTTGATATTGTCTCTGTTTTCACTGCTTTGTAACGTACACCGCCCACCATATATCCATTAAAAATATTTTCCTACAAACATTGCCGTGTACCACATGTGGTACACGTGGCACGGAACCTGTTAAATAGTATAATTTTTCTACCGATGCCAGTTCGCAGGCTGATCACGTTCGCGTTCAGTCGAGCAGCACTCGGCACGATGGATTATTCCGAGTGTCATTGCTCTAATGCGATCGACGGCGCTGTTTTAGGTATGTTCGGTGACCGGAAGGAAGTACACGTACAGCCAGGCTAGGGACGCCGCTAATTATATCGCCAGGAGTTTGTTGAGCATGGGCCTGAAAAAGGGAGACGTGGTCGCCCTGGTGTCGCCCAATTATCCGGAAACGGTCCTGAGCTTGCTCGGCGTGATGGAGGCCGATTTGGTCGTTACCACTGTTAATCCGTTCTACACACCCGGTGAGTCGAGTCGCGATCGTAGAAACCGATTGCACTTATTCCAGCTTAGGAGAAAGTTGCACGGAACCGGGTACGCGGGTCAAACCGGGTTCCATTGTTTTTTTATGATATAGCTGGGGAATGCAGGAAAATCTTTGAATCGCAGTCGATTTTATCAAATCACGGTGTTATCGAATCAGTCTCAAGACAGAGATGATTATAGTGTTTTATGCGGACGACGTTATAAATGTCAAGTTGAACAGGTTCCGTCGGAAATGAAATAAGTTGATTCGTGGCAGCTTTTTTTATATGTTGGCATTTAACAATTCAATTAGGAAGATGCTATTTGTATTTTATAGCTTTGACAGAGTACTTTACAGCTTGATTCATTTTTCTGTTCTTATATTGGAGCAGAAATGTTTAGTGCTTAGTCAACTCGTTTTTCTCATGAAAATTGGGACTTGAAAAATACATTGCGGCTCTGCTGCAGTTTTTTCGATGCCTTTATCAGTTACATTACTTAGCAGCCTTGAAAGTCGGTTGACATATCAGTAAAAATATTTGCGATCTTTTATGTGCCACTGATTACGATCGTGCGCGTAATGGTACCGTGAGAATCATTTGAAACAATGAAACATGAATAATCGTTTCTAAATGAACAGTGTCAATATTCTCGAAGAGAATGCATAAGTAAGAATCTATTGTTTCATTTATTATAATTCGGATCAGCCTGTAATACAGACTTTTTAGTATTATCTGTTGCAAATCGGTGCCTCTCGGCGAATGAAGTTCATTTAGATGCTAAAAATTAGTACTTCGCGTTACACAAAGTTACAACTGGGTGTTTTAACTTATGCTAATAACGTGACGGAATTTATCATAGTTCTGACCGATAACAAGTTGACATGCGCAACGACCATTTTGAATGTGCAAAAGCTTTGCAACGTACGTAGAAATCTATTCCTGTTCCGTCACGGCGCGATAACTTTGCTCGCCAATGATACGTTAATTTATTTGTGTATTCGGCCATCGTTCCGCGTGCAACATAGTGCATACACGTGGATCACCTTGACTTACCATTAGCGATCGGTTTGCGCAGAGGAGATCTCGAGACAGCTAAAGAATTCCGGGACAAAGGCTGTGATCACCGTGACTGAAATAGCGGGAAATGTTCTGGCGTCCGTGAAAGGCACTCTTAAGTCCGATGCAGCTGTGATAGTCATCGATGACGGCACCGGGCCGATTCCTGAGGGTACTATACCGTTTACGGTAAGGATCGCAATTAATCAACGAAATTCAATCGTTTTCATTGCACCGGTTAATTAGAAAAGTATTTCTTAAAACGTCGAACATACTCATGAAATACTTTATTCAATTAGAATACATATATATTATTAAATTAAAATAAATTAAATTCATTTAGAATCGTTCTATCGCAATTTATAAAGTCTAACCGGCGTTCATATCCAGTTACCTCGATTTCGCTGTTGCGTAGTATCATAATTTCATTCGAGTAACATAGTATCGCACGAAATTGAATATTGAACACCAGAGTTTACAATTCCGCTGCATCGAATCAAGTGCTGGCTCAGACTCGCCGCTGAAGTGCAAACAGTCGGAGTGTTTCGAGCGTTAAGCAAATGCAATCCTTCCAGGATCTCGTTACCCGCGGCAAAACGTTGCCGCCCTTAAAGCACAGCCATGAGAACGTCGACGACGTTGTTCTGTTGCCTTACTCCAGCGGGACGACCGGCATGCCGAAGGGCGTCAAGCTCACCCACAAGAACTTAGTCGCCAACATGGACATGACCGAGCAAACGGTCAGTGGAAGAATGTGGGATTTCGCTTCTCGTAAGGGAACGTTTTTCTTTCCATATGAACCGTTAGCTGGGATAAAAAGTCTCGTCGCATTTTCCCAATGAAGTTTCACCCTTTGCACTCGACGGGTGACCCTCGGTCAGATTTGAAATTGTAAGATTTTATGTTTAACCCTCTGCGGACGGAGACTCTTTGAAGGACACAAAGTTTGCAATGTATGAAGCTAAATTATACATCGAATGCTTAAACAATAGTAAACAATGGAATTATACACTGATCACTTGCTATTCAAGTAATTAACCCTTTGCACTCGAAAGTTTTTCACTTGAAGTATTCTATACTTTCTAATTAGATGTAGACAAGATTCTTTAAAATGAATTTAACAAGAAATCATACATAAATTAGGTACCAAAGTTATTTTCTTTCAATTTTTCACGTATTGACGCAGTATACAAAGGTTAATGGTAAATACCAAAGTTTATAATTTTACTGTACCAAATCATCTGGTGACTGAGAGTCACCTCTCGAGGGCAAAGGGTTAAACCATTAAGTAACTTGGTATTCCAAATATGAAAATTTCATCTGACCGGAATGTCATTCGTCAAAGGGTTAATATTGAACCGTGTACAATATAATTAATTTGAGTTATTCTCATAAGATATCTTCGTCTATTTAGAGAATGTTAAGTATTTCTAACGAACCACTTCCGAGTGCAAAGCGTTAATTATGACACGATCGTAAGGAATTCAAAAGAAACGAAAATACCGTTTCAATTATGACGGAAACGGCACATTGAAATGTAAATCGGCAAGACCTTTTCCTCAACTTAATATAAATATTTCTAGATGAATCACCT
Source organism: Nomia melanderi (assembly GCF_051020985.1). NCBI lineage: Eukaryota > Metazoa > Arthropoda > Insecta > Hymenoptera > Halictidae > Nomia > Nomia melanderi. The sequence goes on from NC_134999.1 coordinate 37,277,064, forward strand.
CGCCACGGATCTGACGAGGTTAATGACTCATTGTCGATTTTATTTTTAGCCGACTTCCAAGAAGTGATACCAATGATCTTACCGTTCTTCCATATTTTCGGGCTGAACTCTTTAACGCTGCCGCGACTCTCCACCGGCACGCAAATTATCACCGTGCCGAAATTCGTGCCGGAGCTCTTCATCAAAGTTTTAACGCAGCATAAGGTGAGTCTCCCGCGGAATTCGCGAGACATTCGAGCGATCCCTTTCTGGAACGACATAGATTCTAAAATAGATAAATTTCGGATATATTCTGATGCACTGAATTCTTTGGCTAACATTGTCTCCGACTTTTCTGAATACATTCAATTGTCGTTTATACTTTTCTACGTTTCATCCGTGTAACTTCATTGAATGACTATATTCATTTTATGCCGCCTAGATAACGGGGATTTACATAGTGCCTCCGTTGTTGTTATTCTTCAACGCGTCTCCCTACGTGAAGAAGGAACTGCTGCAACACCTGCATCACTGCATCATTGGTGCCGCGCCTCTATCGAACATGGACGTGATGAGGTTCTACGACAAGTTCCAGATGAATGACACACAGCTAAAGTTCTGCCAAGGTAAATGAACGCTTTGCCTCTCGCCTTAATACTTTAACTGCGAAGTAAACGCTCGTCGGAACTTCTATGCAGTCGGAACAGTGTTCTTAATAAAGTAGAATTAGTCAGTAGAAAAAGTCAAGATTATAACGAAGTCGGAATTAAAAATTCTGGTTTCAACCAGTTAACTGTGGAATTTAGCTGGAGAAACCTCTCGTTCTGCGAGCAATAAAATAAAAAAGTGTACAAAGATCAAAGCGAAACAAAGAATTACATGTTTATGTGAAAAAATAAAGAATTCGTCGCTGAAAGAATTAGTATCGTGTCAATTACGATGACGATACTCGTCAAACACAGTTAACTGGTTAACACGTTCACATCGGCGTAATTTCCACTCTTTCCCATTTGGCTGAATTCTCAAAATTGATAAAAATATTGAAATGATCAATAAGTAAATTAACTCTCAACTATATGGCAATGTTTTCCAATTACCAAACCACTTGACGAGCCATATTTGATACTACACACCGTCTAATGAGCCATCAATGGTACTAACGTGATATCTTACTGTGAACTTACTGTGAACCTGTTAAACAGTTGAAATCAATTTTGACCTTAAACTTAGGCGTCTCTTCTTCGTTTGCTGTGCAGGATACGGTATGACTGAAACCTCGCCGGTATGTTTCTTCGAGTTGTCGGGAACGAACCCGGGCAGCATCGGAAAAAATATAAAGGGATGCGAGGCTCGATTGGTGGACCCGCTTACCAACAAGGATGTCCATCAACCGGGAGAGACCGGCGAGATCTGGGTCAAAGGACCTCACATTATGAAAGGGTACTTGAACAACGAGACCGCGACCAAGGACATGATAACCGAGGATGGCTGGCTGAAGACTGGGGACATCGGTTACTACGACAAGGAGCAGTTTTTCTACGTCACTGACAGGCTGAAGGAGCTGATCAAGGTTAAAGGATTCCAGGTGAGTGGTTGCACTCAAAACGAAATCCCAGTTCAGTGTGAAAATATTGAATCAATCAATTTTGAAACCAATTTCGTTTATATATTGGAATATTGATAAATATATTGTCGAATGTCACAATTGGTTTTTATAGAAATTACATAGATTTATTCGACGTTTCGTAGACATCTTTCAGTATTTATGATCAAGAGAAGGATTAGCAGTTAATTGAAAGTAGGATTGATGGAAGAAGCCTTCGTTTATATATTAGAATATTGATGAATATATTGTTGGATGTCACAATTGTTTTTTATAGAAATTACATAGATTTATTCGACGTTTTGTAGACATCTTTCAGTATTTATGATCAAGAGAACAGTTAATTGGAAGTAGGATTGATGGAAAAAGCATTTGATTTGTATTGTTAGAATATTGCAATGAACATTCTTCTATTCTCAATTGCTCGCAGGTTGCACCAGCAGAACTGGAAGCATTGCTAAGAAGTCACCCAGACATCCAGGAAGCAGCTGTGATCGGTGTTCCAGACCAAAGATGCGGCGAGGTGCCGAAAGCTTTCGTCATTGCCAAGGATGGCAAGAAACCGACTGAGGACGATGTAAAGAGCTTCCTGAAAGGAAAAGTAGCCAGCTACAAAGAGCTTCAAGGTAATAGAATTTGCTTCCTATCACACGATTACTTTCTCCACGTAGGAACCTCAGAATTCGATTTCTCCAATGGCTAAAACGAAGACGTTGAAGAAACAATGAATCTCCCTAAATGTTCTTGCTTAAATCCTCTTTCAAAGATCTCCACGAGCCACCTATTACGCAGAACAAGAAAGAAAAACAAGAATACCCTATAACACGGAAGAACAGTAACAAAATTAACGAATAAGATGTTCGATTAACAAGCGATTCATGGTTTTAGGTGGGGTGACGTTCGTGGACAATATTCCGAAGAGCGCGAGCGGGAAGATCTTGCGAGTACAACTAAAGAACATGTACAAATAGCGAACGTCCATCACGGGTGTTCGTTGATACAGGGAATTTTGATGTGATACCTCGATTAACAGTCCACGCGTAACGAGACCAGCTGTCAATCAAGTGTGATATAGTGTCTGCGCACCGGTGTGTTGTTTCGGTGAAAAAAAGGGGGGAAATGTTAAGGGCAAAACAAGAAATGGAAGAAAAAGTATCGGCGCCATTGGAATCGCGTAGCTATTATTGGGAAAGGAGGACGAGTGTTGTTAATTGACGTTAATCCGTTGAACAGCCAGCGTACGATCGATTCGCTCGGATGTTGAGCAAGGTGTCTAGACGTATTTGTCGCGTGGACCATGACTCGCTGGGACCGACCGGCTAGGAAACGCGAGATACACTTAACATATCGTGAAACGTGGTTAAGGGATGCCGCCGTTCGACGTGCGCGCTTATTTTTCGATGCTGATTGGCACCCTGTTGTTTTCTTCTTTTTCTTTTCGTTTTTCTTTTTGTAATTTTATTTTACGTTACCCAATTTGGTGCTAACTCTATCAATGCAATTAATTGTAAGGATACGCTCGGCCCGTTTTCGGCGGAGCATTACGATGTGTAATTTTTATAGGTCGTTTGTATGGCAAAGTACCAGGTGTTTTAAACAATAAAACCTTTTACAATTACTATCGATATCTCTCACCATTCTACGTTCCACGGGGAAACACGGGCGCGAGCGCCGTGAAACATTCATCCGCCATTCCCACTTTTCAGTGTTTACTTTGAAACGGTCAAATTCCATTCCTGCGCGCGTCCCGTTTCGATGGGGCCGAGAATAACACGACATGTATTCGAAAAACGCTTCGATGTCCGCGGCTGGGAACAGAAAGTGCGGACACGTCCAATTCGATTTTCCCCGGAAATATGTCTCGTATGAGCAAATTTCGCTTTATATTTCCGCTCCACTTTCCCAGGAATACCTTTCGCCTCGATTGTACAGCGGGTAAGGGACCGTTTTGCAGGGAATCGCGACGAACGCTCGCGTTACCGTCCGCGTAAAGAATCATCGGGACGCATCGCGCGGTTTTCAACATTTTCATCCCTCGATCCTCGAAACACGTCGTCCCGTATCTCTTATCGCTCCAGCCGTTCCCCCGTTTACGTTCTCCAGCGCATCCGGCTGCAGTGTTTTTTTCCACAACACCATCCGCACCGTAAACCAGAAATTATGCTCGACATTCCCATCCGGGCTAGCCGTTTATTGGACGCAACGTGTTTCTCTTTTCTCCTCGTTTCCTCTTCGCCGCATTTCCCTTAGCCCGCGGCTTGTAACCCTTCGTTGAATAGCGAAACAACAACGACGCGGACCGTGGACGTTACCATTTTACGGCTGACGCGAATGAACCTTTCCCGAGGTGCTTTTTGTCCGATGCCCTTCCCTCGAATTGGCTCCGCGCTGTGAATGAATTGTCACGTTCCATGGCGTTAACGAATACCGTCAATATCAAAGCATTCGGTTGGTAATACAACTAAACTTATCCGATATTTATAAAGCGTTAAAAATCGACGATAATTCCTCAATATCTCTAAATCCTCACATGCCAGCTGAAATCGAATCGTCAATTTTCTGAATCCTAATTCACGAACATTTTAATTCAAGATAAATTGACATCAACACTAGAACTACCGAGCATTTAATACGATTGACATGTAATCTCTATAAAAATTGTAATAATAGATTATTTTCAGTTTCAAGTGAAACTACGTCCAAAATCATTTCAAATATTCAATGCTCTTAAGGTATTAAAAACTGCGAAACAAATCGAAACCAGTCATTTTACTGGTACAGTAGTTCTGTTAAGTATCTAATCAACCCCATAGAATATCTCCCTGGAATCAACTGAATTTATTTCGTACAAGCTGAAAGTATACAAGTTTCAATCGGAATAAAGAACCCTATCAAATTCCTTCGAAAAAACTCGCGTCATTCCCCTCTGAACGATCATTAATTCCAATCGGGATCGATATCGGCCTCCACTCGTCGGTAAGGAAAGCGACACTCACGCTGGGGGTGGCTTTCGGGGCGTTTTAATCGTCGAGCCGCTTGTTCCTCGCGCAATTTACCATCCAATCCACCTTCGAATAACTTCATTTCACCGTTCACGGGCGAAATGGGGCACGAACGAGGGACTTTCGCGATCACGATCTTTCGCGCGCTCACCGCCACCACCACCCCCTATCCCGGCGTAATCACGTAGGCGGCTCGGAGCGTTTCAACGAAAACGTTTCGAATCGAGTTTCCGCGGGATTCCGTTCGCCGTCTAATCGCTGGATGTCGGCTCGCGACAGTGTACGGTTTCCCGTCCGACATCATCCGGCGGTATTCAAACAGTCGGAGAGTTGGGATCGACGCGCCGGCACGGGGGGGAAGCGACGGAGGGGAACAAATGTTCAGGCGCACGAGCTTTTCACCCGGAACGCGGGTCTTCGAGTGTGTGCAGCGGTTCGTTCTCGAGAGGTACACACGCGAGAGCTTATTTACTCGTGTTTTAGGCTTATTAATGCGCTCGCGAGGGGAAAGAATTGAAGGAGGACGAAGGAGGGCTCGTTCATTGCGTGGGAAATTCAAAGGGGAGCTTTTCAAGCGGATTTCCAGTGTTTAAACGTGGGGAGAATGAACCGGACGCTGCGGTCTTGATACTTTAGTACTCGGTTTCGATGGTTTATCGTCGACTTAAGGGTGTTTGTATGAATCTATGTTTATTCTGGATGTTGAGAGAACATTAGAATAGGTAGGTTTTTCTTTTAAATGGAATACGTTATTGAATACCGAGGCGATAATGAGAAATATAGATACAGCTGAGAAAAGCGAACGGTGGTGCCATCCGACAGTGATACGTTTAACCTGCTTTATCGATAAGTCTTCGAGTTTCGAAATCTTGAAGCATTCGGTGTGTTTCTGTGGAAATTTGTGATATTAGTCTCTCAGTCACAACTTGATTTCCTACAGTGAAGCTATAAAGTTTGATATTTAATATTATACTTCATATAATGCATCAATCTGAGAAACATTGACGTAAAACAGCTTCGTCCGTCAATTCACGTGAATTTCTCGTCGAGTTGGTTTTACAAAATATCGTCTTCGTCTCGTCAGAAAATGTTGAAATATTTCTAGTGAAAAACTTCGGAGTGCAAAGGGTTGGAAATCGAAACTATTTTCAGTTCCATTTAATCTTCAATCAAAATCGAGGAACTTTCGAGACTTATTGGTAGATTTCAGATGATACAATTCCGTCGCGATTAAGAATTTATTTCCCGAGTTCACTCGATGCTTTGTCACTCGATGTCATTGTCCAATGGTGAACCGGCGCAAACAAAACGATCGACTCGGATGGAAATCAAACGAAACACGCGAGACGTTCCAGGCATTCAGCTCGCGTCAGTTTTGTCTCTCTGTTTCTTCCCGAACGAAAATGGGGAGATGAAACATGAAAAATAGAACCGGGAGGTCGTAGCCAGCGCGCCACTCGTTTTTCCTCCTCTATTTCTCAACCAGCTTCTTCTTCCTCCTCTTGCTCTTTTTCTGTGTCTTGTTCACCCGACACTCTCGCGACAGAGACACGCTCCACTAACGATGGACGATCTCGTTTCCTGTTGGCCGGCGTAAACCGTCTTCGTCGCTTTGTGTTCTTTAGAATGAATCTTCCGGCTTTCTCCTGGCGATTAGAAACTGCTAACTACCTGCAACATACTTTCCAGTTAACCTACCAATCCTCTGTTTCCATTAATCATTTTCTAAATATTAAACTAACACAAAAATCCCTTAAGAAGACTTCTAAAAATCTAAGATCTCATAAAAGTATCATCCACCTTTATATGAATTTTCTCGAAATCTAAATATATTACTACCAGAAGAACCTCACTTAATCAGTTAACTGCGTTTGACGAGTACACACGTCATCTTAAAACTGATGGTGCTTTTTCAACGATGGATTATTTATTTTTCGAGACAAACATGTAATTCTCCTCCGTTTCGCTTTAGTTTTAGGATATATTTTAAGCGCATTTGACCTGCATTTAACGAGTATACTTCACTATTTGATTTTATTGCACGCACAGTGAGATTTCTCAAACTAAATTCCACGCTTAACTGGTTAAATCGAATATAGTAACATTGGTTTCTAAGCTCGCAGTCATTTCCAGAGAATTTCCTTAGCTTGAATCAGGCGTTCACGGTTCCCAGCGAAGTCGCTGAGCGCGTTCAGACGAATTTCTTTTAAGTGTTCTCCGATATCCGGGACTGAATTCATCGCCAGCCAGCTCAAAGGAGTAACGGCGAGGTGGATCTCGGCGAACAAGTGCCCTCGTTTGCGGCTAGAGTTCTGCTCCTTTCTTTCGGCAACCGGCGCGGCAACGACGCCCGCCGCGACGACGAACGGAGAATTAAAGAAAGGGAACGACGGTCGTGCGAAGCAGCTGGGATTCGCATATGAAACACGCCGGCGGAAAAACCACCGCGCACGTTTCATTCGCAGGAAGTGCAGGCCAGATGTAGCGGCCGCTGGATGAAACACAAACACGTCTTATTAATACTGCCATTCAGCGCGAGTCGGTTTTAATTTCGCTAGTTTTTAAGCGGCCGCAGTTCCCCGGCATTATTAGTCGAACGGATTTTATCCGTCCATTCTTCGTTTGAATGCGCGACGCGGAATTGAAACACGCGGTCTCATTCAGGATTAATAACATTTTTATCTCGTTCGGGACTGATTAAAACCTTTCACTCGAGAGACCGGTTTCTCTTTGGCGCCGGGCTTCCTTTCAACCACCCGGGGAACTTAATATTCCCCGGGGGATTACATTAAAGGACTGTGTAACTTTTTCCTAATTCTTTATCCCGCCGAGTGAAACCCTTGCTCTTTTCGAGAATTCCCGTACATTCCGCCGAAGATACTTTGTGGACGTTGAAACTCGAATCTCCGGTTTCTCAAAGGGGTCTAAATAAACATGATTTCACACGAAAAATGAGGTATCATCTTTCAGCCCTTAAACTCGGCAACCCAGTCCGACCGTGCCGCCTTCCGCAGCACTTAATACAGCTGCCCGTGAAAAGGAAACGGCGGACATCGACATCGTTGAAAGTTCGCTAACGTTTCAAAGCTGTTTCGTCTTGCTTTGAGCGCGAGAAGCGTGCCGCGACGCGACGCGAGGTGACGCGGCGCGACAAAAACCGAAGAAAATGGAAAAGTGCCAGGGCGTGCGAGCCGGCGATGCCCCCTTTGGGGATCATCGGGGAAAAGCGCGAGGACCGTGCGGTCACGGGACTCTGAAGCCGGCGTGCAGGGGTCTGCGAGAGAGAGGGCGCGGAAGGTCGAAAGGCCGGAATTGAATTCGCTGTCAGGAGCGGGCCAGTACGGCGCTATTATTAATTTACCGGGATCAAAGGCAGTGTCACGCGAAGCTAATTAGTCCCGTGCGACGTGTGACGACAAACGCGGCCTCGCGGCGCGTTTCCGAATGGTCGAATGTGTTCACCGAAGGACCCCGGCGAATATCCAATTACGATATGGACGCGAGCGACTCTTAATGATTTTCGAGCACTCCTCTCGCCGCGGCTTATTAATCGCGCTTTGATAGCTTTACGACGGCCTACGCGGACTCGGTAAGTTGGTCACGTCATTATGCGCGACACACTTTCGCCGTGACGCGGCGAATTCGGGTTTCGAGAACTCGATCCGAAGCTGATCGTTTAGATGTTCATCCGAATGCGCTGCGCTGGTGATTTTTCGATAGTCACTGAATCAGTCGGAAGCGAATGTGGTAGAATCTAGAGAGATTGAGGAAATTAATGTATTTAAGGTACTTTTAAGTGTATGCTTGTATTGAAATTATGGAAGAGTCGGATTCGATGGCGATAGATCAAGTTTCTATAGAAATTTTCTGATGGAAAATTGTACTGTTGCTTGATGTTTGAAGTTGTTTGTTTTTTAAGGTACTTTAAAGTGTATGCTTGTATTGAAATTATGGAAGAGTCGGATTCGATGGCGATAGTAGATCAAGTTTCTATAGAAATTTTCTGATGAAAAATGGCAGTACTTGATGTTTGAAATTAGGGTATAGTATTCGAGTAATTTAATATTGAGAGGCTATCGACGATTTGATGAAAGAGAGTATTAAGGCCAGAAAAGAAAAATTGAGAAAATTTACGTTTTCGTTTCTGAAATGATTATACACTATCAATTTTAATTTGAATTTTCGATTATTCGAATGTTTCGAATAAATTTAATTGAAATTCGTCTTTAAACCCTCGAAATCTGAATGGAAATCAGAGGCCAGATATCGAGGAGTCCAAATATACCTGTTAAAACGTGTTTCCCTATCACGTCGTTTTATCTTCTGTTTGACAATCGCTGTCCAGCGGCCGGAGTGACAGCGGGTAAAACAAGCAGAAATTTGTTCCTCTGGTAAGCTCCTTCGGCTCCTTGTTTCTGAACTCGGCGGCCACGGCGGACGTACCGGAAATTACGGCGTGGCGCCCTTCGATTTCTTCCATCTCCGGTCGAGATGCGGCGGGTCACAGTGTGTGTTCGCCTTCAGGTGCCCGGGATAAACCACGGCGCGCAATCTAGGAGAACGATAACGAGACGATCGACGTGTTTCCTCGGCGAAAATTCTTTTCTCCGAGCTCTCTTCCGCTCCAGTTTTATTTTCTCTGCTATCTTTACACAGGTTCCCTGATTTCCTTCCGGATTCTACGTACTTTCACCGAAAATAGTTCCCAGTATTAGGTCTTCGTAATTACATTTCCCTTCTCATTTATCTCCTTCTCCCTCTCTGTCTCTCTCTCTCTCTCTCTCGGTTAATAAAGATCCCTTAATTATTCCCATGCCTCGATCAACTCCGCTCATCCATTAAAAACTTCCTTCTTTATATTCTCGAAGACACAACAGCCTTCGAGCGTCACTCATTTATCATCAACTGCTCGACAGTGTCGAAGCGGAGCGAGGTAGACGAATTGCGAGGAAAGTTGAAGTCCCCCAAGGTCTGTTCTTTAATAAATCAATATCGACAGTGTTGTTACACTTTAGTCTTTGTCTCCGAGCGGAATTCGAGATTCTGTACCCTATTCTCATTTTCCAATGCCTCGTAATCTTCCGGAAAGCGACAGACTGCGCGGCTATAGCTTCACTGTGTCGCGCAACATTTTTCCGCGGGCTGTATAATCGATAGAACCGATTTCCATAATTCTCTCACCATTGAATTCCAGTTTTTATCTTCCGTTACCTTCCCTCGACGACATAATTCTTCCGTTTTATGAAACACGCGGGCTTCAGCTCGCCGTACGGCGGCGGGGAACGTCCAGCCGGCGACTTGCATTAATTTTCGTAATTGCAATATCCAGCCCCGAGGACTGCACCGCCGGCCGATAATAAATTACCGTCGAACGAGACCGAGATTATAGATGGACGACGCCGTGGGTTTTTGCGTGTCCTTCCGGTGAATAATTAATTTCCGGCTTGGAACAATTCTGGAGCCGAGCCTGAGAGTTCACGGTGAAAAGAGACCTCTGTTAACACTTTCCGTGCAACAGGAATTTTAAACGATTTATATAACATTACTTGTTCTTTAATTACGAACTGTCAAAAGACAATGTCGTTCAAAATGATTATTAATGAGTAGGTGTCACAGTTCTTACACTGTAAGTGAAACTTCTTATTAGATTGCAATTTCTTCATTGCAATTATTTTCTAGTCATTTGGAAGCGTGTTCGTCAAATTTGTCACTGTTTACTTTTATGACATTTCTATTGTACTGGTTTCGTTGACTCGGATGAAAATATTTTAGGTAAACGTTCTATTTAGATGGAAATAGTAAGATGAATATTTTATAAACAAACCCTTGGTAAATAGAAATTAATCCGTGGGACTGCAATGCAACATTCGAATTTTTTATTTCCACCTATCAATTTGAACTCCGCGTTTTAGTTCCGGTACGAAGTTGTTCGAACTCGGTCATTACAATCTGAATATAGATTGGATACACTTTTTCCTTTTATTTCGACGTCGATTTCATCGGTAGAATTTTTATTGGAGCTCGAAGTTGTATTAATATTGAGGAGTCCCATAATTTCATTGCGAAACTGCAAATATATTCTTTTCGAAGACACTCGTGTTAATTAAGATTCCATTTTCGTTGTGAATCATTTCAAACAACCAACGATGTAAAATATATTTTGAATCCCGTTTATAATTTCCCGGCAATTTTTGTACGTTACAAAATCCCACGATACACCGACGACACGCGTCTGTTTCAGATGCAATTTGCTTCACCGTGGATCTGCATTCCTAAGGTTACGCACGGCCTACATATGAGCGTCGTATGCTGAAAGTACCGCATCGCTTCCCATAAATCAAACGCAGAGGATCGCTGCTATTCCTGGTGAGTGTTCCATTAATTCCACATCACTCGCAGTAGCTTAGTCTGCGATTAAAACTCCAATAATTCTATTACTCCTCTAATCATTAAAACCGTCTTGATTTTTTTACCTAGAAATTCCACGTCGGACTTATCATACACTTATACTACTTAAATCACAGAATTCGTTTCCCACCTAATCCAAAGAAATTAAATTGCATTATCAAATCTCCTAATACTATTTCGCTCACTGAGAATTAAACAAGCATTTATATTCAACGTCGACTAATCACTCAAACAATTACCACATTCAACATTCGCAATTTATCGTTTTTCACGATTTCTATACGTCATTTTCGATCTTTAACCCCTTGGCCTATGATTTCTTTCTCAACTCTGATCGATACGGCTACTTTGTCGTTAATAATTTATTAGAAAAAGAGAAAAATTCCAAGCATATGTCACGCCTATATTTCCTTTTAAGTATAACAATTGATTACAGGGGAATAATGTTTACTTTGAACTCAAATGAACTGAGCAATATATATGTTTGTTGAATCACGTTGAAAATCTTCACCACGAGTCTCACTGGTTGTTGTAGGACAAGGCGTTAATAATTCGAATTCCCGTGAATAAATAATTCTCAGGGTCCGATTGCTCACGCAATGGCGGCGCATTGTCTCGCCTATCGATTCGAGAACCGCGAGCGAGTATCGCGTCGACGGACTTGGCAACAATTCTTGCCAACGCCGAGGCAGCAGAAAATATTTTTTCACCCCCTCCCCCCGCCCGACGCTCGCCGACCCCGTGATAGGTTACAGAGCTAGGACCGTTTCATTACGAGCCATTGTGCTTTCACGTTCGTCCGCCGTTTTCATTTCGCGACCCTTCGCCCAGAAATTCCCCTCTAATTGCAGACAAATTAATGTCGCCGGAAGAGCACGCTCCGCGGCGTTGATTGGTGCGTTCGCCGTGCGCCCGCGATCAGCGGCACGAAAACTCCGCGCGCGCTGTCACGCGACGTCCCAGTTAACGTGTTAACTAACCCGGAAATTTGGAAATGTCATTTTTCGCGGCAACGCGCCCGGGCCGCCTACAGCGGAACAGTTGCGCTCGTTGTTTGTCAAACGAATAATTAAATATTTGTCGCGGCGCCGCGTCTTTGTCGCGTCGCGCGGGCGAAACAGAGAACAGTCGAGTACTCCGCGCGACGAACCGTCAAGGAACCGAAGGAAAAGATCAAACGCTTTCCACCGTAAAGTACTTTCATTACTTCACACGAGGAATGCGCAGCGAGAAATCAAATATTCAACGTGGTACACTATCAACCGAGCAATCTAAAGAAAAAACCTTTCATGAAAAATGTAACGAGCACAGTGGAATGTCTCAGAGTATCACACAAGGAGAGTAAAGACAGAAATCAAATGTTTCGTGTAACAAAGCAGCTTTATTACTTTACACAGAGGAAACAAGGGAAAGGGCGAAGAAAAATGTTCGTACAATCTGCTCCGACTAACAGGTTCTCCAGAAAATAGCAGTTCCAAGTAGAACCAGCGAACCGAGCGAGCGAACGCGCTACAACGGCGTGAAACGAATTCGAAAGTTCCACGGTATCCGCTCGCGCGGCTCTCCGTTATTTTTTCCAGCGCGAATCCCGCCAGATACATGTGACTGACGTTTAAATCCGAAAGTCGGCCACGTCACGGGACACGCGGCGAATACCGAGAGGCCACTGAGACAAATTGATTCGATTCGAGCGCGGAGGACCGCGCAAAGAGGAACGGGAGCGAGCGAGCGAGCGAGCGCGAGCTCACCGAATTCAAGACCCCTCGTCAAAACGCACGCGTACGTGTGCGCGCGCGTTGAACGTTTTCAATTCCATAAATCTCGCGGCGGATTTTTTTCCTCGACGCGCGAGAATAACGGCGCCGCGGCTCGGTGGATCGTCAGGATTTTCTGGCGTTAGCTCGCGCTGAAATTTATCGCGGGTTCACGTGACGGCGAGCTTTAAGGAAATTGCGAGGCTCGAGATTGAGGTGGGCCGGTCGCTGCCTCGGAGGTTTAAGGGTCAGCGTGACGTCACGCCGGGGGAGGACGATGGACGGCGGCGCGATGAATAAATTACGAGGACAGTGACACGGAACCGGCGAGATGAGTAGCCGAGATACCGGCGCTCGCTCGCTGCTGCTCCATTTTCGAACGCACACGCGCCACGCTTCCCACCCCCGCTCGGCTGATCCACTTTTTCCATTCCCGCGCAATTATTCGACACGAATCCTCGTCAAATATTTACCGTCCGCGCTCCCCTGTCGTCGTGCTCTTTCGTTTTTCTATAGTAACGGCTTGTTTGTAACGAGGATTCGATTATTGGATAGTCATCCGCGGGACTGTAAGCTTGTAAATTCGTTAGACATTGTTTTCCAGTTGGCTTTTCGATGGGTGTTTATTGGTGTTTCTGTATGGTTGGTAATCGAGTTTGTAGAGAATGATGTGGGTTGTTTATTACGTTTGTCGATGGGAGATTTTTAATTGTTTAGGGAAACGAGGATGATTAACGTTTGTTTTGGTGATCCAGGAGTTTGATTTACTTCTGAATTTGTTTATTGATATAGGGGTATTTTGGAGGATGTTTTTGTTTGTTCGAGAAGGGAGATGTAGTTAGGTTTTAATTGTTACTTTTGATTGAGATCGTTTGTTTAGTGAATGGAACGATGTGGTCGGCGAATACGTTGAATGCGCCTCGGAGCGTCATGCTGCGCAGCTGTTAATAAATTTTGCAATGCAACGACGATCAAGTCGCGCGTCATCGTACAGCTGTCCTGTGTTCTATATACGTCACACGCTCGCGGCACGCTGTGTTAGTCCGCCTCAATTACGCGACGTATTCGTACGAAATCAAGTTACGAGGAATGAATTGCAATCGGGATTGAAGGGTACGGCCAGTGAGCGTACGTAAATAAATGAAATATGTATGGTAAATAGGTAGTTAGTAAAGCTGATACAGTTTGTGCCAGTCGAAATTGGCAAATTTTAACCCCGTGCTCCCTTCGGCGACAAAATATCGCCTATTTAAAGGACCAATTCTATTTTGCGTTTCCATTCGCAATTCCTCTTCCTCTCGAGGAACCATTACGACTACAAAATATAATTTCTCGCAGACTTCTCCGTTAAATATCCCAATTTAACCCTTTGCACTCGAAAGTTTTCCAATGGAAATGTTCTACATTTTCTGACGAGATATAGGTGATATCGTTTAAAAGTAATTTAACGATAATTCATAGATAAATTAAGCAACAGAGGTGTTTTAACTATTTCACGTAGCAATGCAAAATTTAATCTGAAATATTAAATATTTTGAGTTTTTCAATAAAATAATAAGTTATATTCAAGTTTCTCATTTCTATATATTTTGATATTGCTTCTGTTTTCACTGCTTTGTAACATATCCCGCCGACCATATATCCATTAAAAATATTTTCTTACAAACATTGGCGTGTACATGTGGTACACGTGGCACAAAACGTGTTAATCACAAAATTCACATTTCAAACAACTTCATACACCTTCAAACTTCACTCGAAGAAATCAATCTAGAATGAAACGAAGGTATTTCCTGCTTTCCGAAATAAGACTCGCAGTATTTCGCTCGAAGTTTATGAACACGTGTACGCAATTCGCAAGAAACAAGATTCGGCTCACTCCTCGCCGGAAGTTCAATATTTCTCGGAGGTTTAAGGGAACAAGCCGGCGAGCAATTTTCACGCAGTGTTTATTGCTTCGCTCCTTTCAGCGGCGCCATTTTGCGCGGGCCTCGGTAAATCATCGGCGACGTTCCACCATCCAGCGACCCAGAAATGAAAGTATTCTGTCTCGGTCGCGATCGTGCTTTATTTCGTGTATTAAGACCGGATCGTGAACCGCGCCCAGACGTTGTTTGTCGTTCCGAGGCTCCGTCAGCTCGACGGGCCGACGCCAGTTACCAGATCCATCCGGAGTTCACCGGATATACCGACTGGATATTCCTTCCTCCGTGGCCTCGGCGCCCGAGTAGCTTCCCTGGTTCTACGTTAAATCACTGCCATCGCTGTTGTCAGTGCTGACCTAAAGTTATGGCATTCGACGCGAGAAACGCGACGTGTTTGTTAAAACGTGTACGCCGTTCCCTCGCCGGGCAGAATAATTTCCGTGCCTCGTGGAACGATCTATTCGATGCCCAGTTCCGTCGTGTTTTATACGCTTCCATCAGGCTTCATTTGGTTTGACGTGATTGCGTCTGGTATTGTTTAGGGACTGATGGTATCATGATTTCCCTTTTACGAAGCTGCGAGAGGACGTATTGCTGGAAGCGTAACAAATGATAAAAGAGTAGTTTCGTCACATTTCATCGTGTTTCAAGCAGTTTGAGTAGGTTTGATGTGGTTTGATATGAACTTTTCTAATTTCTCTCGATATTGTCTGACTCTAGGAAGCTTCAACAATTGTTAACTTAACCAGTATTTTCGACTATCGTAAAAGTCTGCGTGCTTCGATCTATCTTGAAACGTCTTCATACTCTTTCAAGGATCACTGCAAGTTGTATTCCACGATATGTTGGAGGAACAGCGAATGTCTCCGGAGATTAAGGATCTATCTTCATCCTTTTCAGCTTGTTCCAAATAAACTGGCCGCTTTCGTTCTTTGTAAAAGTTTCGTCACATTTCATCATGTTTCAAGCTGTTTGAGTAGGTTTGATGTGGTTTGAAATGAACTTTTCTAATTTCTCTCGATACTGTCTGACTCTAGGAAGCTTCAACAATTGTTTAATGGTGGTTAGACGTTCGTATAGCTCTAATAGACCCTTGGAAGTATCCAATGCAAACTAGAACGAATCTTTTGAACTTAACCAGTATTTTCGACTATCATAAAGTGTCTGCGTTCTTCGATCTATCTCGAAACGTCTTCATACTCTTTCAAGGATCACTGCAAGTTGCATTCCACGATATGTTGGAGGAGCAGCGAACGTCCCCGGAGACCGAGGATCTATCTTCATCCTTCGCGGCTTGTTCCAAATAAACTGGCCGCTCTCGTTCTTCGTAAAAGTTGACACTCGCGGGGTACACACGCGGTTCCGCAACACACCTGAATACACCGTGAAAGAGTCGCGTGCACCGGGGGAGTTCTGGGAACTCTTATCAGGGGAACGGTTCCGCTCTACTCGGAAGCCCTACGCGAACTTTCTTCTGTCGCATAATAATTCAACCGTATTCATATTCATGCATGCCGCATGCATATTCACAATAAATTTCCCCGCGGAACCGGCGCGGTAGAAAGTGTAAATTATTTCTCGGCAAATTGAAAGCTGCTCGGAGCGTAGCCGGCGGATCGCTGCCGGGCAAACGTGCAGCGAATCGGTTCTTCCCCGACGCCCGGGCACTGTCGATTTCAACGAACCTAGGTGTCGGATTCGTTG
This sequence comes from Nomia melanderi, assembly GCF_051020985.1. NCBI lineage: Eukaryota > Metazoa > Arthropoda > Insecta > Hymenoptera > Halictidae > Nomia > Nomia melanderi. The sequence continues at coordinate 37,293,439 of NC_134999.1, forward strand.
ATCCGTCAGGGATCTTGTTCCTCGTGTTCCTAATGCTCTTTCAGTCCTACCGACATTGCCAGGAAATTGATGAATCAAGGATTAAACGATTGGAATTGTCGACCTCGATAGACGATTCTACACTTTTCGAGGAAATCTAGGATTTCTACCTTTTAATCCGTACAAACGTATAACTTCCGATCTATAAAAATGTATAGCTTCCGCACACAGATTTAGAACTTGAACAAAAATAAAAATTGCTACGAACTTGTAACAATTTGTATAAACGAACAAATAACCGGTAAAAAATCTCTGTCGTTAAAGGTTGAGTTTCATCGAATGTTCGAAATAAAAACACCATCTAACGTTTTCGGGTTGTATAAAAGTCGACCGGTCTGTCACAGTAAATTCACACTTTATCCTGTCTATCCTATAAGCCATCAGGGCGAACAGACAACAAAGGTTCGCGACTATCCATTCGAATAATCCCGCAGTCATCGGGCAAAGTTCACTGTCGGAAGCTAGCTGTGCTTTTCTGGAAGCTGGGCGGGGATCGAACCCGACAAAAACCTACCCTTAAAAGCTTGATGAGATGATCTTTCATTGCCCTTCCTTCTTTTTTCACCCTCGCCGTAGGGCTCGCACTGCCATCTTCCTTTTTTTCCGCCCCGTGTTCCTGTTTTTCTCCGGGACACACAACGACTAAAGTATCTCGCCTCGAATGCTACCGAACTTTTCTCCCGGCATATAGGTGATCGCTGGTCTCCGGGATCCAATAAATCGCTGGTGTTCTTCCACCCTCGAGCGTACTCTCTGTCCTACTCTCGTTACTGGCTTATTTGCGCTCCGCCCCCTCTTTTGCTTGCTTCTTTCTCTTTTCCTCTCTTTTCCGCTTATTTTCCCTCTCGTTCTCTTTTCGTTTTCTTTCCTGCTGGATCTTTCTCTCTGTTGTCTTCTCTTTTCTTTTCTTTTTTCTATCTTCATCTTCTCTCTCCTTCTCTTATTTCTATCCTCATCTTTTGTCTGTTTTCATCTTTTCTCTCCTCTTCTCTCCATCTTCATTTTTTCTCTCTTTCTCTTTCCTCTATCTTCATATTTTCCCTCTCTGTTCTCTTCTCTCTTTCTCTTTTCTCTATCTTCATATTTTCCCTCTCTGTTCTCTTCCCTCTTCTTTTCTTTTCTGTATCTTCATGTTTTCTCTCTCTCTGTTATCTTCTCTCTTCTTTTCTCTTCCCTATCTTCATCTTCTCTCTCCTTCTATGCATCTTCATCTCTCCTCTATCTTCATCTTCTCTCTCCTTCTCTTCTTTCTATCCTCATATTTACTCTATCTTCATCTCTTCTCTCTTTCTCTATTCTCTATCTTCTTGTTTTCTCTCTCTGTTCTCTTCCCTGTTCTTACTAGCTCTTCACTTTCCTTCTCTTCATCCCTCCGTCCACCCTCTCTTTTTCTGTCTCTTGATCTCTCTGTTCTTTTTCTCTTTCTCCGCGCTCACTCCCACATCTCAACATGATTTCCCCATTTTTCTATCTCTGTTCTCTAGCCACAGTCGAGGTCGCTGTCTCGCGAGACCAGAGAAAGAGACGGCGATCATGTTTGCCGGAGAAAGACGGGATCGAGGAGGGTTGTTTCGTGGATGACGGTGTCGAATAGAGACGGGGGAACGAGTCGAAACAAAGTGGAGAAGAGGCTCGAGGAGAGAGGGGGAGGAAATCCGGCGGAGTCGAGGGGGAGAAAGGAAAAATGGGTGAAAGGGGTTGCCGATGGGAGGGATGGGACGGAAGGAACCTGGAAAGGGTTAAGACATGGACGGAATCGGGGAAACGGGAACGGGAGGCTTGGAGAGGTTTTGTATAAGTTGCGGCTGGCTGGTCAGTGGAGGACACTCCAGACGCTTATTAATAACTTCAGAGGAATCTATGGCTTTGGGAATGGGAACGCTGTGGATTTACATCGGGTTAAGATGCTTCGTGAAATATTGTTCGTTCGACACTTCGGCTTATTCAGCTCCGAACACTGAAAAGGAAGCTTCAACAACATAAAGCATCTCTCGTCCTGACGTCTCCACCGTAGAAAATAAGAATTTCCATGAATATCCAGTGATTTTCATAAAACCCACGATAAAAGCGACAGCCTCTTGCCACGAAAAATCCCTTCGAGTATTACATTTCCATAAAAATAGTCGGAGACACTTCACGGAAACCAGTTTCCATTCCAATAACGCAAAAGCGTGCAAACTGAAATTCGATAAGAGGAAACAACTCCAACAATCTTTAAATGATTCATTTAAAAATCCCCGGTAATCCAGGCTTCCCCCGAAGTTGCAAACACGTGTCCAAGAATCTCGAGCGAAGAAAAACGTTTCAGAAAGAAGCGCGCGGAAGCAGCAATAATCGAAAACTAGAAGGAAAATCGAGGATCGTGAAGCCCCCGGAACCAGATAAAGAATCGTAAGGGACAGCGGCGTGGTCGGGGGTGGCGCAAAACAGTCGGAAGGGTGAAGGATAACAGAGCAAGACCAACAGACAAAGGACGGTCGACTGCGAGGGGGGTCCGCGTCGGTTGGCAGGGAGATGGGAAGAAGACGCGGGAGGATGGAACGAGAGGGCTAGCCGCGTAGTGTCGCGCTGAGGAAGGATAAAGAGGGCTGGTGAGTGGGGATGCCGGAGAATCAGCGCAAGCTACACCCCACCGTGGCCGCCGTGGCAGTCAGTCGTCCGCGCACCCCCGTCCGGAGAGGGTTATCGTGTTCGGTGGTGAGTTCTCGTTTGCCAGTGACTGATCATCAGCCGCACTCGGTCATCGGTCGATCAGCTGATCCTCTGCTAAGTGTCCTGCTGGCGTCTCCTCCGACAGCTGCCATCAGCCTCCAGCCAATCGTCATCGAATCCTGGCCTTGAACTGAGTGAGTACCTGCTCGTCTCTCCGATTACCATTCACCCGATTACGTTAGTCACGTTCTTCGATCATTCTCGCGTATGCTCGTCCGTGTCACGGAGAATGGAAGAAGGTTAGGGATTACCTTGTCACCCGAGGAACTTTGAGTACAGCGATAGGATTAGAGCTGATCCTTGCGTAAATCTGCGAGGTTGTTGATAGGGTTAGGAACTCCGTTGCAACGTGTTTAGTTAGGGATCGGACAAGGGTTAAGGTCGAGGGGTTGCACTGTTTTCTTTCCCCGGCGTGGTCTCTTTTTTTCTGGCGCCGTGCAAGAGAAGCAATCGATACCCGATTCTCGAGATGTAACCAAGGACGCCGCGGCTTATCCGCAGCGACACGTTAGACGTGAATGGATCGCGCAACATGGATTTCCCGTTCGCGTTGCTGCACGGTGTTCTTTCTGCGTTTGTTGCTCGCGCGTTGTTGATTCTATGCGGCAGCTGTTGAAGGTTTAGGGGTTTGTTTTGAATTTTCTTGATACGGGTAGGTGTAGTTAATTGTAGCGTTACGCTCCCGGTTGGATAGTGTAGAATGATTACACCGAGTGTTTGCAGTTCCAAACTCGTCCTAAAATGAGAAATGGCTCCCTTGTAGAGCGCAGAGTCCGTTTAGCTTCCGGGCCCAGCATTCCTCTTTTACGACCCTCGAACTCTGTGTTCGACCGTTCGCGGCGGAACACACGCGGTAACGTTCGGAATTGATGCGCGAAATTTCTGCTGGTAGCAGGCCGTAAGAGTCATTGTAATTCCTGCGAGTTTCGACCACGTGTAGCCGCGTCTAATGAATGGTGTATCTGAGTTGGCCAGAGTCGAGCTCTGCTCTCCTGTTAATACGGGAAACAGATGACTGATTATTCGGTTTTTGAGTATTCCTTTCGAAAGGGATAATGGATGATCGACTAATGTAATTTGTGGGCATCGTATCATCATTTTTTAGTGACAGTCAGACCTAATATTCATTTTATTACCTATAGAATAAGAAAATTCCTCATCAACGATTATAATTAGCTTAAAATTTCATTTAAAAAATCATTTATTAATTCAATATAAAGCAGTTAAGGCTCATATACAATGATAATTAAATCTATGACATAGTTATTGAGTATATATTGACATAGCTATCGAATTCGAGGTGTCAGGCCATTGATGGATTATTCTACTTAATATATATCACTACACAGTTCACTTATTCCTAGAAACTGACTGCATTATTAGACTGTTTAGACAGCTATCACTATATAGTAGAATTTTCTATTGCGAGATTTTTTAATCATTTGTTAGTGACAATCAGACCTATTCATATTATTATCTATAAAATTAGATTCCTCATCAACGATTATAATTAGCTTAGAATTTCATTCAAAAGATCATTTAGTAATTCATTATAAAGCAGTTAAGACTCTTATCGAATGATAATTAAATCGACACAGTTATTGAGTATATATTGACATAGCTATCGAATTCGAGGTGTCAGGCCATTGATGGATTATTCTACTTAATAGATATCGGAACACAGTTCACTTATTCATAGAAACTAACTGTCCGAATTATTAGACTGTTTAAACAGCTATCAGCTATCATTATACAGTAGAATTTTCCATTGTGAGATTTTTGATTCTCGGGGAAACGCATGAGTACCGATCAGTTATTAATGAACCGAAATGGCCACGTGTCGGCCAGGCAGCGGCGAATACCCGTGGGGTGGGGGTCATTATTAATTATATCTGTGCTTCCTAAACACAAATTCGTCTATGCTGCTGCTCCAACTAGTACAAATTTGCGGTCACGTTAGTTCCAGGTCGTATAGCTCGTTTATATCTGGATGTATAGCTAGAATAGTAACGTCGTTTCAACCGGCGATGTTCATCCGCTTGGAGGTAATGTTTGTTCATGTAAATGTGCCCCCCCCACCCCCCACCTACGGGGGCGCCAATAATGGTTCCGTATGAACGTATTTGCAGTGAGTTGAGAGAGTGGGCGGCGCGTTAACCCGAAAACATTTGACACCGTATTTATTTTCGTTGGTTGTTCACGCGACCCTCCTGTTTGGCAGTGCCACCGCTTTCTGCGGGGGTGATTTGTTTGCGTTAAATAAGTACGTTCGGCCGATGCTGGTAGACGTAAACATGTGGGTTCACCTTATATACGAGTTGCACCGTTCTCTAACGTTTCTCTCTGTAAAATTCTAACTTACGGTACGAGTGAGTCTACTGATAAACATTTCTATAAATGAATTTATTAACCCTTCGGCTACGGCAGAATTTTCGACGCTTGTTTCTAAGCGTGTTGAAACTATGAAGACACTGAATTGAATTAAGTCAATCTAAAATAATCATATGTATAATATATGATTAATGGAAAATGCAATTTTTGAATTAGAATTCACTTATGGTAGATCTAGCGAGTTTTATTGTAATTGTCAACATTTGCCTTTAGGGGTTAGTGTAGATAGTAACATATTTTCAGTAGTACAAAATTATTATTAAAATAATATTATCACTAATACCAACTGATATCAATAATAGTATCACTAATTACAAATTTACAACTCAATACTGATTGCAATGATCCTAATCACAAGTAAAAAAAGAATGCCTTAATTCTGTATTTCCAAAAAATTGAACAATATCCCAGCAGTAACGGAGGTAAGAAGTTTTAAATTCGAACTTCTCGTAGCAGACCTACCCTCGAGGACTCCCCGAGGATCGAAACCACCCCGAAGCGTCGTCGCTTCCGTTTATTGAATTTAGCGGTCGCGCGATTACCTTGACAACGTAAGCGATCCACGATTATGCAGCCCGTTTTTACGGTCAGCCTCGGCAACCATACCGCGAACAGAGTTTCCATCGTCCGTCGAAGTTCGGACCCAGGCGGGCGCAGCGAAGGGTCTAATGAACGGTCCGTACGAGGGTCGAATCGGAAAACGGAGTTCCACTCCCGGGTCTGTCGCCTCCGCGGGAATTGTTCTTGAGTTATATCACGTTGAACTATCTTCCGCCGCCTTACGGCCCGGCGAGGATGTATGTACCCAGAAACTTTTCGAAGTTTGCGCCTCGCGGCGGGAGCGTGACGTGGTGAACAAGAAGCGCCGATCAATCAGCATTAAGGCCTCGGTCACTGCGATCGGGTCTCGGCTTGCAAATGGAAATCTTTTCTCGGCTATCACCGGGTTCTTTCTATTGGGCATGATAAACGAGAATGATACGCCAATGATATTTTATGCTGTCGTTTAGTTTCATCGGTGACAATAGCCACCTTCTAAAAATGAGATTAACCCCTTGCCATACAACGAGTGAGACTCGTGGTGAAGATTTTCAACATGATTCAACAAATATATATATATATATATATTATTATTATTATTATTATTATTATTAATAACTTATTGGGAAAAGAGAAAAATTCTAAGCATATGTTCTGCCTATATTTCCTTTCAAGTATAATAGTTGATTACAGAGGAATAAATGTAAATGTTATTATAAATTATAAATGTAAATGTTATTCCTCTGTAATCCACTATTATACTTGAAAGGAAATATAGGCATAACATGTGCTTAGAATTCTTCTCTTTTCCCAATAAGTTATTACAAAGTAGCTGTATCGATCAGAGTTGAGAAAGAAATCATAGGCCAAGGGGTTAACCTTTTACAGACAAAGATTCTCTGAAATATACAAAACTGGATGAAGCTAACTCGTATACCAATCGCTTAAATAATAGAACAAACTACGCGCTGATCTCTTGTTCGTGTGATTGAATCATTTGCTCGCAACTTGGTCTTCGCACGAACGTTTCATCTCGCCGAAATCTCGGCATCCACTCATAAAGGATTAAGCATTGCAAAATGAATTCCGCCGTTGGTTAAACATTGATATATTCTCTTTTATCGTGCTCTATAGACACGTTAAACAACGAAGTTTGTTCTTGGTTAGATTTGCGGTTGATACTGAAAACCACGATTTAAAAGGGGCCGCACGTTCCACGATATTTCGAATTCAGTCATATTTCCTTGCTTTAATCACAGGCTGTGTTTATCGAGCTATAAAACAAGCTCGTGGGTTCGTTTTAAATAAATCTGCTTGTTCCTGGTACAGGAAGTACCCTTTTGAAAATTCCCCCGTACATTTCAGGGGATGTTTCCTTACGGAATCACGGTATATCTTTTCTTCCTGCCCCTGTGCCTCGATATGAATGAGAAAATGAATTTCAAAACATTCTTCCCGCCAGAATAAACCTGAATATTTTCCGACGTGAATCATCCCTTGGACCCCGTCCCTTATATTATCCCACGACGTAGCTTGCTCGAGGGACAACGGTAACAGTCGCGGAATCCGCGAGTTTCTCTTTAATTAATGGAACGATCGGCGATTTCCTTTTCAATTCATTTTCTTCGTTATCTCCCCGGCCGTGTTTGCACACAAACGCACGCCGGCTCGCCGTGTTTGATACGGAAAACGGTCGTTCCGCGCGTAGAATGAATACGGCCCCGCTCTCCGCGGTAACGAACATCCTCGCCGCTGGGGCGTAACTCGTTGTTATTACAGGGGAATTCAATTTTTTAAATATCCGCCGCGCGGAACGTTAACAAAGGAAACGCGGCGTTCTTTCTACCCGCATAATTCCGCGGCATTAAACGAGCCGCCGTGCCGTTCAAGGATAAATGGAATAAACGCGCGCCAAGTCGACAGTTATCGTGCCGCGGACGTTGCACAGTTGATGCGCGTGGACGTTGCATTCGGAAATCAGGGACAGAGAATTATTCTTAACCCTTAACCCTTAGCAGTTCTACGTCGAGTCAGACTCGACGTTCTATTCTGTCGCAACCTCTACCTGTTTCAACAAATTTTTCTATATTTATTTGTATCACAATTGTACCATTTAACACTAGAACTACGCACCAATCAAAATGATTGGTTTCGATTTTCTTTAGCGATTATTAATATCTTCGAAGCATTGAATATTCGAAATGATTTTGAAAATAGTTTCATTTCAGTACTGTAATGAGTGTCTGAAGAAACTGAAAATAATCTATTGTTACAATTTTTATAGAGATTACATATCAATCGTATACTATTGTTAACACTAGAACTACCGCACCAGTCAAAATGACTGGTTTCGATTTTGTTTAGCGATTATTAATATCTTCGAAGCATTGAATATTCGAAATGATTTTGAAAATAGTTTCATTTCAGTACTGTAATGAGTGTCTGAAGAAACTGAAAATAATCTATTGTTACAATTTTTATAGAGATTACATATCAATCGTATTCTATTGTTAACACTAGAACTACCGCACCAGTCAAAATCACTGGTTTCGATTTTGTTTAGCAATTATTAATATCTTGGAAGCATTGAATATTCGAAATGATTTTGAAAATAGTTTCATTTCAGTACTATAACGAGTGTCTGAAGAAACTGAAAATAATCTATTGTTACAATTTTTATAGAAATTGCATATTAACCGTATCAATTAGCTTATCGAGTAAAAAGGGTTAACTTCGTATGATATTGTCGCTAATAATCCCTGTAACAGTTGACGCGACTTTGGATGAAATTCAAGTAAAAAAGAAAACAACGCAGACGCGAGAACCACCCCCGTTGCAGGCGCATCGGGATACACCCTTGCTTTTTTCTCTTTCTATTCTGGCGCCGGGGATAACGTCACGTTCGTCCCATGAATTCCGCATGATGTTTTTAACGTTATTGTCCGCGTAACACGCCCCGCACGATAAAAAGCGTTTAAACGGCGGCGCCTGTGGAATTTTCGTCGCTCCCTTGAAAGGGTGATGATTTTGGGGATGAGCGTTGCGTCGATTGGAATTTTGACTTGTGATTTTGCTATGCTTTTATTGTAATCATATTTTTAATATCACTGTTTAATCACGCTATAGAAAGTTTCACTAAGCCCCGAACTAAATGGTCCGACTCTTGATTTACTTATACTACTCGTAAACAGTAAAATATTGAACTTTCAGTGTTAACGACAGATTTATAATTCTGGTGTAAAATGCTCGATCAGCCTTCGATGTAAACATCGCAACAGCTCGGTAATTTTGGACGAGGGTGATCGAATCATGGAGAAAAATGGCGGACGCGCGTTTCATCGAGAAATTCGGTAGAAAAAAAGAATGAGCCGGTTTACATAGCAGCCGATCGATAGCTAAGTAATTTCCGTTGGATGTTATCGGTGAATTCCGCCTTATTACATGGGAATTACAGCCATTTTTATTACCGGTGAAATAAAGCCCCTCGAGCAGATGATACAAATTTAATGCGTTTTAAACGAGCGCCCGACTGGCAGGGTATTTTGTTCGCGGGCCATTTCCGGTGAAAAATTTTAGATACCGTGTGCACCGCGCCAAACGTATCTCGTATAATTTGTTCCAGGCCGCCTGGTATTTTTCTCCATTTTCCCCGCGACCGGCAACCCGTTCGAAAAATATCCCCGTTGATTTATTTGAATTTATTAACGAAACCGATCGCGAGGCGCGCTCGTATCAATGCGTTGACAGTCGGAGAACACGCGCGGCGGTTTAATGAGCAACGAAAGAGACGAGATTGGTAATTGGTAAATTGAAGTGGTAACGATTTCGAAATGTTCCAAGTCTCCAGCGTGGCAGAACTGCATTTAATAAAGAGAACATTGCAATCCTCGCATTCAGTTTTCGAATAAAACGAATCCATCTATCTCCCGATCACCTCAAAGGCTTAATTAACGTGTAAATTATACATTTTGTGACTATAAATACGCGAAAATCCATCATAATTATCATCGAAACGATTACAATCCACTATACTCGAATCTGTCTCGACTCAAACGAACCATAAATAGATCGATTCATATTTTCCGTAATATCTTCCAACCTCCTAATTACAAGCTACCGTTAATACGTTAAATAGACTAATTATTTCATAGCAAAGATAAATAGGAATAATTATTAATCACCTGCCATCAGAATTCTTACATTATAATATCAACTTCCGAACACTTTCATTCGATATCTACGTTACATATCTATTTCTACCAATTCGAACGTGTCATCGATGACTGACATTTAAACTGTTAAGACGAGAACGATTGATGATAGTTATAAACCCGTCCCGTCGCGTCTTTGAACTCTGTAGGCTCCAATATTGCACCAGTTTGAATATTAAATATTTCAATGAATCTTGAAGAAACTACCCTAAAATTATTCGATTTTCCACACATCCAAATTTTGTACTAAGGAAAATAAAAGATCGAAGAAATGTTATAGAATACTATAAACATCAGTTACAGTTGCCGATACATTACAAAACAATCTGGAGTTCTAAGGGTTAATAAAACAAACAAGCTCAACGGGTAAACAATAATTTTCCCTAGACATCGAAAAGTCGGTCGCTGAAGTGAGTGTCCGAATAATGTTCGAGTGTTCGCGAGTCGAAAGGTATGCGAGAGTCGCGAGAAAAGAGCATAGAAGTGGAAGAAAGAAAGGAGGGAGGGGGGAAAAAAAATAGAACGGTCCGCGGAATAAGAAACGAATGCAAAGTACCTGCGAGACGAGAGTCGTATCCAAAGATTTACCGTGCCGAGTACCGAGTCCCTCCAGCTACCCTGCTCGCTGTCCGTTTGTCTGTTTGTCCGAGCCTTCTTGACGACCCTCTCCGCATCCCTGCCGGTATCCGGGAAGCCCGTACATTTATGTTATGCAAATGCGATTCTCCGGCGGGAAAGGAATATCAGAAAGAGGAAGGAGATGGACAAGAACGATAATAAAAGAGGGAGAGAAAGAGAGGGACAGCGACACTGGGAACACGAGAACGGGAAATAAAATTCATGAACGATAGTTTGACTTAGTCCGTGATTTTTGAGCGTTGCATTTCCTCCGTGAAATTCCCTCTTACAGGAAGTATAGCCACCCTTCCGCCACTGTGCCGCCCCTTCCGAGTTCCACTCCGCGCGGTAGGTTCTCCGGGACTCTGTACGGTTGCAGCCTTTGTTATTTAGTGGTGGATTAAGTACTGTACACGTGGATTTTTGGAGAATCATTTGGAAGGATTGTAGGTTGGAAGTTCATTTAATGGAGTTTAATTCCTGTTAGTCTGATAGAGATGTGGAAATTATTTTAAGATACAGTGAATGTTGTTTCATTGAGGATTTCAGGTTTTAGGTTTTTAGGTAGACGGATAAAGAATTGATATTTTATTTATATTGAGATATTTTATTTTAGACGCTTCTTATTTTAACCCTTTGCACTCGAGAGGTGACTCTATAAAATTTGATATTTAATATTATACTCCGTATAATGCATAAATTTCAGAAATATTGAAATAAAGTATCTTCTTTGATGTACGTGTGATTTCTCGTCGAGTTTCACAGAATATCGTCTTTGTCTCATCAGAAAGTGTTAAAATATTTCTAGCGAGGAACTTCCGAGTGCAAAGGGTTAAAGTTACCGATGAATCGTGTTGGTCGAAAGTACGAAGGTCCCGGTTAAACGGGAGGAACGATCCGACGTTTCCCAGTAGTAATGCGATTATCGATCGGAATGCAAAAGTGTGATACAAGAATCGTCGGGAAATTAATAGTAACGACAGCAGCAGCGGAACTAACGAGTTTCCCTCGAGTGATCGGGAATCGAAGTGCCGCGAAGGTGGTCGGGCGTTCGGTAACCGCACGCCAGACGAGCGCACGTCACCAGCGTCAAGTAGAAAACGGCTGGTTTAAAGTGGAAGAAGCAATTTGCAGGCCATCGCCTGTATTTCCATACCTGTCAGAAGCAAGCCTAGCGGCTGCTTACGTCACCGGCGCGATCGTGATCTTTGACCCCCGACGATCCGCTTTAAAAGCGACCCACGCGAGCCGAACGCGGGACGTGTATCGAAAAATAGGAATTTACGAGACTACTATAGTGTTACTGTATTATAAATAATGGTAAAACAGTAAAATGGTACATGAGCTTAGTGGTGAAAGTCAATACGCCAAGGGATAAACATTGAAACTATCAGTTGAATTGACTTTCTGAAAGTTCTATATAGAAACTGCGAGCGTGCATCTATCGAGACTTTGATTGATTTGCAATTCATTTGGAGTATTGTTAATTTCTATAGTGGTACTATATCATAGATAGTGAAAGAGTGGATCTTGAGTAATCGAGAACTAGGAATAAATATGTGTATTTAATAAAATATGGAAACAACACGGACAACACGTAAAACTCAATGCCACGAAGGCCAACACACGACTCTCCCGCAACTCTCTTACGGTCATTCTCTCCCAAAAATCATTCTCTCCCCCACAAGCATTCTTCTCACTCGCTCTCATCACAAACACTCGGATGCACCCCTGGAAAGCTGGCTCTGCAGTTTTGAGTTCGCGACGTTGTGCAGCCCACTTTCGTTTTACAGCCTGTCCTTCACTCACACTCGTTCCTACATTCACTCTTCTTAAAAATACCCTAACCCTCTGTAGGACCATGTAACTTTGAAGTCACATGTTGATATATTGGAATCTTGTTGATTTATTTCACTTTGTACTCAAAGTGGTGAGTAAAATTATACGCTCAGGCGTGAAAGTTTGTCATTGTAACTTTCAAGTTACAAAGTATACTCGTTTGATGAAATTATTGAAACTATTGAATACATTGTTAACTCGTATTCATACGTGGATATTTATTAATTTTGTACTGCATAGATTTAGCTATAACCACGAACAAAAATTCGGCCTATAGAGGGTTAACCTACGCTAAAAATTCTAGATACTACACTACCGATCGCGATCGAGTAAAGGGGGAGAAAGGAGGAAGAAAATGGAAGAAAGGAAGAAAGAAACAGCTACTTATGAATATGCATGTCGCTCGGTGGATTGGGTATTATATTATTCGAGGAGAAGTTACGGAAAGTTGGACAAACTTCAGGGGGTTTAAAAGTACTTCCACCGTGGGATGGTTTAAGAAACTGGCGCCGGAGAGAGGGAGGAAATTTGAATTTAATAGCCGACCTCTCGTCGGATAATCCTCTAACACTTTTCTGGGCATTCCTTGCATAATAGATGCTCGGGTACCTTTGGAAGGGGCGAGGAGTGCATTCTCTGCGCGCGTCGTATTTTGGGAAAAATAGTTGTTGGAGAAGTGCAGCTTCTGCGGATAGTTCTACGTTATTACTGGCTTATTTGTTACTGCTATAGGGAAACTGGGTAATTCGTTATTGGTATCGATGGTTTGTCATTACTTCAATCGTAATGATTCAAATTTCGATTAGATATTCATAATATTCTTTTAGCAACTATTGGATCATTGAACAAATATTAACGCTAGAATTCATCATTTTGCAATTATTAAGCAATTATTTTCAATTTTGTAATTATTAAGAACATAATAGATGTTTCTCTGAGAAATTGTTAAAGAAATTGATTTAGCAATACGCAAACTGAATTACAAATCAATTGAAGTTTAAATAAGTGCACTCTTGGAGTTCCTATAGAGACATTTCAATAGATAGTTTTAGTGTCAATATTTTCACACTGAAAAATACTACTATACGCAGCTACAACAATTGTCACAAGAACTACCATTCGCCGAAGCTTCAAACTCAATCAAAATAAATTTCACGCATCCTCCCATCTCTATCTCCTTCGTTAACTCGGAAATTTCTGAGGCAAAGGATTCGAACGTAACATCGTGCCCCCACAAAGAATTTCTAAAACCCGTCCTCGAGACACCAAAAATCGAAGATCCTCGAGTCCCCAGGCGCCGTTGCCCGGAACCCAGCAGAATATTCGAAAATTGCGGCGAACGAGGAATACCCGCCTCGGCCGTGGTGTTCGCGGCGGGGAACCGCGTCAAATTCAAATTTCGCCGGCGCACCGGGCGGCGTCGCCCGTGAAAATGGCGAGCGTCGCGGCTTACCCTGTGTAAACGTCGTTCGACGGGTCCCGCCGCGTCGCTGATTGCAAGTGCACGCTTCAAATAGGGCGGAAAGGGTTTCGCCCGACGCCTCCTCACGAGCAATTTCATTTCCCGGCCGTGGAAAATTTATGCAAATCACCTCTCGGGCGCCACGCGGCGCCTAAAGAGCGAGAGCGAGAGCGCGAGGCTCGAAGACCGTAACGAATTAACCGGGATTATCCGATTTCGCCGGGACAAGAAGTTGCTAACACGCTCGCGACGCTTGGTTTCGGGTTCGCTTTTGAAAATCGGCTGCCGTCGATTCGTTTCGTGCCCGACATACGAGTAATGGCGGCTCTGACACGCGAATTTCAATATTTTAAGCTTGACATCGAGGGGAACGAAGAAAATCGTTTGTCTTTAACACTGCCGCGTCACCCAAATTTGGGTGATACTATTTTTCACGTAAACTTGAACATGAATTTTCTTGGTAACGAACGAACCGAACTTTGTTGGATGTATGAGATATAAGAAAGATAGAGCAATTATTACGAAGAATCTTGACCTTTTAGTTTCTGCTTAAGGAAGAAAACTGTTTCGAGTACATGGGAGTTTTGACGAGTGCTTACTTGGTCAAAGTGTTAGATGAACTTCATCGATTTTAATTCTTTCATCGCTGTGATTGGTGTAAGATTGGATGGTACATTTTTCATACGTCAAAGGTTAATTGTTAAATTGACTCGCGTTAGCTACAGTTTGGAACGACAAGATTGTTACAGTTAGCAAAGTAACAGCGATCGACTAGTACAAGTTTTTCTGAATCCCTCTCGAATGTTTGGCTGCAATTCTTCGTCGGATCCTAGATTCTAAATTACGATTAAATGAACGAACAAGATAGGAACGCCTGTGCGTCAGCTGTAGATAGAAGATAAGCTACGAGTGGAATCTGTCCGGTGACGAAGATTAAACGGGGGGTAACTGGGAACTGGACCTTCTGGTGCTGTTGCCGGCGCCAGAGGAAGATACACTCGCGACTATCCGCGACTGAGATGAATTGCCAGCCCGTTTTGCCAGTTAGTATCGAGGGATCGTTCAGAATTGTTCGAACCTCCGGCGAGTTTGCTTCGCGTTTGAACAGATTGTTCTGGCATTTTTTTTCTAGGATGCCCGTATATCCTCGTGTATTTTCCGGAGAGCGCGATTTCACTGTGGAGTTACTACCGAAACAATATATTAACAGTCACCACTCGACTGACGCATCAAAATTGTAAAATTTCGTATTTAACGTTAAGTCTTGAGTAATCTGTCGATACGTGAAATGTGGAAATAAAATACCAGTGTTCCCCTTCGTGAATAGATTCCTCGTTAAGTTAGATTAAAAAATCATCTATATCCCATAAAAATAAATTGAATATTTCTAGCGACGATATTTTTCATTAAAGATATTCATTACTTTCTGACTAAGTATTAACGATACTTTTCGCAACTGTCACAGTTGATTATCTTATATAAATTAAGAGACAGAACTGTTTTACTAGTTTAATATTGAATTGAAAATTTTATACGTTTCCTGCGTCGAATCAGGTGGCGACTGTAAGGCGCCCCTCGAGTGCAAAGGGTTAACATCCACTAGTTTCAATCGAATCGAACCAACGCCTAATTTTCAAAAATACCTTCGACACCTTCTTTAACCTTTTCATTTCATAATATTCCCAACGTTTGTTCTACACGTTTCGTTGACATTTTCCCACGGAGAAGACAGTCGGAAACGGTGGAAGATGTTCCCCAGCGTTCGCGACGGCTGCTTAAAATTTTATTGCTCGATTAACCGGCATTACCACGCACAGGGCCGTTACTTACAACTATAAGAACAAGCGGGCGTGTTTCGTTAATCGTTTAAACGAGCCGCGGCTTATCTGCCGCGGTCTCATTATGTAGTTGCAGCGATGAGACTGTGCGTCGGCGAAAACTTCATTTCCGCAAGGCGTAATCCATTTTACGCTCGTTTTTCCGCCGCTCGTACCCTCCGACCGGGGCATATTCGTTGATAATCCAGCCGCAAAATATCTCACGGTATTGTGATTTAATACTCGCCGCGACGGATCCACGGATTTGCTTCCGTAATTGCCGACCCCGAGGATTACTCGGTTCAAAAAGCATCCCGTTGTTCGTGCCGCGCGATTATTCCATCTAGAATATAGTGTACTGCTCGCGGGCTTGATAGGGAAATATGGCCGAACGAATATCGAGCAAAAATTGCTTGAAAACCGCACTAAACACTGGAACTATCGTACGAGTCGAAATGACCGATTCCAAAACTCTTATTTCGTTACTATTAAGACCATAAAACTGCTCTCGTGAAGTTTCGAAATAAATTGCTACATTTAAGTGGAAGCTCTTCGAATCTCAAGAAATCTTTCCTAATTTTTACAAAGCTCAAAATCTGCAATCTAAAACCTTTTACACGTAATCTACAAAAGAATAACAATCCAGTAACTTCACTCAGAAGATTCTTTACCTACTCACCACCATAAACAACCATAATGTCCTTTCACGTCTTGAAATTGACGAGAAAATCGAGAAAACTGTCAAGAACTGATATTCTCTGAAACTAATTCCCCTCGAATCGCCGGACACTTCACAGAAGTCTAGAAGTGATGCCAGCTGCAGAGAATCCCATCAGAAATTTTCCAACATGTTCCTCCAAAGGAAATCACAGGCCGCGGTGCTCTCGAATGACTCATTAGCCCCGAGCACGCTCGTCCAGCATCGCCAGAGACGCTCGCGTCGAATCGATCGACGTTCTTCGGTCAGTTCGGTCAATTACGACACGTAATTACCGGGCCGTTCGTTCCCGGTTCGTTTGAACCTCGCGGAACCTCGCGCCGGTGTCGTGTTGTATCAGCGGCGAAGTTAAGTTCCGCTTCGGCTCCGTTGTTCCGCGCGCAGGCCGGCAGCCAGGGAAAATATTATTTCAACGAAGACGACGCGGGAGCGGGCATCGTTCCCAAAGGCGAAACACGATGGAGAGGGTACGCGCGCCGCGCCGCGCCGGGAGCTTCATAGAAATTGATGAGCCGTGTTTGC
Source organism: Nomia melanderi (assembly GCF_051020985.1). NCBI lineage: Eukaryota > Metazoa > Arthropoda > Insecta > Hymenoptera > Halictidae > Nomia > Nomia melanderi. The sequence continues at coordinate 37,310,308 of NC_134999.1, forward strand.
GTTCTTGCCGGGGATGAAATTGAACGCCGCGAAGTGTCTTCTCCTCGAAGCGATGTTATTGCGGATAAGAAAAGCGGCGGCCGATCAATGCGTGACGCTCTTTCGCTCCGGGGCGCGCGCGATATTGAAATATTGGGGATGATGCGCTTAAGGAACTCAATTTTAGACGTTCTCCTCGGGATACCTTGTCGAACGTGATAATAAATTCACCGTAGTTTCCGCGGGATCGGGAGCAGTAAGCTTCGCCGGAGATTCCTGGTTTATCTTTTGTCCCGCGCCGCGCGTCGGGAAGCGTGGATCAAATCGATGTAATGGATCGTGGAAAGTTGACGTTGGACTGTTTGAAGACTAATTCGATACTCTGGGTCGATGTTTCTGATACTCGGAGAGTTTTTCTTGTGGACAGCAGTTGATAATGTAGATCAATCTAAGATTAACACGTGCCGGACCAGTTTTTTAAGACTTCCCGTTCAGGCCGTATGGGGCGTATACGACCCTCACTTTTAAAATCAATTCAAATTAAATAAACGCAGTATACATGATATTAACATTAGGTTTACGGAGCGCGTCAATTTGCGGAGCGCATTGAATTTTGTAAACATCACTTGGTAAATGTTTCGGTCGGTTTCGGTTGATCCGACTACACGAATATATATCCTAATTGTCTATTAAATTTATAACTTTCAAAATCTAAATAGGCGAATGTCAACTGTTCTAGGAACAGTAGAATAAACTGTACAATAAATGCCCGTAAACCTAGTGTTAACCTATCCTTGACTCTACACTAAATTTTGAAAGAGTTCTTCGTTTTTCAATGAGAATTCATATCTGAACGGAAAATTCAGCGTGGGTCTACGCCCCACGCGGCACGGAAAGTTAATGAAAATTGTATAGAGTAACGAATACAGACATCAAACTGAATAGAATCTAAACTCAATACTTAAAATTCGCCCACAAAATACACCTTCACGATCGAAACATCAAAAGCTATAACTCAACAACGTCACACCAATTCCCTCAATAAAAGAATTCGCCAAAAGTTGCGATTTCCCCACGAAAACTCGCCAGCGTTCCCTCGCATAAGCCTCTCGCCCTCTTAGAAGCCAGTGCTCCCACGAAACACTGCATTTAGGGTCTGCAGCACTCCACGCCGGGGTCTTTTCGCGAGCGGTCGGAGGGTGGGCTCGCTGGAAACAGGTTTTTCGCGTTCCATCCGGTCCTCCCTTAAAGATTCCAGGGCCTCGGGGCGAGAGATAGCCGACGAAGGGCGGCGAGGACGGGGGGCGCGGGTCGGCCAATTATCAAACTTAAGAAAAACCTGCGACGCAGCAATTACGGCTTCAAAGAAGCGTCTTGTCGGGTTACGTGTACTCTCGCCGGGTCCGCTCCCTTTCAGACGTTCTTTACATTGGCGCGCGCCCTCTGAGAGGATCGGCCGGGCCGTCCGGAGCATCCTCGCGGAGCGTGCTATCGGGGCGAGGAGGACAGCAATTTCGCGGCAGACAACCGCAGCGGGAGAATGTGTACCGGCCGAGGGTGTCGGGGCCGGACGGACACGGAACTCTCGCGGCGTAATTAAACCGTCGTAATTAAGCCGACACTGGTCGAAGAGAGGATAAAAAAGGGTCGCCTAAAATGACCAGCTTCGCGAGTACATTTAACGTTGCGCCTCCGGCGGAAGGAGGGGGCGCGGAGGGAAGGGTTCCGAGCGCAATCAACATTCGCGGGGAGGAATTACTCTCCGTGAATTCGAAGCTCTCGCGCGTCGGTCGATGGTCTCCGCTTCGGAAATTCGGGGCTTTCTTATCTCGCCGGAGAGAGAGCTTTTCGAAACGGCGATCCCGCAACGCGGCGGCTTGATCTTTGAACCGCACGGTCGGAGCGCTCCGCGAAAGGGCGGCGCTCGTAGCTTTTAACCGCTCGCGGATAGAGGGTGAAGCGCGCGAAAGGGGAACGGCGGCGGCGGCCGCTCTCTGTGAAACGGTGATAAACGGCGCGCTCGAAAGAATGTAATTTCGCGCGAGAACTCTCTGTTGCCCGCGCCGAACCGACCGGAAACGGAAAAGTGGCTTTAACGGCTGCTGGAACTGGGCTGAGCGAGAGTACAGCCGGGTTTTTGGGAAGTTGCGCCGCTGGTTTGCTTCCAGGCCGGGGGGAAGGTAATGGGTAACCGTGTATAGGGTGTTTGATGTTATGTTAAGGTGGTGTTGCGGTACCTTGTTAAATAGGGATCTCGCGAGATGTTTCTTTTTGTGTACTCTTTAACCCCTTGCTGTACAGTGACGAGTGAGAATCGCGATGAAGATTTCTAAAGTAATTTAACTAGAATTAATGGTGTTCATTACGCACGAATCAAAGTGAACTATTTTGCTATTATCAACGTATTATCTTCAAGTGAAATTTTGTTGTATTTCTTACAAATTGTTGATAGTAAAATATTACAGCTTAGTAACGAAAGTAAATATGCCAAGGGGTTAATCCTTTGTTTGGGAAGCTTCTTGGTTTGTTAAAAGTTTTATTTCATTTGGGATATTTTATTGTGTATGTTGCTACAGCATACTTCGGTAATTAATTATTTTGCGAACTTGATGAATTCGTTGATGTTTGTGGAGTGTTTCGAAATAGGCGGAATTTAAGTAGAATGAACGTGCATCGGTCAGCCCATTCGTCACGAGAAGGAGCAAGATTTTGTTCCATTTTATCGGTGCATTTGTGCAAGTGGAATCAATTTAATTTACACACCGCTATTAATATAAACAATGCGAAACACGCTGTTACGCGATGGAACGTAGCTCGGCGGTTTCAATTGTTTTTCGTTGTACTTAGTTAATAGATTGAAATCGTTATTTCCGCGGTGTTTCCGCGGGGCAATTTAATTGGATCTCAATAATAAATAATAATTAAAAGCGGGCTCGTTGTAGCGGAAAACGCGGGACAGTGTACAGTCGAGAGTTTACCGAGTGAAATAGTGAAATGGAAGGAGTTAAGGGAACAAAAGGGAGGGCGTAAGTTTTCGCGGGCTCTCTTTCCCTCTTCTCTCCCTTCCTCTCTCCTCCTTTGTTTATCCTTCACTACGCATAGCCTACAGAAGCACTAGGATCGTACTGAACGCTGCAGCTTTTGCTCTACTGAGCACGAGAGCGCCTGTTTACCCCCTTTTAGCCTGGAGTGCCACGTTCCGAGAATGTGAAGTGCCTCCAACATTTTTTTCCTCCGGCCCTTTTCCTTTCCACTCTCTCTCTCCCTCTCTCCCTCTCTCTCTCTCTCCTCCTCTCTTCTTTTCTATTTATCTCCCCTTCTCTCTTATATCCCGTTACCTATCATTGAGGTTTCAAGCAGAATCTGTAAAAGTTCGCGAGAAGAATATTAACCCTTTGCACTCGGAAGTTTTTCACTAGAAATATTTTAACATCTTCTGATTAGATAAAATCGATATTTCGTGAAACAAAGTCGACGAGAAATCACGCGTACGTCGAGGAACATATTTTATTCGAATATTTCTGAAAATGATGCATTATAGGAAATATAATATTAAATCTCAAACTTTATAGTTTTACTGACTTAAACGAGTAATCAATGAACTAACATCAAGTATGTCAATCACACCATATTCCATTAGACAAAATAATGAATATATTCAAGTAATTGTTAACACTTCAAATTCCATTGTACACTCGTCAATATTCAATCGAAACTTAGCCAAAGTATTAATTAATTCCTACTTATGCCCGATTCATTTCTATTCCGGATCAATCACAGAGAATATTGGATTCAGGTGTAGAGCAGGGTTTAGATCTAACTGAGATATGATTGATATTCGATTGCAGTCTTACTCGGCTGAAATTGATGTTCGGATTAGCCACGGATTAATTATATCTGCTCCAGACAGTACGGCCTGCGATACACGGTAACATTAGACTATCCGACTGGCGTAACATTTTCATTTCCATCTTATTGGTTCGCCTTCCGCCTGCTAATTCGCGGAACAGCTCCCTGGGCAGTCATTGTTGCTCCCGGTGTTGAGCACTTAATAGCGGAACTCGTTGTTATTCGGGCGCGAGGCTTGCACGCGGAACATCCGACAGTAACGCCCCCGGAATTGGGTCGTGCCCGTTTAAACTTTCATCCGGTTTAAGTTTGCCGTTAGTCTTTTGCTGTCCTACGTTAAGGCCCGATACACACTGCTGGTCTGCAGTTTTTTATAACGGTTGGACTATGATTCATAGCGTGAAATAGTGCTGTAAGTCTCGAGGACTTAGAAGTCTATCAAGAGTTTTCGAAGCAACAAAGTTTAAGCTTAATTTAACAAAGAAACCTGAATTTCAAACGCTTCGAGTTCTGTGAAGCTCGAATCTTCGAAGCTCCAAGTCTCAGCTTTGAAAGCTGAGTCCTCGAGTTTAGAGTACTGTAAAACTCAAATCATAGAAGCTCTAAGATTCAATTTTAGTACTTTGGAACCTCGATCTGAGTCTTGAGAGTTTTCAGTGCTGGAATCTTTATAAAATTTGGAACTTGGAGTTCTATGAAGCTTGAATCTTTGAAGTTTCAAGTCTCAACTTTACAATCTGAGTACTGAAGTTTAGAGTACTGTAAAACTCAAATCATAGAAGCTCTAAGATTCAATTTTAGAGCTTTGGAAGCTCAATCTGAGTCTCGAGAGCCTTCAGTGCTGGAGACTTTATAAAATTTGGAACTTGGAGTTCTGTGAAGCTTGAATCTTCGAAGCTTTAAGTCTCAACTTTACAATTTGAGTTCTGAAGTATAGAGTATTGTAAAGTTCAAATCTTAGAAGCTCGAAGGTTCAACTTTGGAGCTTTGGAAGCTCGATCTGAGTCGTGAGATCCTTCAATGTTGGAGATTTTATAAAATTTCGATTTTGGAGTTTACAAGCTGAGTCCTAAAGTTTAGAGTACTGTAAAACTCAAATCTTAGAAGCTCAAAGGTTCAACTTTGGACCTTCGAAAGCTCGATCTGAGTCGTAAGAGCCTTCAATGCAGTCTTTATAAAGCATCGAACTTTTAGTTCAACCTTCAAGGTGTCCCAGGTTAATATTTTCGCAGTCTTAATACAAATTCCCTCGAGTCAGCTTTTATAAGTCAGTTAGAGAGCTCGAGCACTTAAGGCTCGAGGCTCAGAATTAATTTTGACAACGCTACCATGTACACGCGCGTTATAAACAACAATATTTGATCGAACCGACAGGATCTCGAGACTTGATCGACGGTGTGTATCGAGCCTAAGACGTTCCTCGACGAAGCTTGGGAGGATTACACGCGTGTCCCGAATACACGTCGCGGATCGACAGGAGTCACGATCACTTGGGGGACGCGGCGGGCTTGTTCCCGCGAACTTTGCGATCACTTATTCAGCGAGCGATAAAACTGGGATCTTTTAATGGAAAGAACACGAACGATGTAATAGAATTTTCATGAAGGGTGATCGGAAACTACCGGACGAACCTACAGTTTGATATCTTTCGTCGTAGTGACTTGAAAATTTGCACTAACATTTTTTATTATTCATTCTACGATGAACTTCGGGTTATCAGGAAGTTTGTTGACGGTCGAAGGGAAATTGGATCAAAACGCATTCGAGAATCCCGCAGATTTTTATTGTACAAGTGGAGAAGCTTTATGAAGCTTCCGGTACTTCTGCGCTCGAGTTTTTTGAAGATCAATCGATAAGAGTTATAGATGTCTGTTGATCGAATGAACGAGGAAAATATTTACGCCGAACGGAGATTAAACTCGTTCTCAGATTCATTAGAGCTTTTAATTGGCAAGAACTGAACTGCGAGACGTGCACTTTATCGCCAGAAGTACCGAGCATTTCACACGATTAATATGCAATTCCCATAAAAATTGTAACAATAGATTATTTTCTATTTCCTCAGACATTCATCAGAGTATTTAAGTAAACTATTTATTTTCAAAATCATTTCGAATATTCAATGCTTCGAAGATATCGATAAATGCGAGACAGAAAAACTGAAACCAGTCAGTTTGACTGGTACATAGTTCTAGTGTCAATTCGAAGATATTTGTAGTTATAATGGAAATAAATAGTTTCCCGAGAGTATTTCTATTCCGAGTGTCTCTCAATAATTTCTAAATTCTCCCGGCATGCGAGTGTCGGCGGGAACAGGGAAAAAGTCGAATTTATTGTATTAGGCTGAAGCGGCGCGCGCCTCGAGGATTTTTTGTCCGCGTCACGCGAGTCCGTGGAACGGACGTTCGTTTACAGAGGAAAACAAGGACTCGCGTGTTTTTTCAAATCGAATCAATTCCTGCCGGTGCCGTCTGACAAACATTCTGTCAGTCGCGTTTAATCGCGAGCGTATCGCGATCATAAATTGGACAAACTTCGTTATCAATAATCCCGGGGATTAAATTCGCAGCGTTGCGCAAGCGTGCGACGCGTTTCGTAAGAGTTGAACGAATAAAAAAAGACCGAAATCCCCCTTTGTTGGGAGAACAGGGAAAAACAACAACGACATAAAAATATAGAGGGAGGCAAATGGACATTTTTATCCGCGGTTCGGGCCGGAAGCCGCGGAACTTCGGGGCTGGTTTCCGTGGCGCGAGGCTCGTTAAAAAGTTTTTTCAACTTTCCCGCTTCCATCTTCCTTGATGTAATGTTTGATGCGTCTGCGGTGATGGGGTTAATGAACAATTGCCCGCGGTAACGCAACAAAGAAGTTCCAGAGGGAACTGTTAATTAAAATTTTGATATATTAAACGCAGAAGAACTCGCTCTTTATTCCCCTACTCATCCTTTCAGCATAATTCAACTCGCGAATACAAACGATCGAATTTAGACCTCGCAATTTCTTAATTAGATGCTTACCTTTCCAACTTCAATTTCATTTCACTTAATATTCAAAATTCAATCTCAGAGAGCACGTAGTTTTTCAATAAATACGAAAGCATTCTTCCTTCGTCCTCCCAATTATTCTTTCAATGCGCTTTAATTAATAACGTAAATCATGTGAAACATCGAATCTAATTTCGTACGTAATACTAGAACCACCGAGCATTCGGTATGATTAATATCTAATCCCTATATAAAATGTAGCTATTTTCGGTTCTTTCAGACATTCCTTATAATATTCAAGAGAGACTATTTATTCCCAAGATCATGTCGAATATTCAATGCTGTCAACTAATTAATAATTGCGAAGCAGGACAACCGAACCCAAATGAAATTTCAGTTAATTTTCGAATCTCGCCAAGAAGCGTTCAGGAATATTCAAGAGAGACTATTTATTCCCAAGATCATTTCGAATATTCAATACTGTTAACTAATTAATAATTGTAAAACAACCGAAACCGATCGTTCCGACTGTGACGGTAGTTTGAACGTTGAAAGATCACCATTCCAACCCGAATGAAATTTCAGTTAACATTCGAATCTCGACGAGAAGCGGAATATTCAAGAGAGACTCTTTATTCCCAAGATCATTTCGAATACTCAATGCTGTCAACTAATAATTGCGAAACAACCGAAACCGGTCGTTCGGACTGTGACGGTAGTTTGAACGTCGAAAGATCACCGTTCCAGCCCGAATGAAATTTCAGTTAACATTCGAATCTCGACGAGGAGCGTTCAGGAATTATCCCGAAATCCGTTTACAAACGATCGAGTCGAATACCACGCGATTCCCGTGGCGCGCACGTTCAGGGACGCGCCGCCGCGCCGCCGCGCCGCGGGAGTACCGTAGATAAAGGTCCTGCGGCGGACGCAGTAGAAACTCTACGGAAATCCTTTAATTTAGTGAAAGCTCTGACACAACTGGACGGCTTACGGCGGGATTAAAACGCGGTAGGCATTTATAAAGCCGCCCGCCATTTTCCAGCGTCCCTCGCCCATTCACCTTCGTTCACCTTGCTCCATCCACCCCTTACTATACTCCGCCGATCGATCTTCTCTTCTTTGTCATCAATCCTCATTCATATTCAAGCTCCGGAGATTATGGCCGGAGCTTGTCTCCGCGCGGAAGTGTCGAGTGCGCGTGAAATCCCCGTTTCAAATGGCAACGGAACGCGGGGGAGCGCGTTTCGAGTGTGACCGTTGCAATTGATCGTCGCCATCGCGTCGAGTGCGACGCTCGTAACACGGATTTCCACTTTTCTTCTGGGATAAATATTATATTCGATCCGGAGTGCATTGAAACACACCGGCGGGGGGGACTCGAACGATTCCCGGCTGAAATAATAATTGAACGTTAATTAAATCGATTGGAGGTCTTCTTAATAAAGAGGGCTCGGAATGGCTCGATTATTGAGGCCGTAGTTCATTCCTTATTCCTTAATTTCCCCGGCGGACGGGAAAGAAACACGAGAACTTTTAACGATCGGGAGGAACGATCCGCGGCAATTAGTACGAATTAATTAAAGAGTGGCCGGCCTGTTCGGTTCGGTGCGGTCGGTCGGCCGTTCTCGACGAGTCCGCCGATTAGTCGTAATTTACGGAGCTGTTAATAAAGTGGACTATAATCGCCGGGCGACGCGAACTCGAGGCGAGGGCTAATTGTTCGCGGAGTCGCGTGAAAAGTGTCGGCGCGTGGAAGCTCACCCTCCGCGGCCCGCCGCGCCGTGTTATTGCAGAGATGCGGCGCGGCGCTGCGAAATGCGAAGGGAAAAAAGCGAATGGATGGGCTGGCTCGCGCCGAGGGGGCGGCCAAGGAAAAATGGGGCGTGAATATCTAGAGAGACAGTCATTTCGCCTCGGCGAGCACCGGCGAGATCATCGTTCTCTTTCGCGTCCGGAGTCATCCGTTTCGCACGCTTTTAGACGCCCGATGGCGTACAATTGGAAATACGAGGCGCATAAGTGTGCATTAATGCTTGCATTCGTAACGGGAAGCAGATCATAAAGGGGTTTCGTGGATATGACTAATTAAATTGTACTAAATGGTCTATTGAATATGAATATGTCGAATGCAAGATGTATTACGATTCCTTATAGAATTACTTATAAATCCATCGATATCTGAAAAATTCTAATTACATTGCTCCATCGACTTCTAATTCAAAGTAAAATTTCAACATATCTCTCAATTTCTCGATAAACATAGAGGAGCTTCGTGGATCTGACTAAAATTAAATTGTACTAAATGGTCCATTGAATATATGTCGAATGCAAGATGTATTCCTTATAAAATTACTTATAAATCCATCGATATCTGAAAAATTCTAATTACACTGCTCCGTCTACTTCTAAACCAAAGTAAAATTTCAACATATCTCAATTTCTCGATAAACATTTCCAAAGTAATGAAACCTGCCACGAAACCTTCGACTAAGATATACTCTGATAATACACTCAAAGTTCCTGCGAAAGCATCTCTCAAAAAAACGGATTCCAAGGACAGCTTCCATTAATCCCGAACAATACAAGAATATTTAAAATACAGCGTGCGTGGTGCACCTTGGGTTCCTCATCTCCGAAGTGACAGGGCCTCGCGTTTCATCATTCTGGAAGTGGCACGGACGCACTCGACGGATTAAGCCGTCGAAACGTTCGCTGATCGAGGCCGGTATCGGTCCGTTTGCTGTCCCGCGAATCAATGGAAATTAATATTCGTCCGGGAAATGAGGCGAACGAAGGAAACCGCGGGGTACACGTGTCGCGCGGCGGGAAACGCGAGAGATTCTCACTCCGTTTTTCCCGTGCAGGGCGGCAGCACTTCCGCAAATGAATTCGATTCACCGCGCAGATTCGACGATTCGTCTCCGGCAAAGAGAAAAGGCATTCGGAGGGAAGCGCGAGATAGTTCCCCGGGTTCGGAGGGCCGGGAGAAAAATTGTGCTTTTAAGGTAAACGAGAAGTATTGTCGCTCGAGTTACTGTCACGGAATGCTAGCGCGCGCGCGCGCGCGTACACGCTCGCCTTTCGCCTTTGCCGCGATCCAGATTTCAAGTCCCTCCTTTCTCTCGCTCCTCCATTACGTTACTCTATCGATCGTGGATGCTGGAATTATTAAGAGTGTTGTTCATTAACGAGCTTCTACGGTGTTCTCGGAACGTTGATTGAGAAACAGGTTGCTCGCATCGGTGAATCATTTTTATTGTTTCTTTGTTGGCTTTGTGTGGCTCTCGGATGGAATCATTGAACATTTAGGATGTCGGTTTTCTGATGTTTAGAATGTTACTTGGTTAGTTTAGTTACTTGCATTATTTTTGTTAGTTTTAGTTATTTCGTTGAACGAGTGTAGTTTCTCATTGGAACGAGCTTGTAGGCTTTTTCTTGGATTCTCGAGGATTATTTGATATTGACACTAGACACAATGCATCGTTCAAATGTTTGTCATCGTTTGTTCGCTCGAATTGCACTTTAATGTTTCGATGTAGATTCTATGAGAATGTGTTGAGACTCTTGTACACTTCTAGCATTAACACTAGAATTACATACCAGTCAAAATGACTGGTTTCAGTTTCTCTGTTTCGCAATTATTGATATCTTCAAAGCATTGAATATTTGAAATTATTTTGGAAATAAATAGTTTCACTTGAGTACTATGAATATCCAAAGAAACTGAAAATAATCTATTGTTAGAATTTTTATAGAGATTACATATCCATCGTATTAAATGCTCGGTGGTTCTAGTGTTAAGAGAGTGACTGTTCACGGCAACAATCGGAATAAGATTGTCATTAATCGATTCCCATGCAGATATCCCTTCGGCGTATACAATGGTTAGCGGTATGCGGCAATATTAAATTCTTCAGGGCGCGCCGGAATTCTGAGGATTACCCGGATTCTTGCTTGTCTCCGGCTGAAAAATTCTACGGTTTATTTCTGTCTGCGGGAACGCGGGATTCTTTATCTGACTTTAGGGATTCTACCGGAATCGTATGATCACGCGAACAACGAATAATTTTTCACAATATATTCATACCTTAGCACGTTCCATGCCACGTGTACCACATGTTACACGCCAATGTTTGTAAGAAAATATTTTTAACCCTTTGCGGTCCGAAGTGTTCTTGGTTTCTCACTTTGAGGTTCACGTCGACGTTAGTTCATTCAATTACAGCTTGATATGACGCTCTATTTATTTATTCAAGAATATTTGGAGGTCATTGGAATGTTACCTTTAAATGGTAAAATTGTGATGCTACAAATAAATATAGAAAAAATTGTTAAAACAGGTAGAGGTCGCAATAAAATAGAATAGAGTCTGACTCGACATAGGACTACCAAGGGTTACAAAGCAGTGAAAACAAAGAAACAATATCAAAATACAAAAAAATCACCAGAAACTCGAATATAACATATCATTTTACTGAAAAACTCAGTACAGTTCACAAGCAAAATATAAAGTTTCCGTGGTACGTGTTAACCGTCACCCTTCAACCCAAACGATACCTTCACCACTCAACAAATTCCCATCGCAAACACGTCCACTCGAATTCCGCCAGAAATCCTACCTCCCAGCGAATCCCCCATATCTCGAAGACTCCACCTAAAGCGTCTGCACTCTAAGCGAATCGCATGGTCGCGCATAAATTTCAGCCGCGAACGACTCAATCGCTCCAGAGTCGCGGGGCGCGCAGTCGGCGTTCGAAAAAAATTTTCCACGGTCTCCCGCGGCTTAATCCGGGTCCTGCCGTCACATTTTTCAATTAAATCCTCCATGCAAATTGGCTGTTGTCTCGGCGGGCGGGGATCGCGGGGGGCGAAACGGAGGACGAGCGCGCGCCACCGCGGCGGACATTCATCGTCCGACTGAAATTTCATTTTGTCTCGCCGCAACGTCGCTGTGACGCGCACACAAACAACGTCGGGTACGTGTGCGAGCGCGGGCGGGCTCGCCACGGTTGCACACACGTCCCGGCCGAGGCTTGGCCATTAAGCTTCGCCTTCGTGATTGAAGGGGCACGAAGGAAATTGTCCTGGCGCCGCCCTGTCCCTCTCCCCTTCCCCTCCGCCGCCGTCCCCTCGCTCTGTGTATATTGTGTTTACTTTCTGGAACCGTTCGCAATTTAGCCCCGACGTTCCCACTGGCGGGGAGTGACGTAAACACCGAGTAATTTCGGGATAATGACGGCTAATAAATAATCTCGCAGGGGAGCATCGGGCTCCATTAAATTCGGAATCGTCCCGTTTCTGGGTCAGCCGGAATCTTATTCCCGTGATCCGAGTGAACTCGCTGGCGCGACTGTGTCGACGCTGTCGGATTTATTGGCTTGATTATGGGAGTTATATGTTGATCGATGGAGCAACCTTCTTTTAGGGGAGGATAGTGGCTTTCGTTGGTACGTCCGTTGGCGTCGATTGCTCGGTGTTGGATGATTCCGTTTGAGATTGAGTTGTGGGGATAATGACTCGTTTTGAGGTAGAGTTGAGCAGACGTTGATGGGGTTAATTAGAGGGTAGGGGAATTGAGAAAATGTTTTCTTCTGAAATTGTAGAATGTTCGGAAGCTATAGGGTTTTCTGATGTAGAAAATGGAACGAGTAAATTGTTTGATAACTGAGAAGAATATTATTGTCATTGCAGTCATTCGTAGTTATCGTAGTGTGTTAGTTATATGTTGATCGATGGAGCAACCTTCTTTTAGGGGAGGATAGTGGCTTTCGTTGGTACGTTCGTTGGCGTGGATTACTCGGTGTTGGATGATTCCGTTTGAGATTGAGTTGTGAGGATAATGACGTGTTTTGAGGTAAACGAGTTGAGCAGAAGGTGATAGGGTTAATTAGAGGATAGGAGAATTGAGAAAATGTTTTCTTGTGAAATTGTTGTAGATTGTTCGGAATAGAGAAGGGTTTTCTGATGAAGAAAATGGAACGAGTAAATTGTTTGATAATTGAGAATATTAGTGTCATTATAGTCATTTGTAGTTGTAGCGTGTTAGAATTTGATGTTACAATTATATAATTATTCGATTGTTTTTTCTGCTTTTTTGTCGTTGAATATGGATGCGTGCGACTCGAGCACCACTCTTCCGATGTTTTCGGTAAAAATTGCGACTTTTCACTGTCACAAAATTTCGTACAATCAGAACGGTTATCCAGATTTATTTCAGTTTCGATTCGTTTGACGGAGCGACGGTTGCGTTTGACGTGAAGCGTGCACGCGCAATTTCGATTTTAACTTCACGGCTGATTCTTCCCTTTTTTTTTCAATTTAAAGGAACTAAATAGGGCCGTATCGACAAGCTGATGAACGCTGTCGGGTTGAAAATAGAATAGACGCTTCGGCAAACGGGATCGTTGTTTTCGTTTTGTCTTTTCCAGCCATTCAGGGCGCAAACGAATAAAATACACGGCCCGACAATCATACATTGCAAACGGAAGAAAGGCATGAATGACCGCGACTGTTCCGCGTGTAAAAGGTCTCTTGCAATTAGTGTTTCGCGGGGAAAAAAAGCTCCGATTCCCTTTCAGTTGTCACGGGGAATTCAAAGAAAAAATTGAGGCACGAGAGATTCGTTTGTGCGCACGTGAAAAAAATGCGACGCGTTTGTCGACGGCTGGTATGAATAAAATAACAGTGATAATAATTGCTCGCGAATATTGTGCCACCGAACGCGGCCGTGTCACAGGGAAACAGACACAATGGAAAGACAATAGAATGTGTACGCTTTCGCAAAGATGAAGCGATACATTCTTTATCAAACCCGCTAATTTAAAATTTACCATTAAACGATTCAAACTTTCCGACATTTCTGAAAAAGAAATCTTCGTCAAACGATCATTTTACAAAAATCGCGTCAGTGTCAGAATTAATATTCAAATGTTACAGTATTCAGTCCTCTATTATTAACCCTTTGCGGACGAAGGTTGTTGAAAGTATACAAAACCTTTTGCAAATTCTGCTAAATTAAACACTGAATGCTTAAATCATAGAGAATAAGGAAATTGTGTACTGATTTCTTGCGGTTCGAATAGTTAAATCATTTGTTCACAACTGGCTATTCCAAACATGGAAGTTTGATCTCAGCAAAATGCCGAAATTCGTCCGCAAAGGGTTAATAGTTTCACAGCTACGGAAGTCCGCTGTTTCCACGAGCAATGGAACAATTCCTGTTTCCACTGGAAACCACTAATATTTTAAAGCGACGGATAAACAAGGAACTATAAAAATAGTTACGGTGTGGCTCTCGAATTAGCCGCATTAACACGAATGCCAAATTTCGGTCATATTTTGCTTATGAACTGTATTGATTTTTTAAATAAAATATTAAGTTATTCAAGTTTTTTGTAATTTCATATATTTTGTTATCGTTTCTCGATGTTTCCGGTGCTTTGTAACGTATACAGCTATTCTTGCCCATGTGTCCAAACATATTTTGTTACAAAAATTAACGTGTACCAGATGTGGCACTGAACGCGTTAAAGTTTAATCCTTTGCACTCGGAAGCTTTTCGCTAGAAATATTTTAACATTTTCTGATGAGATAAAATCGACATTTTGTGAAACTAAGTCGAGAAGTCACGCGTACATTGAGGAACAAAGCTACTTTATTTGAATATTTCTGAAAATGATAGGAAGTATAATATTAAATATGAAATTTTATAGTTTTACTGTATGAAATCAAGTGGTGAGTCACCTCTCGAGTGCAAAGGATTAATCCTTCGCAAATGAAGCGATCGAATTGGCTGGACGAGGTGAAATATCCTCGAACGAAGGGGAACGGGGCCGGGTTTCCGTTGAAGTTCGACGAGGCCTTTAACACAAGCCCTCGAACTCGATCGCGTGGAGAAACAGGGTTGTCCCGGTTAGCTCGCGGCATCCGGCGTGCGTCTTTGTTCGAGGCGGTGACACTATCTGCGGGCCAGGTTTGTTTAGCGCTTTCCGATCGGACGTCACGAAAACACGGCCGGCGTCGGTGTTCAATCAATTCCCTGTCTGCCATCGTAAACAGTTTCCTTGTCCCGTTCCTCCTGTCCCTTCCCTCCATGCCGGAGGACGGCGTCGCAGCTTCTCGGCGAATCCTCGTGATCGATGCTGCGAACGAAATGCACCGAGACGTTGGAATTTCGTGCTACGGTGTAATTGGTTCAGGGAGAATTAGGAGTGGGACGGAAATATTTTTGTTAAAACTTTGGAGGAATCGGAGATACAAATTTCAAAGGTGGAAATGTGATGGAGATATTTAAATGAGTTTGGAGTTTCATTTATTTGAGGTTCATTGATATTTTCGTGATATCTACTTAGAATTTTTATTTGGCTCCAGGTTGTTTTGTAATCTATCAGCAACTGCAACTAATTTTTATATTATTCATAGCGAAAATGAGAAATGCTATAACATTTCCTCGTCAAATACAGTTAACTGGTTAAATGGAACGCTTGCTGCGTCGTGGCGGACTTATCGTTGACTCGTGCTACTTGATAGAGAGAATTTTGTGGTTTCTTTATGTGCGAGGTTAGTTAATGTTTGGGATAGTTGATTGTGATCATTGAAATTGAATGGAGGGACTGTGAAAATAATTATAGATTAGCAGGGATAATAGTATGGAAATGAAGGAATTAACCCTTAGCACTCCAGGTTATTTTGTAATCTATCAGTAACTAATTTTTATAGTATTCTTAGTGAAAATGAGAAATGCTATAACATTCTTTTATTTTCCTTAGTACAAAATTTGGATGTGTGAAAAATCGAATAATTTTAGAGTAGTAAGATTCATTGAAATATTCATTTTAGTATTCTAACTGGAGCAATATTGGAGCCTACAGAGTTCAAAGGGTTAAGAGTTGTAGGATCTAGCATTAAAGATTATTCATATTTTTCGAGATACTGATGTATATTTTTCAGTTGGTAGCGTTGATAGTGACACGAATACAAGTCAGAGTTACTCACTATCAAAGTTCCAGATAAAGAAACTGAAATTTGATTTGATATTCGTCCTAAACGAATCCACTCTAAATAACAACCATTCAATCGAAAAACTCCGTGTATCATGAAACATTTTCAATGATCCAAGCATCGCTTAAGCTATCATCTCGTAGAACAAGCAACGAAAACACCAGGCGACTATGAATTTAAAATTTGCTGCTCGCATCCGGGACACAAAGAAAAGCAGCGATTTGCTAAAGCTCCGGGAAAGCTGGTACAAGCTCCGGGGGAGTGCTCGCGCGTGATTTAAGAAAGTTGAAGAGAACACGGGGAAAACTGGCTCGTGATTTGTGAAAGCACTTGTGCCCGGGGAAAGTGTGTGGGAGGAGGGGGGGGGGGGTAGGCGAAAGCTCAGGCATCCGGCTCGAAAGCTCAAAGATGCGTCTCGAAACTTTACGCCCCGCGTGATGGATGTGCACTCTCGTTCCTGGAGTGTTGCTGTTCGCCGCGCTGACGTTCGGTTGTGTTGACACGTAGCCGCATCTATTAACACGCCGGGACACGAGCGTGTGCCTCGACGGTAAAAACAAACACGCGCCGGGTTACCCGTGCGTTTGCTTGAGTAAACGTTGCCAATTACACGCCGGTGAACAAGATGTTCCTCCGCGGACGTTTTCGAGATCATAAATTGCATTAACAGTCTTACTGCATCGCGTTGATTAAATTCGAGCTTTACTCTCGGCATTTCCATGGCCAGCTGAACAGTGGACTCTGAATTAATTTTATGGAAACTCCCGGTGACTTCGTTGGAATTAATGGTCCATCTATTACGGTTAATTTAACCGGCGCGTTTCGTTCGTTTTTATTTAACTAGCACTTTTATTAATAATTCAGCAATTAACCGCGCTTCCCGTGTATTAGTTGAAGGATTGCTTCGAAGCGTTAATTAGAAGTTTCTATTGATCGTAATTTCAACTTCATTAAAAAGCCTCTCCATTGTGAGGACCGCGAGGCAGCGACGTATTATTCCACGCAGCGTGCATTTCGCGAGGGTACAGAAACGAAACTCACGATTTCGAGAAGAATAAAATCGGAAGGGGTGTTCGCGAGACGAGTTCACCATCGCCGTGGGTAAATTCCGCCGAGTGATTTAGAGAGGAGGAATTTTTCGCGTACACACATTTGTTAACTTTATTCTACCGGCGAGAGGAAACCGGGGAACAAGGCTGAAAGTAAATCGTGTTCCAGAACTCCCCTTTAAAAACCGGAACTCTGTGCATCCACTGTTAACAGTTAACATTTAACCCTTTAGCGAATGATTCCTTTGCAGCAATGCTTCTCGAATTCATTTCAATGTTAGTCGTTTGTTAGAACGCGCGTGTACCAGGATGAAACGTTCACGAAACCAAGTCTTTCACTTTGACAAGTATACAATGAATAATATTTATCGGAACAACTCAAACAAATAAACAAATCATTAATAAGTCAAGAATTTTCTCTATAGAACTGAATTACACATGAAGCTCTTAAATCCTAAAACAGAAGAAATCCACCTATCAATCTCTTATTATTTCATTAACTTAGAATAACGTGTCAGACTCGCGAAGATTTCAAAGTGTAACAAACATAAATATTGCCCACTTCTTATGAATTCAAATTAAATATTATTCTTTTCTTATTTTTTGATTTTCAAAGAATCAATAATAAACTAGTTGTATCGATCATAGCTCAGAAATAAATCGTAAGCTATCAACACATTATGTACCGGCTAATTTTCAGAAAATTGAATTGTGATGGCAATTTTCAGAGGTCAACATCACTATACATAGAAAAACTCAGATATCATATCGTTGAGTAATATATTTTAAATAGATAATCAATTCGAATTAACCCTTTGCACTCGAAAGGCGACTCTCAGTCATTTGATTGAGCGCAACGAAATTATAAAATGAAAAATTCAATATAAAATGTTGAATAATAAATGTTGAGATGTTTCTTTATGTAAATTGCAAATAATATTGTTAATATTTCATCAGGAAATAATGAAATTTTGAATTGAAAAATATTGTCGAGTGCAAAGGGTTAAATTTTATATTTTTTCAATACTGTGGCAATTAACGAAGTTGCACCGCTAAGTCTATATAAAAATGATTCTCGTTACCGGTCCGTTACCTAAATCATTCATTCCAAGCAGTCGTTTCAACACACATCGAACCTCGACACAACAGTCGCAGAGTCATTCTCGATCCGTTGATCCGAAACCGCAGGAACATTTTCGATCCATTCCGCGTCCCGTAAACGAGCGACGTCCGAAAGTTTCGCAGCCGGTTCGGCGGGGAAAAGCCACTGCATTGTCGCGGTAACGGGGTAATTAAGTTGCACCGTCGCCGTGAAAACGTGTAGCGACTGTAAAGAACGGTTACGTTCCGGCCTGGCGTAACGACTCCTTGGTTACCGGCCCGTGAGCCGCGAGCGGGTAGCTTTGCCGCCGCGGCAGAAAATCTTTCTTTGAATTTCAGCCTTTGCCGCCGTTTAGGCAGAGATAGAGGACCCGCCGGAAAAAACCGTTCGCCGAGGAGCGCCTCGGCATCGTTTCGCCCCCGAGATTATGCTATTATCAAAGAGAAGATGCTCGAGCCCCTTTTTTCAGGAGAACTGTTTAGCGTCGAGCTCCCCCGGTTTACTGCCTCTTGTTTTCGTTTTGCTTGTCATGGAGTTCGTAAACCGGAGCCGCACTCGTGGAATGCCGTAGACGATGAGGAATACTTGGACCGAGAACATTCGCTGCCTAATTTGAAGGTATCTCGAGTTTCGTTGATATTTAGTGGAAACCATTGAGTTGTTCTACTTGTTTCGTGTTCTGTTGTTTGAGTTGTCGATTTTTTGATGGTTTCGGATTTTTGTCAATTTTCAGGGAATAATATTATTTGTTATTAGAGGATTCACTCTTCCCTTGGTTGTTTCTAGGCGAGAAATCCCTTATAGCTTCTGAATATCTTGTATAATCATTTCAGAAGCGAAAACGTTAATTTTCTCGATTTCTCTTTTCTGAACTTAACTCAATTCTTTCATCAAATTCTAGACCATCTTTTCTAGACTTTCATCAAATGATCTTTACCTTATTCCTCGTCTTTTAGTATCAATATTTCTGATCTATACGATCCAGTCGCTGAGAATCCAAATCTTTTCTCCTGCAGTAAACACTCATCGAAACTCCCATGTACTCAAAACAGTTCTCTTCATCAACTAGAAACTGATTAGTCAAGATCTTCTTAATAACTCCACTATCTTATATCTCATATATCCAACAAAATTCGTTTCATTCGATACATCACCAAGAAAGTTAATCTCTAAGTTTCTACGAAAACTAATGGCAGTCAAAGTGTTAAACAAGTTAAGAGCTATAAAGATTTTATTCCTCAACATCAGGCATCCTCTAACACTAAGGTCCAATTCTCTCCATTAACTAGAAACTGATTATTCAAGATTCTTCTTAATAGCTCCACTATCTTTCTTATATCTCATATATCCAACAAAATTCGTTTCATTCGATACGTCACCAAGTTAATATCAAAGTTTCTATGAAAACTAATGGGAGTCAAAGTGTTAAACAAGTTAAGAGCTACTCGTATTTCTCGTCCCCTCTCACTAAGGTCCGTGCCGAGGACGAGCAAGGTGTCCCATGTTTCTTTCGCATCCCGCCTCATCTTGGCCGCGCGAGTAATCGTTCGTGTATCGGCTGAACATAAATAGATTTTGCGCGCTCGCAGCTTTCTTCCCGCTCGCAGCCCGTCTATTTTCCCCCGGACGGGTATCGGGTTTTTCAGGGTTATTTGCTCGTGTCCATTATCTTTTGAATCGCAACGGCGACTCGGGACGGGGGGAAAAAAATCAATTCGCCCCCGTGCCTCGGACCGGGGAATTTATATTCCAGCTCTTTCAACGGGGACTGTTCCCTTCCGTCGCGGACACTCGAATAACTTTCTCCTCGATTTCGCTCTTTGTTGCCGGCACGACGACGGCTGCCGAAGTCGTTTGTTCGCCGCTCCGTATAATACGTCGCCGGCCGAGTGACGACTTCACTCCGCGGTTTATCCCTTGCGTTCTCAAAGTACGCGGCCATTCAAAGCACTACGAAACAAAAGCTGCCGCTCCAATCCCTTCGGTTTCACCGCCGGTTCCTCGTTCCGCCCAGTTTCTTAATCGTCGAAGCGAATTGTTCCTTTCATTTCGATTTTTATAGAATTCTCCGCTGAAACGGGACTGTGGATCTATGCGACGGTCGTTAACCTGTCAGCTAAACAGCTGACAATGAAAAGGCAAGCAAATGCGAAAAAGCCGTGCGAACAAACTCGCGACGCAGCAAGGACATGAACACGCGCTAGGATAGGCACTTGCGGTCGTTAATCTAGCAGTTAAACAGCTGACTGGTGAAACCAAATCATTTTGAATATATAACTTCGAGAATGTTTCTCGTTGAGCGCGTTATTCTTTTAACCAGTTAACTCTCTATAGGCTCGTGTGACTTTGAAGTCACACATCAATATACCGGGTTAAATTGACTTATTTAATTTTTTATCGCAAAAGGACGAACGACATTAAATAATTAATCGACTTAAACTTTTATACAGACAGGCGTTTACGTTTAAATAGAATTTAACCAGTTAACTGTGGAATTCAGTTGGAAAAACCTCTCGTTCCCAATAAAATCGAAAAATGGAGCGTGTATTCATCGGCAGGACGAATGCAGAGTATTTTAATGAAAGATCAAAGCGAAACAAAGAAGAATTACACGTTTCTGTGAAAGAATAAAGAATTCGACGACGCGCATACTCGTGAAACACAGTTAACTGGTTAATAAGCATCACTCAATTCCGAAACACTTTCCATAAATCCGAATTCCACGTTTCCCATCTTCCCGACTCGTAAACAATCGTTGAACTCAATTCAGAATTGCTTTTCAAAGTGAGAGCCGGCGAGCGAAGAATTATTCCCAAATCAATCGAAGAACATCACGATAAACGAATGATCGATCGCGATGGGTCCGGCTCGAAGCGTTTTTACTCGACGCTTCCCGTCGGACGTTTCGGTTTTCCGATGTCGCGCAGGCAAACGAGCCAATGCTGGAACTCCAGCGGTAAATCGTCCGTGACGAGCGTGCACACAGCGCCGCGTATTTGCGACGTACACAATGAAGCATTTAGATACGACGCGACGGGCCAGGGGGGGCCGACGGGGAGGTTCGGCGCGCGGTGCACGCACGATCTAACGAAGTGACTCATGGGAGCTGCACGCCGGCCAGTCGCAAATGGACCGAAGAGATGCTGCAACGTTCCACCGAGTAACGTTTCTGGCATCTGCTTTATGCAACGAGAGTTAATTCATGGGGCCGGCTTTCCGTCTGCGGTGCCAGATGCGTCCCAGCTACGCGGGGATCGATTCGCTGCGACCGAGCCAGCGCTGCCGAACCGTTCCGCCTCGCCTCTGTCTTACCTAACACTGGAACCGCCGAACTCGTGGCGACTAGTTCGAAATTTCAAGTAAAAACTCTGGAAACACGTTCGTTATCCCTTTGCCGTACAATAAGTGAGACTCGCGATGAAGATTAGACTAATTTAACCAGCACTCCAGGTTGTTTTTTTTTGACCTAACACTAGAACCGCCGAACTCGTGGCGACTAATTCGAAATTTCAAGTAAAAACTCTGGAAACACGTTCGTTGTCCCTTTGCCGTACAATAAGTGAGACTCGCGATGAAGATTAGACTAATTTAACCAGCACTCCAGTTTGTTTTTTTTTTACTTAACACTGGAACCGCCGAACTCGTGGCGACTAATTCGAAATTTCAAGTAAAAACTCTGGAAACACGTTCGTTATCTCCTTGCTATACAATAAAGAGTGAGAGTCGTGATGAAGATTAGACTAATTTAACCAGCACTCCAGGTTGTTTTTTTTTGACCTAACACTAGAACCGCCGAACTCGTGGCGACTAGTTCGAAATTTCAAGTAAAAACTTCGGAAGCAAATTCGCTAACCGTACAATAACGAGTGAGACTCGTGATGAAGATTCCTAGACTAATTTAACCAGCATTCCAGGTTGTTTTTTTTTGACCTAACACTGGAACCGCCGAACTCGTGACTATTTCGAAATTTCAAGTAAAAACTCTGGGAGCACATTCGTTATCCCCTTATCGTACGATAACGAGTGAGACTCGTGATGAAGATTAGACTAATTCAACCAGCACTCCAGGTTGTTTTGTAATCTATCAGCAACTGCAAGTAATTTTTATAGTATTCCTAGCGAAAATGAGAAATGTTATAACATTTCCTCGTCAGACACAGTTAACTGGTTAAATGGAACGCTTGTCTGCGCCGTGGCGGTCTAATCGTTGACTCGTGCTACTTGATAGAGAGAATTTTGTAGTTTCTTTATGCGCGAGGTTAGTTAATGTTTGGGATAGTTGATTGTGATAATTGATATTGAATGGAGGGACTGTGGAAATAATTAAAGATTAGCAGGGATAATAGTATGAAAATGAGAAATAGAAGAAATTCATTCGTACCTTTTACCGGAACTCTACACTTCGAGCGTAACGCAAGTGAAAAGAGTGCAGAGGGAACGCGATCTTGGCAGAATTCCGAGTAGATAGCGGGAAATATGAAACTTTCCGCAGAATCAGAATTCTCATTATGTTTAGAATATTTCTATGAACGTCGGACTCCATTATTCTCAAAGTTTATTCCCCGGAGACCGCGTACCGTCGCGCCGTCATTGATTATTCTAACTTCAATTACGAAGGATTAATATCTCGCACGGAGGAATTGGTTTTCGAGAAAACTTTCATCCGCCGAAACGTCGAGTTTCGTTTCGAATTACCCGACGGAACGTTTCCCCGCGGAACGTTAAAAAATTCTATAAATTTTGACGGGAGCACACACGGCGCTGCCACACCTCGCGGTCCGCGGTCGTAAAGTTTCACGGGTGCGCGCGGGCTCGTACGTCTGAGAGAGGTCGGCTAGGGCCGGGCCGTGACGCGAGCCGCGCACGAAGACGGCCGGTTATTTAAAAAGACGATTCTAGGTCGACCCGCATCGCGGAGAAACGATTCCGCGCTGGCTGCCGGTGGCGTTGCCGGCTGTTTCTGCTGTAATGACGGCAGCCCGCCACGGTTCGCCTCGCCACTGCATTGCCCGTAGCGGTCCGCTTTGTTCCAAAGTGTTGTCCGAAGCCCTGTGCATTGTTCCGTCACGCGTACCACGCAACGCTGACCTATACCACCGGCGGGATTCAGTTCCGCTTAGACGACACGGCGCTTCCTCTGGATTCTGATACTGACGGCGGAACTTTGTTTAGATGCGTTGCGCGCAGGATCATTTCGATTTGATGTTTCTCTGCGTAGGATATTTTATAGCGGTCTATTATTGTAGATAGTGAAAGAGTGGATCTTGAGTAATCGAGAACTAGGAATAAATATATGTATTTAATAAAATATGGAAACAACACGGACAACACGTGAAAAATACTCAATGCCACGGAGGCCAATACACGACTCTTCTCGCCACTCTCTTACCACTCTTTTACAGACATTCTCTCCGAAAAATCATTCTCTCCCCCAGAAGCATTCTTCTCAAACTCATCACAAACACTCGGATGCACCCCTGGAAAGCTGGCCCTGCAGTCTTGGGTCCGTGACGTTGTGTAGGCCACTTTCCCTCGATCGTTTTACAGCCTCTTCACTCACGCTCATTCTTACATTCACTCTTCTTAAAAATACCTTAACTTACGCTACAAATTCTAGATGCTGCAAGTCTAATATCCCAAAGTTCATTAGTAAAACAATTTTCCAAGAGCCTAAAGGTATTTCCCATGACCGTTTTACAGCCTGTCCTTCACTTACACTCATTCTTACATTCACTCTTCTTAAAAATACCTTAAATTACGCTAACAATTCTAGATACTACAATATTATGGAAGTGAGAGTACAATTGATAGAGAGTAGATTGATGTTTCGTAGGGTATTCTAAAAGTTAACGTTTTTTAGAATCGTTTTGTAGAAGCAATCAGCATGAATTCGTTAAGATTTCAGTTGATTCGTGTTTTAATTTAGATATTACTGAATCAGTTTCTTTACATCTAAACGGAAATCTCTCGCTTTTCGGAAACTGAGGTCGCGTTGCCGTATTTCTTTTTATTAACGCTAGGTCCACCAGGCGCGCCATTCTCGCACATTTCGAATTTACGAGGGAAATTGCAGTTTACATTTTCTGTCCGCCAGTTTTACTAACTTTCATCTGTGCATCTCGTAGTTTCATTTGTAGGATCATTGTGTATGGTTACGTCGTTTTTGAAGTTGTCTTTTAACCTGTTAACTATGTTTGACGAGTATACTCGTCGTAAAGCTTGACATGATTCTTTGTTTTCTCATATAAACATGTAATTCTTTTTTTTTTCGTTTTGATCTTTTATTAACACTTTGTTTGTCGAATTATAGATGTAGAAAATTAATTCTACCTTCTACTAAAGCTTTCGGGTATAATCTACAGTTAATTAAACTTTTCTTACATAAAACTACGAATCTAGAATTAATTTTCTACGTCTATAAATCGACGAACATCATGGTAAAACAAACATTCGGAAATATGATCCCTAACTTCTTTTACAATGTAAAGGAGACGCTTTAATGACGTAAGAATATTAATTCTAGATTCCTAGTTGTACGTAAGAAATGTTTAATCGATAGTAGATTACACCCGGAAGCTTCAGTAGAATGTAGAAGATAGGGCGAGACACTTTTTCGGCCCACAAAGCGATTGGCATGATATCCTCCGTAGCTAAATGGGTTCTAATCCTTCCGACACTTCGACCGCAGGCGTCGCTGGGTATTATTCCTCCATTAGACTTTTGAATAATTCAGAAACGGGGCGTCTTAGAGATTCTCAGTCCTCCTTCTACAAGTCCCTTGGGGAACCGTCCTCTCAACGGTAGAAGTAGAATAGGAGTGGCTGTAGCCAGACAAAGTGAATTTCGATTTTACCCTGACCTATAGTCTTTTTATTCTAGCGCCTTCGATTCCATATTCTCTTTCGCCTCTCCGCGTCACCATTTTTACAGGAATTACTTCCGCCATTTTTCTGAAATAATCCTCCGCTAACGACGGGGAAATGTTCCTTCTCAATGGCAACGTTCACGGCTCTTCGACCGAGGTACATTGTTATACATCTCCCTCCGCGAAGGTCAGTAACGGCGACTCTCGTTTTCTCTCCACGTGTCCTCTCGCAATTACCGCTAAGTGGTTTTAATCCACGTTTCCGCTGACACGGAGGAAGTCGATGAAACCGTCGCGCGGGCGGCGGAGCGTCGGAGCTTGCTTAATTTTTCAGCCGGAGAGGGAACGTGTTCTTTTCTCTTCTCGCTTCCGTCCGCCCGCCTCTCTCGATTCCTCGCACGATCTCTTTTTCGACGTTCCTTCGATCGCGCCGAGTCCAGGTTCCTTTTCATCTTTTTCAATTATTATCCCCTTGCCCGTGAACCCTCCCCCCGCGCCCGCCCCGCCTCACCCTTCGCCCCCTTCGCCGGTCGTGCTCAAACAGCTTCAATCTTCCATCATCGACACTTTTATAAAAGGCTGACCCTTGCCTGATCAGCGCCAGGTATATTCCACTGCGCCAGGTTCCCCGATCAATTCTCCCTCTTCCCCCGTCAGAGACGGCTAAGAGTTTATCGACGTCGGAGCCGATGGTCACGGATATTGAAGAAAAATTCAATTCGCGATGCCTGTTTTATTAAATAATTCCTCGCACTCGCCACTCTCCTTCGTCCTTGTTGAACCAGCTGAAAGCCTGAGCTTCTTATCTTCCCTCGAGCTCTTCCCTTGTAACGCGCACTTCATTTCTGACTCTCCGCTGCACGATCTATTACTGCAATTCATGGAACCTTCTCAACGCCATTTCCACTGAAATACAATTCTGAATTCTAAATTCTCAATTCTCCATTTATGATACACACGCGATTTTTTTGGAAACGATACAGCGAAACAGAAACGTGAAGATATAAATTGTAACCTATTAACTCTTTGACTGCCACGTCACGAATTCGGGTGGCATATTTTACAGAAACGTAGACATTAGTTTCTTTCATGACGTATCGAAGGAATCGAATTTTGTTGGATATATGAGATATAAGAAAGATAGTGGAGCAGTTATTAAGGAGAGTCTTGATTTATTAGTTTCTGGTTAATGAAGAAAACTGTTTCGAGTACATGGGAGTTTTGATGAATGTTTACGTGGCAGTCAAAGTGTTAAAAATCAGCAAAGGCTTGAATGCAACTTAATATATCGTTTTAAAAATCAGCAGAGGCTTGAATGCAACTTGATCTATCATTTTAAAAATCAGCAAAAGCTTGAATGCATCTTAATCTATCATTTTGAAAATCAGCAAAGGCTTGAATGCAACTTAATCTATCATTTTAAAAATCAGCAAAGGCTTGAATGCCACTTAATCTATCATTTTAAAAATCAGCAAAAGCTCGAATGCAACTTTAACTCATTTTAAAAATCACTGCACTTTATAAGCGATCACAGAAACTTCCGGTGGCAAGTGTTCACATTAGAAATTAAAGTAAGGGAGTCGATAAAATCGATTCGAGTTTCTGGACATAACTGGTCATAGGAAATATCCATCGAAAGTTCCGCAGCGTTCTCCAGCCAGCTCCAGCGTCGAACTTCCTAACGCGAGTTACGTCTTCGAATTATGTTAATGAAATTCCGCTAGGTGTGGAGAACAATCTCCGCCCCTTTGTCCGCCGTACGAAAAAGAAGCTCGGTTCACCGAGCACTCCGACTTTCTTCCCCGTCCCGGCAGCCGCCGCGAAAATTACGCCCGTTATATTATTCGCCGCGTTTACCATTCTCGAGCACCCTCTCGCGCGTTTTCACGCTCACTTTCGTCCCTCCCGCGGCGAACGGTCTGCCGACAAACGGCCGGAAGAAAGCGACCGTCGCTGTCCCAGGAGAAACGGCAGCCCAGAGAAGACCAGCGGGAAGTTTACGTCGACGCAAAATACGCGGAAACCTGTCCCGCCCACGGACGGCAGTTTTCTGGACAAAATTTGATAACTTGAAATGTATGGATGGTGGGAAAGAGTAATTGGGATGAGTTGTGAGGGATAGAGCTAGATATATGGTGGTTATATTGCGTTAATGGGATATTAGGAAGATTTTTCAATGACAAAACTCGATAATTTGGAAAGTATGAGTGGAAAAGAGTAATTGAGATGAGAATTGTGAGGTATAGAGCTAGACTATGGTGGTTATATTGCGTTAATGGGATATTAGGAAGCTTTTTCAATGACAAAACTAGATAATTTGGAACGTATGGGTGAAAAGAGTAATTGAGATGAGAATTGTGAGGTATAGAGCTAGACTATGGTGGTTAAATTGCGTTAATGGAATATTAGGAAGATTTTTCAATGACAAAACTAGATAATTTGGAAAGTATGGGTGGAAAAGAGTAATTGAGATGAGAATTGTGAGGTATAGAGCTAGACTATGGTGGTTAAATTGCGTTAATGGAATATTAGGAAGATTTTTCAATGACAAAACTCGATAATTTGGAAAGTATGGCTGGTGGAAAAAAATAATTGAGATGAGAATTGTGACGTATAGAGTTAGACGTATGTTGATTATATTGTTGTTTGCGTTAATGGGATATGTGGAAGCTTTTTCAATGACAATGGATATTTCGCGCTTCGATTTCAACGGTATGAAAATAGAGAAAGGGTATTTATTTGCAGGAAACATTGATTTTTCAAATGAAAATCATTTTTGATAGCAGGAACTACTTAGCGACATATTAAACTTCAATTTCTCTTATGCGAACAGTCAAATTCCAGTGTTTCGTCCATAGGCCGCACTGTTGGCTGGACTCGGTTCCCAATTATTCAGATTGTCGCGCGACACGGTTTTTCTTCGGTATTTTGAAAAATTTAACGAGATACCGACTCCGTTCTCGAGAGCCTTCTCTCTCGCGGGTTGTGCTTGAATTTAGGTTACGAGGATTTTCGCGATTTTCCGCGGCGAGACCGCGGATTTTCATCTTCTTTCAGCAGCATTTCTTTCGCGTTTATAGCTCATTTATTTTTAATCGTGGCTCATTGGATCGTCGTTCACTCTTCTTTTTAATCTGCGATTATACCTTGAGTCATTAGTATTGAGAGTTCCACGATATTACTGACTCGTCGAAGAAAGACAGATTATTAATGATTTTTTCAAACCAATCGAAATATTCGAGATTTTCGTTAAACAAAGTGTAGTATCTAGAATTATTTAGCGTAGGTTAAAGTATTGTAGGATGAATGGTTTGTTGTGCGTGCGTAAGGGCGACCAGGTCGATTAGTGTGATTGCGTTTAGAAAATCTCGAGTGGCTGAAAGAATACGAGGAAGAGTGTCTGGAACCGAGCGACTGGACCGTGAGAAAAGCGTGTACGCGACTGCGTGAATTTTGACTATGGACGAAAGATGCGAGTGAGAAGGGTGCAAGGGTGAGAAAGACAGCGAATGGGGGTGTGTGTTAAAAGCGAGTGGGAATGCGTGCATGAGGACATTTTGGTGAGAGACAGCGGAGAACATTTTTGTACGTGATAGAGAGTCGTGTGTTATCCTTCTTGGTATTAAGTTGTATTTTTACGTGTTGTCCATATTGTTTCTTTATCTCATTAAATACATATATATTGTTTCCTAATTCTCTTTTTACCGAAGATCCACCTTTTCAATATCTAATAACAATAGTCTTCGCTATAAACTTGGGGGCTCAGCCGGGATCACCATAAAAGTTATCCGTATTTTCGTCAGAGGACAAGGTTGTTTGCGAGTTTGTTCTGAAAGCTGGAGTATGCAAAATTGCGGAGTATTATCTCCGGTGTCTGCGGGTGTAGTCGCGGCCCGACTGCGTCAGTGCGGCCGATCCAACGAGTCAGCAGATAACACAGTGTCGATAGAGGAATCGCGCGGGGTCCATTTCCATTGCAAATCTTTATTGCCTGGCTGCGGGTCAGTTTTATCAGCACGGAGTCATTCGTTTTCTTTAGTGGTCTCCTTCTACTCCGGGAACCAGACCCACTCTCTCGTCCTTTTGACGCCGGGATCGATTCGGACGGTATCCTTTTCCTCCCAGCGTCGCCTTTGCCCTCCGCGCTCCCCTTTGTACCCTTATTCTTCCGTTATTTCGTAGTTTCGCCGGTGATCGTCGAACTTCGGAAGCTTGCTCGATCTCTCGGACGTGTTTCGATTGTTCTGCTAGTTATACGTCAATTACAGCTGACAGCGTCGAAAAAGTCATGAAATATTTAACGGAATACACCGGCCATCGGTTCGAATTAATTTTCTGTTGGCGTGGAAATGATAGAAACATGGTAGCTTTGCCTGGCTAATTGACAAATAGCTGCCATTAATTCTCTGAAATTCGACGCACGCTTCGAATGTTTATATTTCCCAGAGTTATTGCCGGGAAACGAGTTAGACGGATCGTTGTATCTATAATTGAATTTATACATCCGTTCGCCTTTTAATTTCTATAGGTACGATTCCGCGATAGCCGATGGAATAACAATCGCGCGCACACTATTAATCTATAATAACAGCGAGCGTCGGGCACATACTAAATCGCATCAGATACCTTATTCATCATTGCAGTGGCGCGAAACATCACTCCTGAAGCACCGAGCATTGTCTATTCATAAACAGCGAGGAACTGTGCCTCTCGTCGGATATACGATCGACTTATGCTACTAATAACAGACTCGTATTCACCGCTGAATCAAAAATACTTGAACGGTCAGACACATGATTGACTTGTACCACTGATTTCTCAATTATCCACTCAAAATTCAATCGTATCTGAAAAGCACGGTTGATTTCTAAGCTGAACCCTTATGTGCCGCATATTGTCCGCAGGCCGGCCTGTTGACACGTTGAGTGCGGCGCCGATTTTGCTATGCTTTGCCGAATGAAAAGTCTACTGTCAGTCCCAGGGACTGACGCCGCTTGAACAGAAAGTTCACTGTCAGTCTCCAGGGACTTATGCAGCACTCAACGTGTTAAAGTACCGGACGGAAAGCTAATTGTTACGAACATATCTAAGAATAATTTCCCATATCGTAAAATTCCCCCTTGTCCTAACAGTATCCCTATGTTTTCTCTTTCGAACCACTGTTACGCAACTTATACAACTACCGTGTCGATGAACTCTAATGGCAGACACTCAGAAAAACAAGTTCCTGGCGCAGAGTCAAGGATCTAAATACAAACGTCTAATTTCAGTCACTGCGAACGGATTTTCCGTTCCGCCCGGTTGGTCTTTCGCGAATCGAGGCGGCGTCTCTCGAATAAGAATCGCTGGGATCCCGGGGAATATTCCGCAACGATATTAAACATGTATGCCGTATCCATAAGAGGATATCGATACCGTTCCCGTCCGCCATAGATCTTTTTTACTCCGCGCAGACGAGATCCAAGAGTTTCTGTTTAAAGTTCGAATCCTTCCTCGGTAATATCCCCGGATTCAATAACTCGGAGGCGACTCGACGATACGTTTGAGTCGGCCGGAGCCGATGCGCGGGTCACGCGGCCGGAAAAAACCGTTTCATCGAACTTGGCTTTTGTTCCGAGAAGGGATTCCCGTGCTTTCCACGCTGCCGAGGCTCGAGTAGCAAACGCGGTTCTTCCATATTGGTGCGTCATACTTACGCCGTCGACGTCGCTGAATGCAAATTGCGAATCTCTAGATCAAAGGGTGCTTCGATTTCGCCGGGCAAACGTTCCGCGGGGGAATAATGTTGGAATCTCATTGGAAGATAAAGGATGTTCCTGGAAGCTTTTCTTTTTTCCGCTCGTCACTCCTCGCGCACGCTTTTTATCCATTATCCCGTTCTCGGGCTCGCTTTATACGGGTCCGATCTCTTCTATCGTTCACACTTTTATGACACCGAGTCTGATCAGGCACTGGAGTATTGTACTTCGCGAGCTTCCTCTGCGAGTTTCTTGACGCTTTGTCAGCTTCTATAAGGCTTCTTTCTAATATCATTTGCATAGGTGTCGCAGCGCTATTGCGATGACATATGTTCGATTGTTGATGTCATCGGATGAGCAAGTATTTTTGCGAAGCTATTTTATGAAAATATTAATTGTATTACAGTCCATTGATCACCAGAATAGAATAAAATTCAACTATTAATAAAAATTACGATTGAACCTCTCGATGAAAATACCTTCATCGCTAGTTTATCAATAAAACTCTATAAAACTCCAAACAATCAACATCAAAGCATTCTCAGAAGCAATAATATTCTCAGATCTAATAACTCCAAATAACAGTATATCAATGAAAGGTTAGATTACAATCGATTGATCACCAGATCGAAAAGAATGAATTTCTACTATTAACAAAAACAAATTACTATTGAACCATTCGATGAAAATGCCTTCCTCACTACTTTATCAATAAAACTCTATAAAACTCCAAACAATCAACATCAGAGCATTCTCAGAAGCAATAATATTCTCAGATCTAATAACTCCAAATAACAGTATATCACTGAAAGGATAGATTTCCTCAAGAACAAACACACGATCGATCCTCGTCAACACGAGCACACCAGAAATCCTCTAATTCCTTTTCCCTACATAGTTTCTAACTTAAATTTCGCAAGGAAAGCTCTTTCAGCTTGTTCTCGGTGGAAAATAGACAGAGAGAGAGAGAGAGAGAGAGAGGAGAAGTCGGAGAAAACACGATGAGAAGACGGGATCCGAAAGCCATTTACGGAAACTCCTAACCAACGCCGGAATTTTAATTCAACCGCGATGGCGGCCGGATCAACCGGACGGGTTCGACGGGCTGGTTTTTGGCTTAAGGCTTTCGACAATCCAACGGGAACTTCGCTTTATCCCGGCGTCCTTATCCCACGGCCTGCCGACCTTATTCCGCGCGGGCCGCGGCATTAACGGAAGAAATGTGGTGAAAGTTCCGCATCCGGTATTCAAGCCGCGCCGGCAACGGGAAGAGTGTTTGGCCGCGGGAAACTTTTTACCGGGCGAATATTCGCGGAGAAGTTCGGGACGGTATGTCAGAGAATTGGCTTCCCTGGGATCTCATTGTCCTTTTCTGAGCTCGCTCCGTCCAATTAATTCGCGGACCCCCGGAAACGTAAACATTTTGCTGCTACGAATCCGTGGAACTGATGCCGGCTGACTTATCGTTGCTCGTACTACTGAAAGTATCTCTTAATTTTCAAACTTCGTACGTAGGATGTCGACGGAGATGTTATCGATATTAAAATTGTTACTTTGTTGAGTTGAAGATTAAGGACGGAATTTTTAATTATATATTGAAAATTTATAAATGTTACTGTAAATTGATTTATTTTAATATAGACGTGTGACTGTCTAGATTTTCTAATACTCGACGAGAAATTCAACAGTGTTTATTTATTATTAATTTTCTTATTTAATTAACTATATTACAAAGATACATGAAATATATTCCGCTAATTTTTCCAATTCTAATACTCCGCAGCTTTATAACATTCCTTTATCTTCCACCAACCGCATTATACGCAGCTCACGTCCGCTTATTACACTGCCTCACGAGCGAACAGCTTCTTAAATTAATATTTAGAGAGCGCGTTCAAGTTCCACGAGCGAACATAATGAACCTTGTTATCGCTAAACTTCCTCCGTTTTCCCGGCAACAATATAATAGCATCGCGCACAGAGAATAGAACAGCCTCCCCGGTTGTGTGTCTCCAGGAGCCCGAAAGAATTTCGGCTGGATACGGTCTCCGTTCCATTCGATATAACCGTAAAGACCGAATTAAACGGCGATCCCGGATTAACAAAGCCGGAATGAATGAAGCTTTAGTGTATCGCTGTAACGAAAGAAACGGCGCGGCTTAAGCCGGACTAATTGTGGACCGAGCCATTCCGAATGGAACGGGACGAACGGATTAATCGCGGCCGGATTAATAAAGTTTCATTCTACTTCATTAGAATAGAAATTCGAGGCTCGGCGCGATCCTCGCGGCCCTCGGCTCGCTTATCGCGCGATACGCTGCTCGACTCGCCGCGCAAATAACCGTCCGAAATTAATGCCAGGAATTAAAGCTACGTTTCACGCGAAATCATTCGCGATAACCAGATCGCAGTCGCGTCATCTGTCCATTGAATTCAATTGTTTAATTACATCACGGTATTTAATCAGGGAACACGACGCGACGCGACGCGGCGCGTTCGCTCTCTCCGATCCGCGCGCGTATTAACCATCGTTTTAACACGTCCACCGCCGGATCGATATTAATATAATATCCACGCGATCCGAATTTGCCGCATAAAACCTCGTGTTTCGATAATTCCGTATCGCATTAATCTCTCCCTCTCTCTCTCTCTCTCTCTCTCTTTCTACGAACTTATTATCTGTCCGTGAGAATTGATATTTTTAATGCCTTTCAACCGCAGATCGTTTATAAAATGTCCGTTTCGCGATGTGAAAGGACCTCGGATAAATGTTCCCCGAGCGTTCGATATGAGGTTCCCGTCCGGGCAGTCGGGGTTTATTAAAAGAGTACCTAGTGGTCTCAAAGAATTCCAGTCTCAAAGAAGATAAAGGCAATAAGCCGAAAAAGGGGAGCTGAAACGAGTCATTAAGCGGTGGCCCGCGCGCCGGAGGCCGCCGTTCCGCGATATTAGAGTCGGGAGCTGGTCCTGCGGCCGGGCCACGTCACCGGGACACGAACCCACGATAACCCCATTGTCAGTCGGCAAAGTAGTTCCCGATATTGGCCGATAAATTCAAATACCCAGCGCCGGCCATCGAGGAGCCACGCCCGACGCACGTGTCCCGACAGAAAATCGTTAAGGACGCCGGGTAGACGCGGCGAAAGGTCCCACGAGATAGCATAATCGCGCGGGCATAACTTCCAGTCGCTTTGACATGCTTTTACTGCGCCGGTGGCTGCGCTTCATGGCCGTCTGCAAGTTGTTCAGCTTAAACGCTCTACAATTGCTTCACTGTTCTCGTGTGCTTTGCGGAGCGCCGTGTTCTTAGAGGATTGACCAGTAAATATCCTGTTATTCTTCTATTTAGTCGTGTCTATATGATTTATGCAGTATTTTCTTAATGGACAGGC
Source organism: Nomia melanderi (assembly GCF_051020985.1). NCBI lineage: Eukaryota > Metazoa > Arthropoda > Insecta > Hymenoptera > Halictidae > Nomia > Nomia melanderi. Next base: position 37,344,267 of record NC_134999.1, read on the forward strand.
TTCATATTGTGTGAAAATTTGCGTGGAATAATTATTGAGAAGACTCACTTTGAGTTTTGGTGGGAAAAGTTAGAAAATCGAGGATGGTTCATTTATGGTTGACTTGTACTACTTGGAATCACCTGTTTCGTTTGTTTTCTGTGGAACTGGAGAGAGATTTCTGATGTCCTTTCGCAATCATTTAGGATTATGCGTATTGCTTAGTTCAATAATTTATTACACCTCGAATTAATAGAGGGAAACTTCTATCCGAATCTCACTGTCGATGTTAGCAGTCTTTTTAAAATATTCATACATCAGTTCTTTCAATCGTTTGATGTCTGTGCAGTTTATATCACAGCGAATGCGTGTTTATCGTTAGTAACGTTATTAATTGTTAACGACTCGGAAATATCGTGTGCAACGTTAATTGAACGTTTCCGAGAACGCGGTCATCGGTGATATTGCTCGAGGATCGTCGAATATTCCACGGCCGTTTTGCGTTTACAACATTTAAGTGGTCACGGGGCGATACCGTAATTGCGGCGCTCGGGATTACGTTTCAGCCGTTCGTCGAATAGACGGCGGGTTCGGCCGCCGATAATGACGAACGTGCCGCGCCGCGTTTATTATTTGTCGCGGAGTAATTGCCTGCGGCCGTTCTTGTTTCGAAGCTTACCGCATTCGCGTAGAAATCGATTCCTGTAGACCGCAATTAGCCGCGAATGTTTTGCGAGCAGCTCGAAGTCGACCGACGGGGCACGCTCGACCGCTCTGTGACGGATTTCGTCGAATTATTAACGTCACGGCGACGCGAATCACCATTCTCCCGTCATTAGAATTCATTCACTGCGTTTAACGTCACTCGGAATGGTCCGTTTCGCGTGCCGCCGGACAATAACGCCGGATTTATTTATGTTTGACTTTTCATTGAGTCGTACTACTAATATATACGTTCAACGCCTGTTAAATCGCATTCGGAATTACTGTCCTCGTGATATTCTCAAATTGAGCGTTCCGCGTTTATAAATAGCAAACAATTGTAACTCCTTCGGGGATATAATTGACTTATACTACTATTAGCTAGCTTGAAACCTGTATTTCATCATTGGAGGCACTTCGTTTGCCAATTAAAACTCTGTGTACTGTTTCCCATGCTCGACAGAGGTATGTCTGTGCTACAATTTATTAACTACTGGCTAGCTGAATCATCTCACATATTAGTAGCTATTATAATAGTTATAATTCACGTGGATTTGTTTGATTCTGTCAAAGGGCGCTTGGATTTCCACGGAATTTCAGTGGCGATTAGTTTCAGCTATCTTGTTCGTTTCTTCGATCTCCCCGGATACGTCTGTACGCAGCAAATTACTTTGGTAATCCACCCTCTTTCTCTCTGTTCCCATCTCGCTTTCTCTCTCCCTCCCTCCTCCTTTCTTCGTCTCTCTCAGTTTTCTCTCTCGGGGGATGGTATAACGAAGCAAATCCGCGGAGCCCGATCGTCGAGTAGATTGAGACTTGATCGGACTTCTTCGTCGCCTGATTGCGACGTCGTCAAAGGAGAGAGGAGAAAGTTGTATAACCCGCCGTAACGAGCCGCGGTTTTTGCGGACGTCGCCGGGCAGACCGCGGCCAATTTCTGACGTAATTTCCCGCCGATGCAAACGAATCGTTCTTCTCGATACTTGCGCCGGGAAATTTGAATCACTTCTCCTACTCCTTTTGTTCTTCGACTTTAGAACTAATATTGCTTCGCAATTTCTTCTGGGATAACTGTCAATTCGAGTGACACTTCATTTTATTCAGTTATCATTTGCTTATTTTCGTTTTTCTCTGAAATACTTGAATACTAAAAATTATAATCGTCTAATTGTCTGATAATTATATTTCCCAAAGATAACTTCTGTTTCAATGCAACCCAGCATTTATAACTTATTTTTGTTTTTCTCTGAAATACTTGAATACTAAAAATTATAATCGTCTAATTGTCTGATAATTATATTTCCCGAAGTTAACCTCTGTTTCAATGCAACCCAGCATATATTGCTTATTTTTATTTATCTCTGAAATATTCGAATACTAGAAATTACATATAATCTTCTGTCTGATAATTATATTTCCCAAAGATAAATTCTGTTTCAATGCAACCCAGCATATATCACTTATTTTTATTTTTCTCTGCAATACTTGAATACTAGAAATTACATATAATCTTCTGTCTGATAATTATATTTCCCAAAGATAACTTCCATTTCAACGCAACCCAGCATATTACAATAGTATTCCGACTATCCACAAATTCCCTTGAACAAGGATACCAAGGCAAACTAATAGCGCCATAATCCAGGGCACAAAAGGATTAAACAAGCCAGTCTTTCATTTCCAAACACAATTGCACCGAAACGGAACGGGTCCTCGCCCTTCAATTACACCTACTTTCCGAAAGCTGCGACAGTCCGGACACCTTCGCCCGATTTCCTCCGGGGCCCGTTTAATTAAGAAATTCCGTGCAGCGTTTCCGCCGCGCCGGCATTTCGAAGTCTTCCGGACAAACGAATAAAATGTCATTTCGCGTGTGCGACGCGTGGATTCACGCGAGCAGCACGGAATGTAATGAACGCGCGCGCTAACAGCGTAGACGTGATGCGTTCCGAGGAAAGCTGACGCGCAATCATCACCGCGAATCTAATCAGGGAACATCAACGCGCATCCGTTTCGCTGTCACCGCTCGCCGGGACTTCACGCGTCCCTGCGTAGCTGATAAATGTTGAAAGCTCTTTTTTCTCCCTCGCGAGCGAGTATCTTTATTTGCGCAATTTCCAGCGAGTTTCCACCGCACAATTAAAACGTTTTCCAGCCCCTCCCCGCCGACATTCGAGAATGCCGCTCCGTCGACGGGGAAAATAGGAATATTCGATGTCGACGATTTTCACGCGTACCCACGCAACGAACCAATTATCCCATGCGAAACAAGAAAGCGGCGGCGCGCGCGCGCGCGCGAGGAAAATCTGTAATTGAAATAAGCGAACGGCTGCCGAGAGGTTTCCAGTGTCTCCGATTCGAATTGCCGCGATTACTAACATTTATTCGGATCGTTCGTTCCGCGCGTTCCGAGATTAGCTTCTATTCCTCTCGATTGCGGGACGTTCTCGCGTATCGAACGATCTCGAGTTTGCTTCGAGTCCTGTCGGAGTAAGGAGGCGGTCGTTCCGCCAAATCCAAGGGTATCTCCCGCGACTCGTCGATTCCTTCCTCGATGGTTCCTTTCGGTTAACTTCCTTCCATTTTTCTGTGCCCCGCCACTTTATATTGTTCGTTGAACTATCGACGTTTCGATTGTGGAATTGCCGGGCAGAATGCTGCCACTGGGAAATCGGAAAGGAATTTCTCCAAAGAATTTGTATAATTCAGGACAGGGCGATTTTCTGATATTGATTTTCATTTGGCAAGTAGAATTGACTCTGTGGAACGAAAGTCTTTATTGAGATAGAGATTTTCTGGTAATTATTTGGAATAAATGCTGTTGACAGCTGAAGTTTGCATATTTTCAGTTTAGTGGCAGAGTGCTGCCACTGGGAAATCAGAAAGGAATTTCTCGAAAGAATTTGTATAATTCAGGACAGGCTGCTTTTCTGATATTGATTTTCATTTGGCAAGTAGAATTGACTCTGTGAAACGAAAGTTGTATACGATAGAAGTTTTTATTCAGATAGAGAGATTTTCTTGTAATTATTTCGAACAAATGTCGACAGCTGAAATTTACATATTTTCAGTTTAGTGGAGTGCAATATGTTTTCAATATAGCCACTAATACTTAGCGAACTGTACATATTTATCTATCTATGCTTCTCTATTTACTTATTGTATAATTTCTGTATTATTTCTTTTAATTTATTTTATTTTGCGTTGGTTTCCATGGCGAAATTGGCTAAGGAATTATAATCTATGTATATACATAACTACATGTTTTGAAAATATGTTTTCTGTAAAATCGCCTTCTCGAAATCTGTTGTCCTTGATCAGTGAAAAAGCCACGGCTGAGAAATATTCAAAGGTGCGACGCCGCGGAGACAAATGGACAAGTCGAAAAAGTTGTCTCGCTGTCGTGGTAACACCGTGTCGACTGCTCGAACACGTGCGTCCCAAACTTTTGACGGAGTTTCTTTTCCGGCAGGGAACAGAAAGCTCGCAAGAGTCCCGCTTTCGTGTTCTGCGCCTATTACTTCTTACGGCGACGACTCCTTTCAAAGTGCGATGCATCCGGACGCGATCGACGTCAGTCCCCTGACACTCGAGAAATTCATTTTCTTCGCTATTATTGTCCCTGCCTTGACAAGACGTTATTAAGGTCCGCTAAAAGTGTACAATTTAATCTGATGTACGAGATTCAATTTAAAGATGACAGTGAGATGATCGACTTGCACTACTTTTTTAAATGATGGATATTGAAAGCTTCTGATTTTCCTGGGTTTTCTATATTTAGAGCTGCACGTAGAAAAGGTTCACTGTACTTTTACGAATGTAGACGTGAAGATAATATAAAGAAATATGTAACTGTATAGATATTATTGACTTGTACTACTGAAGTGAAAGAGAATCTTAAATTTGATTCTCTCAGATTGCACGTTCACTGATACAACGTTTACATAACAGTTCTTGCGTGCATGTAGTTCAGATAATCACGAACAAGAAGCAAACTCTCTGACGTTAGCGTTATAATTGACTCTTACTACTTAGGATTAATACGGAATAACAATCAGGCAATTCGAGCAGACTGTTCGACAATTTGTACTCGTGTAACGCATTCTGTAGGTTTGTAGATCACGTATGCAAACTCGGCAAGTATTTCTAGCTGTCTGAGGTATAATCTACTTTAACTACTTAAGTGCAGCGAACGGAGCCTTTGTCAAATGCTCGCGAGCTACGTTTCCGTAGAAATCATTCAAGATTTCGTAGAGTATTTTCTACAGAATTTCTAATCGATAGAAAAATTACTGAAACGTTCTACCATTGAGAATAAAAGAATCCAGATGCAATAAACTATAGACTCCACATTTCCGTGAGAAATCAGAGAAACCCTTAACATTCGAGGGAAACATATCACGATGATGCACGGAATTTTCTTTCCGCTACTTTCGTCGTCGGAAAATCGCCGACTGCCATGCAATCAACGCGGGAACAGTCGGCCAGCGGAAACTGCATCAACGAATCGTTGTTTCTGAATGCATCCAATTCTCTCGCGTCCCATTTACGATCCACTTCGGCTCCATGAAGCGTTACGCGAGTAAGAAACTTTCTCCTTGAGCGTCTTCTCGCCTCTCAGGCTCCTAATGGCTTTACCTTCGAGTACATTCTCACTCTGAAAGTCATCGCGCGATAAATATCGAGGGCCTGGCGATCCGTCACTATCCAGAGTATATCACCGACAAAATAGTATCAACCGCAAAAATACTTTCAAGCATCAATCACAAATACTATCAAAAACACACCCCCTACAACCACCATACCAGAATTCTTCATTAACCCCTTGGCGTACTATTTACTTTCGTTACTAAGCTGTAATATTTTACTATCGACAATTTGCAAGAAATACGAAATTTTCTATTCTACTTCAGGTGGAAACTTCATTTGAAGATTACCAAAGATAAAAATTCAATTTGTAAGAAACACAACAAAATGTTCCATTCGACTTCAGGTGGAAACTTCATTTGAAGATAATTAAGTTAAATTAGTTTAGAAATCTTCAGTCTCACTCGTCATTGTAGGGGTTAAAAATGACCAAAGATAAAAATTCAATTTGTAAGAAACACAACAAAATGTTCCATTCTACTTCAGGTGGAAACTTCATTTGAAAATAATTAAGTTAAATTAGTTTAAAAATCTTCAGTCTCACTCGTCATTGTAGGGGTTAAAAATGACCCACCAAAGATAAAAATTCAATTTGTAAGAAACACAACAAAATCTTCCATTCTACTTCAGGTGGAAACTTCATTTGAAGATAATGCATGACAGATAATCATGTAACGAACAACATTGATTCTTGTTAAATCAGTTTAGAAATCTTCAGTCTCACTCGTCATTGTACGGGGTTAAAAATGACCAAAGATAAAAATTCAAGAATCTTACATCAGAGATTAACAAACAGAAACTTCCTCCCATAAAAGTATATCCCCGTGTTTTTATTTTCGCTGCATTGAATTTATTCAGATCGCTTTAGCCAGTCGAGGAAACCGGATAAAGTAAAAGTCAAGAATATAAAGTCAAGTACAGAATCCCGTTACTCGCAGGACCCTTAGGACTCGCGTTTCCGGTGTTACTAGGATTTCCTCGGGAAATAGGGAACGGCGATTCCGTGCTATTGATTTTAAGGTACCATTCGACTCGGAATTGCCCCTCGGCGGACTTGTAGCTTTAATGCCGCGGCATGGAGTGTTACAACGGTTTTATTTGCGCCGGTAACTTACGGCCGTACATTTCACCGTGATATTACAATTTTTACGGCCCGGAGACCGAGCAATTTTTGCGTGTCCCGAATGGACACGCAATTCCAGGAGACAGTGTCCTCTTCTACCCCGGATTCTACGGCCGCCCTTAAAGTTTCCGACGACAGTTATGCTCCCGGTACTTCTAGTTATTTTTCTGGGACGATAAATCGCGAGTATCTGTTGAAGAAGACAGGACGAAAAGATTCGAGATGACTAACCGTAAGGATTATAAATTCCTTTCAACCCTCGGGTTGTGCACTGTACCACACTGCCTAACGTTAACGGATGCTCTTGTCGGACGAGAACGATTCCTCCGATTTTTCAAACCGTCCCGTGATCTCGTATCGTGATCTGGACATCTCCTAGAGATGGGTCTCGCAGTCGACGGTTTATCGTTTCCTGTCGTTGCTAGGATAATGCGTCTCGAGTGAAATATGGAAAACACGAGTTCGGAAGGTACGTGTGATCCTTGCATCGATATTTTCGATTTTATCGTTATCTCTTATTTAAGTCGATTCAATTAGAGCTAAAGTATTTTAACGAAAATAAAAATATACGCTTCTTCATTATCATTATTATTATTATTACTTCTATTTTATTAATTTCATCTACAAATGATAAAATAAAAATATATCGATAGAAACAATGTTACAAGATTACCTCCCATAACTAAAAATTAATAGTAGCTTAATTATTAGTTTTAGAAAGAAAGCATTAAAACTACTATTAATTTTTAGTTGTGGGAGGTGATCTTGTAAGTTAGTAGTTTACTTTTAGTTCAATTTTTAGTTTTAGAAAGGAAGCATTAAAACTACTATTAATTTTTAGTTATGGGAGGTGATCTTGTAATACTGTTTCTGTCGGTATATTTTTATTTTACCATTTGTAGATGGAATTAATAAAATAGAAGTAATAATAATAATAATAATAATGATGATGTAGAAGTGTATATTTTTACTTTTAGTTTCCAAAGGTTCTCGCAGAGTATAAACGAAAATTTTCGTATCCTTATCGTGCATCGTCCTTTTCATCCGAGGCTAGGCTTACATTTTTCAAGCAGGAAACTAACCGGGAAACCAACAAATTAATATTTCAACGGAAATAGACGAGTCAAGACCATCCCTCTTCCGTCGTCGAATATTAATGGAACTCCGGCGTAGGTTACATTCCTTCGGGCCGCAAAAACGCCGCCGCGTTTTCTCGCGCGGTGTATCGAAAGCGGCCAGACAAAAGCTCCGGTCGAGCGGCACGCGGATATGAATGGGGACCGCCGCGGCGGTGGCTGTTCGTTCCGCGTATCGAGCCACTCGGCATTCGCATAATTCGCCGATAAATATTGCCCTCGGCCAGCTCGCAATTTACCGGCGAATTTGCACCGGAAGACTTATATGCGAGCACTTACGTGAAATGCATTTTATCAGCACGAGGTTCCGCACTGTCCGCGGTCGGAATTTCCTCTCGGTTCTGTCGCGCATCTAGGTGGAAATATTGTCTTCCGAAATCTACGTCGCGTTGCCTTTAATTAACCATTTGGATGCTGAACGACTTTTCTGGATATTCACCAAAAATGCGGAAGTGATTGGGTGTGTGCAAAAATATTAATAAGAGTAATCTAATCAGATCACAAATATTGTGTTATTACAAAAATATATTGAAAAGTAATTGTAATATCAAAAATAATAATAATATCAAATTATAGAATAATATAAAGTAATAAAAATATCAAAAATAATATTAATATCAAATAAAAGTAATCATAATATGAAAAATAATAATAATATCAAATTATAGAATAATATAAAACAATGAAAATATCAAAAATAATAATAATATCAAATAAAAGTAATAATACTATCAAAAATAAATTTACTTTGATTTATTTCTTGAAAAACATAGTAAGAAAATTATAACTTAACGTTGCCATATTTCTTTTTATCAACACGAATTATAGTGGACTGTTGTAGAGTTGATTATTTTAATGATTTAATATTTTGTTTCAATCGAGAAGTATATGACGCGAGATTATAGAGGGAGTAGAATAGGAAATAGAAATGAATGAGACTTGTGTGATAGAGATTCTGTAGTAGTCACGAGTAAAACTCTTTATTCCGACCAGCGTGACGTGTAAAATTGATTCAGCGGTAAATAAATATAACTGGGGCAGCTCAAGTGGCCGAGGATTTTACATTATTGAATCTGAAACGCGGAGTTTTGGCTGACCATTGACGAAAGTAGCAGAACCGGAGTGATTTTATTTTAGGTCTGTGTATTCGATATCGACGTATGAATACGGGATTCATGAGCATGTAGTTCTATTTTGCATTACACGTCCTTTTGAATAATTTAAGGCTCGGAACGTGTTCGTATCTTGCCGTGAAATATTAGGGTCCCTAAATACGAACGATCGAAAGTTGAGGTTTCTTGAATAATTTTGCATTCTTCGATGGTCGCTGCATGGAACGCGCGGAATTAATAGCAATAATAATATCATTATTTGATCGAACGCTGATCATAAATTCCGGGCGATATTTAAAATGCAGGCAATAATGTATACACAAAATTCAATTTTACGGAAGCCGCGGAACGTCCGGGTATTACTAAAACGCTCATTAATACAATGTGGTGTATAATATTCGGTATGGAACGCGACGGAGATAATTCTGGAGCACGAATTCCTGACGTCTGCATTGTAACCCGGACACGAGGAATTCTCTTATGTAAAAGTCAGATTAAAACATCGACGGGTCAATGCATAATACTTGTGTCCTCGTGCAATTTACGAGCGTGTAATTAATATTCGTTATCGAGCGATATTGGAGATATTAGTGACTCGTACTACTTGCTTTTAATAATTATTGGACATTGATACCTTTCCATCTGTGTCTTTTCCTTTAAACTTAGAGTATCGAACGTGTATTATACTTATATTAAACAAACATTCACGAAGAACGTCTAATAATTTCTTTGGAGGAGATACTATTGACTTATACCACTTGAAAAAATAAGCTATAAAATTTCAATACATTTAACTCGTTGCATCCGAAGATTCTAAATCTAAAAAGATTGCTAAATTATATATCGATTGTTTAAATAATAGAAGCCAAACTACGATCTCTTACTGTTCGAGCACTTAAATCATTAGTTTCTGATTTAGTATTCCAAATATGAAAATTTGAACACAAAAGATAATTCATTCACGCCACATAACTCGTTGCACAGGAAGATTCTTCGAAAAATAGAAACTTTCATCAAATGAAGCTAAATTATATATCGACTGTTTAAATAATAGAAGCCAAACTACGGTCTCTTACTGTTCGAGCACTTAAATCATTAGTTTCCGATTTAGTATTCCAAACATGAATCATCTCTTAAGTTCAAACAACTAGCCAAGCATCCCTCTAATCAACAGCAATCATCTAAAAGAACGTTCGTGCCTCTCGCGAAGAATAAAATCAAATAAACTCTGAAACGCACAGGGCACACGTCACACACATTTCCTCTACAGCCGCGTATGACGATGACCTTGCCCGATTGCAGTTTTATCATCGGAAAGGGAAGTCGGTCGTCGCTGGTACAGCCAGGGGTGCGCGCGACGGAGAGGGCCGCAGATAGAGAACGGCAGCGAGAGCTGATCGATTACCATCGACGGCAGAAATATTTACGGCGCGCAGTAAAACTTGCAATTGCAGTCGCGGACCCTCTAAAAGTGGATGAAACGCTTTCAACGGGAAAGCGTCGACGTCGGCGGCGGCGGCGACTCGCGGAAAGCGCACGAACAGAGACGGAAGCAACGAACAACGTAACCGTCGTGCGTTACTCAACGGGATGAAAAGGGCCGGGAGGGAAAAGAAACCAGCGGGAAACGTCGAGCGAGAGCAAACACGGCGAGAAAGAAAATTGATCTGTTCCCGGTGTTTGCTTTACGTCTTTCCACGCCGGGACGGTTCCCGTCGCTAATCCGTGTCGCTCGCGCCTAATTTATTCAGAACGGTTTCACGGCCGACACAAACAGCCCCCCGGGCGAATTATAATTAATTCCCGCCCCCTCTCGCCGGGGTGGGAAAGGAAACGAAAAGCGAAACTGCAGAGAAGCCAGACCGAAGTAGCCTTTTGTAGTTCTCGTCCCTCGGCCTCCGCCGCTCCACCCCTCTCCTTTCGTTATGATAACGCAAATTTATTTCAGCCTCTTACCCTCCTTTCGCGATAAAAGCCTCGTGAGAACGGCGAAACTCGCGGAAGAGGATCCGTGTAGCCGCTCCGATTGCGCGCCGAGAATTCCGCGAGAATAATGAAATGGGCCGGAAAGTTTCCGCGGGAAGGGAAAATAAACTTTGGACGCAGTGATTCCTTTCGGGAATTTTCGAATTCGAACGGGAAATTCAAGCGAGTGCGTTCCAGTGTTTTCCTGTTTTTCTTTAATTTTTTTTGTTTTGAGGGGTGATTTTGGGAACGAGGTCAGTTACTTGCGATGGGAATCGGGGGAAGTTAAATAGGGATGAAAGGGGTTGGTACTGGGAAGACGAGGGCAGCGTGTAGGCAGAAAATGTGTCAATTTGGTTTGTTTGACTGGGCCGTCTGACACCGCAGGGTATTATTCTACTGCCAGTTTCTCGGACCCATATTGCCAGGCTACGCCACCCTGGGGGATTTGCAGTGCAAATGCAACATCATCCCTCTGCCGACTATCCTGAAACCGACCCGCCCGGGAGATTCTCCCTAATGGTAATTACAGAATTATTACCAGCCATTTCAGTGATCACCCTCTCGTGGAACAGGGGATGGCTGCGATCGATTTCTCATTCACTTAGGTTTTTCTGCTTTTATTCCGGGAAGTTTCATGCCTCGCGCTCTCGGGACCGTCGCAGTCGTTGATTTGTTGCTACTCGTCGCGTATAAACGAAACGATGCATTTTGGTGAATAATGGGTATAAAATGTAAATAAAGATATTCGAGCGGGTGGGGCGTAAATAAAAATATCTGGAAAAACGTTGGGGATAGGAATTTGTAAATGGAAGCTGTTTATATTAACGTAATTGAAAGTTTTACTTGCGAATGTCAAATTGCAGTGATGGTATGGGCTTCGTGAATTGATCGTGTGAAAGAGACAAGTGGCAGGTACCTAGGAAAAGATGGGTGACCGCGGCTCTTTACGCATTTTTCTTCTGAATTTCTTTGCTCTACTTTTCTTCTGTGCGTTTGTTGGTGGTACTTGATGCTTTGAGTATCATCATTCAGATTGTACTCACTATTATTTGAATAAACTTGATGGATAATTTAATCTTCGTAAGTTATTGGATTCCTCGTAATTAATAGATGAATTTCGAGTGATGTGGATAAGTTATCCAAATTTGATTACCCTTCGGATTATTCAAAAATCCAATCAATCCAGATTTCCTTGCGGAAAATGTAATAATAACGAATCCAAGTCATCCAAAGTATTCAGAATAAATGAATTCAAAATCCAAATTTATCCAGAAAAAATGGTACTCAAGTGAGTTTGGATGTTACAGATGATATTTGAATACATATCCATAATATTCAGAATAAATGAATTGAACGTCCAAAGTTATCCAGAAAAAAATGGTACTCAAGTGAGTTTGGATATTACAGACGATATTTGAATATCTATCCAGAATATTCAGAATAAATGAATCCAAAATCCAGAGTTATCCAGAAAAAAATGGTACTCAAGTGAGTTTGGATATTACAGATGATATTTGAATATCTGTCCAGAATATTCAGAATAAATGAATTCAAAATCCAAATTTATCCAGAAAAAATGGTACTCAAGTGAGTTTGGATGTTACAGATGATATTTGAATATCTATCCATAATATCCCACACCGAAATATATGCAGATGACGCAGTGTCTCTAACAGGATGTTACGTCCACAGCAAAATCAATTTGGCCAGCAGAGGCCGTCCGAATCATATTATGATTTTAAATCGGGCTGCAAACTCTCCCCATAAAATTTCGTTGAGACGCGGTGGCCCACCTCTTTTATGCTTGCTTTGCTTGTTATCGGGGGTATCATTTTACGGCTACTCCGCCCCCTTCATCTCCGTTTTTACCTCGTCCAACTCGCGCTTCCTTTTTTCCCCGGCGCCGCGTTAAATTTGATAAAAATTGCGACCGCTTTACGGCGGCCAGCTTGTAATTTGATCGGCCATGAACTCGATCTCCCGTTTAACGTGGACGACCCTCGATTTACCGGGAATAAATTTCGCCTCGTCCTTTGCCGTGCCCGACAGCCGATTCCTTTTTCAACTCTTCCGCCAACCCGACGCTCACTTTTAAGGGAAATCGATCCCGTTTCCCAAATGCGATCTATGAATAACCTCGCTCGCGGTACGTACCGATATATAGGGGCAAAAGAGATTGATGGAACGGATGTAATGTATTCCGAGCGAACCTGCTTCATTTCTTCTTTTCCATCATCGACTGAATAGCATGTAATATCCCATTACAACGTTAAGTGAATATTTGCGGAATACTACGCGATACGCGAATAGATATAGTAGTCAGATGCGCTTCAAGCGTACAGAAAAGTAAGTACATCAAAATCCCTAAGACACCTAACCATACAAACGTTTTCAAAAAACTATATTCTCCCTAAATAAAATAAAGCTTCATTTCTTAAAAAACGGACGTCTACAGAAACTCAGCCAATCGACGTAATAGAATAACTAATGCCAACAAAAGAACAAAGATATTCCATTCGATTCGAATGATCCGATAATCGAGTTCCGTAAACTACTCGGAGGTTCCATAGAAACCCGGGAAAAAACGTTTATTGCTTCGCAGGGCGGTGAAAATAGCCGGTAACGCGATAGAACCACGGTAATATTCGATCGTTCCCGGCTCTCGGCGGAGAACAGGATCGACATTGGGTAAATCGTTCGTTTGATCGGCGAGTGGCTCGCGAAATCGACAATGCGTGCTCGTCGAAACAAGCTGGCCGGAGAGTGTACAGACCAGCGAAGCGGGAGGACGGAGAGGGCGGTGAAAAAAGGAGCAACAACGGGCTCGATTGCGGCCAATCAAACACGAATAGCCGAGCCACGCATTAGGAATCAATTAGCGGTTCATTTATTTCGACCGCAGCGAGTCGCGCGGGAAAAGACTGCGGCGCGCGGCCCGGCGCGAGATAAAATGATTAATCGCCGTAATTAATTGGTCCCTCGCCCCGGGGAGCAGGGTTTCGCGTGTCACGGCCGGCAACGGAGGGACAGAGGGAATCCGGAATTATTAACGACGCCGTCGGACGCGATTCCCTCGGTGTTAAATGCTGGCTTCTTCCGGCGTGTCGGGATTTTATTTGTCCTTGTCACGGCGACGCCTCCCGCGCGGAAGGGATAACTTTCCCGGTAAATATTATCGTTGCTCTCGTCTATTTGCGACTCCTGGTAACCGATCATTTCTACTGGATTTTCGGGAATCGATGTGTCTAATTAATTACTCTGATTTAATTATCAGTTGATCAAATTTGTGGTCTTTTCTAGGATATCGAAGAAATGCAAATAGATTATTTAGAGTCTGAATCTTCGTATTTTCTTTTCTTCGCACTGTTTCTTAGTAAATATTTAATCAATCTTTCAGACAGGTTAAAACTACCGAGCACTTCAATTGACTTTTGAAAAGTTCAGACTTCAATTGATTTACAATTCAATTTGCTAAATGAATTTCTTTAATAATTTCTCAGAGAAACATTTGTTACCTTTCTAATAATTGCAGAAAGAAGACATGTGTGGTAGTTTTAGTGTTAATGAAACAATCATATAAGTTTCTAAATTAGTTTATTCAAAGTTATAGACACTCAGTACGTCCAATACCATAAAATTCAGGTTCAGCATTATAGCAGAGCATGAATTCACTAATGCCAAGAATTTCTACAGCGCGAACGATTCCCGATTGACAAGAACAAACGTTACAATCTAGGGATCAGATCTTCCATAACAGAATTTGCCATGGCAAATTTTTCGGGTTTGCTCGAACCGAATCGCCAATCGACCAGCGAACGGGATACACGCGTGGGCGTTGGTTAGAGGCGGTTAAGGCGCGGTGGAAGTTTAAGAGGCGCGTGAAATGGGACGAGGAGCACGGGTAGAGCGCGAAACTGAGTGCAAAGTTGTCGGACATATGTGGCGGAAGTGTTGAAAGACACGGCGAAGTGTTTCCCCCTGGCCGGCCACCCGCGGCCCCCTTCACACCGTTGTTCAGCCGGAAGCTTTTATCGTTCGAAACGTCCCGCCGGCCAACTTTTCCTTGTCGCCGGGGTAAAAGCGGCGTCTATTGTGTCTTCCCCGGCGACACTTGTGCACTGGCTTCCGGCCGATTAATCTTTATCGATTAGCTCGCCTCTCTCTCTCTCTCTCGTTTTTTCACGATCGCGGAGGAAAGTTGTCCGCTGGCAAACACCGGCACGCTCGCTGTGAGGTTTCCAGTTTCTTTGCTCGACGGTTTCGGTGCTGTCGTTTGGTGATTTGTCGCTTGGAAACTGTTTCGAACTTCTGCGCCGAGGTATCGAGTAATGGGAGAATATATTCTTCGTTCTCTGATCGCTTGTTTTTCTTCCTAATTTCTACTGACTTGCAACGGAAATTGAATTATGGAGACAAGTAGTCAAGCAATTGATAATAATTCTTATTAATTAGAAAATTTTTATATATTTTTGAGTTAATTGAAATTATAGAGTAACGTTCGAGGGAATATTCGAATATTGAACCTGCGAGTAACGAAAGAGGATTTCATCACTGTCTATCACTGATCTATTCTACTTACACCCATTACACGCCTATGTTCGCGTTTAAATTTTCCAAGACGATTCTCTGGAAGACGAGCATTCTATAATTGAATTCGGGATTGTTCTACAATTTCCGTGACATCGTACATGGCATAATTATTTCTGTTACCGTACAATAGATCAGGTTCCTCGTAGAGATTGAAACGGCGTCGTATAATTCCCAGTGACTGATTTGTTTCGCAAATTGGATAACTTCGGTAATTCGGATCCTCGAAACAGAACACATCCTTGGAGCGGAATCGCGAACACGGAGTCATATCTTGCGAATGTCAGTGAGGATCGACGCCCAGGATTAAAGGGATAGAAACTACTGCTCCGGCGATTCATTAAATTCTGAATGGCGGCGCGGCGGAGGCGGAATCGGGTTTATTACTCGATCCGAGGATATTCCGTCGCGGCGAGTGATCCCCGTGATCTTTCTTTATCGCGGCCTAGCCATACACAATTCATAGCGACTGCCTTGAAAATGTCCTCGTTTCTTTCCTTCGCTTTATGGCGGCGCCGTCGGAGCCGTTGTTATGAATCCAGGGTCGAATCGTACTTTAAACTACACGCCGACGAGGAAACCTCGAGCATAAAACAATAAAACATATGAACTAGAGCTCGTTCCTATACGAATCACGAGCAATAAAAATTCTGAAACTCTAAAGTGTCAAGCCTGCTTGAGAAGCTTAAAATCTTCATATCCAAGATCGTAATCCTAAAAAGAAACGTAAGTTTGAAAGATCTTAAGTTCGAGTGTCCTATCTAGTTTTAAGTGCCCATTTGCGAGGTACTAAATTATCAGGTATTAATCCTTTGCACTCGAGGGGCGACTCTCAGTCATTTGATTGAGCAACAAAATTGTAAACTGAAAAATTCAATATAAAATGTTGAATCAGGTATTAACAAATACATAGAAATAAAACAACTCTGCCCCATAATTTATGCAAGATGTTCCTCTATGTACGTTGTAGATAATATTGTTAATATTTCGTCAGAAAACAATGAATGCTTGTAATGAAAGAGTTAATCCATCTAACTTCGAAATAGATTTGTTTCCATTTTCATTCAGTTATAATGATTAATCGTTTGCGTCTATAATAGTGGGATGAATTCTCTTTTCTAACTGAACTGTGGTAGACAATGCACGTTTCAATATCACGAAGCACGTCATCTATCGGATCCGCTTGTCCACGTTAATCCAATCTATGTTTAATCGAGACTCAGCGCAGCGGAATCCGACGCGGGCCGAGAATTAGTTCCTCGAGGAGGACGCTGTTAATGCAAGGGAAAGATAAACGTGAGTCCTGAGTGAAACGCGGCTCACGTACGCCGTGATTCAACAGCCTCTCCCTCGACTGTGTCGCGTTCCCCGGGAGTTCTCTTCCCGATTAATCCGATCGGCAATAATAATCGACGGAGGCGAGGCAGGTGCACGAGAGTTTCAAGATTAATCTCGAGGAGAATCTAATTAGTCGGCGCACAATGGCCGTGACGAGGAGAAACGGGAGCTGTAACCGCGCCGATCAGTCATTCCGCGGTTGTCAGGCGGATACGTCGATCGCTTTCGCTGACTTTGAGCAACTGCTCGCGATGGATCAGTTAATATCGCTGATGGCATCTGGCGAGTATGAGTTTTATTTGTCTCAGTGAAAACCTTTGGCTTTCCGTATATGTTCAAATGAATTATAATATATATAATATTCCAAGAAATCAGTGATTCTATCTTCAGCATTATTCAATTTATCATTTTTGGAACATTCACTATATTTCTAAAGTAACAAATTTATACAAAGACATCGAGGTACCTACTCCGATAAAAATTTATACAAAGACATCGAGGTACCTACTTCGATAAAAATTTATACAAAGACATCGAGGTACCTTAGTTTGAAAAATCTCTCCTTGCGAGCACAATACAATCGATTATTAAACTACATACTCGTCAAACACAGAGCAAATGCATCTATAACATACTCTAACGAAAACCTGCAGCGAATTGAAAAAGAATTACGTTTAACGATAGTTGGAAAAATTAGTATCATTTTGCGTTTCAATGACGCGTATACCCTTCGAAGACAGTTAGCTGGTTACCAATTAACTTTCGAACGTAACGGATTCACATATAGATACTCAGGTACCACTCTAAACAAACACAAACATTCCGACCACTTAACAATTACAACTGTAAGCATCCCACGACGACAGAGCTAATCAAGGCACAAAGGGTCGAAACACCTGGATGACGGGATCCGTGAATAATAATGACTTCCCAGCGAGGGGAGCAACTTGCAGGTACAAGGGCCGCGATAAATTCGATGAAACTGTTAATGCAATTACGAGTTTCCGGTCCCCGGGGCACGGAACTCCGTTTAAGCCCTTATAAAACTTAGCACGGTTTCACGCTCGCCGGGTCGCGAGCGACGTAACAAAAGCTGCCGGTCGCAGTATCGTGTCAGGAGCCGTTGGCCGACAGGCTTATCGATGGTTTTACGGCTCGGCCCCTCTCCCCGCTGCCATTCGATTCAATATCGTCAAAGGTTTACTACTCGCCGGCCGGCCGCCGCTTTTATTGTGTGACCGGCGCGGCGCGCGGCCGCTTCTTTTCGCCGGACACTCGTGGATCACGGCCGGAAACTTGCCGGAACTTGTCCGATTCCCTTGCACCGATGTATCGATCATATCCTTGGAGCTTCCCCGGCGAGAACCAAGACGGGACCGAAAGGGAATCGTCGACGTATACGATACCCTTCGACGTTTACCGTCGCTCGAAACGGACGGGAACTTGAATTTTACGATGCAGAAGAGCGCCGAGGGTGCCTTTTACTGTTCCTTGTATTCCCTTGTAGGATCCTCTGAATATATTGTTTTCTGTTTTATGAATTATTTCTGCGTCTTTACGTCGGAGGGCTGAATGCGGATTAAACTGAAATGGTAAATGCGTCGTGGATGCGTTATTAATTACTGTCTCCCTTTGGGGGAGATTATTGCATGATTTATCGCGTATTATTGGGGAGAAATAAATTCGTAGGATTTTATTCTGTTAGTATTTGTTGAGTATTCAGTGTAACGTATATATTTACTAATATTAGAATGTAAGTATTGTAATAGTGTAGCAAAGATAGATGTGATAATCAAATGTAGTTTTATATATATTCTGTGTTCCCTAAATCTTTAATGGTAGAACTTAGAATATATATATAAAACTACATTTGATTATCAGATTTATCTTTGCTATACTATTGTAATACTTACATTTTAATATTAATAAATATATGGTGCTATAAATATATAAATGGTGTTCCTTAAATCTTTAATAGTAGAACTTAGAATACATATATAAAACTACATTTGATTATTATCAGATCTATCTTTGCTATACTACCGTAATACTTACATTTTAATATTAATAAATACATGGTGTCATAAATATATAAATGGTGTTCCCTAAATTTCTAATAGTAGAACTTCATTTCCAATTTATTAAATACTCATACTACATCTCAAGGAAATCTACAAAATCTATAGATCAATGAGAAATACTTAAATACTCACTTTATTACTAAAAGAATCCATATTCTCACGTCGCGTTCAACTTTGATATTACACGAACCCGACGACCGCGATCCGTCCGGTAATTTTCATCCCCGAGCGATCGTTTCATAATGTACCTAATTGCTCCGAGTCGGGGCAGGGTTTCATTTCATTGTTCCGGCGAAAAATCCATAATTAATTAATATCAGTAGGATCGCCGCGTTACAATTTACAGTAATTAATTAGTCGGCGTCGCGTCGACTTCGGGAGCCGGGGTGCGGGTTTATTAATTAAGAGACAGTTTGCGGGCGGGGGAGCGGGGGCGCGCGAGGGTAGCACGGACACGACTCGATTCAACGATGGATACGAATTAGCCAGGTCAAACGTAATTACGCGCACGGCCAGATTTAATTTTCACGAGGAGCCGGACGATCGCGGCATATTGTAACGTTGAGTCAGGCGGGCCGGCCGCTCGAATGCGGATGGTATTAATGTATCATTTACACGACGCGACGCGGCGCATCATTCTGCGGACGACCGTGAGACCGGGACACCGTGTGCGTCGCGCTGCGTATCCTCCTGTGGGAACCGAACAACGGTCTAACTATGAATAATCATTGATAATTATTCCGTTGCCGGGGAAACAATTTTCCTTCGTGCATCTTTTATCCTTTGAATCATTGGAGGATGCGTCGGAGAATTCGAAATTTCACGGAATTTATTAAACACTTTGTCCCGTCTATTAGATTCAGAATTTTTCTATGGATTTCTGATGCATTAGATTTTTGAGTTTTGAGTATTTGAATAATAGATTCGTAAGTTGGAGATTCTATGGATTTCGAATGCATTCGATTTTTGAGTTTGGAGCATTTGAATAGTAGATTCGTAAGTTGGATATTAATATTTTGTTTCTTAGATATTTAATTTAATAAATTTATTTTCTCTGAAGTTGGGGAATTTAATGTATTCGTGATATTTTTGAAATGTAGAATTATAGAATCGTATAGGTTAAATTATATAGCTGAAATTATAGCGAAACGTGGCGAAGCCACGTGGCTATGGTGGAAAATCCAAGACGCAGCGTAAACCCGGAAAATCTCGAGGAAAATTCGTCGCGCGACTATTCCGATCCTTAATCACATTCCCCGATGCCGTCGAAACCGGAAACTGGGTCGCGCGGCGTCAACAGGATCGATAAATCCCGGAAATTACGATTAATCCCGAACGAGTTTAATTTTACTGTTAAACTTCCGGTCGGATCCCTATCCGCGCGCAACTTTCCACCCAGTGAAAGTTCGCCGTTCGCCAATTTCGCGTTCGTGAAATTGATTGGAATATCTCGGAAGTTGGCGGATTGAAACCAAGAAGTTCCGAGGGATAGATCGATCGAAGAGTAGCGGAACTTCGATCGCGGTGGAACGTGTCCGCCATTTATTTTCCATCTATTTTCCATCGCATCTCCAAAGAGAGGAGGAGAGAAACGATATATGATATTCCTCGATTCAAAATTCCTCTTCGTTTCTGAATTCTCCAATTCTCTTATCATTAGAATACCTTGAAATTTATTCAACTATACAATAAATCTTCCATTAAAATTAATCGAAATTACAGAATAAAGTTCCTACACGAGACTTCATATTCGAAGGAACCAGATTTGAATATTTATCGAACCTGTCTCCGATGGAATACGATTTTATGATTCGTCTGACTATCGCCGCCCCATTCTACTTACTCCAGTTACACGCCTATGTTCACCGTTTAAATTTCCCGAGACGATTCCCTTAACACTAGGTTTACGGAACGCATCACTGACGCAGATTGAATTTTATAAACATTATTTCATAAATATTTCAATCGATCTTCGTTGATCCAATTACACGAATATTAATCCTGATTGTCTATTTCTACATCTACAATTTCCAAAATCTACAATAGAATAAACTGTACAATAAATGCCCGTAAACCTAGTGTCAAAGACGAGCCTTATAATTGAATTTCGGATTGTTCTACAATTTCTAGTACACCGAGCACAATTATTTGTTACAGTAAATCAGTATCTTCATAGAGATTGAAAGGGTCCCCAATTTCAAATGATTTATCTATCTTTTCCATCCGTTTTCCACCCGAGATCCAAAGACGAGGAAAAAATATAGAATATCCCTCGATTCGGAAAGTTTCCGTTTTATTTCCCCATTCCTCAAGTTTTTTACCGCCGGTATTGGCTCGCGGAAGGAACAGGAAGCGCAGGAACGGCGGTATAAACAAACTTCCCGCGGGAAGTGCATCGTCGAAGTTGAATTCTCTCGCGGGTTACTCGCCGAGCGGAAAGAAGTGTCCTCGAAGTTCTCGCTGCCTCCCGGTGGAGGAGGCGACCGACAACGGCGGGGATCTCGGCTGATCGTGACGCGATACAAACGGAAACGATTGCGTCGGGATCCTCGAATCGCTCCGGCAATGAGGTCGTCGTTAATTAAACGCGATTACGGCCGCCGGTCGCGTTCCGCTGCTGGGAAATATGCAAACGAACCCTTTCGCCGCGCACTCCGCATTGTGCGAAGATACTGGATCGCCAGGATCGGGTGCAAGGACGGCGCGATCTTACGAATGGAACGTGGAGGGTCTTAAAAGAGGTTTCGGGGATCGTCGACTGTCTTCTCGAGATTTTTCTGTAGAGAGTTTTGCGGAGGATCTTTGGGAAACGTGGTTCTACGAAATGTAGCTCGTTCGTTGAGGAAGGTTTCTTGTCTGTTATTATTCTGTGTAATTAGAATTGAAAGGGATTTTAACCCTTTGTACTCGAAAGTTTTTCACTAGAAGTATGCAACATTGTTTGATGGGACACAGGCGATGTTCTTTGAAACTGATTAATGAGAAAACATACATGAATTAAGGAGGAAAGTTATTTTATTTCAAGTTTGTTATTATTCTGTGTAATTAGAATTGAAAGGGATTTTAACCCTCTGCACTCGAAAGTTTTTTACCAAAAATATGCAACATTGTGTGATGGGACACAGACGATGTTCTTTGAAACTGATTAATGAGAAAACATACATAAATTGAGGAAAGTTATTTTATTTCAAGTTTGTTATTATTCTGTGTAATTAGAATTGAAAAGGATTTTAACCCTTTGCACTCGAAAGTTTTTCACGAGAAATATGCAACATTGTTTGATGGAACACAGACGATGTTCTTTGAAACTGATTAACGAGAAAACATACATAAATTGAGGAAAGTTATTTTATTTCAATATTCCACGTATCGATTCAATATACGAAGCTTTATATTATATATAAGACTATTTTTGCTGTAGCAAATCGAGCGGTGACTGAAAGTCTCGAGTGCAAAGGGTTAAAGGTATTCGATTAATTTGGAGTAGATGACTGCAAGTCTGATTATGAGAATACCGATTTTTCCCAGTTTTTTCAAGCCCGCGGTGGAATGCAAATCGTGTATTCCAATACTCGGGACGCGAGCGTGGAATATAAAGCAGATCCAGCGTTGAAATTCAAGAAATGATCCCGTGCACTAGAGATTTCTTTTATCCAGTAGCATCTTGTGTAACGTATCCAGTCGATCTGTTGCCAAGCAATAAGTATCGTTTTATTGGAAAAGTTTACTCCGAATTTCCTAGCGTTTCGCATTTCCCGAGGACTCCGCGAGCGGTTAAACGTTCGTGCAGAGCGGCGCGGGCAAGAATTGGAAAGCATTCGGTGAAATCTGGAGCCTCGTCGGGACTCGAGCACCTGAAAAACGCGGCTGCTCGAACTGGTAACCCGTGTTTCGCTGGTCGAGCGACGAAAGGGAAACCACAAGGGCTCCGGATGGAATCGTGTCCACACTTTTCCATTAACTTGCCTCCCCGGCAGCGTTATTCGTCTCCCCCGGGTTAAAGGGATAGGGAAGCCTCGATCGCTTCCTCTCGAACACGTCGGCCTCGGCAAAGTGGATTTTCACGGAGCGTTCGCGCTTATCGGGAGGTGATCCCGTGGAAAGTGGCGGGGAACGGAAAGTTTCCTGGGGAAGAGGCGAGGGCAATGATAAAAAGTCTGAGAGACAAGGGAACGAGTCGAGGAAATTAGACAAATACGGAAAGACCGGGAACAAGAAGAAATAAGAAAACATGAGACAAAGGAAGCAGAAGAGAGGAAAGAGAGGGAGACTAGAAAAGAGTGGAAAGAGAGGAAGCAACGAGAAGAAAAAGAATAAGAAAGGGACAGAAGCAGAGGGAACAGGAAAATGGTAATGGCGCTTATCGAGAGGTGATCCCGTGAAAAGTGGCGGGAAACGAAAAGTTTGTTGGGGAAGGTAATAATAGAAAGTCTGAGAGATAAGGGAACGAGTCGAGAGAATTAGACAAATACGAAAAGACCGGGAACAAGAAGAAACAAGAAAAACATAGGATAAAGAAAGCAGAAGAGAGGAAAGAGAGGGAGACTAGAGGAAAAAGAATAAGAAAGGGACAGAAGCAGAGGGAACAGGAAAATGGTAATGGCGCTTATCGAGAGGTGATCCCGTGGAAAGTGGCGGGAAACGAAAAGTTTGTTGGGGAAGGTAATAATAGAAAGTCTGAGAGATAAGGGAACGAGTCGAGAGAATTAGACAGATACGGAAGACCGGGAACAAGAAGAAATAAGAAAACACGAGACAAAGAAAGCTGAAGAGAGGAAATAGAGGGAGACTAGAAAAGAGTAGAAAGAGAGGAAGCAACGAGAAGAAAAAGAATAAGAAGGGGACAGAAGCAGAGGGAACAGGAAAACGATGGCAACGGCAGACAACAGCAAAATCAGGAAGAAAGGGAACGGAGGAACAAAAAGAAGATGCGCATGGAGAAGCTAAGAGACAAAAGCGTCGAAACACAAAACCAGAAAGAAGACTACAAACGCAAGAGAAAGCAAAAAAGAGGAAGGAGGGAAGACAAAGGAGGAAATAGAGTCCGAGTTCCTTTCATCAGCACACAGCCGACGTTCCTCTCAATACCTGTCTCCCCCAGTTTTCCCCTTCGCTTCTTGCCTTCGAAAGTCCTTAACACTCTCATTCTGTCGGTGTCATCGCACGAAGCCCGACATCGAGCGAGCTACACGCACCGGCTCCGGGATCTCGCTCTCCTCGCTCGGTCCTCTCCACTCTTCCTCGCGAGATCCTGCAGCTTTCGACGGGAAAGAATTAGAATACGAAGGAGGACCGGCGAGGAATCGAACGGGGGAGAAGCAGCGGAACGAAGATATAGAGCAGGGGTGGAAATGAGATTTCCAGGGGCAATTTGAAACGAGTTTGCCTGTAAAAGGGTCGAGATGGAGGTCTCGAAACGAAGAAGAAGTGGCGGCGACGAGGTCGAGGACTGGCGAGGCGGGAAACGAAGAGAAACGCTCGCCCGCCCGACCGCGCGCGCGCGCGCACCGCTGTAAGAATGGAAATACTTCGGAGCGAAACGTGGAAGGGAACGAACGGGAAAAGTGTCGGCGCGGAACGAGCTGCTTTATTATGACTTCCCGGGGAAAATTTATCTCGTGGCCACCCTCCGGCTCCTTTGATCCCTTTCTCGTTCGGCTCCTCTGGCGGGCCCTGGACCGATTTCGAGGGGGCTCGAGGAGAACGAGGGGCCACGGATCAAGGGAATGCAATAGAGACGCCGAGGAACTCGCAAGAGGAGGCTCGAGATCACCGGGACTGATTAGAAGTGGAGGAGAAAGAGTTTTTTTTGGATAAACAATATTTTTAATATATGACTCGCAATTTGACGAGGAATCTAAAGCAAATCTCGTAGGATATGTACATTTGGGTATGTTCGTTTCAATCGCTGATTTTCTAAAATTACGGGGACTGATTAGAAGTGGAGGAGAAAGAGTTTTATTTATATAAACAATATTTTTAGTGGACGACTCGCGATTTGACGAGGAATCTAAAGCAAATCTCGTAGGACACATTTGGGTATATTCTCAATCGCTGATCATCTAGAACGTTCTTTCGTCACTGCGCGTTAATTTTAAGTATCTAAAATTACGGGGACTGATTAGAAGTCTCGGAGAAAGAGTTTTATTTGTGTAAACAATATTTTTAGTGGACGACTCGCGATTAGACGAGGAATCTAAAGTAAATCTCGTAGGATACATTTGGATATATTCTCAATCGCTGATTTTTTATAACATTCTTTCGTCACTGTTAACTTTACGCACTTGAAATTACGTAATTAAAATTCCGCGATCATTGATCAACACGTTCAGTCCACAGAACGAGTGTCTTTCTCGTAGATAATTAATTCGTTTGATTGTCTTACGAGTTTAGGTTCGTTTTTCTGTGTTTCTGGTTCGCTGTAAGGACTCTGGGATGACTGGATTTAATATTCGAGGTGTGAAGAGCTGTTGAACAATGATTCTATGAGGTGGAATGAGGGGTGGTTTTGTTTCGCCGAGTGGGAGTCGGGTTTTTGGGGCGATCCGGTGCATGTGCACTTGACTCGTATTGGGAAATTCTTGATGGACGTTTGTGTTTCTTTCGAGTTGCTAGCTGCTGTTAGTCTTTCGTTTTCGATGGGAATTTCGCGTTAATAGATGGCTGAGTAGCTGTCGCTTATTAATTAGAATAATTAATCGTTCTTATAATTCCTCTTGCAGTTGAACGTAGTAGAAATTCGAATTTATAGCTTCTCCAAAGTGTAAATAAGAATCTATCAACTTTCCAAAAACGATCGTTAACAGTTAATCTCATTAAAATTCTCTCCGATTATTCACGAATAAATTGAATTTAATAGATTCAATTACACTTGTAACGAAGTGGATTCGCGGGGTTATCCGGGTCCGCTCCGGTTTGCCGGCTAAAGGATTAAGGAGAGAAATGTGCCGGATTACGTTAAGATGTACAACGTTAACTTCCCAAGTTTTGGCTGACTTGAAACGCATTCCGTCGCCTTAGCGCGGCTTAAACCGTAGTAATACTGCTCCCGGGCGGCAGACAATGTTAACCCGTTCCCGTCAAATTTATTTGTCCCGCGACCATTAATAAAAGAACGCGGACGAACGGTGCTCTCCTCCGTTGCGTCGGGATTACTCTTCGTCTTATCTTTCGCCCCGCTAC
The DNA here is from genome assembly GCF_051020985.1 of Nomia melanderi. Classification (NCBI taxonomy): domain Eukaryota; kingdom Metazoa; phylum Arthropoda; class Insecta; order Hymenoptera; family Halictidae; genus Nomia; species Nomia melanderi. Next base: position 37,370,122 of record NC_134999.1, read on the forward strand.
TCGTCCCTTTCGTTCTTTTTAATAAAATTGTCTTCGCAATTTTGAGGGGGACTGCCGGCGTCAGCGAAAAACTTCGGAGTCTCGCATAAATTCGCGGGATGCGACGGGGTGGGGGGAAATCGTAGGAAAGTTCGCGCGGCGGAAAGTTCGCATCCGTTATCGTTGAGATACCGTGGCATTATCGGGCCATCCAGCCGGCCGAGGGGGAAAAAATAGGAATCCTCGCGTATTCTACGCTCGTAACCGGGGAATACGTTTCAATTACTGTCAAAATATGAAACTCCTCGGGAAATATTTGACGGAGAACCCTCCCTTGTCGGCGACACCCTCGTGAAACAATCCTCGATCCTTCCTCGCACGCGCGCCGCGTCGCCTGACGTTCGGCGGACACATTTCTGCTGTATTTTCCTTCAGGGAAGATGGAAATATTTGTTCTATTGTCGGGGAGCTTGGGATTACATTGTGGAAATAGCGGAGTGGAAAATATGGAGCGTGCGTAATAATCGTGGATTATATTCCGTTTACGTTTGCGAAGATCGACAGCGCATTGGTTTCTCGAAGTGTACGTTACCTGGGAATTAACTCAGCCTAATTAATATAAACTCCTACGAAACCTTTATTGTTATAAAACTCTCGAGATTTATGTATCATTTTCTGGAATAATGTTCTGAAGCATTGATTCTTAGCCAAAATCTTACAAGAATGCCAGATGTAAAAATCTGTTTCATTGAAACTCTATGCATGTTGTAGAATAACTATATAAAACTATATAAAAATGTGTAATGCATTGATTGTTAGCCAAAGTCTTAAAAAAATACCAGACGTAAAAATCTGAATTTATCTACAAATAAAAAACCCTCGTAGCTTTTTTAATGGTCCTAAATTTTCGAAACAGCTAAGTTTCAAGTTGTCACTGTGATACGTAATAGTATAACATACATAGTGTTCAATTGGAAAACAGATTGTTGTGTCCGACGATTTCCCTGTTAGTCGAGCGCAGAATCGGAAAGTGAGCCGCGCAAGAAAGCCGAAAATCGTTGGAATAATTACGACGGGAAGGGTTAATCGTGTTCGCAGGAATGAAAATAATTTCCCGCGGAGCAATTCGGTACGTTCCAACAAGCGGTTAATTAGTTGGCGAATGAATGGCGAAAGAACCGGTGAGCAGGCATTGTTCGGCGAGTGTGCCGTTTCGCGAGAGGGACGGAGAGGAGCGGAGAGGGGTGTAGAGGGAGAGGCGAGAGCCGGGCGAGAGAGGGCGATTGAGGATAAGGCAGCATTTAGTAAACCATTGGCACGCGGTTCGCTCCCCTGCTCCATCTGGTCCCCACTTAACCTTAAAACGCGGATTCTCGTTTACGCCCCGCGGAGATTGATAGCAGTTGTGTTTGGTCTCTCTCGTAGGAAGTGGCTGAGCACCCGCGGGACAACACGGCAACTGCGGAAACGGGAGAGGGCGAGGAGAAGTCCAGAAGAGAGGAGGAAGTCTGATCGAATAACCGGGCAAACTTAAAAACGAATTCTGGGTCAAGGTGAGTCCACTCTTTCATCTAAAGATAGTCTTGAAATGAAATAAAAATGGAAGTAACGAGGAATATTAATTTCTTCTGGTAATTAATTATTAGGGAAACCAGTTCATCGAAAGATATTGTCGAAGTAAAATAGAAACGGAAGTAACGAGGAATATTAGCTTCTTCTGGTAATTAATTATTAGCGAAACCACTTCATCGAAAGATACTGTCGAAGTAAAATAGAACTGGAAATAGAACAATGAAATGGTAATAAGTATTCCTACACGTTTAATTATGAAAACCATCGATCCACTACGTTCCATTAATAAGAATAGTGATATTATAAATTCAATTGTGACGAATATCAGTTATTCCAGGTGGTACTACCAAACTAGATTCACTAGCGCCATTAACAAAAGTACCGATACCACTTAAGCACTCTTTTAATAGAATCCACGGTTCCCGAAAAGTTTCGCTGAAGATTATTAATTCCCCAGGCTTCATTTCTGAAACAGATATCACAGCGCGCCCGACTCTAAACAATTCGGAACTTTTTAAAGACTTTGGACACAATTGGAGAGAGAGATCCACGAGAAACTTGTTATAGAATTAAGAGGAATTTAGCAAGAGTTGTTCAAAAGTTCTTTACGCGGTGCAACATTAAGCGAGCCGAAGTTTTAAGCTACAAATAGGAATACCGGTCGCTCTTGCCAAGTATTAGAGCAACGCTGGTGTGTTTGATTCAAAGAAGCTCCAATGATTAATCAGCATAAGTACAATTCAACGGTCTGTCGATCTATACTGTAGTACTTAACCCTTTGAACTCCGTAGGCTCCAATATTAAAGAAACTACCCTACAATTATTCGATTTTTCACACATCCAAATTTTGCAAGGAAAATAAAAGATCTAAAAAATGTTTTAGCATTTTTCATTTTCGCTAGGGATACTATAAAAATTAGCTGTAGTTGCTATAGATTACAGAACCATCTAGAGTGCTAAGGGTTAATTAACACTAATTTTACCAAGTAATTAGATTGAACTTTTAGAATGTCTCTATAGAAACTCGAGTGCATCTATCGACACCAGTTGATCTACAATTCAGTTATCCTATCGCCAAATCGATTTCTCTAATAATTCCTCAGAGAAACATTTGTTACCTTAACAATTAATCATTTCCTGTCAACAAACTATATTTTCTATATTCGTTATACGAGTTATCACGATTCCCCACGCAGTATTCCAGACAAACAGAGAACAACCAACGGATAAGTTGAACACTTCAAGTATCAAACTCTCTAATTCTCGTTGAATGGAAATTCGGACCGGCCCCGATGTTCACGATCGACAACTGTCGCGGGGGAGACAGCCAGCCGGCAATCCCGCAGAAATTTCTGTCAGATTCAACCGTGGAGATTCTGCGGAACTTTTGAATAAACTTTGATTGCCTGTTGCCAGTGAAAGCGACCGCGAGTTGGCAGCGATCGTCGTCTCCGCCGCTAATTAATTTCGGCTCACCGATTTCTCGGAAAGTTTCAACGAGGTCCAGGCCGCGCTTCCCGCGGGACGTAACCTTGTAGCTGGATCGGGGCCGGAGAAAACAGGGGCGCGAAGGAGAAAGACGGGGATCCGGGGAACCGAGGGGCTGTGAACGCGACCGAGTGCTTGTCTCCGATATCCTCGGAAGCCTTGGGGTCGGATATCAGTCTGGCAGGGGCATTTCAAGTTCGCCTAAGCAGAAACAGACTCGTTTCCGAGTTAGCTCGGATTAATTCTGAAAGTTCCGCCATCCGAGCGAAGGGTTGACCGACGGAGGCGGTTAGGCTAGCGGGAAACACGGATAATTCAATCTCGCTGCTTGGGACTTGAGTTCCTCGGACTTGGTGTCTTGTGTTTTATAACATTCTTGAGAACTGTTGACTGGTTTTCATAGTTTTTGGTGATATCCTTTCCTTGAGATCGTTTCAAGATTTAGGAGGAATTTGAACGTGTAGTTAGTCTAGTTCTAGTTCTGGTGGTAAATTAGAAAGTAAATGGAGTCATTTGTTAGTAACGATCATTGTTAGATAAGTTTAAAACTTCATTCTTAGTCAGACATAACTTTAAAATGTATACGCGCTTTTTTAATGACGAAGTAGGGTCTTGAATCTTTTACAGAGGCACGCTAGCTGATAGCTCATGTTAATTGCTGAAAGGTTATATTAAAAATTGCTGGGAGTGCAAAGGGTTAAAGGAAGTGTCTTGTTCTGTATCTGTGGTAAGAATTGTAATGTGAAGTTTGAAGTTGAATGGAATGATACAACTGAAAATAGATCATAGTACGGTTTTCTGTTGAATGTTGTAGAAATTTTCGGTGGGTAGTTATTCAAAACTGACATCATTACACACGGAATGTTTGCGTAGACTGTTCGAACAGGGTGGAAAAAAGGTTGCAAGCAAAATTAATGGGTCTGAGTGCTGTCCAATTAATCATGAACACGAGCTTTTCCACCATTGATCATCCGGCTGGTACTGGCATTGCCTTCTAGGCAAGAAACCAGCGGAAGTTCAGGTTCCCAGGGGTCACGGATGCTCGCGTGTCATGCATACACGTATGTATACACGTGCACGTGCATGGTAGCACGCGAATCGAGCCGGGACGAGATTTCAGACCGTGAGATTCCGTCGAACTAATACCCGCGGGGCAAGAAATTGCAAACGAGATCACATCGTCGGCACCTGAAATTAATCCTTCGCGTGCAACAGATGAGACGACGGTGCGTTACTCCTGCACCTTGAAATGTCTCGATTGCTGTTGCTTACATATTCAAATTTTCAGATTTTTAAATTTTTAAGCTTTCAAACTTTCAAATCTTCTAATCTTCTAATCTTCTAATCTTTAAATCTTCGAATATTCGAATCGTCGAATCTTCGAATCTTCAAATCTTCAAATCTTCAAATCTTCAAATCTTCAAACCTTCAAACCTTCAATCTTCCAAACTTCCAAACTTCCAAACTTCCAAACTTCCAAACTTCCAAACTTCCAAACTTTCAAACTCTCAAACTCTCAAACTTTCAAATTTTCAAATCTTCTAACCTTCTAATCTTCGAATCTTCGAATTTTTGAATCTTCCAATCTTCCAATCTTCAAATCTTCAAATCTTCAAATCTTCAAATCTTCAAATCTTCAAATCTTCAAACTTTCAAACCTTCAAACCTTCAATCTTCCAAACTTCCAAACTTTCAAACTTTCAAATGTTCTAATCTTCAAATCTTCAAATCTTCAAACCTTCAAACCTTCAAATCTTCAATCTTCCAAACTTCCAAACTTCCAAACTTTCAAACTTTCAAACTTCAAAATTATTAAATCTCCAAACCCTCATATTCTCAAGCTTCAAACCTTCAAACGTTCATACTTCCGATTCCTTCAATCCTCACTAAAACACAAATAACGCCCATATTACAAAAGTTACCCGATCCTACTTCACGTGCATCGTTACATCTCTCCAATTTCCAAGCATCATTCCCCCCTCGCCTACAATAACTTTCCTTCACTCCCCAATCAACACGCGCGAGCGCCGAAAAGCTCGCGCCGTCCCTCAAACGTCACAGAATTACTCTCGGAAATAAGAAGACCCGCGTTAGCCAGAGATCGGCTAAAGTTCCCGTAGCGGATAAAGTCGGCCGGATTTTTTCCGAGTGAGTACATTCTGATTCCGCCGGCATTACACGAGCCGGTGAATTCTGATCTGGCCTAGCTGGATCCACGGTCCGTTCGTTTCTCTCTTGCCCGCCGATACCGGTAGTAAAGCTGCCGCTGCCGCCGCGGAGAGAGAGTCCGTCTTTGTCCGTTTCCTCCGTGGGCGGCCGTGCTTAAGCGTCTGATTGCCGAGAAATCAATATCCGTCGAAGACGGACGATCGGTTGCGTGAAGATCGAATAAACACGCTTCGTTGGCCTTGACAAACAGCCGGGGATCCGTGTTCAATCGTTTCCGCGTGGATACGCGGAGAGCGAAACGGTTTTTCGCGCGGATTTAACCGGATAACACTCAGACGAGGATACACGTGCAATAATGTTGCACGGTTCTCGAGTAGAATCCCCTGTTTCGTTCCTTCGGAGAATATTCCTGCGTTCCGTTGACATTTCTGCAGAGTATCGGCGTTCTTCTTGCTCGGTTTGCCCGTCGGCTGCCGGGTAACAAGATGTCGATACCGAAGTCGTATCCACGTGACGCGGAGACTTTGTTTTCGACGGTTCCCCGAGCTTTCATTTAATTTCCGTAGCCCGCATCTGTCATATCGAAGTGTCATTCTGGTTCCACGGCTCGAGGACTGTCGCCGAGTTCGTTTTCCGAACGGCCACCCATTTTTCCCCGTTTTATTTCGGTGCAACTGGCACGGTTATCTGTTTTCGGGGGAATTTCTAGCTGTTTATCTGTGAAATTTATGTGCTCGGCTGCGCTGTTTGTTAATTTGATATGCCGCAGCAACAAATTTCGGTATTGTGAACTTTACGCTGTTATCATAATATGCATTAGCGTACCTGGGAACAGGGTTACCGTAAACAATATTGTTCACAACATTCAGTTGTTTAGAGAGGAGTCACCGTAAACTACTTATAAATCTGAATTACAACCGTTGAAACTCCGAAGTACGAATATAAAATTCAGCTTATCATTCAGCTTTCTCTTTCAACGTTATTTTCGGTCACGTTGATATCACTTTTCGTTTACGAGATATCGTCGTTCGTGTTTGTTGAAAATATGAAACTCCCAAAATTCGTCGTTCATTTTTAATCCTTCTTCGACCTTCGAACCGCGTTTCAATCAAACTCCCAGCGTGAAATATTCAAACGATCTCTCAGTTTGAATAGTGCGTCAATCAATATGAGCATTTTTTTTCATGAATGTTCGTGTAAAAGGCATAACGCGCGGAAAACTACGGGCAGGGCTGATTTTTCAACGCAGACACCTTCATTCTCGAAGCCGGGAATCTCGTTTCCCTTGTCCGTCTCTCGTCGCGGCCGCGTCGTTAAAACGACGTTAGAGTCCTCGCCTAGGCGATACACGCAGTTATTTCGTGCATACTCCCCGGGGAAATTGCTCGTGAAAGCTCGCCGCGCGTAAAACCTTTTCGAGCGAGTGGCACGGAATAAATTTTTTGAAAGCTGTTGTAGCGGCGATACTTGCCGGTAGAACGGTGCGGGCCCGATTGATCGTGACGCAACGCTCGCGGGAAGTGTTCTCCGCGTTCTCCATTTACGTAGGCTAGTAACCAATCGAATCGTAGCTTGGACCGATGGGATTTCCGGAAATTTTCAGGCAGAAAACTCTGGGAAATGATGCAATCATACCTGAAATCAACTAGAATCCCTTCTCACGATCATTTACAGGACCAGCAAGCATACTGTTCGATTTACCTGTTATACTTTCGTTCGGAAGTCGGTTCAGTGTATTTTCCATCGAATCGTAGCTTGGACCGATGGGATTTCCGGAAATTTTCAGGCAGAAAACTCTGGGAAACGATGTAATCACACCTGAAATCAACTAGAATCTTTTTCCACGATCATTTACAGGACCAGCAAGCATATTGTCCGATTTACCCGTTATACTTTTGTTCGGAAATCGGTTCAGTGTATTTTCCATCGAATTGTAGCTTGGACCGATGGGATTTCGGGAAGTTTTCAGGCAGAAAACACACCTGAAATCAACTAGAATCCTTTTCCACGATCATTTACAGGACTAGCAAGCATATTGTTCGATTTAGCTGTTATACTTTTGTTTGGAAATCGGTTCAGTGTATTTTCCATCGAATTGTAGCTTGGACCGATGGGATTTCGGGAAGTTTTCAGGCAAAAAACACACCTGAAATCAACTAGAATCCTTTTCCACGATCATTTACAGGACTAGCAAGCATATACTTCGATTTAGCTGTTATACTTTTGTTTGGAAATCGGTTCAGTGTATTTTCCATCGAATTGTAGCTTGGACCGATGGGATTTCGGAAAATTTTCAAGCAGAAAACTCTGAGAAACGATGTAATCACACTTGAAATCAACTAGAATCCTTTTCCACGATCATTTATTAGACTAGCAAGTATATTGTTCGATTCAGCTGTTATACTTTCGTTTGCAAATCGGTTCAGTGTATTTCCCCATCGAATCTAGGTCGATCGAGATGTACATTCGTTAGGAAACCCGGCTGATAACACGCAAACACCGTCCCTGTAAACTTGACTCGCTGGCTCGCGTCGGATCCGTTGGACGTCCCGTTTTCATTGGTCGTCCCAGTGCCGCTGCAGTGTTCTCTGTTCCAGCGTTACACGATACTCGAACGACGCTAAGAGCGGGAACGCTTCGCGAATGGAGCGACTGATAACAGCCAGAGACACAGTTCGCAACTTTAATCGTAGTTCACGGTAGACTGGTGGACTTCGCCGGTGTTGTATCGTTCCGGTGAAATCGCCGAGCGGAATTCGTTCGCGTTCGTACTGGGTGAGTCGATTAAGAACGGAGAAATATTTCCATCGCTTCCTCTGCAATAGAATTCTCTTGAGAAAAAGTGTACCTATCATTGTCTCAGAGTTTCGCCGTGAAAAATCTCGAGTTGGTTTCTAAAACCATCTTCACCTCTGCAATCTCCTATAATATACATAAAATACCGAAACTAATCAAGACACCCGGTAGACTCCAATGTAAACTGTCAGGCTAAAATATCACAACATCCCAGGACTCAAGCCAGAACCTTCTGGACGGCCAGAAATTAATTCTGCGCGTAGATTCTATAGCTCCGACCGGCTTAGAGCAGCTCGAGGTCCGATTCTCATGTAAATCGAAAGCATTCGAGAGCGGACGGCGATATAGCGAAGCGTAGGGGACTCGATTCCTCTTTGTCGGATAATGGGACGGGTCACCGGAGGATTTTTCATCGTCGAGGAATGTCATTGGCCGGTCCGTTCGACGCGTTCCGCGACGTGTGCCGCAACGGGACGCCGCACAAAGTGGCCTCTCGTACTTACGAGCGTTCTGCCGTCCGCGCGGCGCGTCCCCGTAGCTGGCAGCTGTGTCAAACATTATGCAGGGAAGCAAAAGCCACTTGAAATGCAAATGTTTGCCACGGCCGCGCAATTAAGGCCCTTGTAAAGCGGAGGCGACGGACGCGCGCCGTTGCTGGATCGGCACCCATTGTCGGCTGGAAATATTACTTTCCGCTTACGGGGCCGCGGCCGAGATAAGAATCGTAAAACGGGGCTGCGGCGAGGAATCATTTATGCGCCGCCGTAACGCATTCCGTTCTTCTGTTCATATCGCAGTCGTAGAACGGCGCGCTCTCAGAAAGGAACTCGGATGTTAATGCTCCGCGTTCTTCTCCGCTCGCGAGCGTTTGTTATTTCTCTCGTCGAATAATTCAGGAATGAGAGAGTCGGCGAACTAAAGTTTTCCGCGGCAATTGTTTCGTGGAACACGAGGGATATTTATCTCGACGATCGGAAGATTGCGATTGAAGTAGAGTAGGAACGATAGTAAGTTTTCATTCAATGTCACTTGACACTAGAACTAGAGCATTTAATACGATTGATGTCTAATCTCTAGAGATATTGTAACAATAGATTATTTCCGGTTTCTTCAGACATTCATTATAGTATTCAAGTCGAAGTATTTAAGTCATTTTGAATATTTGTTATTTCTCTCGTCGAATAATTTAGGAATGAGAGAGTCGGCGAACTAAAGTTTTCCGCGGCGATTGTTTCGTGGAACACGAGGGATATTTATCTCGACGATCGGAAGATTGCGATTGAAGTAGAGTAGGAACGATAGTAAGTTTTCATTCAGAAGTCACTTAACACTAGAACTAGAGCATTTAATACGATTGATGTCTAATCTCTAGAGATATTGTAACAATAGATTATCTTCGGTTTCTTCAGACATTCATTATAGTATTCAAGTGAAACTATTTATTTCCAAAATCATTTCAAATATTCAATGCTTTTAAGGTATCAACCCCTAGCACTCCAGGTTGTTTTGTAATCAATCAGTAACTGCTACTAATTTTTATAGTATTCCTAGCGGAAATGAGAAATGCTATAACATTTCTTCGTATTCATTTTGTAATTTTGAATATTTAACGCTTCAAAGATATGAATAATTGCGAAACAATCGAAGTCATTTTGACTGTTACGGTAGTTAGTGTTAAAACGTAAATTGAAACATCGAAAGTAACTTGTGTGACCAATGCGTTCCACTTTCACACTCTAAGATCCCTCACCTCCCGAGATGCCACTAACTTCCGTTAGCCAGAAGGAACTCTAACCAACGCAGACAGCGTCGCCTGCATAAAGTAGAACAAACGCGCAACGGTCAGCCGCAAATAATTAAATAAAAGTCGGAACTTTCCGGCTGCAAAAACTGCGGAACATTCCCGTGCCGGGCACGGTTGCAAAATATTGTTCGACCGCACCTCGCAACCGGGCTGCGCCGCAGGTATTCCCGTCGAAACTCCAATTTTCCTCGGCAAACGTTTCCCCGTTCGTTGTAAACTTTCCTCCGCGAGCCGCTGAAAAATCCCCGACCCGCGCCGAGCGGAAGCTGTCTTTTGTCGCGCGCCTTCGCCCGCAGATGCAGTCAATCACGACGCATCGGCCCCGATACAGCGACGCGCGTCCGTTCCGACGAGGAACAATGGCGCTGTCGCGTAACGGGGAATAATTAAAACGAAAAAAAAAGAGAGTCCGGCGTTGTCGACGATTTCAATTTACACCGGCGCTCGGGTCCGAGCCGTTCGATCGCCGAGCTGGTAATTCGACGGGAAATTCGTCGCGCAACCGGCGCGCGGGAGTCGACACGAGCCGTGGGAACCGCGTCTCCGGAGGACCCGAGTTTTCTTTCACAAAGGATATTGGATTTCGCGGGGTTAAATGTGTCAATGGCCCGGCGAGATTCGCGAGAATGGAGGAACCCGCTTCACTCGAGCTGAGTAGCGGAATAACGAATTGGAGAAGGCTTCCCCAGCGAGGCTCTCTCCGGCTGTGGAATGTTTTCGATAAGCTTTCTCTGCCGGCGCAGCGGAATTATTGTCGTTAGGGAATGTGTAATTTTGATGCGACTGAAGATCGTTTGTCAGTTGTTAATGCGAGGGAGTATTTGATTTGTGTAAGAATATTTTTACGCGACTTGCAATAAAAATGATGTATTCGTCTCACTGTTACACTTTCTAGAGCATCCTTTCGTCATTAAGTTGAATTTAGTTTAGAATATTCCAATTTTGTATACCTTGTACATTAATAGCGCAAATATTTTGTAAAGAAAACGAGGAAGTTCGTTAAGTTCAATTTAGTTTAGAATATTCCAATTTTCTACGCTTTGTGGATTGGTAGCGCAAACATTTTGTAAAGAAAACGTGAAAGTTCATTAAGTTCAATTTAGTTTAGAATATTCCACTTTTGTACGCTTTGTGCATTGATAGCGCATATATTTTGCAAAGAAAACATGAAAGAGTGCAGCGAGATGAAATGTACTTCACACTTTGTCTTCGATTCGCTGGAACCGATAATGAGAAGAGAATTTCTTTAAAATTCTCTGCTAATTGATGTTTCGCCGCGGCGCGATAACGCTCCGCAATCGTATCTTCCCCGAAACCTCGAACATCTTTTTGTTCGAAGGCGAGCCGTGGTATCGGGAGCGGAAAGATTAACGGTTCCCGAGCACATAAAACTTCCTCCGCCAAGAGGAGCCAAGAAAACCGTTGCGAATCGATTTCCCGCAGAATAAAGCCAAGGGTCTTCCCAAACCAATAAAGTACTCGAAGGAAGAGAAGGTATCTCCGATACTCGATCTCGGTCCCGTTTTAATTTTCAATTTCCGAACAACCGGCGACCAACACCTGACCCTCTGTTTCTCTTTCTCTCGCCGGTGCTCGGCAGTCTGCGTCTCGTGGGGACTATCAGCGCCCGACAATTATTTACAGAAGTGGAAACAGATTGCAGCGATCGGATCGATTAAATCTCCTGGGCGGTCCGATTTTTTTTACGACATCTGTAGCTATTGGTCGTGGAGCTGAGGATTTAAGGAACTTAGAGGGGAAGATCCGGGCTTCGGAGATTAATGAGTTCATGAAAAAGTGAATAGGGGATTTGGTAATTTTTCTGTTTAATTGAGATTTATATTGTAGAGTGTTTTATGTTATTTTTGGTAGAATTTCTCTTATTATTGAAGATATTCGTGTAGAAATTTCATTATTGGAAGAATTAGAATGCTAAAGGATTAAAGTTGAAAGTTTGAATCTCCGGCAATTAGAATTAATAGAAATTTGAATCTCAATCACTTAACATTGCTAGGAATATAAATTCCAAGGAATTGCAGTTGATAAAAATTTGAATTCTGAATAGAAAAACTTTAAATTTTAAGGAATTGAAATAGAACCTTAAATTCCAAGGAATTGAAACAGAAGAACTTTAAATTCCAAGGAATTGAAACTGAAGAACCTTAAATTCCCAGGAATTGAAACAGAAGAACCTTAAATTCCAAGGAATTGAAACAGAAGAACCTTAAATTCCAAGGAATTGAAATAGAACCTTAAATTCCAAGGAATTGAAATAGAAGAACCTTAAATTCCAAAGACTTGAAATAGAAGAACTTTAAATTCCCAGGAATTGAAACAGAGAACCTTAAATTCCAAGGAATTGAAACAGAAGACCCTTAAATTCCAAGGAATTGAAACAGAAGAACCTTAAATCCCAAGGAATTGAAACAGATAAGAATGCAATCTCAAAATAATCGTCAGTACAATTCCGTTCCACACTCTTTCGTAAATTCCGTTCACCGAAAGTGGTTTGAAACTTCGAAGCGGCGGTACACGCATCGTCTTGACTCGTTGAACTAACGGTGTTCACGCGGTCTTCCGGGGATCGTGAAAATTCACGAGGCGGAGGCGTCGCGTAGGCGACAGCGCCGTCGCGGGGACATTTCCATTACAAAGACAACCGGTTTTCGGTGGATCAAGCCGCGGCTACGCCACTCGAATATGTATGGCCGAGACACTTGCCCGAAAAGGGGCCACCTGACCTCGAACCTCGGAAAGCTTCGTTCGAAGGCATATTCATCAGAAAGCCCCGGCGTCTTCTGCCTTTCGGGTACTTTGTAGCCGCTGGATCAACTCCTCGAGGGCTCCTTAAGATCAAGAGACTACGGAATACGGCTGGTTGCTCGCCGAGACCAGCCGCGGAACTTCAGAAAGGAGATTGGAATTATTGTGGCCCCGCGAGTATCGGGGGAGAGACCCGAAACGCTGAATTATTTTCCTTTCTTCTACTCCGGACGATGAAGAGAAATGGAATTTCCGCTGTGATACCTCGTTTAATCATTCTTCGCGATATCATCGTGGCATTCCTTTCATCTGCCTCGTAAATCTTTTTCAATTATCAAGCGAACAGCGAAACATCCCTTGATAACAGCATTTCATAGCTTAATCATCTGTGCTCTTCTGAATGACGAACAAGCGAACAGTGAAATTTTTCTTGATAACATTTCGTAGCTTAATCATCTGTGCTCTTCTTATGAATGACGAACAGTGAAATTTTTCTTGATAACAGCATATCATAGCTTAATCATCTATGCTCTTCTGAATGACGAACAAGCGAACAGTGAAATTTTTCTTGATAACAGCATATCATAGCTTAATCATCTATGCTCTTCTGAATGACGAACAAGCGAACATTGAAATTTTCCTTGATAACAGCATTCCATAGTTCAATTATCTGTGCTCTTCTGAATGAAAATTAAACATAATGTTTAGAAGCAGTGGAAATTTATATTTTAGTATGAAACGAATATTTTTGATTGTTAAAGAGAAGAATTGGCATGGGTTTTGCGGAATATTCTTGTTTCTTAAATGGAACTTATTTACGAGAAAATGCATATTACATTCTGCATTGTTACCACAGCGTGCACGGTAGTTACATCTGGGTGCACCGGCTACAGTACGTATTTTCAAACTGGGAAAGGAAACAGCTGCGCACGAGACAGCGCAATAAACTGCAAATAGTCTTTAATATCGTATGGCTTTTCCAATTTTTATCCCGGCCCGAGGCATAGCACAAATATCGGAACGGACCAGTCTCTCAACAAGAATCTCCCGGGACGCTTTAAATTGAGTCTCCTTTCCCGGACAACTCGAAGTAGGAAGATAAAGATCCTCTTTCTCCTTCCATAATCGTTTCGAGCATCCCTGTTCTCTTTACGGTGGGCGAATGTTTTATCGAATCCAACATTAATATCCAGTCCGCTGAAATTCATGCAGAATTTCCGGCACGAAGTTCCAATAAAGTGCAAAGGTCAAAGGATAGTTTAATCTACCTTCATTTTACTCGAAATTCTTTGAAAGCATTCGAAAGAGAAACGGAATTATATAATTCTATATCAGCTTCACTTCGTTATCTTTCACTAAACGTGCCATCTTTGAATTTTACCTTCAATTAATCCCACATTTCAATATTTCATACATTAAAACGAAAACGAGTTACATCATTTCTCGAATTACGTATTCCTCCAACTCCGATCTTTCAGCTTAAGCGTATTCCTTTCGATTCACGTGTGAAACCATGGGATCCCGTAATCCCCTAAAATCCTCTATTAAAAAACAGAGAAAACCCGCAGCGGCAGAAGCGAGCGAGCAATTTGCGAGCGCGTTGTTTCACGGTAAACAATTTTCGACGTCGTTTGTAATTCCGATTTTCGTTCACGGTTTAGGCCGCGCGTTCCCGCACGCTCGATTAAATACGAAAAGGCGTTCGAACGGAAGGTACGGGCGCACTTGCCAAGATATATGGGAGCAGTTAAAGGATTTTCCAGCGTGGTGGACCCTAATTCCGGGGCTAAATACGCGGACCGTTATTTCGCCCGCGAATTCCGTCGACCTCGCGACGAGATACGAGTCCTGGAACCTTGCTTCCTGTTACTATGTATCCCTAAACCGTAAGCCATTACGTGCCAGGCCTGTCACGTCTGCGCTGGCTACCGAGCTGAAACTGCATTGGAGCATTTTGTTTATGTCGAAACCGCTTAATGAAGATCGTAAACGAAACGGGATATGTTGCAGTGAAATATAAATGAGAGATTGACTTCTCTTGCATTTTCTTTTGTTATGTCGTAGTTTTTCGCATCCTCTTTCGTTACATTTTAGTTACTTGCACTTATTTTTGTTGTGTCTCTTAGTTCCCTGAATTTTCTTTCGTTATATTTGAGTCTGTTGCATTTTCTTTTATTATATCGTAGTTTCTCGCACCCTCTTTCGATATATCTTAGTTTCTTTCATTTACTTTCGCTATATCTCTTACTTTCTTGAATTTTCTTTCGCTGTATCATAGTCTCCTGCATCTTCTTCTGTTACCTTTTAGTTTCTTGCACATACTTTTGCTATATTTCTTAGTTTCTTGAATTTTCTTTCGTTACATCTTAGCTTCTTGCATTTACTTTCCTTATATTTCTTAGTTCCTTGAATTTTCTTTCGTTATATCATAGTCTCCTGCATCTTCTTTTATTACATCTTACTTTTTTGCACTTACTTTCGTTATATTTCTTAGTTTCAATTTGATCTCGCTCAGTCTTCATTCGTTAAAAACCACAAGTAACCAATGAATTTTTACCGCACCCAAAGTGGACCGATAATGTGTATCGAACTCTAGCTCATAGATACCACAGACGTAAGAGACCAGCGTAATACTTACGAGCCATACGTTCGTATCCTTTCCAGCGGACGCGATATCTCGAACTTTTTTCCGGGACGTTTCTCAAAAGAAATTCCGGGGTATACCGGAGCACGATTTATCAACTGATCGGATTATCCTCGGGGGAGACATGTCGCGAATAGTACAAAATGCTCGAGCCCCATGCAACGGCTTTATACGGTCATCGACGAGAATGGGATCGGCAAGAAAGAGTATAAGTTACGTTGGATATCGCCGCGGCCCCTTCTAGAAAACGTTAACCGAGAATCAACGTCGTACGCCCGCGATTCTGCGCCTCGCGACGGGAATAAAGGGGAGCACGAGGGCCACCAGGGCGAATATAACTGCGAGAATCCTTGAACCAACCGATAAACGACCGGCAGACGGTCGTTTCTTCTCTTGGAATAATTTTATGATGCTTGAAGAAGATGTGGTTCTGTAGAACGTCGCCGAGGGGTGAGTGGGTTAGCAGATTGCCGAGTTTTATGGTAATCCGCGCGGGTCCCTCGGAGGGTCGGAACAAGAATCAATTACTTCCAGTTCCTCGGTAGTAATTAAAATTCCTATTTTGTCGTTCCGCGATTGTAGTTCCGAAGGGACAATTTCACGTTGTTTCGACGGTACGAGACATCGACGTGGAAATCGCGTGAAGTTTATATAGTTTCCGTAACTTTAGGTTTCTAAACGTTCGTGAACTCATAGAGGCTTAATAGAAAATGAGGAAATTGTACATGGTATTCGGCAAGAGGAGGCAAAAGATCGACGTCGAGTCATGCTAGCGCATCCGCCGATCGAGATCTCGGTGATCATCGTAGGAAATCCCAGCCTAATCGTGCAGAAAACGACCATAACCTTGAAGAATCAAGTGTTTCCCAATATCAGCGATCTCTTCGCAGACGTAACGCTTCTCGAGATACTTCGAAGCACCTCTGACCCTCTTCCGACACCATTCGAACTGTCGAGAACAGTTTTTCCATAAGAAATCCCTGTTTCACGGATTCTAAGAGAAAAATCGTCGAACGCGTCGATCCTTTAACGAACGAAAAAATACTTTTTCCATAAGAATCATCCCTGTTTCACGGATTGTTAAAGAAAAATCGCCGAACGCGTCGATCCATTATTAACAAATGGAAATCACTTTTTCCATAAGAATCATCCCTGTTTCACGGATTCTCAGAGAAAAATCGCCGAACGCGTCGATCCTTTAACGAACGAAAAAACACTTTTTCTATAAGAGTCATCCCTGTTTCCCGGATTCTCAGAGAAAAATCGCCGAACGCGTCGATCCTTTAACGAATGAACAAACACTTTTTCCATAAAAATCATCCCTGTTTCACGGATTTTCAAAGAAAAATCGCCGAACGCGTCGATCCCTTATTAACGAACGAAAAGGAACAAGGGAACAGCCCATAAACCTCGCAGATCGTTGGAGAAACGATGTTCCATCTCATTTATCGTTACTAAAATATTCAAAGTTAACCGCGGCTGTTATCGACAGAATATTCCCCGGCCGGCGTAGTCTATCGCCGGGTGGCGCCGCGAATGATCGAAGCCAATTTAATTTAATGCGCATTCAATGTTTTAATCCACTTAATATTAATCGGCAGCTCGGCAGCTTCCGTTATGGCGCCGCCGGTGGCTTTCAGGCATGTTCGTAAATGGAAAATTTCAGTGTTCCGCGATTCATCGGAACCGTCGCGGTCGAACGCGCACGCGCGGCGCGCAGAATGAAAACCGAAGAAACAAGGGGGACAAAAAATCGCCGGAGGATCGTCTCTCGTTCGGCGGCGCGACAAAAGCTTCGCCCGTGTCGGTCAGCCGCGCAATTTCTCTCCTTTCCGTTTCGTTCCTCCTTTTTTTCACTTCCTCTTCGACTACGAATCGATCGCTTTATATCGCGAACGGTTTCATTCATGCCCTTGCATAAAATCTACCGATTCGGTGCCGCGAGCGGTCGACTGAAAATTACGAGCGATTCTCGGATATAATTCGATTCCAGAGTTGTTAGGATAATTCGGCTGTCGAATGTATTGGAGACCATAATCGTCGCGAACCGTTGAATTTTACTTTGGGCTAATCTTTTGGCGTTTACGTCCAGGTCGGCACGATTTGCAACCAGCAGCCGTTCAGAATTTATTGTCGGATCACCGATAGAGACTATATTCCTGTCTTCAGTTTTATCAGTCTGAAGGGTGGCTTGAATCTCATCTTCACCCCGGAGTAATTATAATCTGAACATGATCGTTTCGAAGATTTATCTCGCTCGTTTATCTTCGAAACTGAATCTTGTAACTGGACGATTCATATTTCTGGCAGATTCGTTGAACTAAAATGCTTTAGAATCGATCTAGAGTACACATAGATTAACAATTCGCTTCTGAAGTTTGATTTAAGGGAATCATCGTTAGCAATCTTTAATCCTTAACGGAGCAATGTAATATTTTATTGTGCTCACTTCTGTGAATTTGTTTTCGCTTGTCAGCTATGACCTTCGGTGAGTCAACTTGAGATACTCCCGGTCCGTTAAGGGTTAATAACGAAAACCTAGGGAAACTAAGAAGCGAAAGAAACTAGGAAACGTATAAGAAATAAAGAGGCGTTCGTTAATCCCAGAATCTACGTCGTGACGGACGAACCGATTCTCAGCGTACCGCCCACAGATAAGGTGAATTTCAATAAAACGAAACACAGAGGAGCGTCGGGAGAGATAGTCCTGCGGAATTTCAGCGACGTCGATTACGATCTTCGGGAGGAGGAGGCGGCGACGCCGCTCACGCTGTCCGACACCGAGCTGCTACAGGTACGCCGGCCGATTCGAGTGCAAACAGCGAGCCACGTAACTCGATAGAACGCTATAAAATGAATTTCATTCGAGACGGTGGATAAACATCGGGAGTCACCGCCCCCCCGTCGAAACCGCTTCATACGCGAACAAATATTGGCTCGTCGCCTAGGGTAATCGTATTTATCGCGTTCCAGTGTGCTCTGTTGGTCTTTAAGAGGCGCGGCGACGATCCCTCCGCGGAGTTTCAGTACTTGTTCGCGGAAACACCGGCGTTACACGGTTCCGAGTTCAAAGACGTCGACAGGCAGACGAGTATTGTGTTCAAGGGTGAGTTTCGTTCGGTGCTTTTTATTGCACTGTGTTCACATCTTTCATTTCACTTTGTTCAAGGGTCAGTTTCGCTCGGTGCTTTTTATTACCCCGTATATACAGCTTCGATTTTATTTTGTTCAAGGGCGAGTTTCGTTTTTGGTATTTTTTATTGAATTGCATTCGTATCTTTGATTTCATTTTGTCCAAGGGTGAGTTTCGTTTTCGGTATTTTTTATTGCACTGTATTCACAGCTTTGATTTCATTTTGTTCAAGGGTGAGTTTCGTTTTCGGTATTTTTTATTTCATTGTATTCACATCTTTGATTTCATTTTGTTCAAGGATGAGTTTTGTTCAGTGCTTTTTATTGCACTGTGTTCACATCTTTGATTTCACATTGTTCAAGAGTGAGTTTCAGTGTTTTTCACAGCACAGTATTGATTTCCTGCTTGATTCTGCTGGAGGGTGAATTTTTATTCAATATTTTTAATCATACTACGCAAGGGAATTTTTTTCGTTTATTTTGTTCAGGGGGGCGAGTTTCAATCAACAATTTTTAATATAGCTTTCATTAACTTGTACACAAATGTTGTTTAAGCGCAAGCCACGCTCGATAATATTTCTATAGACTTTATCCACTTTTATTTCTATTTTTACCGTAGCTTTTATTTGTAGAATATATGCCGGCCGTATAAATTGCCGGACGAGCGAAAAAAAGGGGGTGAAAATGTAGAGTAGAATGGTGGAGAATTGCATGAAAAAGAGACAAAAGTTCCTCGGTTCGCGTAGTTGCGCTAGTCTTGTTAATTTTGAGAAAAATTCTTGTTCTGCCGTCCGTATTTCTCATTTCCTAGAATAGAATACTGTGCGGCGGGGGTGAGAGAGAGAGAGAGAGAGAGAGAGAGGGAGACGCACAGTAACAGAGGGGTTGTAACTTCATTTGCGTTTGTTTCCCTTCTTCCTTGTTATTTCTTCATAAATTCATTCCCAGAGAAATAAAGCTTTATTACCAGCTGCCCCTTGCTCGCCTCTATGAAACAAGTTTTCATCACTACTTATTTCATTCAACCGGATTCCATTTCGCTGATGCGCTTAACGCGACAGTGGAACCGACGCCGATGCTTCCGTTCCATTTCCGCTTGACGAATACACGCTCCATTAGAGCTTGATTATTTCGTGACTCTTTATCATCCCATTTCAACACTCTGTCTTTAATCAATCCCTCCCTAATCCACATCGTTTCTCTTATAAATTATTCATCAGAAACATGGCAATACTCAACAGTAAGACCTCACATACCTCTACCAACAAATACAAGCGCTTTGTTTCACAAAAAATGTTCACCTGGCCTTACAAAGTTTGGGGGTAGATATACAGAAAAAATAAATAATATATTATAGTATCACTATTTTCAGTTCTCTATGGCGTGGCTATTATACATACCTCTACCAACAAATCCTACATCTCACTTCACAATCATCATTGCAAAGTGACACATGAAAAATTCCAACATCGACTCCAAAACTTTCATTTTATCCTTCCAAAATACCTTCCACTGTTCCCAGTTCAGCTTTAAATAATTCAAGCCTAACTCGCGTCATCTTAAACTCAGCGAAAACCTAACTCGAACATAGCCCAGTTGTGGAGCCAGGTTTTTAGCCTCGCGCGAACATTCTTCACGAGAACAGCCCAATTTCACGCGCTGCAACAGCCGCAGCGACATCCACTCTAAAGCCACCGCGTCGGGGTGACGGTGCAAGCAATCGAAACGTTGCAATCAGCCCGAAGTGGCCGATCGTTTTTACAACGCCGCCAATTTTTCCGGCTGTCGCAATTCCCGGTTAATGCACTGCGGCTCGGGCCGCGCGCGAGTCGTTTCCTCCCATCGCGATAAAACACGGTCGCCGGTAAACCCAGTCGAAGAATAATTGGCCAGCCGAGGACATCACCTTCCACGTGTCCACGAAGAAGGTACACAGAGTCCTCGTAGCACCGCTACGTGGATCGAGTCCCGTGTTTACCGGCTTTTAATTGCGTTTACTTACATCGTTAATTCAGTAGGGTCGCGGCGCACGGTCGAGCGGCGCTCTCGCGGCGTCGTTCGATTAATTGTTTGTCTCTCCGTTTGGTTTCCCGAATGTAAAACAGAAATCGGGGAATCTCGATCCTCGATTCCTCCGTCTGCTCATGGTAATTGCTTAATTCACTTTTGGCTACTTCGATCTGAGATATTGAATCTACCTTTCCCTTTGACAATCGAGGAAATTGAATCTGTCGATGATGTTCGATCGAATCATTTGCATCTAATTTCTCGTATCATTCGAGGCTAATCAGTGTTCTTTTTACTAGTGAATAGAGAGTTATATTAACTAATGTATAATCGTTATTTTCATTCTGTATTCTTATTTCGACGTTTTATTTCAATTATTAACTCGTTCACTGCCAGCCACGATATACTCGTAGCAAGAGATTGCCAGTTTGGTACAATCTTGGTTGTATTTGAAACGTATCGTAATATAAAGCAGAATAAATTGAAAGTACAAATGAAATCACACATTTTATGCTAGCAGTGAAAGGGTTACGATTTGTCATTGTTATAAAAGAATAAGGAATATCGTATACAATGCCTAAGATTCTCATGGCAGTGAACGTGTTAATTGAGTAATCAGTTCATCGCATGTTCGTTGATTTACAAATGCAGTTAGTGGTAGGTTTGTACATAAGATCGGTTTCTATGGTGGCAGACATACACCTTGAATTATCGAGAGAATTCTTCTTCGACCGCGCGGACTCGATGAAGGAGACGATTCTCGCGAGTACCTCTTTGTCACTGTCGACGGAAATACGAAGAGGTGTTTGCAACGCGCGGAAGGATAAAAGGTAGACGATTCCCGGTGACGTCGTCGGTGGGGATCGCTTCCCGCAGCTGTCGCGTTGAGATATGTAAGGATAACGTACAGTTTACATGCATACGTGATGCACACTTCGCCACGGTGACGCATGGACTACCGTTCCGTCCTCCTCGACTGTTTTCACAGCCGTTTGAACACGAATATCGTGACGCGACGTGTCTAAAAACTGTGTTCGCCGGATCGGGCTTTTTCCTCGCGTTCCGCGGGCCACAACCTTGTTTTAAGACGAACGCCTGCTTTATCGTGTTTCCGTTACATTACACAATGTCCTTTCGTTTTAGGAAAACGATCCGGAGAGAAACATTCCCACAAATCGTATACTCTTCTTATTTCGCGCCTTATCTTTCCAGCCCTTCAACTTCAGTTTTGTAGACTGTCTTCTGGCGAATCAGATAAGCTTCGTAGAAAGAGAGTCTAAACATTTGTGGAATGTTCATCGTGAAGTGTAGAAATATTTGCGTGTCAAGGTCAGTGGGAGGGGCCAGATTTTTCGCAACTGGCCACGCCCACGGTATTATCAACCCTTTTTCAAATAGATCCGCCTCCAGCTGGTGAATCATTAAAGTTTGATCCAACTGTGGAAGTTTTCTTTAATTAGACGTTACGTATACACGTATACGCATCCTGTTGAGGGTAGTGTGCAAAGAGAATCGGTAGAACATTTGTGGAATGTTCATTGTGAAGTGTAGAAATATTTGCGTGTCAAGGTCAGTGGGAGGGGCCAGATTTTTTTAGAACTGGCCACGCCCACGGTATTATCAACCCTTTTTCAAATACATCCGCCTCCAGCTGGTGAATCATTAAAGTTTGATCCAACTGTGGAAGTTATCTTTAATTACACGTTACGTATACACGAATACGCATCCTGTTGAGGGTAGTGTGGGTGGAGCTTCTTTATGAGTCTCGAATAACGAGCGTAATCTCGGTAGAGCGAAATCAACCGACCTCGTAAACGAACTTTACTGTCAGCCTTCCCACAACGACGCGGAGATAGATTATCCCGTGTCTCCTTACCGGTGTTTCCAGAGTTAACGCCGCACTCAACGTGCGCGGACGACCATTTCAGTAACCTCTTAATCCCGCGTGCAGGTTTTCCGCAAGCAAAGTCGAAACCCACTCACGAACCGTTTCTCGATGCAAGACTGATCCGATCGACGCCGACCAGCAAAAGTTCCAGGCAGAAAAGGGGCAAATAAAGCGTCAAGCTACCCTCGAAATCCCTTGAGACATTTTACAAGCTACAACTTGTGAAGCATGTAAGTTTCAAGCACTTCTGTTTGTACTCTACACAGAGCGTAGAATCTCAAAACTAAACTGTACAAAACTGACACCTCATTGAACTCTCAACGATTTTTATCTGAATCAAGGTCACTGGGCGTGGCCATCGCCACCGCGACGCTTGACTCCTCCCGTTACACCGTGACTCCGCCCACTAAGAGACTTACAAGCCTTTCTACAGATGTTACAACGACTTTTATTGTACACATGATCCCATAAACCTGTCCCTTTTCTTTATTTCATAAAAGAACCTCTATTACACGGAAACGAGAGCAGTTTTATTTCCCGCGTACTCGAAGAATTCTACTCGGTTACAGTAAATGCGTTTAAGGGCTGGCTTCAAACGTGACACAGTTCCCACGTGATAAATTAGCGCGCGAGTGTGTCGCCACACTCGTCGTGCTCTAATGATCATCAAGGAGGCTGGAAAAAGTCAACGGGCCAGCCAGGCGACGAGGACTTAACCGGAGTAATTATTTCTTTTCCCAACAGCGCGAGTCCTCCCGGCCGTCCTCGCGCGACACACTTCCTTTCAAACCTTCCCTCCCGCTGTCCTTCCGCTTCAACCCTCCGCCCCTCTTTTGTCACCGTCTCCTCCCGCCTCGAACCTCCAGCCCTAAAGGCGTTAAGAGAAAAAAAAAAATTCCAAAACGCGACGGTTATTCGTCCGCTTTATCGTGCGCCGCCCGCCGGCTGGAAACAAAATTTTTAATCCGACGGAGTATTTTTTTACTCCTCGGCGAAATCCCTATCCCCCGTTTAATCCTGTCGAGCGTCGGAAGTACAAATGGCTCGCGGCTTCCGCGCGGAAATTGCTCGGATAACATTGTCCCCGTTTGACTCCTTTAGCCCACTTGTTAGAAATTTAAATCGCAATTAACGGAATAATTGAAGGTTAAACGCGGGGACGGCGAGGAAGAGCGCAGCGTTGGGGGGGGGGGGGGAGTGGAACGGGAAAAGAAATAAGTGTATATGGAAATTACGGAACTCGGTCGGCGCGCGGCTTTTGTTTCGATTAAAGCGAAGAGTGCCGCGCTCGCGCGCCGCGAGCAAGGGACAAAGGGAACCGTTTCGTTCCGTTCAATTGCGCTCGTTATAAAGAGGCGGACGATTAACAGTAAATTATTACCCGGTTCGCGCTGAGCACAGGGCCGCGGGAAGATTAATTCGCGCAATTTGCGCGGCACTCGCGGAAAAAGAAAAAAAAAGTACGAAAGAATTACAATGGATCAACGGCAGTCGGTTTGATTGCCCCGACGCGCGAAAATTCTCGGTTTTTATTGCGGAAATAACCCGCGTAATTTCCGGGTCACGCGCGGAATCGAACGCTGGAGGACGTCCCCTGGAATTGCGATTCGACGGCTGCAACCAGCGCGATACGCGACGTAACGATTAGAGGGTGGCGTCGTGACGTCAGCGCTGTTAAGTGCTTACCCTTGTTAAAGCGGTTTCCGGAATCTAGTATTCACGCACCGGGCCGGCGCAGCGTTTCGGGAGGCACGCTGACGTTCCAATTTGCCGGGGACGCCGCGCGCTCCCTTCGCCGGCGGCTCGACTTTCGTCACCGATGGCAATTTCACGCGAATGCTTTGATCCGATCGCGTCCGTGCCAAGTGGATCGGGAAACGGATGCGCGCGGCTCGCGGCGGTACCAGTTTTCTGTTTCGTTTTCCTTCCGCGCCGGTTCCTGAAGCTTCCTCTGCATCGGCCTTGCCAATCATATGAATTTACTTCATGATGAAACGTTAATGGTAGTATCCGATGGAACGGAATGTAACTGTTCGTATGTCCGATTGGTATTCTCTGAATATGAGGTAAATCTGATACAAGAAATGAAGCTAATGAAGATTCTCAAGATTGAATCTCGGCGAATGCGAGTTAAACAGTACGCAATCAGCACGATAGCTTTCATCGATACTTTATCCCTTCGAGTTCGTTTACTTGATCTATAAGGAGGTTTCTGTAATTTATATTATATAATTATTTTATTGAAGGAGCGTTGATTGAAAGGTCTCTACAGAAAGCATCCTCCTCAAATATTTGTATTGACAGCGGAGTGCTTCCCGGTTGGAAATTGCAATCGAGTGGCTGAGGTTTTCCCTAAAAAACGAGTAATGTCGAAGAGAAACAACCTCTCACTGTAATTTCTCCGGGGACAATGTCCGCAACGCTGCGTTGCTGTTTACTCCCGGTGCCTATGGCAGAAATGACTCGGTTACGGTGTTTCGGTAAGCGTTCACGGCCAGTAAAAGGAGAACGCCGACGCGCGAGCAGTGATTCTCGCGACTGTCAGTGAAGCGGGCCGACGTAACGCTTGTTTTTATACGAACCGTTGGCGATCTTCTATTCGTAATTAAATATAATAATGCCGTAAAACGTCGTGTATAAAAATCGAGGGGGTTTACAGGGTCCTCAATGTAGACCGTAAAACGTTATACCTTCCATAAAATGGGAAAGCAATCTGTTTCTCTTATTATCGCCGGTATTATTTACCGGCCGAGAAAGCACTTAGGTTTCCCTTCGCTACAAAGGACAACGAATTTCAATTCTTTAATGCTAACTAATTTATTGCAATACAATCAATAATACTCGCACATTCAGAAACATTATGCAATTAATACTAGTTTTTCAAAATATGAATCTCACAAGAATTAACCCTTTGCACTTGAGAGGTGACTCTCAGTCACCATATGATTTTATATAACAAAATTACAAAGTGTTGTATATAATATTAAGTTTCGTATAATGCATCAATATATGAAATATTTATATTAAACAGGTTTGTTTCTTAATTGGAGCACGTTCTCATTAGTTCGTTTCAAATAATGTCGCCCATGTTTCATGGAAAGTGTCGAATAATTTTAGTGAAAAGCTTCCGAGTGCAAAGGGTTAATGAAATATCTTCTATTCGTTAAATGAACCACCATAACAATTGAACTCCTTCTTTCAACGATACACAAATTCATCGATTCCGTTTCTAAATAGAAGATGCAAGCAAGGAGACGATTACAAGATAAGTACAACACAGAAATGCCGAGGATATTAGCCTCGTTCGACTAACTCGCCGTACCAATGCGTTCAGTCGCGCCGGTTTAATTCCGCTCGCGCGGAATGCCCGTCGAATTGAATTCGCGTGCGCGTGACGTGTCCACGAGGCGCCTGATATCGCGCGGCCCACGGTTATCGTATTTTAACAATCTTTGGTTTAATCGAGCCGCGGAAATTCGGCCGAACGTTTCGCCAGCCAATAACTGTTCAGATATTTTTGCGAAGTCGCAGCGTGTAAATTGCCGAGCCGGCGGCGCGCACCGAATCGAAATTGGTCATCCAGGAATGGCGAACGGGGGGCGGCGCGAAAGGTCGTCCGCGCCGACTGTGCCGTGGATTATTGCACCGATCAAGAATTATTGCCCCTTTGCGCCATTACCGGGTCACGAAACAATGAATTCGCCGACTGTCGACCCCATTGTCTCACGATTTTTATACGTTCCGCCGAGGCGCTGCTTTAACGTCGATTTACATATTTGCCCCTTGACACTGGAACCCATTAAGAAACTTCACGATCAATTTTTTCATTGATCTCTAACCTGCCTTATTGTAATGGGAATATTCGCGTTAGTTTCATATATGAATCGAATGACTGACACTACCGAGCATTTAATGCGATTTGCAATTCCCATAAAAATTGTAACAATAGATTATTTTCAGTTTCTTCAGGCATTCATGATAGTACTCAAATGAAACTATTTTCAAGATCATTTCGAATATTCAATGCTTCGAATGAATAATTGCTAAACAAAACAATCGAAACCAGTCATTTTGACTGGTACGGTAGTTCTAGTGCTAATATCTTCCGTGTCAATCTTAATATATTCATTCTAATGATCAATAGTATCTCTTACGAACTAATTAACATTTCACGCGTTGATTTACAAAAGAATGAACCTGCAAAAGCTATAAAACCTTGACACAAATCTTAGATCTACATATCACATGTTCAACTCCGGTGACCTTCATTTGCCATTAAGTAATGACTCCCTAGCACAATCACTGCATTAACCCTTTGCACTCGAAAGTTTTTCACTTGAAGTATTCTATGCTTTCTAACTAGATATAGACGAGATTCTTTAAAATGAATTTAACAAGAAACCATACATAAATTAGGTATAAAGCTATTTCCTTTCGATGTTTCACGTTTCGATGCAATATACAAAGGTAAATACCAAAGTTTGTAATTTTGCTGTATCAAATCATCCGGCGACTAGGAGTCGCCTCTCGAGTGCAAAGGGTAATCACTCCATAAAATAACCATGCACACATTCCAAAAATAAAAAACAAGCTGATCTACTTTCCAGCGAGTCCTACACCGCGAAGCGACGCATTTTCCAGTGACCAGCGACATTAACCACTAGCACCGTCCGCCACCTCGAGGCCACCGAATCAATAGGGTGGTCCGAATCGGTAGTCACCGATCCGCGCGACCGCAAGTGTGGACGGCGGTGGCAGTGCCGCCAGAATCGTCGCTCACGTCCGACCGAGCTCTATCTCGCGGCTCCTCTATCCCTTGTTAATCTCGCAAACATACGAGAGCGGTGAAACCGAGCCGCGCGGATATCCTCTGCGCGCATATGAGAGCGGCGCGGCGCGGCTCGGCCGAGGGTGAAAAGGGGGCGGCATTAAAGGGAGGCTTTTGACTCGACGCCCGCGAAATTTCAATTATTAGGTAACAGGATAAACGGCGGCTCCGCGACATTTGAATTTAATTTGCGACGAGAGCGGGCCGATTTAATCTCGGACAGCTCGCCGCGTTCCGCGCGGCGTCGCGCCGCTCGATCCGCGGCCTCACCCCGATTGGCCGGCGCGCAATTAAGCCGTTCGTATCGCGCTCGTTGATAAAACGCCCTCGTCGTCGCCGGAAATCGTTTTAATTGCGCGCGCCGCGTCGACGGATCCGCGCGAATCGCCGGCTATTCTCGTCCCGCGCGATTTACGGTCGAGCCGCGGATGAAGGATTTTTCGGCTTTGCGACCTCTTGTCGATCCCCGTCGTTTCGTTTCTGTGTTGTTCGCGTGTGCAATTTTAGTGATAACGACGGTACGTCGGAGCTTTGAGTCGTTGATAGGTAAGGATAGCGTGGAGTGAGGATTATGGTGTTTGAGAATTAATTGTAGAGTTGTTTAGAGGCCGATGTGGTTGAGTTCAGAAAGGAAACATTGAGACAATTAATGTTTTGGCTTCTGGAATGATTATATATCATATTCAGAAGGTACAAAGTGAAGGGCTTTCTGAGCTAGAAAGAAACGAAAGGACGAAATTCTTTAATCATCGAGACAATTAATGTTTTGGCTTGTAGAATGATTATATATTATATTCAGAAGGTACAAAGTGAAGGGCTGAGCTAGAAAGAAACGAAAGGACTAAATTCTGTAATCATCAAGACAATTAATGTTTTCGCTTCTGAAATTATATATTATATTCATGAGGTATAAAGTAAAAGGCTTTCTGAGCTAGAAAGAAACGAAATTCTTTAATTATTGAAAAGAATATTATTTATTCTGAGCGACTCGATAGTAATTACTAATTCGTCAATAACTAATGAGTAACCGTTATTAAAGAACGATCGTTCCTAATATCGTTGATCTGTATTATAAAGTAATAAATACGTTAGTATATTAATAACGGTGATCACTGATTACTAACGTCAGTCAACATGTTGAATATTTTTATTTGAACAGAACCGTACAGCAATCGTTTCATATTCCACGGAGAACCGTATTAACCGACCTGAATTCAGTACTCGACGAGGAACGTCGATCGCAAAAGGTAAATCTCGGAACGAGTCGAACAGACGACGCGCACAAAGGGTGAACGATAATTTAAAAGGGTGGATGTATGAAAAATACAGAATCGCGTTTTCGCGCTGTATACGTCGTTGTCGCGGAGGCAATTGACTTTGAAGGGTCCTGGAGCGCGCGTGCAGCTCGTTTATCACTTGATTCCCGTGTCTGGCTATTAACGACCGTATCTACTCGCAACGGTGCGCGCAGCTGTTTCACCGGGATACGCGGTGTATTATTACGTCTTCTCCCCTGTATCGTTGTTTTCTTCTTTCTTTTTTTTATTCATTTTATACATACACAATTAAATCGTTTCCACTCGAACGGGAAAAACTCGATCACCGCTCGGAGAATTGTTTTACGTTACGTATCGCGTAAACATTCGCGAGGGGAATGATTAAATTCGTTCGCGAACGGTTCCTTTATGCCGTCGACGTTGCGAGGTTAATTGGGATCGCCGATAAAAGGCGCGCAGGATTCGGTCAGCCGATCTTGTTTCGCGTGTTTCAATTATCCAATTAAAATTGAATTGTCGGCTCGTTAAAACTTCCGACCGCTCGCGTGGCGGGGCGTCGGTCCGTGAAAGGCGACCGGTTCCGAAGGACGCCGTCGATTTTTGCGCCCGTTCATTATCCACCGAATGGATTCGTTCAACTCGATTACCGGGCGGTCAATTAATTTATTCGCGACCTAATACCGTTAATTCCGGACTCACCGTTCGAACGCTGTTATCCCGTGAAAGACGATCCACGAAAATCATTATCGATTACCGTTCCGTTAATTATTGCGCCGCGAATTCATGGGATTTCGTTGTTATCCTATCTATTCATTTACTCGAGGAACCTAATGCTATTCGAATTCCATATTATATAGCTGTTAATGCGTGGAAGATAAGCGTTATTGAAAACAATTGCTAATTACCACTCACCATCGCCTCATAAATCGATTCATTTGCAGAAACGAATTTCAGTTGTTCGTCAGAATATTCGTTCGTACATTTCCAGTCCTTCAACGCATCGATTAATTAACCCTTCGCACTCCAGAAGTTTTTCATTAGAAATACTCAATATTTTTTAATCGAATACCAACGACATTTCAAACTGACTTAACGAGGTATCGCACATAAATTAAAGAAATACGCTGTTTTAATACATGTCGATGCATTGTACAAAGTTTAATATTAAATGTCAAACTCTATAATTTTGCTCTGTCAAATCAACTGGCGACTGACAGGCGCCTACGGAGTGCAAAGGGTTAATGGAAGGTCAAGTGTAGTGCCAATCAATGGTATATATAATATTTATTCGATGATTTCACAGCTGTAAAAGTTTGAGAATACGAAATTCGTTCAGAAACAGTGCTTTCTGTCATTGCGAGTCTCGAGTTCGTTCCAGCCATGGCGTTCGAGGCCACGTGGCACGGTTCGCGTCCCACGGGACTAACACCCGGCGAATTCACGAGGAAATTCCGACTGAAAAATGAAGAATGAGCGGTCCCCCGCGCGAAAGAGGATTATCATGCGATCCCCGCTCTCAACCGGGGGGTTCGCCGGCTCCGGCGTGGCTTCTTCATTTTTTATTCGCATTATTCCTGCTCAGGCTCGATCCGCGCGGGGTCGGAATTAGTTTCCCGGCCTACGCGACTCGATTCCGCTCGCTCTCGCGGCATTAGGGTGCGTTTACATTAGTCGAACGCTCCAATAAGATAAACCAATAGTTCATTTGCTTAATACTCCTAAACATCCAACGACTGCTCGATTAGAAACGAGGTTCGATTAAGATGGAATAATTATTACAAGGACTAGTAGAATCTTTAGTGAAATTTGTAGAATAATTGATAGAATGATTGGAAGAATGATTAATAGAATAATCGATAGAATAGTTGTTGGAATTATTAATAGAGTATTGGATAGAATAGTTATTGGAATAATTAATAGAGTACTCGATAGAATAGTTGTTGGAATAATTAATAGAATATTCGATGGAATAGTTATTGGAATAATTAATAGAATAACCAACAGAATAATAAATAGCCTAACGAATACAATAATTAATACAATAATTCCTTCACGCTCCTCTTAAAATAACATTCGCACTAACGTTCACAAACATTTGCAAATGTCCACACGAGACCAGCACGAATTCCTCAAGATTGTGAACGGAACCGGCATTCGTTTTGTTGGTGTAAACGCACCATTACGGAGACGCTCCCTTTCTCTTCATTTTCTAGAGACTCTCCTCGCCCTTTGGAAATTCACCGAGTGCTCCGGAGTTTTTCTGCTCCGCCTCTCTTTCTCCCTCTCGCTCCTCATCGCGAGAGATCGCACAATAAAAAAGGCCCGAGTAAAACGAGAGACGATAATACCGCGTTCACTTTGATTGCGGCAATAAACGTTCCTCGAGTGTGTTTTTGTTTCACTGCAGGCCTCGCTCTCCTTATTCTCAGGCGGAGATGAAAAATGAAAAGTGCAACGATTCCCGGGGAACAGAAGTGCATCGTTCCCTTCATGCGTACGCCGGGTTATTCCTCTTTCTTTTTTTCATGCGCTCCTAAGGTGCTCCCCTCTGTTTTTCTTTTATTCCACGAGCGCCGAGCTCTTAGCGCGCTTCAGCTGAATTGTTATAGTAGATCTTATACGATCGGCCAAAACGCCCGGATGTTTCAGTGGAAAATTATACAACGCCTCGCGCGAACGCGCTTCCTCCGTTGTTCCGCGCAGTTTTATTAAACGGAAACTCATCCGTGACGAATGAATTGCAACGAACGGATTAAGGTTCGTTAAACCATCGGCGAAATAATAGTACAAATAAAATGTAACCAGGAACGCTGAAATGTATTTCGCTGTTTGCTTCGTCAATGATGCACGTACTTCGTACAATGTATTATTCTCCCAGCAAGAGTTTTATTCTGCGTGTTCACGTATTTAACGCGTTCACTGCCATGAGAAAATTAGGCATTCTATACAATATTCCTTATTCTTTTATAACAGTGACAAATCTTGCAGTAACCCATTCACTGCTAGCAGAAAATGTGTGATTTCATTTGTACTTTCAATTTATTTTGCTTTATATTACGATACGTTTCAAATATAACCAAGATTGTTCCAAACTGGCAATCTCTTGCTACGAGTATGTTCGTGACTGGCAGTGAATGGGTTAACGCATCTTTGTAATAAATATCAAAAGATAATCATAAGTGAACATATCTTCGTTACTATCTTATTCTCCGTTGTTCTTATAATATCGCGTTTAACCCTTTGCACTCGGAAGTTGTTCACTAGAAATATTTTAACATTTTCTGATGAGAAAATCGATATTTTTTGAAACTAAGTCGACGAGAAATCACGCGTACATTGAGGAACAAAGCTATGTTACTTGAATATCTCTCAAAATGATGTATTATAGGAAACATAATATTAAATATCAAATTTTATACTTTTACTGTATGAAATCAAGTGCAAAGGGTTAATCTAAACATTGATCAGTCGTTTTAAGTCTACCCAACGTTCCTCAACAAATCACGAAATATCCTTCACTGTCAACCGAACGTTCCATTATTCCCTCGAAACAATTACCAAGAGGCCACTGCGCCGGTGACATAAAAACAGCTACAAATCGAGCACACGTTCGTTCGCTCTTTGCCTTATCCGTCCGCCCTGCATTCGCTGCGACTTCAAAGTTGTCCCTACATATTTCAAAACGCAGCGCAAACATTTGTCTCGCGGGAGTGACACGCGGAATATTCGCGGAAGAGCCCGCCTCCGCTGAATGAAAACAGGCTTTCCAGATAATAATTTATCAAGAATCCTGTCGCGCGCAAGCTTCGTATTGTTGTCACGGCACGAAAGCGAAAAAAAAAGAGAAAAAATGGGACAAGAAACAGAAAGGAACAGAGTATCGGGAGGGACCGGGAAAATAGACGAAAGCAGTACCGGATCTTGTCAACCAGACTGACGTCTGTTTGCCTGAGAACTCCGCGCAGGAAATTCCGCCTTCGATCCACGTCGCGGATGATTCTCGTGTCGGCCGTTGCGCTTTTCTCTCTGTTGTCTCGCCGCGCCACTTTTTCGTTCTGCCGCGTATCGGCCGCGTTTCCCGATCTCTGTTTCTCGTTGTTTCCACGGGAACTCTGGGAACCGTGCATATTCCGCGCGGAACACGACCATGATTTTCGTCGATACTTTTCGCGACAGAGTTTGTTCGGAAACTCTGGGAAAAATTACGCATCGACGGGGGATCCTCTAATTAAAATTAACGAATGTCTGATCCTTTGTTCGATGAGTAATATTAGGATTCGATTCGATTTGTCATTTATTTCGATAGTTGTGCTTCACGAGAATGTACGTTACATTTATAATTATGTTGCTTTGATGATCAACGAATGGAAAAATCCTTCGCGTCTTTATAGATCACTTTATGAATTTATAAAGAAGACCAATGAAGCTTCCTAGAATCTCCACAGCTCTCCATCGCCATTCGAAAATAATATTAGAAGCAACTGCTACGACTGCAAATTTCGTATAAAAATATTGAAACGCAATTTACGTTTCGCTAACAGGGAAGTAACTATTAACTATTAACAGGCGACATAGTAACTCTTCATTCATGTTGTTCGATCGTCTAAATTCGAACGAGCAGCGCAAGGAACAAGAAGTCGAGCTCGTAAAGTAGCCCGGCAAAAACTGCGATGGGCCAGTCGTCGTAAAGTCTGGCCATTTCGAAGCGGCTGACGAGCATTCGCCGTAGCGCCGGTATTTATTCAGAACAGAATGAGAAAAAACAGGCGATGCTCGGGCGCGATGCTCGCGAACCCTGCCCAGTTTTCCGAGTGAACGAGCAGACTTCATTTCTACTGCGAAGTGACGAACATTCTCGTGATCCTCGAACCGTGAAGTTTTCTCATTACGTTCGTTATTGTCGGCGATGTCCAGGCGTAACACGTTTAGCGCAGCCACGAGAAATCCCCTGCTAATCGACCTCCTTTATTCCCGTTGCGTTAATGAATTCGTAACGTTTCAATGTGGCCCCTATTAACCCCTTGACGTACTATTTATTCTCGCTACTAAGCTCGTGTAACATTTTACTATCGGCAATTTAGAAGAAAAGTGGCAAAATTGTCCATTCTACTTCAAGCGGCAGTTTCATTTGAAGATAATACATTGATAATAGCGAAATAGTTGTGTGCTTTGATCCGTGGATAATGAACAACATTGATTGTTGTCAAATTAGTCTAGAAATAGAATAAGCTTAATGCACAACAATCTTCCTTCAACGAGAATGTAATATTCATCTCATTCCCCCGGATTTTCAAATTATTCTCCTAATTTTCGAATTGTCATAATTCTCCTAATTCGAGTTGGGTAATTGATTGTTGTCAAATTAGTTTAGAAATCTTCATCACGAGTCCCACTCGTCATTATACGACAAGGGGTTAATGCACAACAATCTTCAACGAGAATGTAACATTCATCTCATTCCCCCGATTTTCAAATTATTCTCCTAATTTTCGAATTATCCTCCCCTAATTTGAATAGGGTATTACAGCTCGTCCTTATTAGAATAAATTTCGCAATGTCTCTGTGCACTGTCTGTCAGAATGAAATTTCGCGATTCGCTGGGCGCAACGAGAGAGGAGCGACGTAAATTTAATGGAACTTTTTAAGTGGGATTCCCATTTCGAACACCATTTTAAATTGAACCACTGCGATTCACATTAGCTCGTTAATACGCCCCGGAAGCTAGTTCCAGCTGACGCGATTACCGGCAGCGTTCGATGAACATTGGCCCGTTACCCCGAATTTGGTCCAAAGCACCGGATATTAATGGAACGATGTCCAACCCTGGTAACTAGACATCACTCGGAATGTCTTGGCGTAATAATTTCGAGCGAACCTCCCTCCGGAATATGACATCTGAATTTAAATGACCCTAGAAGTTCCCTCTGTACTACAAGTCTTCGTTTCTTCGCGATGAAAGCATTTTTTCCCCTGGATATCTGCTCGTCTCCCGCAGGAACTTGGCCTTGGAAGGATGAACCAATTATTGGACAGAGATTCTGGATAGCCCTTGAGCAACGTTACCCTCGTAGCCTGAATTTTTCACCCCTTTCGCTCGCCCCGGGCGTTAATTACTCTCCCTCAGTAGAAAATATTCAATCAACCGAGGAAACGCTACGGATCGATAGCTGCATACACCAACACGTTACCGTCACGTGTTTCCATTAACCATCCACGTCCAAACCAATTTTGATTCCTCAAACAGTTTTTTCCCGTGTTCATCAGCGGCCTTTGAGATATACTAACAAGAGTCTAGCCTGAATTCGGTGTACATCCAGTTCAAATCCTACTCTGATTTATTTTACACGCGACTCGCGTAGATCTTCAATTAGATCAAATGAACTTGTAGCAATCGAAGCATCCAGTTTTAATATAACTCACAATAGAACTTAACTAGCAATGCAATGTACCTGAAACTATAGATCCCAACCGAGATCAAACGAATAAAACCGAAACTTCCAACGTTAACATAAATAATCATACAACTGAACAACCGGCGATCCAATTTCCCCAAAAGATACCCGAGTTAGCACTTGATGTAGAAATCATCATCTCCCATTTTCCCAACGAGTTCTCCCTCAGAATTTCGAGCGAGCGAAGTGCCTTCTTTCTCTAATCTCCATAAAGAGGGCCGTCTATGGGAAACGATTTCCATTGTACCGAGTTTTCGTCGAACTCGGAATCGATGGTATAATTAGACTTGCGAGCCAGCTGCGCGTTAATGGGCTGCGCTCGCCGAAGAGCCAAGGACATCGCGCAATTAGGGTCATTAGTAGTTGGAGTAGTTTCATAGGTGCTCCACCCTTAGTGCCATCCTCGATCCGCCGCTCCCATTTCCATCTGGAAAGACAGGGGATTGGTGTCGAGTAGAATCTAATTATTGGCTACAGGACTGGGACCGGTTTCCCGGGCCGGAACTTCGAAGCGCCGCGCCGGAATTAAGATCGGCGGCGCCCTTTCGGTCAATTTCCCGTCCGCCCCCGTCGATATTTATGCAATTGGGTCGTCCACTGATTAGTTTAAGAGCGCGCGGGCTCGAAACTTTCGGGGACGCCGCCACGTCGATCCGCGTCGAATTTCTGCGCGGCTCAGATTGATAAATTCTTCTTTACGATAATGGCGGCGGATCTTTTTTCGGTATTCCCGCGAGAAAATTACGATCGATCAACCGGGAAAGGAGGTGCTTCCCATGCGGAACACGAATTTTCGCAATTCCGAGGCCCCATAAACTGGTGCGAATCGGTCCGGGGAGAAGGTCAGGGGTGAGTCGGAGAGGATTTTAAAACGTAAGGATACGGGGCCTCGATAAATAAATCCACGCTCGCGTGAGTGGCCTTCTATATCGCCGAACTTTATCGAGATTTCTCCCTGCGATCACAATTTGCAAATTTCAGTCGGGTTCTTCGTTCGTTTCTAACGGATCTTCCTGAATATTCGTTCCTTCGATGCACTAACACTAAAACTGCTGACCAGGTAAATTGACACTTTGACGTTCCTTCAAAATATTTATGTTTCTTTTTACAATGGAATAATTCAGTTTTTATTTAACTGTAACAAGTGAACACGTCTGTTGAATAGAGCGTAATATTAAGCTGTAATCGAATGAACCAACGTCGATGTATAAATCTGATTATTTAGATTCGTTTAATTTAGTTCAATTGACTGTTTCGAAGGTTTCAATAGACTTACACAAAAACACGCGTTGACGCAAAATTCTGCCGTAGCCAAAGAAATGAACAGCTGCATTAACTTGTTTCGCAAATATTATCACGAAGATTGACATCCGTTCTTCTCAATCGATTACAATTCTAACCAGTCGATCTCGCAGATAACTGCCATTGCCAGTTCTATTTCTAACAATTCATTTCTCCGAACACGTGCGAATTCACGTCACGCGCAACACACCCCAACGATCATTCAAATTCCCATTTCGATCGTACAATTCCCATTGAAAATCATTCGACAAGTCGACGAACTCGCCGTCCGTTCCGTATTTCAAAACAAACCGAGCGGAAGTTCTAAATGAACGTTCGTCGGTGCTCGATGCGCGGGTCGTTAACACATTGCGCACGGGTGACGAGATATCTCGTCTTTAGCGAGCCGAACGTTATGGCCGGGCGACGATATATCTCGTTTTTAGGTTTCTTCGACTCAGTCGATAATTTAAGTAATTAAAAATAGATTTTCTTATTACGTTACCAATTTTATTTTATTACGTAACGAAGTCTCGCGTGTTCTCCTAATAAATGGTTAGCGAGAAGAAATGAATGTCGACATTCCGAGAGCGTAAAAGTCAGTCAGTCAATAGCCATTACATCGGTAGCTCTGTGTCGATCGTGTATCGTACATTATAAAGTGTTCTATTATTATATAGCATTTTGTTATTACAAAGTTCGCGTTTTAATTTGTAAGGAAACAGCTTTTTAAAAATCATCTATACTTTCAATCTTTTAATGATAATTTATAAGAATTTTTTTATGAAGTAGGCCCTAATTCTAAAATAGCAAAATGACGCATGAAAGTAAAGAAAACGAAAGTCAAAACATGTTAAAACGTAAAACACCTATAAAAAATATATAGTGTAGGCATTTAGATATAAAAAACCCTTTTGCGAGCCTATCCTAGTAGCAATAAAGCCCAGGGACCCATTGCTAGTCGTTTTTAGTTAATCCGTGGATTGAGCCCAAGGTAGGCAATAGCTACGAATTTTATACCTGCATGTAATTTAAAGTCGAGGCGATCCTTGGGGCTATTGCTGCTATGGTCGTTAGAAATTTCCGGGTCTCCGGCTAACGGAACCAACCGACAGACCGCTGGCGGGGAAGTAGGGTTTTCCCAATTTTTGGGAATCCTACCCACGAGTCCGTCACTCCCACGCCACCAGCGGAGAGATATATATTGTACACCGACCAACCGGCATATTCATTGTACATCTAGAAATTGAAGTATTATATTGAGAAACCGTAGACTGTGTCACCTTCTTTCGCGCTCCCCAAAATACATCCCCCGAATCCCCAACGCCCCATCGTTTCGGTTTTTCTTTCCTACAATAATAATATTTAAGAACACCTTACGTGAATATAATACCAAATGCGAATTAAAAAAGTGCATATATGCATCGTATATATTGTTCCTGGGGCGCCCAAAAATGTGCGGGCCCCGGAAGCGCGTTGCGCGAGCAGAGCGCCGTACGCAATGTGTTAACAAGCGAGGGCGAGCTCGCACGGAGGCAAACTTCTTTTATCACCGGCGGCCCGGCGCGCACGTAGGAAACGGCGAGCCGCGGTGGAGAAAAAAGAAAACTTCGAACCGGTCGGGAAACAAATTTCCTTGTGCGGTAGGCGAAACTTCGTTCGCCCCTCGCCCCCGTTGATTGGCTAAACGCCGACCCACTTTCGAATTTCTCCCGTTTATCGACTTTCGCGTCCCGCTGTCGAAGCCCGGCGCAAAAACACGGGAACAAAACAGACGGAGAGGCGGAAAGAAAGGAACCCACGGGGAATAATGGTAACGCAATATCCTCGACGAACGATTTTCCGAGCGTGAATGGGACGGACAGACGCGGCCGGAGAAAGAGACCGAGAAAGTTGGCGAAAAATCGGCGGGGTAGAGCTGCTCGTTGGAATCGCGACGTTTTGTTTGCGAACGGACAATAGGTGTCCGCAGAAGTTTGACGTAATTAGGATTCCGTTATGGCTGAGCTTTTCAACGGGCGGTAACAGTTCCGCGATTACGTCCCTGCGGAAGCAGCGGCTCGGCCCGTGAAAGAACTCCCGTTAATTCGAGGATAACTGGATATTCCAGGGGATCCGTTCCTGGAATTTATTTAACGTCATTAGAATTCGGCGATTCGGCGAACCGTTGGAATAAGGGATCTAGTTGCGAGAGAGACATTTGTGACGTAAAAAGAAGACGGTCACTGTTACGAGGATTTTTAGGATGGTATTAATTATTTCCGTAGAAATGGCGAGCTTATTTCGAGGCATTCGGTGTGAGATATGTGATTTAATTTGTATTTTCGATTGGTTCCGATTTGTACCGACACTTGAACTAGAAGTTCGAATTGACCTATTTCTGAAGTCTTCCGTGATTATTGGAAATATAAGAAAAGCTTTTGCGAGTTACAGAACAAATTGATTGAGTAATATGCAAGCTAAATTATAAATCAATGGAAATTGCAATAACTGCAGTTCCCGCAGAAAAATTTCCGACGCATCTAGTCGAGATCCATTTAAAGTGCAACTAAGACAGCAGTGTTGGCAATCCTAAACGCTCGCTTAATCACGGATATATCCGTAATTGGCATCGAACGAGGCGTCGACGTCGAGAATCCCATCGCCAGGCTAATTAGGATTACCAATGACTAAGAGACGAGCAGCTCATCGTCGGATCGACTTCACTAACCTGAGTCGTCCAATGAAATTTATTTCGAAATCTGGTTAACCGACTGCCAGTCAGCTATTTCCAGTCTGTTGGCATTTAATCGGTGAAAAACGTTCTTCATTGGGAACACTGTTCATCTCTGGGCTGCGTCAATTGGTCGCGATGTTTCGGAGCAGTTTAGTTTCCATTCGTTGCGCGCGCGACTCGTTTACCGTTTTAATTAATAGTATCGCGTGACTGGAATCGAATGCTTGGCTTTTTATTGTAATTTCCCGGCGAGTCGTTGTGATTTTTAATGAACAATCAATCGATGCTATACTGTGGATCTTTATTATTATAGTTTCTTCGAGGTCATCGATATTCAATGCAACGGTATCCTAAGCGATTAATCACACGGCGACTCTATTGACCTGTTTATTTGCGCTGTCTGATACACGTATTATAATTAACATCTAATTAGTATTAGATTAGCCCCCTGTCGTTCACGGATAATTGCGCCGCGTCCCGGTCATAACTGGGCCACGGCGTTAATCAGGAAATGCGTGCACGCACCGCGCGCTGCGTTTCGTTCAGGGAATCGCCGGTAATTGCGTGGCTATTTGATTACACGATATTTCGTGGCTCGCGCGCGATTGTTATTAACGAGGAGTTTAGATCACCGTCCGCTCTCATCCGCGTGAAATTCGCCCCTGTATCGCGTCCGCCGGTAAGAATACCCCTGAATTATTCACCGGAAGCGAAGCGGACATTCAAAGGTCCCGATCCGTCGGGGCGGAATATTTTATTTAAAATATATTTCCCGTAGTTGCTCGTATGCGTCACAGTGCGCTTTACTATAAGAGCTGAAAGGGACTTTGAGACTGTTGAGTGAGAAGTCGTGTCACAGGCTACTGGAAACTTTGTCCGCAGTTCTGTGAATAAAGATAGAGCGGCGTGGCTGCTGAAAATTTCGACGGTGCCGGGCCGTGAGAGCTTTCGTGCTAATATCTCAGTTTCACCTTGGACAATCCTTCACTTTTTCTTATCTTCTGAACATGACGTCTATTATACGGTGGAACGTTAACCTTTTGAACTCTGTAGGCTCCATTATTGCACCAGTTATGATATTGAATATTTTAATGAATCAAAGAAACTACCCTGAAATTATTCAATTTTCCACACATCCAAATTTTGTACTAAGGAAAATAGAAGATCGAAGGAATGTTATAGTATTTTGCATTTTCGCTAGGAATACTATAAAAATTAGTAGCAGTTACTGATAGATTACAATACCATCTGGAGTGCTAAGGGTTAATGGCTAAGGGTAAACTCTCTGTTAGTTGCTAATGACCCAAGTGTTGATGCGACTATAAATAAATATAAATAAAAAA
Organism: Nomia melanderi; assembly: GCF_051020985.1. Taxonomy (NCBI): domain Eukaryota; kingdom Metazoa; phylum Arthropoda; class Insecta; order Hymenoptera; family Halictidae; genus Nomia; species Nomia melanderi. Next base: position 37,410,261 of record NC_134999.1, read on the forward strand.
AATCCTTCCTTTACGAAAATAATTAGCATACCGCGACAAAGTAAACAAATCTTCAATTATTAAAATCTACTGAAACATACAAGAAAACAAAGCATCCTCACTTATGTCATTACACAACAAATTACAAAGAATTCACGCAAATCACAATGAGATCAATCAAACATCAACACATTCCAACATAGACCCAATTCAATCCAAAACACAAAACACAAAAATCAACAAATCTTCAACTACTAAAATCGACTGAAACATATAAGAAAACAAAGCATCCTCACTGTCGTCATTGCACAACAAATTACAAAGAATTCACGCAAATTACAATGAGATCAATCGAACATCCACAATATATCCCAGCATAGACCCAATTCAATCCAAAACACTAACGCAACCCTATAAGCTCTAAACAACGCGTGGAACGAACTCCAGAAAGACCGAGCCAACAAACTGTTCCAAAAATCCTCTCGCGGCATCGCTGTTTCTCCATTCTCCCCTTTCTCTCGTCGCAGAAAGGAACAAAAAGGGAGCCGGGGAAAAAAGGAACGTCCCGACAGGAAAAAGAACAACGACGCCGCGTACGAGCGCACGAAATGCTCGCGCGAGCTCGTTCCGCGGCGTTTTCGGGCAGGCATCCTTCGCGCGTGCACACAGCGTGCAGTGCACGCCGCGACAGGACAGAATAGCGCGTGGAACACGGGACGGACAAATACCGGGGCGAGTGCGCACGGTCGAAACTAGCTGGGCGAGCGGCGTAACGACCCCCGGCGACGCGTAATCGCGGCCAACGTGCACGTTGTTAGCGCCGACACACGCAATGGGTACACAATGTGACACGCGTGCCCATAAATCACGGACGACGACGCGGGGAACGGGGGGAACCGGCTGCAACGGCTCGCCGGATGATTGTGGGGACGCATCGAAGTGGATCCCGGTATCCCTAATTACCGACGACACGCCATTCTTTCGGGAACAAAGCGGGAAAGCCGCGCTGTTTCTCTGGTTCTCCGATTTTCGGTCTTCTGGTTTCTTGTTATTGTTGAGGCTCGCGTGAATCTCTTGGATGCTGGTTATTTGGTAATTACTTTCGCGGATGTTTGGGATTTCGGTTGCTAGAGGTGTGTTTTCTTTGTGGTTGTGTTTTCGGGGTTTTGAGAGTAAAATTACCGGGCGGGTGGGAATGATGAATTTTTAATTTCTTGTTTTGCAATTGCTGTGAAGGTACAGATGATTCTTTGAAAACTGATATAAGATAATATAATATAATATAATATAATATAATATAATGTAATATAATATATTATAATATAATATGGTATAATATAATGTAGTATAATATAATATAGTATAATATACTATAATATAATATAATATAGTGTAATATAATATAGTATAATATAATATAGTGTAATATAGTGTAATATAATATAGTATAATATAATATAGTGTAATATAATATGGTATAATATAATATGGTATAATATAATATAGTGTAATATAATATAGTATAATATAATATAGTATAATATAATATGGTATAATATAATATGGTATAACGTAATATAGTATAATTTATTAAGATTTCAATTGGCTTGTATTCCAGTTTAGATACGACTAAATCAGCTTCGTTAAATTATACGTTAGAACCTTATTAAATTACAGATTAAATGCTTATAGCTTTTATATAGAAATTATGGAAAGTTGAGTGCTCGGTAGTCCTAGTGTTAAGTGGATTATACTTCGATTGAAATGAGAATGTTGGATTGTTAGCGATAGGTAAATGACAGTTTCTTTTCAGTTGATTTTCATATGTTCTTCGAATGTTCCTGCGAGTCGAATCTTTAATACACATTCATCTTTTTCAATGAGATCGTGGCCTCGGTCTTCCGAATTAAGATAGTATTATTAATAATTGGTAGAAGGTTTGTGCAGTATAATAAGATTTCCAATCCGAGATCTCATAACGAAGCGGTAATACGATAATTTGTTTTACATTAATCAGCGGCGGATTCATAATTAGAGAATATTCTCCTTCGAGAACGACCAGCGGCGGAGCGCAGAATAAGGGAATAAAAAGTTTAACAAAGTTTATCGTCGAGTTTATTTTCTCCTGCTTATAGCGCAGCCATTCAAGGCGGTAATGAGTGCCGTTTTAATTTGGCTTCCGCGTATTTGTTCGTTATAGCGTGGCTTTACTGCTAAACATTCGTAATCTACCCAGTATATTCCTTTTCCTTTTTTAATAGTTTTACGTGGAATATCTACGTTTCTGCAGCAGTATGGAATAATAATATGCTCGTCGAATAAATGCTTCTATAGATCATTCTCCAATGAACCGATAAAGGAGAATGTAACAGGTTTATTAGATTCATTATTTACTAGCACGTAAACACATTCTAAAGGATTCGGAGTATCGATTCCTCGTAGACGCGAATATTGTAAAACGTAACGTTCGATGGAAACTGCTCGAGCAATATTTATCAATCCACAGCAGCCGAGGTAATGCAACAATAAAGCTCCGGCTCGCTTATCAAGAAGTTTCTCGCATAAAAGTTCCATATATCGCGCGAGTACCCGTGTACCCTTAGAAATCCGCCGGCTCGTAAATCATCGTCGTTTTTTCTTTCCTCTTTTACGATCTGCTCGCGGAACGACCGTGAAAGTCTCGGCCCATAATTACGCGAGCGCGAGCATGGCCCCGCCGAAGCTTAATTCTCGCGCGGCGAAGCACGGCTTCACGGATAAATCACGAAGGTGGCGAAGGAGCAAGGATATTATTGTGACAGCAGTCGGATGCCAGATACGAGGAGCGGAGGAAACGCGCACGAGCGAGCCCCTGCCGAGGGAAAGGCTGATGCGGAGCGTATGTACGGGGTGACCTGTGACACGTCGACGAAATTGGAAATTAGGTGGTTCTGGGATCAGTGGGTTAACGGAGCAGCTTTAGTTATTGGTGTAATTTTAGTAATTTAGTCAATCATTTTGGTTGCGGTGATAACTTTAACCCTTGGCGGAGCAATTTTAGTTACCGGTATAATTTCAGTAATTTAGTAAATCATTTTGGTTATGGTAATAACTTTAATCCTTGACGGAGCAGTTTTAGTTGTTGATGTAATTTTAGTAATTTAGTCATTATTTTGGTTGCGCTGATAACTTTAACCCTTGGCGGAGCAGTTTTAGTTATTGGTATAATTTCAGTAATTCAGTAAATGATTTTGGATATGGTAATAATTTTAATCCTTGACGGAGCAGTTTTAGTTGTTGATGTAATTTTAGTAATTTAGTAAATCATTTTGATTACGATGATAACTTTAACCTTTGACGGAGCAATTTTAGTTACTGGTATAATTTTAGTGATTTAGTAAATCATTCTGGTTATGGTAATAATTTTAATCCTTGACGTAACAATGGGATTTTTATTTACTAGGTTTGATACCTTATATATGGCGGAAAATTATTTTATTTAATTATTTTGTAGGATGTAGGAATTGGTCAATTTTAATAAGGTATTATTCTACGCGAATCGATTAGTGAAAAATGTGAGTGAGTTTTAGATCGTAGGAAATGTAGTTTGATATATTTAGTTTAATTTGGAATGGTTTGAGAACCTTGGATGAAGGGTTTTGTTTTATGTTTTTGGCTTGCGTTTGTCATGTAGGATTAAAGGTTGTATTTTAGTATGATCGGTTGTTGGACACCCTGTATGTACAAGCGATTCCAAGGTGAGCGTGAACGAGGCCAGGCTAGAAAGAAAGAACCGACAGAAAGGGTGAGAAGAAGATTTATGTCTTTGAGCTGGCACGAGGCTACGAATCAGTTATCGTACGAATAACTCTGGTAACTCGTGATCTCTTGAAGGGAATAGATTGCTTTTACAATATCAAACCCTGGGGCGATTAAAAATGTGAACGATCACCGGAATAATCATCTATCAAAGTTCTTGAGACAATCACTGAAATTTTCCCTAATACGTATTCGTGGTTGTAGCAAGTAGAATGAGTAGGTCTTGGTCAGGCACACTAAAGGAATATTCAATTACACGTGAATCGAATGAATATTAATATTGGGTCTTCTTTAAGAGGAGAACTTCATAGAAATGAATTTTACCAATTCCAATTTTTAACTTTCAATTGTTTTTATTACTCACTGCTTTAAATCCCAATTTCTATAATTCTAACTTCTAATTTCCAATTTCTATAATTCCTAACTTCTAATTTCCAATTCCTATAATTCCTAACTTCTGATTTCCAATTTCTATAATTCCTAACTTCTAATTTCCAATTTCTATAATTCCCAACTTCTAATTTCCAATTTCTATAATTCCTAACTTCTAATTTCCAATTTCTATAATCCCTAGCTTCTAATTTCCAATTTCTATAATTCCTAGCTTCTAATTTCCAATTTCTATAATCCCTAGCTTCTAATTTCCAATTTCTATAATCCCTAGCTTCTAATTTCCAATTTCTATAATCCCTAGCTTCTAATTTCCAATTTCTATAATTCCTAACTTCTAATTTCCAATTTCTGTAATTCCCAACTTCTAATTTCCAATTCCTATAATTCCCAACTTCTAATTTCCAATTTCTAACCACTCCAATTCGCATGTAATTTAACTCACAACCTCAGTCGTCAAGCGACAAATCCTGAGCTCAATTTTTCAAACGACTGCTTTCTAAGACAATACCTCCGACGTCGTGCATAATTTTGACTGCGCCAGCCTCAGCCGCAACAGCAGAGTTCGACAGTGGTAATGTTGTCGCAATAACGCCAACTATTAGTTCTCATAACAATGTCGGGGACGTTGAAATTTTCATTGGCCGTAGTTGCGACTTCGGGCGTCTTGTTCAAATGGTATTTAATTAATAATTCCGGCGTCGCGGCGCCGGGAAACGGCGGCGCATGCAAAACAGTCGCGTGACGGAGCATAATGACGTTCGTTAAACTCGATATCGACGCGAAGTACGAATTACAGTAATTACTCGTCAACGTAATGGCAACAAGAGTCGCGGGACGCTGCCGGGAATCGATTCTTCGGTTCGATCGCGTCGAATCACGGAATTAATTAAATTCTATTTCACCCGTCCTTCCGCGTTTAATATTATCGTTCTTCCCGATACAATGTCCCGTCGACGGATTATACGTTTCACCGTCCGTACGTACACGTGTACATAAAAATATTCGCTGAAAATAATTGTCTTCATTAGCGAAGTTCCCGAGTCGCAATTCATTTCGCCTCATTAATTTGCCAGGATGTAATAGCTGTTTCCACTTTCAGATTTATGCGTACGTAATGAAGACATATTATTGTTATTAGCCGACCCTGCATATGACAGCGTTTATGGTAAATACAAATGCGTCAAGTATGATTAAATGAAAGCCCCTGATGTAGATTTAATACACTCGCCGCTTTTATTATCCCTTGAATAATTGAGATCTTCAGCATAGAACTGGAAACACGGGGAACACAATTAATCCACAAAATGGTGCCGATGTTCTCTGTCTATACAAGTAACGTACCTTCACTCGCGATAAACGTAATCGTACGAAAGAATAATGGAACATATATACTTCATCTTCAAAATACTCTCAGTTACATTTAAAAACGAATAACATCAAGTTCCTTTTATCTTTACTGTTACCAATGGAACTAGGGAAGTCTATATGAAAGTGGTTTAACCCTTTGAACTCTGTAGGCTCCAATATTGCAGGAATAATATTAGATATTTCAACCTTAAAGAAACTACCCACAATTATTAGATTTCTCACACATCCAAATTTTGCACTGAGGAAAATAAAAAATCTAAGAAATATTATAGCATTTTTCATTTTCGCTGATACTATAAAAATTACTTACAGTTGCTGATTGAAAAACCATCAGGAGTGCCAAGGGTTAACTCCACTTAAAAAACATTAGAAAACTTTGAAAGCATAAATAGATTATGAATTGCAACTGTTATAACGTTTAACTTGATTTCCTTTGAAAACCGGACTTAAGCGACTTTCAAAATAAACGGCTGACACCTATAAAAGTCCTCTGTGAGTGGATCGTATTAGAGATCGAGCGCATCGTTAAATATACAAGCCGCGAAACAATAGGTGCAACTTTCACAGCGATCTGGCACACACACGCTCCTCGCCTCCGTCTTTTTGTCTGGTACCAACACTTCGATCGGCGGCTAAATATAGCGCCGAAGAACTAGATAGACTCCGCGGCTGATAATACGTAGCCTGATTCCGTATATGGAACAGAACGTCCGCGATTCCGATTTAACTCTCCCGTCCCTGACAGTTTCGAGGTCCGATGGGCGCAGCAAATAGGGGAGGCGACGAAGCGTGCACGGTCTCATCTTCCCGCAAACAAATTCGCGCCAGCGACGGGCTGGTTCCGCGATGGAACCGCTCGACGATTCGATACCACTCGCGTGTCAACCGGTATCGGGGAATTAATAACACGCTGAAAAATGGGACGGGGCCTGCAAGGTGTTCGATAAACATCGAGAATCTTCTTAAGTGATCCTCTTACTTCGCCGGGGCTTTCAGCTCCCTCTTCGGGAAATTGAAGCACCTTTCACCAATTACGGTACAACTGTTAAGCGAACTGATGAACGACTAAATGCTCCAAGTTGTTTGATCGTTCAAGCTACTTAGCGATTACTTTTAATTGCAATCTGTAGTCTTTGAAAATCCGACCGAGGGAAATCGCGAAATATTGATTACAGCGGTTCAAGCGCTTCTTTATCGTTTTAGTTACAAATATTTACAGTTATTTACTCTGCGAGTTTCGATAATTCATTAAGACCCTCGTTTAAAACGTCCATAATCCCTTCACTCTCGCAATTACCATTCTGAACCAAAATTCTCACGATTCGCAAGTAACAAATATCCAAAATACAACTTCCTCTGATATCACATAAACCCGAACCTTCAACAATTCCCCACAAACAATACTTAAGTTTCAATAATTCATTAAAACCCTCACTTAAAACGTCCATAATCCCTTCACTCTCGCAATTACCATTCTGAGCCAAAATTCTCACGATTCGCAAGTAACAAATATCCAAAATACCACTTCCTCTGATATCACATAAACCCGAACCTTCAACAATTCCCCACAAACAATACTTAAGTTTCAATAATTCATTAAAACCCTCACTTAAAACGTCCATAATCCCTTCACTCTCGCAATTACCATTCTGAACCAAAATTCTCACGATTCACAAGTAACAAATATCCAAAATACAATTCTCTCGAATATTACATAAACCCAAACCTTCAACAATTCCCCAGAAACAATACGCAAGTTCGGAAACCTTCAAATCCCACCGTCACAGCTGCCATTTTTCCAGCAAACCGAAATCCTGCCGGTGCTCAGCGATTAAACGCAACGATCCCGGCGAAGTCGTTCGTTCATCCCAAAGGGACTAACAAAATATCGCAAATCTAGTGGATCGCTGTACGTACACAGCGTTGCCAAGGGATACGTCCGTAGACAATGGACCGTGCGCGCAGTTTGTATCTCGTGGAAGTGAATTCATGGGGATCCTTCGTGACGATCTTGCCCGTTCGAGTGTTCCATTGCTGCGTCACCGTTTTCACAGGTCCCTTCGTATTGGTCCGATTCCCGGGCACAAAGGGAATCCCCGATAACGCGGCAGGGTTACGTCGCCTCTGATCCGAGATCGTCGGCCGTCGGGCGGCGTCACGACGTCCGAGGCATTGTTGCCACCCGTGTGTCTCCACGGGGGCGATAAATTAAACGACTTCCGTCTACGAGAGATCGCGCAATCTGCGAGCTGGCTCTCGCCGCCGGAAACTCCTGAAACGCTGCTACCAGATACGACTGTAATGGGGAAAGTTTCCCTAAGCGATACAATCGCCGAGGAAGAGTATCCGTGCGTGTTTCGAGATCTAGAAATCGAAGACTATCGATAGGAATTTTGTCATTTTTCTAAGAAGATTGCGAGGTAATTATTGAGTCCTGGATCAGAGAATTTGTAAATGTACAAAACATATTTAAATACCATTAATACAACAGTGTTCAATTAAATCGTAATTGGTTTGTGAACACTATGTTCAATTAGAGTTAGGTTTTAATATACACGAAGCTGATCAGTTTAGTTTCTAAACCGGCGATTTTGTACGAAGTGCTAAGCAGATTGCTGGCTAGTCTTGGGTTAAACTCGAATTATCGTGTTAATAACTGATGAAGCTGATGCTAGATTAACCACGAATTATACATGAAGAATGAGGTGGAATAGGAATTTCATTTTGGTTAGACTATTAACACTAGGTTTACGGAACGCGTCAAATTGACGCATATTGGATGTTAGAAATATTATTTTGTAAATCTTTACGCCGATTTTTATTGATGCGATCACACTGACATGCACCCCAATTACCTACTATCAAATCTTCAGTCTCCACGATCTAAATAAACGAGCATCAATTCTTTTAGGAATAACAGAATGAAGTGTACAATAAATGGCCGTAAACCTAATGTTAATAGAATCACCAACTAAAGTTTAATCAACGTCGAACGCTGTTTAGAAGCGACGTTCCTTTGACCCAGTGTCTCATTCTATTTTATCCAATTCCCGAGACAATGAATTATTCATTCGCGAGGCGCATTGAAACTGAATTACAAGGACACCGGCGCAACGGGACGCGCCTGGTTTAGATGCATTACTGTAAATGAAGCTGGTAATATACCCGTGGAAGGCAAAGTTGTTTGACGACGCCGCGACACGGCATTTATTCCTGGCTCGCGTCGAACTGCCAGAGACATTCTCCTTAGGAATGCTCAAACGAGAGGTTCATTGTGTTCACCACAATGGGATACCACTCGTACTCCATTATTGTGCATCCCTCTTCATGGCGGGGCTGGCACGTTTATCAGCGGCGTACAAGAAACGACGAGCGCTGTCCCCGACCGCTTTCAAAACAGATACAAAAGGCCGCCTCCTCAGGAATATCCTTAATCCACCTCCCACCTCCGCGGCAAACGAGCCTCGAAAATTTCACTGGGGAACGCCGGCGTTCACCGACGCTTAAACGACCCCTCGGCCTGCGTCGAGATTTAATAACGATCGACGTCCCCGGGATAATTGAAATTATTATTCAGCGTTTTCGAGATACTTAGCCATCTGTTCTGTTAGTATTGTCTCTGTTGTAACCCACCTTACAAATGAACTCTGACGCAGCATTGTTTCACAATGATAGGCTGCTATACATTCCAATGAAGTTACTAATTCATTAGCACTCCAGATGGCTTTGTAATCCATCAGCGACTGCAACTAATTTTTATATTCCTAGCGAAAATGAAAATGCTATAACATTTAGATCTTTTACCTTAGTGCAAAATTTGGATGCGTGAAAAATCGAATAATTGTAGTTTAAGATTCATTAAAATATCTAGTATTCCTGGAATATTGGAGCCTAGAGTTCAAAGGGTCAATTAACGTCTTCCTCTAGTAATAAACGTTCAAACTCCTATAAATCAAACTTACAATTCATCGGTGTACATACATTAATTTCCCGAAATCATCAATAATCTCTAAAATCAGTGATGCTACCTACGATCAGACCCGCAAGCCATTTTAATCAATTAAATGTACACCCTCAAATCCGCGCGGCAGTTCGGCATCTCGAAGAGGTCCACGGGAAACCGTATTAAAACATTCCGAGCCACTTCCGTCCCGCAGCGCGGGTAGAAATAAAAAGCTTCTTAATTAAACTAATGGCCGGAGTGGCGGAACGACGACAAATCAGAGTCCCGAACCATTCTGCGGATTGGTTCGCGTTTTACGAGCGCGTCGCCGACAAAATTCCGCTTGGTAGGCAAGGGTGCAGCGCTGTATCGACGGGAAATCCGGTCGGAACGGCGTCGTTGGTCGCTTAATCCGTCGATATATCAGGGTTACGTCGACGCCAATGGCGTCTGACGCTTCTCAAATTCGTGCTGCTACACATTGTCGGGCGCGTGCACTGCGACGAGGAACGTCGGCGCCGCATAGACGGGTTACCGAGTTCCTAAGCGGCTTAAGCCCCCCTCCCCCCTGCCCCCCTGGCGCGACTGTAGGACAAGCCGAGGGAAAACATCAGGGCGCGAAAAGAAATTACGCGATGAGTTCCACGGCTTAACACGAATCGGTTCTTTATCCGGGCTTGACTCCATTCCCGCGGATCGATTTTTTTCGACTGGCCCTCGATCTACGTTCTCGCGATTAAATGGAACGCTTGTCTCCGTGTCGAACTTATCGTTGACTCGTACCGCTTGTTAGAGAATTTTGTGGTTTCTTTATGTGCGAGGTTTGTTAATGCTTGGGATAGTTGATGGTGATCATTGAAATTGAATGGGGGACTGTGGAAATAATGATAGATGTAATAGCAGGGATGATAGTATGGAAATGAAGGTAATTAACCCTTTGCACTCGGATTTTGTTACTGGAAATATTTAATATTTCTGTACGAAGCGAAGACGATGTTCTTTGAGACTAATTCGAAGAGAAATCATCAGTGCATTGAGGAACAAAGCTGTTTTTTCCAATGTTTCACGTATCGAGGCATTTTTCAAAGTTTAACGTTAAATATTACATTCTATAGTTTTACTGTGTCAAATCATGGTGACTACGAGTCAACTCTCGAGTGCAAAGGGTTAGAATAGAATACTACTAGAACCACGTACCAGTCAAAATAACTTGTTTCGATTTGTTTCGAATTGAATTTCGTATTGAATATTCGAAATGATCTTGGAAATAAATAGCTTTGACTTGAATACTATAATGAATGTCCGAAGAAACCGAAAATAACCTATCGTTAGAATTTTTATAGGGATTACATATCAGTCGTATTAAATTCTCGGTAGTTCCAGTGTTAACAGATAAGAATTTCAGTGATGACGTACCGAGTTTTAAAATTTCGTTCTCGGTGGGAACGTTTGTAACCGGTTGGTAGAGCATAGATCCATTAGCAACGCATAAAGGGATTATTAAGTAAAATACGGATTTGAATGGAAATTTCGTTCGCGACGGGCACATTTATAATTGGTTAGAACCGGAATGAGATATTTTTTGTTCGAAACGAAAATAACAGTGGGAAGCGACGAAGAATTATTTAAATGAGAGCGGGAGATATTGGAAATAATAATGTACGCAAATGAATTCTGAAATTTTATTCCGCGAAATACATTTCCGTGTAACGTGCTCCGCGAGTATGTAGAATAATACGAGGTAACGATGTGTGTAATAAACATGTGCACCGACTCCCAGACGTGGGAATATAAATATTCGCGGGAAAAGTGTATCGCACGTTAACACGCCTAATAATTAAGTATTTCCGCTCGCTCGCTGCGAGCTCCGCGTCCTGTCGCGAGCCGCGAGCACGCGACGCGGCCATTGTGAAAACGTTGAAATTACAGTGCCGAAGGTGAATTCTGAGGAATCACCGGAGCAACATGGAATTTGTTATTAAACGCGGACTGGAGCATCGCGAGAAGCATCATTTGAATGGACAGATTGAAAGTTCGAGGAAGAATAGAAGCATCAGCATTCTCGTTGCATTATAACCGGTAGCCATTCATCGAAAGCCCGCGTCTCTAGGGGCTGAATACACCTTTTTATAGGCTGCCCGAACAATAAGCGTGAACCTTTAAACGGGAGCACGCCGACCGACACGGCAACGAATGAGAGAACACCTGGTGTCCCTTTAAATGGAACCTCCATCACGTCTAATTAGAATTCATTGGTGAATCGATGTTTCACTCGCGGGAGAACCGGACGACCCATTTCTCGAAAAATCTACGGTTACACGACTACCAATCTGTCCCATTCGCTCGGCCCCAGGCCACGATCATTTACGTAGATTCAAATATTCAAAAAGTATAATTGGAACCATGATAGAAAACAGTTTCTAACAAACGTGAGAGTACTTTAGATGCTTCGAATATTTTTATACATATGCAATACACTTCGAAATTTCCTATGGAAATGTGTCAATATACAAATCCTCTATATCCCTGTTTTTTATAAGAATTTGAGAGCATTTAAATTAGATCGTATTAGATCTGGATTAATGATGAATCAAAGCTTCGAAAATATAACTCTGCACTCGAAGCTGTTTCTCACTGACATTACCAGTAACTCGAATCTTAATAGAAAAAGCGTATTAACGTATAAATAAATAATACGCACATGAAAAGAAAAGTCATAGGTGTATCTTACTGTTTTCTATCGATTATTGATATAAATATTATAATATATTTAACGACAAAATTTTAAAGTTTGTAATGGCAAATTTTAAATGGCTCTGCAACAGAGCCTTCAGACATTTCGAAACGTTCATATCTGGAAGACTAAGTTGCAAGCAAATGATTTAATTACTCGAACACCAAGAGATTAGCATGTAGTTTCTGTTTTTGCTATTATTCAAGCAATTAATATAGCTTTTTAGCTATATTAAGAATTTAGCTTTCTGTATCGAAGGTTTTATACATTTCAAAGAATCATCGTCCTCGAAGGGTTGAACAAGCTGCAATGAAACAGTCCGGATCAAGAGAAAACCTTTGAATTGCACGTTTTTCTATCGCGAACGCGAGTTCCGTGGAATATCGCGGAGCTGCTGGCCGGGAGCTGCTCGAAAATTTAGCAGAACGGTGGACCATGGCGGTTTGAGCGGAACTTTCTTGTCTGAACCAATTATCTGCGCACTTAAGCGCGCCACGGGCTTTCCAACGAGAGGTCTCGCGGCGTAAACTCGTAATACCCGGCGATTTAAGCGGCGGTATGAACCTCGACGCTTCGTACCGATGCTCCTGGACAGGGAGGCGAGTTTATCGTATGCAACGGACGATAATAATCACCGCAATGTGACCACTGATGCATGTACCGGGATCGTTGTTAATAAATCTCCTGGCTCGCATCGCGGCGTGACGTCAAACTGGGTTTTTGAGGGCTCGCAGTGCTTTTGTTTAATGAACAGCCTGGTAATGGAGTGGGTATACACGGATATTGTGCTCACGTGAGTTTCGTTCACGTAAAATCATCGAAAAATCAGTCTACTCGCCAAGTGAGAATAAGGAATTTATGGGTAGTTGAATTTACTAGTTTCAATTAATTTTGACATGATTTAATTATAAAAGAGTACTTGAATGCTTGTAATTTAATAGTGCAATATCTGAAGTAAAAATCTCTATTGTAAACCATTGGAAGCTAGTAATTAGGAGTCACGAATACAATCACGTTCCAGCTTATTTTAATAATATTGAAAATTCTAAAGATACTACCTCTCTAATTAATCTTCCGAGAATTAACCCTTTGCACTCGAGTGGTGACTCTCAGTCATTTTATTTGATACAATAAAGTTACAAAGTGTTATGTATAATATTAATATAATATGAAACAGCTTTGTCTATGAAAATATCTGCGTCTATGTCTCCTTGGAAATCGTCGCATGTTTCTAGTGAAAAGCTGCTATACATATTAACCTACTCTTGTAAACCTTCCAAATGAAGCAACACACGGACTGTCTATAAACCTAATCAACGATCATCATTCTCAAATCTGCACTCTCCATATCAATCATCAACATTCCCACTAAATAATCCACCACATTAACTACTTGCGCTGGCAACGAATTGAGAAACCCGACAGTTTACCAGTTTACTAGTAATATTGTACAAAGTGGTAAATTTCAGAGCAATCTGCAATATGTAATCCAATAACACTATCAACATGTACAATACGTCGTCGGTAATTCTCTGACAAAAGCATCACGACGCGTAACACGTCTTTCCAGCGCGAGTGTTTAAACGCGAGAAGCCATCTTCCAGATCGACTAGCGGCACAAAATAACCGAGATCCGAAGAAAAACTGCCCGACGTCCCGTCGGTTATCCGCCCTCGGCTTGCATCAGCCCCATTACAGCTCGCCCTGGGAAGAAGCCCTTCAGTCAGCCCAGGAGGCCGCGTCACTTCGGGGAAAAATGAAACCACTCGCGGGACGCCGGAGGACGAGCACGGGGCTTCTCCTTCGGGCGGAAAGAAACCTCGGCGGGGGGAGGCGGGGGGAAGAAAGACGAGGGTGAAGAAGGGCGAGGCTGGCGGGGGACGGGGCGCGGGCGCCGCGTTAAGCCGCTACGTGACGACGGTCGTCATTGTTTCGTCCGAGCGGCGACAGCGGAAAGTTTCCTCGCGGCTGCGGGACAAACGACAAACAACTCGAGAAGTTCAAAGACTCGGGACAGGCCAGCCGGCCCGTGATATTTCTGTTTCGCATTAGCCTCGAACTTTCCGGTTAATTAAGCGGCGGCCGGCCGGAATAAGAGAGACCGGGGAGAAACAGACGCGAAAAAGGACGAGTAGACGCGCCGACGGAACACGATCGTCTGCGCGATTGTCACGGTGCTTTTCCACGGGAACTTCGCGGAGAGCCGTTGTCCGCGAGACAGCGGGGAGGGAAGTCGGGACTTTACGGTCACCCGGTTTTGATTTATCCGAGGCGGATCGTCTGCTCCCGTCGTACGGAGATCGTATCCGCCGGAATTACCGCCTCGCGGTGTTTATTCGGGGAATAATGCTCTTGTCCTCCCCTTCTGTTGCCTCCTTTCGTTCCTCCCCCTCCCCCGCCGTATCATCCCCTGACGAATGTTACCGAGCGTATAACGGCTCCGAAACTGGAGCGCCGCGTAATGGATCCGCGAGGCGGAACGGTGCCCGCGTTTTTAGCGCGTCTTCCGCGGACGGCCTCGCTCCGCGGCGCATCCACTTCGTTATCGAACGGCCGGAGCCACTTGGCCGGAACGGACGCGATAAAACCGTGCGTTAATGCACATCCATTTCGGTTATTGTTTGCCGAACCGGGGCCACCGCGACGCGTCGTAATGCAGTTTAATTGCGACCGGCTTTCCGCGCTCCGAGGCGATAGGGCCGGCGTTATCTCGGGCTCGGCCGCCGACTGCCGGGTAATGTGTCGGATCTAGTATTTCGTGGAATTTTCAGGTTAAAGGATATTCCGTTGCTGGGAATTATAGAATTTAGGTTGATGTTGGAGGTAGTTATATGTGGACAGTTCTTTGTGAGTAGTGGAGACTTGGATTTATAGATGAATGAGTTTTCAGTTAGGAATGTTCGTTTTCGAGGAATATTAGTAGTATGGGTCTTCCATTGGTCGGACAGGTATAGAGGTGATTCTTACGAGATAAGCATTGCTTCAATAAATGTTCCGAGGGCGGAGAATCGGATGGATAAGTAACGAAATATCGGGAGTAACGGAGAATTTATCCTCGAACAAGTAGAGTAACGGTAGCATTAGTCAGGCCAGTGCATTAAGCTTTCGTGTAATGCTCGGGCAAGCGGAATATGATCCTCTCAGTATTCAGACAAGTAAATTGAATTGACGCAATGTCAATAAATTTACCTAAGACCCCGGATCACATCGAATAAGTAGTATAAGTCTCGCATTAGTCAGCCGCGTGGAATAAGCTCCTCCATCCGGCAAGATACAGAAAACAAACATCTCCGTTCGTCTAGAAAAATAGAATGAAACAATTTTCCTCGAGTCCCCCGTGTTCTATTTACTGATGGGATCCCGACCCGGAGTTCTGAATAAACAAAGACATGTTTATCATGAAAATTTCATGATTTAACAGACAACCAGGAGAAACGCGGTTTCTCGAGCATCAGATATTCCTGTTACATCCCTCCGAACTCTTTCTGCGAAATTACTTTCGACGAATTCCATCGACATCGTCGATTCGACGATCCGCGACTCGAAATTCCGCGTTGTAATTATCAATATTGTCCCGGAGCGAAGCAATCTGTTCTCGAAATTACGAGCAACGTCTTACGGCGGAAGATATACGAGGTTTACTGCATCCCTTCGCCGTAAAGGCGTCGCTAAGGGGTGGAACCGAGCATGATGCCACCGACACAAAAGACCTGTTACATAATACAGGGTGTTCATAAATTTTGAATCCACTCAGGCTTGCTCGTAGCAGCCATGATATCATTTCCTCCTGCCGCTGTTCTTGCCTCGCTCGATACTTCGCCATCATCCCTTCAATTTTAAATAATCCTCCCTCGACTCACCCCTCGCAAGAAAAATACAATCATCCCTCGATCATTAACGATATTCCACGGCATCGCGAGACTTTAATGAACCCACGGAATCGACGTTAATCAAAAGTTTAATGAACCGTTAAAAAAAAAATGTAGAAAATGGAACTGCGAACGAAATCGAATCTATTCGTCGAGCCATTAACAGCATTGAAACCTTAATGCCGCGGGGGTAAGCTATTTACTTATATCCGATCGGTTTGATTAACGTTAATTAAATCGAATCGACGCTGCTCAAATATTCGCTCATGCGATTAATGCCCATATCATGGAATTAACGAGCGTATAATTAATTACGCGGCTCGTAATTAGTCATTTATTGTGCGATCGAGTTTTCAGGGATTAAACGGAACCTACCCGGTCTGTTACGGGAACGGTCGTTCCCGAAGAACCGGGAAATTCACGTTAATTGCCAGAAAATGTTGCCGCCAACCACGGAAAACTGGGGGCTCCGGTGTCCGTGATAAATTACCCCGCGATTCGCAACGGCTACGGTAACAGTCGACGTTCCCTTTATAGAATTACCGGCCGATGAGAGGTTAAAAGCTGCCTCGGAGATTATCACAGAATAGTCCGCGATGGTTACTCATCCCCGTGAAAGGTTTTATGAAGAACAAGCCAGCGGGCGCACAAACAGACTACTAAACAGCAGACGGTGAAATTAGCGACGGTGGAGTTGCAATCTTTAGAACAGTGTATCGAATAAATCCTTCTCAAAGGAGCTCTCAGCGTTCGCAATACTTTAAAACTCGATGAAGCACGATTCTGGCAGCTTGGAAGCTCAAGCTCTCGAGTGCACGCTCGAAAGTCCTTGCACACGTTGTCATTAGTACTCAAAATTTCCGAAAATCTACATAAAGGATCGCTAGGTTTCTCCAAAAAATTCTCAAAACTGGAAAGTTCCTCGTTATCAATCTCTAAACATTCAAATTCTACCAGAAGAAGCTCAAAAGCTCGCCATCTCACAGAACTGACTACTCTACAATTCTAAAGAACAGCTGAATAAAAGTGTTTCCCAAAACACTCCGAATTCATCTTGCATCCTCCCAGACGCAGGGCGGTCTAAAGCAATTAGTGCGCCGGACAACTATTTTAATTAGTTAGCAGGCCTCAGTCAGTTCGGCTGGCGAAGTGTGCACGCGAAACGCCAGCGGTTAGCCAGTTAATTTCTTCCACCGGCGGCGTTCCGCACGCGTGCACGCTCAAACTTTAATAAACGGCCTTGTTGCGAGCCGCTGCTGCGAAATTTCATTTGCATGTGGACCTGTTCGGCGGCCGGTCCGCGAAGTTTGCGAGCCTGACCGCCGGAGTTCTCCGGCCGGACCTTCTTCGGGGCTCAAAGGGCTCAAAGGACACGTATCCGCGGCGGTCGGGTAGCGAGGGAAAACAGCCGGGAAGGGAAAAAACCGGAGGAGAAGTGGAAAAAGTGGTAGGATCGGGGTTGAAGGTTGAAAAATGTGCAACTCGGGGAAAGAAGGTTATGGGATCGTTCCGGCGCGCGGTCCGCTTTATATTCCCGTCTGTTTCCTCGCTTATGAACTCGTCCTTTCTTTTCCCTTCCCTTTCTATCTTCCCCCTCGAAGCGTCCTCCCTGTGTGTACGTACCCTCAAAAGCGACCGGATAAACGCGGCCGACCGCGTAAGCGGGAAAAGACACGCGGAGAGATGAAAAACAGAGCGACAAGACGGCGGCACGAAGGGAATAGAAAGCGGCAGACACCTGTGTCAGCGTGCACGCGTGCGAAGGTGAAAAAAGAGAAGAAAGAAAGAGGTGGAAAAAAGGGACACGGCACGTGAAAGGGGAACGGATGCATCGGGAAGACGTTTCCGCGTGCAACCGCGAATCTGGGGATCTTATTCGCGCATGGGTTCTTTGTGCGCGGATTTGCGAGGAAGGTAAACCCCGAGGTATACAAGACAGACGAATGGGGGGATATTTTGTTGGCTTATCAGGACGCTGCGGATGTTTATGTGTTTGTACCGGGTTTCGAGGGAATATGATATCATAACGCGATAAGAAAATGGGGCGCTTCGAGCTCGATGGATAATTGGATGTTTCGCTTCGGATTTCTCTTTATTGACTGGTACGTTCTTCGTTCTTTGCAGTCTCTACTTGGATGATTTTCAGTGAAGTAGTCATTATTTTATTAACCCCTTGTCCTATAACGAGTGAGGCCCTTGGTGATGATTTTCAACGTGATTCAACAAATATATATATTAGTTCATTCGAATGTAAATATTATTCCTCTGTAATCAACTGTTATACTTGAAAGGAAATATAGGCGTAACAAGCTTAGAATTTTTCTATTTTTCCAATAAATTATTAATGAGTGGCCGTATCGATCGGAGTTGTAGAAGAAATCATAGGTCAAAGGGTCAATGTATTCTCGATTCTTGACTCCGATTATTCTCACTTAGGAAATATCTACTATTCAATTTTATTCTATCTCGCAATCGTTTTATCGCGATCGTCTCGACTCAAGAAATATTTACTCCATGACCCTCGCGATCGTTCTATTTTTAATTATCTCACCTTCAGGAATATTAGTCTCGAACCGTTTCCTGTTTCATCGCTGAATAATCTAATTTTAGATCCACGGATCGCGACGGTGTATCAGTATAGTTTCAGACGATCTCGAGTCGACAGCGTAGAATCGGTTCAATTCTATTCCGATTGGTTCCGGACATTCGACGTAGAATCGGTTCGATTCTGTTTCGCCCGGTTCGAAGGTATCAGCGATGTAAGCCGAATTCCGTCCGGTTCCGACGGGATCGTTCCAGTCCGTTGAATTTGTCATCGATAACAGTCAGATTGAATTTCGCATTTTGTTCGGGACGCCCCGCCGCGTTAATCGCGGTGAATTATTTCACTTATCTCCGGCGTTGATTATTCGTTGAAACGGAATAATCGCGATGCGATCCGATAACACCGATTCCACGCACGAATTAGATAGTTCCGAATGAATATCCTTCGCGAGTACGTAAGCCCCGGTGTCGCGCGTAGCTATTGCACCCTGGGAGTGATAACGGAGATAGTGTCACTCGCCTAGCTAATTACTAGTCACCAACTATGCGGCTCCTGGGAGGCAGCTCATGAATGAAGGTCCGCGCGGGTGTAACGGGGACTCGGCGGGACCTAGCTGCTTGCATAATGCTGGGATAAGGATACATGTCTGCTGGTCATCAATCTATATGATAATATTTTCAACCCCGCTGTGATTGGCGGTGTAAGAAAATTGGGGACAGTCTTTCCGACCGAATGAATAATTACGTCAACCCATCTGTTCGTATCTGTCATAGACACCCTTCGCCAAATTGAAAGGGAAAGATTAGTTTCGACGCGATCGAAATTGAGAGTAATAACAAATATTTGATTGAAATGTTTTATTTCCATGATTTATAGATTTTTAAAATATGTTAGATTATTTTCAAATTATCAACTATTATTTTATTATTGTAAAGTCAACTGTTATCTTATTATTGTAAGTATTGTAAACTATCAGCAACTAACTTTTATAGTGTCTCTAGTGAAAATGAGAAATGATATAAAATTCCTTCGATCTTTTCTTTTCCTTCTCAGTACAAAATTTGGATGTGTGGAAAATCTAATAATTTTAGAGTAGTTTCTTTGCTTCGTTAAAATATTCAATACTATAACTGGTGCAATATTGGAGCCTACAGAGTTCAAAGGGTGAAACCACTTTCAAAAGAAACGGTTCATATAGACTTCCCTAGTAAAATTGGGTGTGTGGAAAATCTAATAATTTTAGGGTAGTTCCTTTGATTCATTAAAATATTCAATATTATGACTGGTGCAATATTGGAGCCTACAGAGTTCAAGAGGTCAAGTTACTGAATTGTCCCCAGAAAACTGACGTTTTATAGCCGTATATTACAATGTCGTAAAGGGTTAACCGTTTGAATGTTGCGGAAGTGCTATTGATCAGTATCAATTATAATTTTCTTACCATATTTTTCAAGAAACAAATCAAAGTAAATTTATTTGAATAAATGTTATTTTTTGATATTTTTTGTAATAACAATATTTGTGATCTCATTAGATAACTACTCTTATTAATTCTTTTGTAAACACACCCAATCACTTCCATTTTTGGTAAATGTCCACGAAAGTTGTTTAGCATCGAAACGGTTAATATCATGCGGTTCGCAGTAGTTTCCATTGAACTGTCGGTTACACGTCCTTTCGGAGGACGATCGAGGAAATAACGCTGCCCGTGTCGTTATTGTTTCTCCGAGCATGCATCGCCGCACGGAGACAAGCTGCAGGTGTTGGCAGATAATGGCCAGGGCATCCGTACATCCGCTAATTCCGGATGCTAGCTTCAGAACTCCTGCAGGAGCGGAATCCTGTCTGGAGTTTCAGTTATCAGTCGATGCGGCCGCCGGTCGGTTGTACCGGGCAGGCCGGTAATTGGTGTCTGAAAGCTGTTTTCAGGCGGAAACCAATCGTCCTACTCGACGAAAGTTTCACGGCTACTCCGGCCGGAGTTTCCTACGGCTGTCCGAGCCATCGCGCGAGTTACAATCGCCCGACCGGCGAGATGGCAACGGTGACTGGTCGACGGAAAGAAAAATTCGGAGCGGCGGAACGTGAAAATTGTCGAACACCGTTCGAGTCGTGTTCTCTGGTTTCGACAAGAAACCGCGACAGTCTCTTTCGCCACTGGAACAATGGGAACTGTGAAAGTTGTTTCAGATAGGATCTCGAGAGTCGAATGATCGTGTTTAGATCCTAAAGAATTTATAAATAGTTTTCTAGTGTTGCTTAATATTTGTCTTTCTATTTGATTGTAACGTTTGACGAGTTTGATTTGGAATAAATTGATGATAATATAATTGAATAGAAAATTATTCTGGATAGAATAGGATTAGAGGAATCTAGGATAGACTGGAATTTATTTAACCCTTAGCACTCCAGATGGGTTTTGTAATCTATCAGCAACTGCAACTAATTATAGTATCCCTAGAGAAAATGAAAAATGCAATAATATTCCTTAGATCTTTTATTTTCCTCAGTGCAAAATTTGGATGTGTAAAGAATCTAATAATTAGGTAGGTTCTTTGAGATTCATTAAAATATCTAATATTATTTCTGGCGCAATATTGGAGCCTACAGAGTTCAAAGGGTTAATAGAATTTGATGATGAAATAGTCAGTAGTTCATTCTGAAATTATTACGATATTTCGAATTATTCGAATGATTCGACAGCGATAGTTTTTTTACTGATTCTCCAATACTCATAGTTTTTATGTGTGACTTTAGGCATAGAATTTGTCTAGTATACCGTAGCTCCTAGAATTCCCGACACTTTTTATTCAGAGGCATAATACCTTCAATCGAATTCAGCGTGCAATTGTACAAGAGAAATTGCATTCTCCAATATTCTTAGTTTTTATGTGTCACCCTACGCGTGAGACTTGTCTAGGATGCCGTAGCTCCCAGAATTCCGCGACACTTTTTATTCAGAGGCATAATACCTTCAATTGAATTTAGCGTGCAATTGTACAAGAGAAATTGCATTCCGCCCCCTGAATGTAAGAGTCGCAGCTAGAGAATCGGCTGGCAGCCGAGCCGAACGAGGTGAAAAAGTAGAGATTAAGAAGTAGAGCCGAGCGTTCCTTATCTTGTAACAGTGCCAAGCCTGGTGTGGTATGGGGCAACGGAGAACATTAAGAGATAAAAGATTCCTCGTCACGGAATTTACGACCAATTTCGTTCCGGAGCACCATTCGCGGACGCTTACAACGGGTTTCGAGGTTTCCCATTCACTTCGACACGACATCAATTACATCGACGCTCGCCCCCTTTCACGGGAACCGAAATGTACTCCTGCAAAACATAGTCGCTCCTTTTGTTAACTAAAAACAGATATAGACATATATGCGGGGATGGATGTGTTCGAGTGTGAACATTGATTTATTCACGAGCGACGAACGTGTGTGCAATAGACGGATGACGATGAAATAGGAATATTCTAGACATTGATTTTCTCTAATATTGATTTTTTAACGACGTTCGTTTTTAACGCGTTCCGTGCCACGGAAATTTTGGTCATATTTTGGTTATGAACTGTATTGATTTTTTAAATAAAATATTGAGTTATATTGAAGCTCCTTTTTAATTTTATATATTTTGATATTGTTTGTTGATGCTTTCGATGCTTTGTAACGTATACAGTTGACCATGTGTCCCTTAAAAATATTTTGTTAAAAATTAACGTGTTAATGAATCTAGAATACTCCAAATTTATATGGAGTTAATGTATGGCAATGGAAGGATATTCTAGAAAATCTACGAGTGAGCTGAGAGCATACGAGTATACATATTATACGCATAGTTTGATTTTGAATCATTTTATTGTATTCTTCGCGACTCAAAATAAAATGATTACAAATCAAACTATTCGTATAATATATATACACTCGAATGCTCTCATCTCACTCGCAGATTTTCCAGAATATCCTTCCATTACCATGCATTAACTCCGCGTACATTTGGAATATTCTGGATTCATTAAAAACGAACGTCGTTGACGTAAAAAATCAATATTAGAACATTCCCATTTCATCGTGTCATCCGTCTATTGTACACATTCATCACTCGTCAATAAATCAATCTTCACTCGAATACATCCATTCGTGTCGCGAAGGAAACATACTGATTTAATGAAACATTCTCTTTCCCCCGCAAAACGTACACCCGACGTTCCCGAAAAACGGGAAAAATACCTGTCGCAAATGGACGAACGGGAACGCCGAGATTGGCGGTTTATCCGGCGCAGGACCGGCCAATGAAATTCAATATTTTTATTAATTCGTCGGCGGAACAACGGGGTCCGATAGAATATATAGCGTTTCGCGTATCGAAACGGCCGGTTCGTTCCCGTCGAATTGCTCGCGTGTAAAATAAACTGCGCGCGATAAAGGCTAATTTATAACCGTCCGAACAGAAAGCCCCGAAACAAGATGACACCGCGATTCTGGGCCACAGCCGGCGTCTCTGAGAGGCTGAGCATCGCCCGTCCCCGTTGTTTGCCGTTGCGTAGTCTGCGGTGCACGCGCGCCGTGTTATGCAGCCCGAAACTGCATTATGCATTTAGCGTGCTCGCCGTGGACGCCGGATTAACGGCGAGATCGCTGACGGACAATGAAAGAAAATTGAAGCTTGATGAACCTCGATTAATTGGACTGTTCGCCGCGCTGTTTCGATTTTCGTGAAATTTGGTCGAGCCGTTTCGCAGCGGAGATTACACGGAGAAATGCGTTCACCAGTGAAACAAGTCAGTAATTAGTGAGACAAGGGATAGTATATGTATCAATTGTGTTAACCCTCTATGGGCCGAATTTTGTTTCGTGAATGTAACAAAATTTATGCAGCATGAAATTAATAAATATCAACGTATGAACACAAATTAACAATGTAATTAGCAATAATTTTATTGAAACGAATATATTTTGTAACTTTGAAGTTACAATGACGTTGAACGTAAACGCCTCTGTGTACAAACGTTTGAGTTGATTAATTATTTAATGTCGCTCGTCCTTTTGCAATAAAGAATTAAATAAATCAATTTAACCCGGTATATTGATGTGTGACTTCAAAGTCACATGAGCCTATAGAGGGTTAAATATAGAAGATTGATCGTTGTGTATTTCGATGAACGTAGGACAATTCGTTAGGATTCGGAGTGAACTAAGAGTAAACTTAGAATAAACAAAGTGGCTCTCAGATTTTGTAAGATTCAAGATCGATGATCTAACTAGCAGTAGTTTCTTTGTATTCCAAGGAGGAAGCTCGGACGTGTTTCCCATTTCAGTGGGGTGCTCTAAATAAGTAGAAAGTCCAGTCAGATTCGTGTTCTATGCACGAAAGTCTGATTGTTTGCGTCGCGTTGACGTGCCGGGCCAACGGTGCATCTACATGCGAGTCGGAAGGCTTGTATTCGTCGCATGTGTAGCTCGGGAAGCGCAGTGACGTACAGGGATTTTTTGTGCGACAGAAATAGAGTACTAACCCTTTGCACTTGGACATTTCAAATAACTTAAGAGTTCATTTCTGTAGAGGAACGTTGTAGAATCTAAAATTTTGATTCGAACAAGGAAAATTACAAGTATACATGGATTCACGTCTTTTAATTTGTTCTGTCAATTTCCCATATTCGAACAGAAGGAACTTTACAATTTGAGAGCAGAGCCAACGGAGTGCAAAAGGCTAATACATTGTTACTGGTGGAACTAGTGGAAAAACCTTGCATTAGTCAGACAATCTTGCTTTCAACGCAATACTAGATCAATTGTAAATACTCGATAAGAAAATGAATACTTCCAATATCAAACAAGTAAAACAGATAGCTCTAGCAAGCAATACAAGTAGAACAGGTCAACCATTGATCAGCCAATCCCATATTATCTTCCCCAACAGAATTAACCCAGCTAAACTTTCCTATTATATTCCACAGTATTTTATCGATTATCCGCTGTTTGCTCACAATTATACGGCGAACGTCCACACGCTCAACAAAGTTGTTCTTCAAACGATGTTCCAGGTCCATAGAACGTGCCAGGTCGGAACGATGTGAGAGGGCTATATGGGTGAACACCAAACAGGCGAGCGACACTCGACGAAATCACGAACACGTGGCGAGACGTGAAGCGGGGTGAGTCTGATCACAATGAAATATCGGTCGTATATTTACACGATACACGATGCATCGGCGGCAGGCCACAATGAAACGTCGTGCGCGCTGAATCCTTAACCCTTTGCACTCGGAAATTTCTCGCTAGCAATATTTAACATTTTTTGACCAGGCGAACACGATATTCTTTGAAATTAACTCGAAGGGAAAACGTGAGTTTATTACGGAACAAAGCTATTTTATTCCAATATTTCACGTTTTGGGACGTTATACAAAGTTCAACATTAAATATCATATTTTATAGTGTAGTATCTAGAATTTTTAGTGTAGGTTAAAGTATTTTTAAGAAGAGTGAATGTAAGAATGAGTGTGAGTGAAGGACAGGCTATAAAACGGTCGAGGGAAAGTGGCCTGCACAACGTCGCGGACCCCAGATTGCAGGGCCAGCTTTCCAAGGGTGCATGCGAGTATTTGTGATGAGTGCGAGTGAGAAGAATGCTTGTGGGGGAGAGAATGATTTTTGGGAGAGAATGTCTGTAAAAGAGTGGTAAGAGAGTGGCGAGGAGAGTCGTGTGTTGGCCTTCGTGGCATTGGGTTGTATTTTTACGTATTGTCCGTGTTGTTTCCATATTTCATTAAATACACATATTTATTCCTAGTTCTCGATTACTGAAGATCCACCTTTCCACTATCTATAATATAGTAGCCACACTGCAATAGTTTCACTGCGTCAAATCAAGTGGTGACTGAGAGTCACCTCCCAAGTGCAAAGGGTTAACCTTTCAGGTACGGTACGCCACTATATTGTTATGGAACACCATAGTTGCTTTCGCACCAATTCGGAAAATACGTAAAGAAATAATTTATTCATTTCGAACTCTATTCCCAAGTATCATTTCCATGTCGTAGTGGAAGTCGTCATGAACGGTTTTTGTATGACTGGTTTTGGTACCTAAAAGGTTAATGGCGCGTCTTAGACAGTGCATTAGCCGGCGTCGTACGGCTTCCCGCTAAGAAATTGGATTTTTAGACGCCACCTGGCCACGGGGTTACCGGTCGCGGGAGATCCCAGGGCTGAAGATAAACGGGCGCGGCATTCGGATAAATAAAATTCCCTAGAAGCCCCGGCGGAGCCTTGAATTTCCACGATCGAGCTGCGCCGGTATTGAGTTTCGGCTCACGTATCTTAGCCGGGAAGCCAGTGGATGACGAATAAAGAATGGAAACCGAGGCGACCGTAAAGAGTTTCGTTGCCAACGTTCGACGAATAAAGTCTCTTCTTCCTTCCCTTTGTCTCTTCTGCTCCTCCGTCTCTCGCGTTTCCCTGCGCCCTCGTCTCGCTTGTAAATCTTGGCAACGAGCGAAGGGAACGCGAATGATTTCCGTAAAGAAGTAATGGAATGTTTATGTGATTGGAACCGTGATTGATGATGGTGATCGAGGGAGAAATAAGTTTGTTGTATTGATATCTGGGGGAAAGGAACTGACAGTTAGGTTAAATTTTGCTGAGATTGTATTTTTAATATATGTAAGTGAGTTTGTGTGTTTGTAGTTTAACCCTTTGCACTCGAAAGTTTTTCACTGGAAGTAACATTTTTCGACGAGATACAGACGACGCCGTTTCAAACTAATTTAACGATAATTCACAGATTAAGCGACGAAGTAATTTTATTTTAATATTTCCTATAGCAATACAAAGTTCCATTTAAAATACTAAATATTCAATTTCGTAGTTTTGTATCAAATCAAGTGAAGAGTTACCTCTCGAGTGCAAAGGGTTAAGACTTTTTGTAGAGTTGGGGATGAAAGATTGTAAGATTGGCAGGATATCTTTTGAGCAAGGACATAGCGATCGTGGAGGAGCAAGGGTTCCTTGTTACCTTTATCGAGCAACGTCACGTTTGGAACGAAAGGTTCCGCCGGAATTTGAGTCAGTTTGTTGAGCAGAACGTGAATAATTTCCGACGGAATTCCTGGCTAACCGAAATGTTCGGGCTTCGATTCCAATCGCGAAACAACTAGCCCTGTAATACATTTCCAAAATAATGGGTGTCGAACGTGCTTCCTGGTTTTCGAACTCCCGTGGAACGCGTCGCTTCGGAATTGTTGCCCGGCTATTGCCGTGGCCGAGTGGCTGGCATATTCAAATGACATTTATCTCTTGTGAAATGTTGCTCGTCAAGGGGCAAGTAGATTAAACCTACCTACGATCAGCCAAAGAGACGAGCTGATAAACTATACAGAATACGGACGAATTTCCGTATGCACGAGAGGGGAACAATGTTAGGACTAAGTAAACTGTCCTTCGTGAAACAGTGGTTTCTACAGCGCAAGTAGAATAGGTCCATGGTCAGCCAAAGAAGAGAGACGACGCAGCGTGTAGAACAGAAGACGGTTCTGCATATGCATGGAAAGGAAACAGTGTTCGGTTAGTCAGGACTATGTAAATTACAATTTACAAGTTCCAGTAGAACGAGGTCTGTGCATGATCAGACGAACCCTGGGAAAGCCCTCTCCTCTTCTGCAGATGGAATAAGGATTATCCCCGGGTAAATTAGGGCAACTAGAGCAGCATGTCGTCGAGGAAATGGAACGTGGGATATCTGTGCTCAGGCCGGACAATTAGGGGATCCGGTTAATTAAACAAGTTAAATAAGATCTTACTCAGTCAGACTAATATCGCGGAACCTCTACATGATTTGATAACCGAATACTAGCCGCCCCCGAACGGAGGAGCACGGCAGAGCAAGGTTCGTTCTTTAAGGGGAACGAGCCAGTATTAGTCAGACAATGTTCCTATTATCGTCGAACGTTATCGAATCTTCCGAGTTACGTAGCTAAGGGCCTGTGTTCAACTTAGTTCACTAACTTCCTGTGTTCCCGGTCGCTGCTACAGAGGGAGAAATATTGGTAGTTCGAAGATGCCTAACCTTAGTCAAAGTTAATGTAACGCAGACTTTTGATACACCTGACTTGAACTTGGAGCAAACTTAACGCGAAGGTTATTTGCGCCTAATACAGATCCGTATCAAGCTTGCTAATCAGTAAACTTGCTCAGACTTCACTTGGATTTAACCTTAACCTTGTCATTGACATGTAGACTTAGAATTACTGTACACTCTTTTTAATTCTTGTCTACCTTTCTTTAACACTAACTACTTTACCAATAAAAATGACTGATTTCGATTTGTTTCACAATCATTGATATCTTAAAAGCATTGAATATTCGAAATGATCTTGTCTACCTAACTTTCTTTAACACTAACTACCGTGCCAGTCAAAATTACAGGTTTCGATTTGTTTCACAATAATTGATATCTTAAAAGCATTGAATATTCGAAATGATCTTGTCTACCTACCATTCTTTAACACTAGACTATCGTACCAGTCAAAATGGTTTCGATTTGTTTCACAATAATTGATATCTTAAAAGCATTGAATATTCGAAATGACCTTGAACATAAATAGCTTTGACTTGAACACTACAATGAATCTCTGAAGAAACCGAAAATAATCTATTGTTAGAATTTTTATAAATCCTCGGTAGTTGCAGTGTTAAAACTGCTCCCCAAAGTTTCAAATTAAAGCTGAGGCAAATATAAACCAACCTGAAACTTCTCACTAACACAATATTAGAAATACTCCGACGCTGTTTAGCGAAGCTAAACATCCGCAACATCTACGCGCAAGGCAATTCACAATGACCTTGACATTAAGCACACTCCGCTGCCATCGGCGCCAGCGAGGTAACCGCGCTTCCCGCAATTACCAAACTATTCCCGCCCCCCAAACGCAATTCCGGGGAAGTTCCGCGCGAAGGAAAAGCTAGGTGACACGAGCCCCGGCTACAATGCGGCCGCAGAAATACGAGCGGATTCTTCGAGGCGGTGGCTGAAAGCCGCAATTTTATCTGCAATTGCGGCCCACGAGTTCGCTTCGAAAGTATCCGCAAACTCGTCGGCGAAAAGGCGGCGGCGCGGGGGAGAGACGAGGCGCGCGACCGGCGAAGATTAGAGCGTCGGTCGACGCGGTTCGACGGTAGCCGGCGGGCGAGAGGGGCCCGCTCGATCTAGCCGTGACAAAAGGATCGAGAGTAGCGGGCGGGAGGATCGAGGGAGAGGAATCGAGGAAAGAACGGCGGACCGCCGGAAAAGGGAACGAGACAAAGCGATCGTTCCGCGTCGAATCGACGCTCGATGCTCGGCAGCTTTCGACTCGCCGTCGTCAAAGGACGAGGATCGAGCCGCAGGAAAGAACGAGGACTACCCGCGATCCGGGGAAGTTTCGCGGAGACGAGCGGAATTCCGGTGAAAGGGGTGAGATTCGCGCGGAACGGGAAACAAGGGAACGGGGCACGGACGGGATTGATCGTCGGACGGACGAAATAACATTCCGTCGAGGGGAACGCTCGATACGAGCATTCGATTAAACGTCCTCGGTATTTTATTTCCGAGTCGCCATCTACGATCGAGAGATCACCGGAGGGCGGAGGAGGGGGATCTTCTTTTCTTCGCCGATGAAAGAACGGCGTAATAGAAAATCGCGAGGACGTCGACGATCGCCGGAAATTTTCTATTTGTGTTTTGCGGCTATTATCGATGATTGAAGGGATAAAGGGGAGGCTCTCTTCCGGCGGGATGGAGTAATGGAGACGGCTCTGTTCCGCGAAAGAACGCCTCGATCACGTTTCGACAAATTAAATGATCGTCGCTCGTGCCCCGGCATCCCGAGGAGCGGTTCCGTCCCTTTGCCGTGGCGCGCCGGGACGGGGGAGACAAAAGGGAGGCGCTTTTCGAACAATGTGACCGGCTCGTTAACAAACCGGTCGACGGTGTTCCCGGGTAATGGAACTTTTCGACGGTGTCGGGTTTAATGATCTTCGTACGGTAGGTGAATGGGAATCGGGGGATTCTATGGTTCTTTTACTGATGAGGATTGAGGATTGAAGAGTCTGGTGGAGTGTAATGATGAGTTGATTTATTGTTTCTTCTGGGGCTGATTGCTTTGGTGATCGGTTCATTGGGTTTTCTGCGATTAGGGAAGGATTTTATAGGGACGGAAAAATTGATATTGATGGGAATGTTTTGTTTAGCAGGGTTTCTGGTGGGACTTGGATATTAATTGATTCTTGTAATAGAAAGTTCGAGATTTGTTATTGTCTACTTTGCTCTAATTTTTTGTAAATATTTTCTATTAGATTCAGTGTCTATATCACTATGTCTCTATATCTCTATATCTCTAGATCTCTATATCTTCTCTATATTTCTATATCTCTATATCTCTAGATCTCTATATCTTCTCTATATTTCTATATCTCTATATCTCTATATCTCTATATCTCTACATCTCTATATCTCTATATCTCTATATCTCTATATCTCTATATCTCTATATCTCTAGATCTCTATATCTTCTCTATATTTCTATACCTGTATATCTCTATATCTCTATATTTCTATACCTGTATATCTCTATATCTCTATATTTCTATACCTGTATATCTCTATATCTCTATATTTCTATACCTGTATATCTCTATATCTCTATATTTCTATACTTGTATATCTCCAGATCTCTATATCTCTATACCTGTATGTTTCCAGTTTTCTATATCTTCTCTATATCTCTATACTTCCATACCTCTACACCTTCTCTATGTCTCTATATCGCTATACCTCTGTATCTCTCCATTTCCCTATCTCCATCCATCAAAACCACCATCAACCCCAATCCCCAACAAAGGAACTTTCCCAAAAATACCATACACACCAACTTCCAAACTATCAAGGCTCACAAGAAACCACTCCTCCAGACATCGCAACCCCAGAAACGCAGCGGCACGGCACGCAAAGAAAAACAATCCCCAAACGCGCGTTTCATGCGCCTGGAAACTTAATCATGCAGACTGCTCCCTAAGCGTCACCGCCGCGAAACGGCGCAACGGTGTTGTTAATACCCTCTTTCTGGCTGGCGCTCGGGCACAAAGGTGAAGCGGTATTAGCTTGGCTCGCGCTCCGCGCATCGGACAGGTGAGTATTCCCGTGCACCCGGCGCCGGAGCCCGTGCACGTGTGCACGCGGCATTACGTGCGACGTGTATTTGCCCCGGCAACGTCGTTGGGGAAATTTAATTAAAACGCATACCGCGCAGCGTGCGCGCGCGCGGGCGCTGCGCTCCCCGCGGCGACGTGTGCTCTGCCTTCGGCGTCACCGCTGCCTCCGTCGATGCTTAATTGCATGAAAAAGGATGTCGCAGGTGTTGCGAGACGGCCCGTCACCGGACCTGCGGTTCCGTTGTTAATTCCCTGGAAAACGGAACACGCATTTCTGGCGCGAACTATGGGGAATGTTCGTCGAGGGACCCCGTGCAGGCGGAAGTTCGACGGTGTATGATAGATACGAGGAATTAGCGTGCATTGTTGATAGTTTCAGATAAATGGACGGGAAGTTGTTGGATTGCGGAACGGGTTTTGCAAGTGGAAAAGTTCGAGTGGTCGAACAACTCAGGCAAGATAGGATTACTGTGTAGTAAGAGGAATATGTTACAGATTGATCAGCGAGAAATTGATTGAATCAAGAATGAGACATCAGTGGGCTGGATGAATGTTTTTGATTCGATAGGGAGGATTGTCAATTGTAGCAAATGCAACAGTGTAGCTGAGTGTTCTCTGGGAATTGAATGATATCGTCGAGTTCGCTAAATCCATTCGGTCGAGGAGGATGGGAAGTGGATGAATATTAAATTGACAGGTACAGAAGCTGGTGGAAAAGGTCAATCATTTGCGAGACGTGTGTAATATCTGGGATATTTTGCTGTGATGCATCGGGAACGAGTTTACTTGTGAAACAGGGAAAGTAGGAAGACGAAAGTAGTGGAGAAACGTGAATAAACTGACAGTTCTGATTATACATCTAATAAGCTTTGAATCAATTACGAGGTACATGGAATTCATTAGTCAGACAAGCTTAGCGGAGTTCATTAAGGTTCAGATGAATTAAATATATCTCTTTCATTAATAAGTCAAGTGACAGAGGTTCAGCACTTGTCAGGCAAGGGGAAAAGGTCTACGTCGATCCCTCGTCAAACAAGTGAAACAGGTTTGACCATAGTCAGACAGGTGAAACGGGATTCGTACCTAATTGGAGTAGTAGATTAGGGTTCTCATCTAGTCAGACGAGTGGTGCAAGGATTCGTATCTCGTCAAACAAGCGGAACACTAGCGGCTGAAACTTAATTATAAGTGAAATGAGTCGGCGGTGTGCCAGACAGTCTCTTCCAGCTCGGCAAAGTTTCAAACTAGATTTTATGGATAGTTGTCGAATTCTCTAGAGGCCAGACCGTCCCTATAAATCTGTAAACTGGTTGTTTGAGTTTCCCAGCTACCGAAAAATACTTGAATCTCCGGCGGACAGAGGTCTCGGCTAACTTCAATAGCAGAAGGTTATCCAATCACGAATCTTCTTTTGTGGATCTTTAGCCGGGCGCCCGTTAATAATTACTGTCTGCTCGGGGGAGCATTGCGGAGGAGGGATTATTGCGGAAACTTTATTGCCCACTAAATTCCCCGGAAGTTCGTATAATAACAAGGTGAATCACTTCAAGGGAAAAACAGTATAATTCATCAGCCCTGAGGGAGTCTTATCGAGACGAACTTCTCATACTGTAATACGACCAAAAATTTTTTAAACTTTTTTTAACAACACTTTCCACAACCAATTTATATTGTAAAAAATTCCAACAAATTCCAGTTTCATCATATCAAACTTTACAGTTTCTCATTTTCGAATACTTCCAACAGTAACAAATCATTAAGTATTCCTTTATTTATCACAATACACTATAAACTCCAATTGTTTAAACATTCAGATACATTCACGAGTCATTCCATACGTCGATCACTTCAAAAAAGAAACCCATAAAAATCTACAGATAGACATGCCAAACTCTTTCACGATTCATTGAACGTTTTCACGTTTCCTTTGTTGCAGCGTTGAGCCTGCTGTGCGTAAAAAAATTCTCCGGAAGCGGAACGATGCTGGAAGCGCCGCCCGGAAGTCGCGAGGACCTGGTGGAAGCAGCGAGAACACCATGCACGCCCACAGGTTAGTCGCACTAGTCGGTTTATCATAAACTTTGAACGAAGATTTAAGGGGACAGGCCTAACGAGGACGCGGCGCACGCGTGCGTGCGTGCGTGCCCGAAATCCGGAAGTCGGCTAAGCAAATAATGGCAACGAGGGACGTTGCGCGCGCATAAACAAGCCGGGTACCGTGTTCGGAAAGTCGAATGTCACCGGACGACGTTTAATTTTCCCGTGCTCGCCGGTGAAACCGAAATATCGATAGCGGCGAGTTTATCGTAAAGTTTAAATGGAGATCCAGTGTCCTCTGTAAATCCGAGCGGACCACTGGCGCCCGAGCTTCGTCATAAATTTGCCCGATAAATAATGAAACGAGGGGAACTCGATGTAACGCGACCGCCATTGACCAATGAAATCATTTCATATGGCGAACATCGCTGACGAACGCTTATATTAGTTTGAATATACCATTGGCAATGAAATGCTTATGGAGATTTAAATACTGTGATTATTCTGTGGGGTTAATTAATTTTCTTTGGAAACGAAAATTGCAATTAGAAAGGCTGAATGAGAATTAATTTGAATTTTAATTGAAGAGATGTATTATTCGAGAGAATATTTTTGTGTCTGATCGTTACGCGCTGTTTCTACTTAGAGCATGTATGTTGCTGGAAAATTAAATAACAACGTGTTGTTATATTGATTGGAATAATAGCCTTTGCATATTAAAATTGTAATGAGAAAGGATGAAAAGAGGTTGCATTGAATTGAAAATACTTTGGTGCCTGTTGATTACACACTGTTTCTACTTAATGAACGAATCCGCGGGCAACACGTGAATTTTAATTATTAATTCATCCAGAGGTGAAGTTTCCAAGGGGAGAAAATTGTGCTTTACACTTTCTTTATATTTTTCCATCGTGCGTGCGGGAAAATGTTGCAATTAAAAATAATGAGGACAGTAAATTGGCGTTAAAGGGTTACGTGACGAATTAAAAATGTTCCGGCCCCCGAATCGTGTTTATATTCCATCAAGCAGGGAAACGGGAACGACGATTTATGAATTTCGTTCCGATGGCTGCGGAAGAAGGGCGGTTGTTGCCGGAATAATGAAGTGCTTTCGATTCCACTGTTCCCCGGGAAACATGCTCGAATTATTCGAGACGAGCGGGCTCGTGTTCTCCGCCGAAATTTCGTTGAATTTCAAACGCGCGGCAGTTGGACGGATGTGAACGCACGCTTGAAATCGACGGCAAGAAAAATTCCACTCGCCCGAACCCGTGAATCGCGAGTGATTAACCCAGTTTCCCGTCTCGTAATTAAAGTATAGGCCACGCGGATGTCTGAATGCGCGGAATAGCGTGCTCCAACGGGCTCCCAGCGTAACTGCTCTTTCTTCCAAGGATTTTTGTGCTTCCACATGCTCGTCGTAACATTTCCCAGATCCCACTCTTTCCACTCGGGAACACGACGATCGAACAATCCAACCGGCAAAACGCAAAAGCGTATCGATCATCGGGATAATCTTTGTTTATGAAATTATTTGTAAATTCATTTGCAATCCCACGAACGACGAGAGGGATTTAAATGTACCTCGTTACAGGTTTTTCCTGGATTTATGAGAATCCGAGGCGATGCTGAACGGGTCGTGAATAAAATAATTCCGGTTCATTAGTTGCGATGAGGATCGAGGAGAATAATTGAAACGATAGGAAAGAGGACGAGAAATTGTAGAAAAATACTATTGCTTCATTTCTACTCGAGTTTCTATTCAATCCTATATCCAACAAAAATATTAACTGAATGTTTATACCATTGAATCACCTAATTTACATATTCCCAAATTTTCTATATTATTCAAGATTTAATTCCACCTCAAGACAACGTCCCAGAATAATTCCAAACAACTCCACAACTATCCCTAAATCCTCCCTCAATTTTAAAAACACTTGTCTCCAAAATACTCACAACTCGGAGTACTCGACTACTAGCTTCGAGTCCACTGGCGATCATACTCGAGTCGATCTCTAATTATTAAACATCCTGGTACGATGCCAGTGCTCCGACGAGTTCAAGGGGACAACAGGTGCCGATATTCCACGGGGATATTTTTCGGATTACCCTGTCCTCCACCCTGTCGTCGCACCCTTTCATTACACCGTCCGTCCGTGTCGTTGTCCACGTGCGTTCGCATGGCTCGCGAGGAAAAAAAGCAAAATGTTATGGTACCAATGGTATTTAAATATATTTTATTTAAAAAAAACATAGCAATAGATAATTGAATAGAATACAAGTACAGGTCTTTTCCCTCAAGTCAACGCAACTCTCCCCAAATCTCTCGCCATCACTTAAAAATCATTCTCTCCCCCACAAGCACTCTTCTTACTCATACATATTGAATGTTACTGCAATACATTCACAAATTCTCTGATCTGGGACTCAATAATTACCTCGCAATCTTAGAAAAATGAGAAAATTCCTATCGATAGTCTTCGATTTCTAAGCAGATCTCGAAACACGTGCGGATACTCTTCTTCGGCGATTGTATCTTGGGAAACTTTCCCCAGTACAGTCCTAACTACGATACTTTATTTTTCAAAAAATGTTCCCCCTTAAATACAACATAGCGCCTTTATGGCGGAGGCAGATAAATAAATAAATAGTTTATATTAATATGTATATACATATATGCTTCCTAGCTTCACACTTGCGGCTATCTCTGCTACAATGTTGACGCGGGCATCAATCGAGCCGCGAGTCCAGGGCGCGAGCGATCGGTCCGATTTTCCACGGACTCGAACCACTGGTTTCCTTTATCCGCGACAAAAGCGGGCTCAGGGGAAGGAGACGGCGCCGCGCGATCGATGGGACACCGATTCCCCTCTTCTTCTCCTGCGAGCATCATTACCGCCGCAGGTCTACTCGTAACGGAGCCAATGGGCGGCTCTTTTTATCTCAATAAAGCGTCGGTGTCCCGTGATGATTGACGGTCTGACTTTGTGGCGCGTCAGCCGCGGGACGGCTGCTTTTTGTCGCCGACGGTGAACGCTGCGGCCTCTATTTTCTTCTCTGTGTCGCCGGCCTCATCGATTTTCCATCGTAATTAAGTAACTCGCTTCTTAGCAACTGAATGGCAAAAGGGGGCTGAATGACTCGAGGTAGATGTTGATTCATATTGGAAGATTATTTTAGAATCATTCGAACTGGATTAATCTATTTCTCATTCTTTACTCGATGATGTCGAAGTTGTGTTTTCTTGTGAATACTCGGTTAGCAACTGAATGGGAAAACGGGGACTGAATGACTCGAGGTAGATGCTGATTCATATTGGAAGATTATTTTAGAATCATTCGAATTGGGTTTTATTGGAATTTATTTCTTGTTTTTTATTCGATGATGTCGAAGTTGTATTTTCTTGTGAATATAAAAGCGGTACTTCTTCGGGGATGGAGAATTGATGGTGTTGTGAAGTTTGGACGTAGCGATTCAGTAGTACGAGTCGGTTATTAATGAGACGTTACACTTGCGAGTATTTCCTACGAGTTCCATCATTTCGAAGTTCGACCGTGAAGTCTATTTGAATAGTATCAGGGAAGTGGTCGCTGAACAGCCGCGATTAATTGTTACAGTGATTAATGCAAGTGGAAATGACTGGGAATTATCAGACGATGGAGTAGATTCAAGCACAGTTACCTTTCGTTAGAATTCGGAATGCTTCAATATTCCTTAAAATCATAACACGGAATTCCATATCAAACCAATTTTCTCACTAATTACTATAATCTCCCCTTAACCCTTTGAGAGGTGCCTCGCACTCACCAATTGATTTCATACAGTAAAACTATAAAATTTCAGACTTAATAAACTTCGTATAATGCATCAATTTGAGAAATATTCAAACAAAATATCCTCTCTATCTCATCAGAAAACATTAAAATATTTCTAATGAGAAACTTCCGAGTGCAAAGGGTTAATTCAGTCAACTACCCTTCAACCCCCACTACCTCAATGATTCCCTCTTCAGAATCCAATTAATCAGAAAAATCACATTGCTCGTAAATTGATGATCAGGAAGCATTCCCACTGGGAATCACACGGTGCACCATGAATGGCTTTGATCGGGCCGTTTAATCACCCGTAGAATAGCATCCCCGCAAGTATCGGGAATGCCGGTGGTAATTGACGCCACTTTCACGGCTAAACCGCTTTCCAATTTTCTCCTTATTTTCACGACATAATAACTTACCGAGGTTGACGGGGTTTAGACGCAAGGGCAGGCCGACGGGTCAGGGGTTACGGGGTTGGAAGGGGCGCAGCATCCCACCGCGCGACCAGTAATGGCCACGTATATATATAGACACTTCTTTACAAGGTGGTGAGATAAGCTCTCATTGGCGACCGAAGCGTAATCACTACGGCTTCCTGAAATAGCCTGAACCTTCACCCCATCGCCCCATTCGATCTTGCCGTTTCCCTTTCCTGGGATCCTTGGCAGAGGAAGTTCGATCGGCGTCCATCATCTCCATCGAATTCCGTGCCCGTCCAAGTTCCATCGCTGCGAAATTTAAAGGATAACGCAAGGAACCTCTGCCAAGTTCCCTGGAAGTTTTAAAGGGTGTCCCGTGACTCGCGACGTTATCGTAGAAACGGATGAAAGAATGATTGAATCGTGCTTACGTAGAATTAAATTACTTCCTACTATTCTTTCGAGTGGAATTACTCAACTTTCATTCTATTCCGAGACACATGCTTCGAAACTGAAATTAAACTTGTCGGATCGTGACGTACCTTCTCTACTTACGAGTGACGCGTGAAATGATGTTAATAGAATTTAGCTAAACATTCGGAGTCTATTGTTTAAAGAATAGAATGTATAAAATTAACAAAAATCATGATTTCACTATTTACAGAAATGATGATCCGAGGATATCCTAGTAATCTCTCGTGACATTCACTTAACGAGAGGTGACTCACTTGATTCGTTATAACAGAATTATTAAACCTTATACGCAATATTAACACGTTGAACGCCGCACGATTTCACAGAGGAAAATATGCCGAATGGAAGAAATATAATATTAAATCATTTGATCGAATTGTATTATTACTATTCCACGTTCATCCAGCTGAATGCCACTGTATCATGTAGCATTATTTATAATGTAGAAATGTTTTCATATAATCGTCGTTTCATTGAGTGAACTATAGTATAGTGATCCCCGACAAGCCCCAAGTTTATAGTGAGGCTACTATTATTATAAACATTGAAAAGAGAATTAGGAAACAATATGGACAACACGTAAAAATACAACTTAGTGCCACGAAGGCCAACACACGACTCTGTCACGCACAAAAATGTTCTCCGCTGTCTCTCACCAAAATGTCCTTCACGCACGTATTCCCACTCGCTTTTAACATACACCCCCATTCGCTCTGTCTTTTTCACCCTTGCACCCTTCTCACTCGCATCTTTCGTCCATAGTCAAAATTCACGCAGTCGCGTACACGCTTTTCTCACGGTTCAGTCGCTCAGTTCCAGGCACTCTTCCTCGTATTCTTTCAGCCACTCGAGATTGTCTAAACGCAGTCACACTATTTCCCAAACATCCCGGCGCCGGTCCGTCGCAATACGACCATGTCGCCCTCACGCACGCACAACAAACCATTCATCCTACAATACTTTAATCTACGCTAAATATTCTAGATACTACAATAATAATTCGATTTGGTTGAGGGTCAACGGTGACCCCCATGGCATTCAACGTGTTAAATTTCTATAATGCATCAATACCTGAAATATCGAAACAAAATAGCTTCCTCGCATCTGTTTCCTCATTGCCTAGTTTCCAAGAATGTCTATATATTCAAAAAATATCGAATGCATCCACTGAGAAACCTCCGACAGCGAGTGGGCAAGTTCCGCGGCGTCTTTGCTCCACGCGCGACAGGTAATTGGATCGAACGGTTCATTTAGCCGGCTGCGAGCAATACGGGATAATATTCGGGAAGGAGGGAAGCTAATGGCGAACGATACAACGGTAATCGGATTCGTCAATTATTGCCTGATAAATTACGGCCGATACGTATTAACGGTAGAAACGGTCGCCCGCCGAATAAATACTGAAAGGGACAGCGTGCGGCGTATCGGAGATCGCATTATCATCGGCCGCGCCGTATTGGCCGTTGACCATTCGATTGTTCCCCGCTTCTTCGGCGCTCCCGCTGAAAATATCCGGCCGCGGCACGCATTTATTCATCGCGCGATCCAAATCGATATTCCCTATTGATACAGGCCCGGCGCGGAGTCGCTCGGAAACGTTTGCGCGGAGAATTTCGCGCGGACAAGTTCGAAAGGGATGAATGATTCATGCTCGGGTTTCGTTTAGATGAATGCCGGTCCTCGCCGGTGAATTGTTAATTTTTGGGAACGCGCCGCGCCGAAATCGGCTTTTTTCCCCTCGCCGGACGCGCCGGAACGTTCAGCCCCATTTCGTCTGTTTGTTTGTTAAACTGTGCCTTGCTACATCGAGTTAGACACCGCCGAGGGCTTTCGATTCGATTTTGCGGGCGTTACCCCGGGTTGATTGTTCGGCGACAGAAAATATTATTCCTGGACCGAAGATAAAATTTCAATAGGAAATTAGTATTCCGTTGCTCTTTCATTCGTCAACCTGAAACTCAATTGCTCGAAACATCATGGCAGATTATAAACTTTCCAATAGATAATCGAAGCTATTATTCTAACCACAAACAAAGTAAGAAAATAACAGAGCATTCATCTAACCAGTGCCAAAACAAAGGAACTATCTCCGAATCAATATTCCCCTCGCGTTCCACGCTTCCTTTAGAAACCCGACAAAAGGCTGTCCGCGGGAGACAAAGGTTCGTCGATGGTATCTGAAAATAACGTTGACTCGCACGCTGTTATTAAAAGAAGTCGTCCATTCTTCGCGGCGGAGTAATTAGTTGTTGAACTTATAACAATGCGGTTACCGTGGCTCGTTAACGGGGCAACAAATATCCGAAGAATATCTTCCGTCCCTGTCCCACCCCTTCTTTATGCTGTCAAACGGCTCCCCACTTTCGGTATAAATTTTAAGGAGTTTAATCCCACGTAATTGCCTAAGTTTTAGCCCGAACCGTCCCCAGGATTCCGGGGTCGGACGGGGGTGGAAAAGAATACGCGAGAGGGTTGAAAAGTTCTCTGGGTACCGAGACTTTTAATGTCGCCCTTGGCGCCGCACGGTTTCCCGGCGATCGTTATTTACCTTTCCGCAGGGCGAACCGGGGGTGATAGGCGGAGGGAAAAAGCGGGCCGCCGTTCGCTGCGAATCGACGACATTTTGATTTATAGCCGGAAAATGGAAATCTCGCGTTAGGATCCGGGACGACGTCGGGTCCCGCGGGATAACCAGGTTTTTGGGCTGGATGGGAACGGTATCGAATGGACGCCCGGCGCGTTTTTCCACGATCCGCGGCTGCCGCGCCGAAAAAACCCCTTTAACCCTTAGCAGTCCTGTGTCGGGTCAGACTCGACATTCTATTTTATTGCAACCTCTACTTGTTTCAACAATTTTTTCTATATTTATTTGTAGTATCACAGTTGTACCATTTAAAGGTAACATTCTAATGACTCTCAGATATTCTTGAATAAATAAATAGAGCGTCATATTAACCCTTAGCAGTCATGTGTCGAGTCAGGCTCGACATTCTATTTTATTGCAACCTCCACTTGTTTTAACAATTTTTCTATATTTATTTGTAGCATCACAATTGTACCATTTAGAGGTAACATTTCAGTGACTGCCAAATATTCTTGAATAAATAAATAGAGCATCATATTAAGCTGTAATTGAATGAACTAACGACGACGTGAAAATACGTCGTGATGCTCCTACCCTTCGGGGATGACGTTTACGCACTGCATTGTTATTTATATTTACTATCGCCATTTATTTATTTATTTTTATACCTTTGTGAGTGCGGTTGATAGTACGGTGGAATTTGATATATTTTGATATTTTATTTATATTTTAGTGTACCCTTCGTTTCTGATTTTTAGAAGTAAAAATTTCTATAGAGTATATTGGAAAGTTTGAGTTATCAGTGGATTATGGTGTTTGTAATAGGATGAGGAAGAGTTTTAGGAGAATTGAAGGGAATTGAGAGTTGTACGTTGAAATTAATCAACGATGCTGACAGAATGTGGCAAGGGGTGCGCGACATTTTTTGTAACCCTTTGACAACTCGCACGCTGACCACTGGACGGGTAAAAACGTTACTCGTATAAAAGCTGGGGCGCATTTGCCACGCCTGCGTTAAAGGGGCTTTGGGAATAAACATTCAAAAATTTAATAATTCCTGGACGTAATGGCGTTGCGGGGAATTTCCGCGAGTTTATAAATGCTGCAGTGTGCAGTGTTGAAAAGCAGAATCACGATACGTAAATATACTTTTGCATGAAACATACGTCGGGAATGGAAAACAAATATTTTGTGGCGTCCTTTGTACACGAGGAAATTCAAATGAAATTTCGAGCTGTATTACTAGGTAGAATTTTTTAATGCGTCTGCTCTGCGCGTATTTCTGTTTACCACGGGCGCGTGTGAAAATAGGTGAACAAAATTTCAAAGGGAAAAATAGAGCGAGGCTTTTTCAAGTGATTCGAGAAAGAAATATCGTTTTTCAAGTAGAACGAGTCAATCATTGATCAGGCGACGCACGAAAATTAGATTTTTATTTATTTTTCATTTTATCAGATTATAATTGAAAGGTTCTTGCAAGTTTTTACAAATTCTCTGCGAGCTGCTAGACAACATTTAAAAATATCAAACAGATTTAAGAATCTCGATCTCTAGATTTTTATTTATTATTTATTTTTTATTTTATTGGATTAGAATTAAAAGGTTCTTGCAAGTTTTTACAAATTCTCTCCGAGCTGCTAGACAACATTTAAAAATAGATCAAACATATTTAAGAATCTCGATCGAAACCGAGAGCGTAAGGCAGAAGGTACACATCGAAGGCGTGACTTATCACGAGAGGGGGAGCATCGGCGAAAGAAAGGCGTGTTTCCCGAGCGGGAACCGGGCGATAACAAAATCCAATTAGTCGGCACGCTTCCTCGTTGCGCCAGTCACTCCATGCAAGAAGAGGGAGGCTGCCTTGTTAAAACTAAGTCACCAGCACGGCAAGGGCCAGTTGTTGAACTTTTTCGCTCGGTCGGGGGCGCGAGAGTTCGCGTCGATGAGGGATGACCGCTGTGCTTTTGTTCAAAGAAAGATAAAAAGGGCAAAAACGGGGGAATGAATGAGGCTGTTATCTCGTTTTATTGCTTAACGCTTTGCGTACCTCTCGAACGGTTCATTGGAGATTAATCATCGACGCCCACGCAGTCTTTTACGATATTCCAACAATACTAATCGCAATTCGATGAATAGAACAGAAATTAAGTAATCCTATTACGACTCATAACCATCGAAATTCAATTGATTTAACACTGTAACTGTTAATGTGAATTATTTATATAAACTGAAACATTAATTTCCTTGGTGACACAACGAACTAACCGAATTCTGTTAGATACATGAGATACTAGAAAGATCGAGCAATCGTTATGAAGAATATTGATTTTTCAGTCTCAGCTTTATTAAAATATTGCTTCGATGAGTTTACTTGGCAGTCGAAGTGTTAATATGTCAAGATATAATTTTAAAATTTATACGAGAAACTACATTATGAAAATTCAAATGGTATAATAGTGAACCGGTTAAATGATTATTGATAAAATAATCATAGATACATGAGATACTAGAAATATCGATCAATCGTTATGAAGAATATTGACCTTTTAGTCTCAGCTTTATTAAAAAAATTCCTTCGATTCGGGAGTTTCGATGAGTTTACTTGTCAATCAAAGTGTTAATATGTCAAGATATAATTTTCAGATTTATACGAGAAACATCATAAGAATTCAAATGGTATAATATTTAACGGGAAATGATTATTGATAAAATTATAAATACCCGTCCAGTGCGTGTCAGTACAGGAAGCTTCCTTCAAGGTGAAGGGAAAGTCAAGACGCAAAGGGAGCACGCTCGCCGTCGACGCGGCCGAGGTCAAACGGCGCGGAAGGTTAACCTCATTAATAAAAGATCGTGCACGCGGCGTACAATTGCAGCCGGTAAGAGTTTATTACGTCGGGCACGGCTTTATTACGGACGGAGATTTATGGCACGCACTCGAATAACGAGGCGCCTTCGAGTTGAATACGAAAGCGTTTATTCAACGCGGTGCCCAGGGTATACGCGGCCGGGGGATGAATTCACCCCCGAGGCCGGTCTTGTTTTCGTGCATTCGGCAAAAACAGTCTGAGATCGTTCGTGGATGTCGGAGAAGCTCGTAAACCACGGACCAGCTCCGCGGAATCGGGACGCGCAGCCTTGGACCTCGTTGATCGTCTGTGTGTGTGCACGCGCGCACGTGTGCACAGATAGCCGGGGAAATAGAGGATTGCCCGGGCGACGATCAAAAACGTGAGAATAAACTACGTGTTTGAAATACGGGAATATTTCACTTCGAAAGTTTACGGTATCGTGGCTCCTTCGAGGCTCTTTGCCCGATATCCGACTTATTTTGATTCTTACTACTGCGAACGACGAGAAACAACGAGAAACGATACGGTATCGTTTATATTTCGACTCTCTAGTATACTTGAATCGTTTAATACGAGATATAAATATTATTTATAATCTAGAATGACTACCTTACAATCGTTTGTCAAAACTAGACAATTAAAAACAGCGAATAACAAAGATTTGGAAGATTTCCCACTAAAACTGTCAATGTGGTTCCTTCAGGACTCTTTGTCCGACTTATTTTGATTCTTACTGCTGTGAAAGCGTCGAAACAACTGGAAACGATACGGTATCGTTTACATTTCGACTCTCTCGTATACTTGAATCGTTTAATACAAGATATAAATATTATTTCTAGTCTAGAATGACTACCTTACAACCG
This sequence comes from Nomia melanderi, assembly GCF_051020985.1. Taxonomy (NCBI): domain Eukaryota; kingdom Metazoa; phylum Arthropoda; class Insecta; order Hymenoptera; family Halictidae; genus Nomia; species Nomia melanderi. The sequence continues at coordinate 37,454,119 of NC_134999.1, forward strand.
TTTGTCAAAACTAGACAATTAAAAATATCGAACGACAAGGATCCGAAAGATTTCCCACTAAAACTGTCAACGTGATCGATTACCAAAGACTGTCGAATATCCGTCGAGCCCAACGTTCCCCATGTCTGACCCGCATAAGAGTATTCCACTTTCCTCGAAGTACCTTTAAAAAATTCCGCTGTGTTTGCATGCACGCCGGGCCGATGTTTATGTTAAGAAGAATCCGAGAACGTTGTACACTCGAGGCGGCATTGTGTTACGAAGTGGAGGGACTCGATGACATCGGAGCGCCGGGGGTTCAATGGATTTTTCAGGGTGGATGGAACAGCTGTGGAAGAGCAACAGCGAGGAGCTCGATGCATTATTCACCGGGTCCGGGCTAACTACATCTACTCCGTATCTGGCAGCCATCGAGGAACCTAGCTGCGCTTCCGTTTGTGATTGGCAAATGTCATACGTCGCCTGATTGCGTTCAGTTTCAGGAAGTTAGCTCGACGAAGGTTCCGAGTGCGAGGGACAGAGGGACGGAAATGGGGGTGGGACGGAGAAGGATCGGGCAGGGAAAGCTGAAGTCCAATCAATAGTCTGTGATGAACGGTCCAATGGCCATTGGCACCGCACCGACTCCCGTATAGACGGCCGCGTCGCTCTATGAATTATTTAGCGTTAGCCAAGTGGCCCTCGGTGTATTTGCCCTCAAACCGAGGCGGGCTCCGTAGCGTTCGGGAACCTCGCTTGATTTCACCGCCCCCCCCCCTCCCTAAACTATCGTTCCGATCGGTGTCAAATAGCGTAGCCGATTTCATTCATCTCGGCCGGATTCCGTCGATGAACGACCCCGGAAGCGAACCGGTGTGGGAGCCTGTTACGATCATTCGACGGCGTCGCAGACTAATGAGAGACGGCGGAGGCGAGATCCGTGCCTCGGCTCTAGTGTTTCGTGAGAATTCATCGACCCTTGGAACCGTGTTTGCGGAGAATTGTTTATGCATCTGTGGCTTTAAGAAATCTTAGTTAATGGGAGTATAGAATGTTAATGGGGCTCGAGGTGGTGAGTTCTTATTAGTAATGAATTTGATGATATAGATCAATTTAGACTACTTGCTGAGAATTTCTAGTTCTTGTGATATACAGTCGAATTTATATTGTAGTTCTTGCAATCATTTTTGTACTTAGTCTAATCTTAGAGAAACAGTTGAAGAATTTGATGATATGGATCAATTTGTAGACTACTTTCGGAGAATTCCTAGTTCTTATAATATACAGTCAAATTGCAGTTCCTTTTACAACCATTTTTATACTTAGTCTAATCTTCGAGAAACAGCTGAAGAATTTGATGATATAGATCAATTTGTAGACTACTTTCGGAGAATTCCTAGTTCTTGTGATATACAGTCGAATTTATATTGTAGTACCCTTTGTAATCGTTTTTAAACTTAGTCTAATCTTCGAGAAACAATTAAAGAATTTGATGATATAGATCAATTTAGACTACTTTCTGAGAATTTCTAGTTCTTGTGATATACAGTCGAATTTATATTGTACTTCCTTTGCAATTACTTTTAAACTTAGTCTAATCTTCAAGAAACAGTTGAAGGATACTTCGAGGAAGCTGAAGACTCTATGAAATTTCATTTTATATTATTCTCCTTGATATTTATCAGTAGAACAAGTCGCCACAAGTCAGACACACAGTATTCGATGCTTTACACAGAAAAATAAGGTTCGTAGCGCATTAGACCTACTGTTTACCCTTGCAAGCCCTCGCATTCCCTGCAGAGATATTCCACAGTAGAAAAGGTCGGCACACATCAGACGCATTACATTTGCCTGTAAAGCATTACGATTACTCGGCTGATTTGCTTGGATTCCGCGGAACAAGCAGGCACGCCGCGGGCAGAAATGATAAACAGGTTCCAGAGAAATTCATAATACATGATTCCAGCATAATGCGCATCTGTGGCTGAAACTATTCCGAAGCCCCGGACTGACTTGCCCCTTGACCTATCGCCTCCGCCGCTATCAAACGCCATAACTCGCCACGCTCCACTGACCCCGGCAAAATCAATCTCCGACTCGGCGCACCCTTTTGAATTATGATCGTATAATGGACCGTGGAAATGAGTTCTTTATAGTCACGTACAGTTTTTGCGCGAGCCCCTTTTTTTCCGTCAAACCTGCTGGCAGGTGACATTACAGTTTTTGCCTCTCCGCTCTCCGTTTCCGCGGTTATTCCGCGATCCCTGTGTACACGATCCTTTCGGTTCGAAATTTGTCAACGGCGAAAAACATTCTACCCGGAGATGCATGGTTGCCGATACCGCGCGGTCGGGTACAAAAGAGGAGATTCAAATATCACGTGTTGTTATTCAACGATCGAATATCTCGTACAGTTCAAATCAAATTGAACTACTGTCTACCTATCTCTTCTCTAATAATCTCTACTCCGATAATGAACTGATTCTACCGCAAAGTTCAGATAAAATAAATGAACAACGTAATGTAGGAAGGAAACCGATTCAGGGCGTTGGGGATTCGGAGGATGCATTTTGGGGAGCGCGAAAGAAGTGACACAGTCTACCGTTTCTCAATTCAATCTTTCAATTTCTAAATGCACAATGAATATGTCGGTTGGTCGGCGTGCAATATATATCTCTCCGCTAGTGCGGGGGAGTGACGAACGCGTGGCTAGGGTTGGTTTTTCCCAAAAATTGGGAAAACCCTACTTCCCCGCCAGCGGTCCGTCGGTTGGTTCCGTTAGCCGGAGACCCGGAAATTTCTAACGACCATAGCAGCAACAGCCCCAAGGATCACCTCGACTTTAAATTACACGCAGGTATAAAATTCGTAGCTATTGCCTACCTCGTGCTCAATCCACGGATCAACTAAAAACGACAAGCAATCCATGGGCTTTACTGCTGCTAGGATAGGCTCGCAAAAGCGTTTTTATATCTAAACGCCTACAAACGTAATTATGCATTTACAAGAATCATCGTCGGAAACAGGAATTTGTCTCCAGTTTGTCCGCGTGCCCCGTCGAAAACGGCGTGTTTCGGGGGAGAGTTTACCGCGTCTCCGTCACGGAATATTTGATGAACGACGTCGACCCGGAATTTGGTAGCGAATCCTTGCTCGATATTCCGGCAGTGAAATATTCGCGGGAAGCCGGGGCGAATCCCGAATTTGAGGACAGCCAGCCGATCGGCGAGAAGTGCGCGCTTTATCAGGCTCGGCGTTGCGCTTCGCTATAATTTATTCAGTGCAGTAGGGGGCCGTGCTCGGATCGCGGTGGCATCCGGCCTTCCTAATGCAATATTGATTCGATTTCGCCTGCACGACGTGCTAGGTCGTAGCGCGCAATTTGCATATGGAACTACACCGGCTCGCGGAAGCGGTCCGCAGCGACGCTCCGAACCTCGCGGCGCCGCGTCGCGTCGCGTCGCGGCGGCAGCGCCGGCAGCGCACTGTTTGCCATTTGATTGCATGGAAATTGCATCGGACCGGCGACGTATGCGCCGATGACAAGGCTGATTTCCCCGATCCACGCTTCGTTAGGATGCGAGCCGCGCAAACTTTGGCAAACCCGTCGATAACTGCGTGTCACGCGCGTCACTGATGTCCTGTTACTGTTACAGCGACACCGACCGACGAGGAACTTGCGGGATTTTATGGCGTTTCGACGGAAACCGGGGAAAGTGGATTAATAAAGTTCATTGAGAAATTGAGGAGTTTTGCGGGGGAAAGTATTTTTGTTGATTCATTGGTTGTTTTGTAGATTTATTAGTGAACAGTGGAAATATTGGTAATGGATTTAGTGGTTGGTGTAGATAGTCTAGTTTCGATTGATGAGATGTAGAATTTAAAGAATTAATGAAGTTCATTGAGAAATTGGGAATCGCTTTTGTGAAAGGTATTTTTGTTGATTGATTGGTTGTTTTGTAGATTTGGTAGGGAGCAATGGGAATATTGATAATGGATTTAGTGGTTGGTGTAAATAACCCTGTTTCGATTGATGAGATGCGTATAGATAAAGAATTAATGAAGTTCATTGAGAAATTGGGAATCGGTTTTGTGGAAGGTATTTTTGGGAATTGATTGGTTGTTTTGTAGATTTGTTAGCGAGCAATGGGAATACTGGTAGTGGATTTAGTGGTTGGTGTAGATAACCTAGTTTCGATTGATGAGATGCGTGTAGATAAAGAATTAATGAAGCTCATTGGGAATTGGGAAACGGTTTTGTAGCGAAAGGTATTTTTGTTAATTGATTGGTTGTTTTGTAGATTTATTAGTGAACAGTGGGAATATTGGTAATGGATTTAGTGATTAATGTAGATAATTTTGTTTCGATCGGTGAGACGCGTATAAAATTCGATTGTACGTTGATTATGATTGGAAACTTCAATAGTTGAAGATTGCTGAGGTACGTTGAAGTCAACAGATGTCGGAGGAAGTAGTATTTGAGTAGCGGCGAGAGGGTAAAGTGAATAGAAGTTAATTACGGAAGGTACAATATAAAAGTCCGAGTCAAGAGAGTCCCGGAGTCGGTCTGGCAAAACGGTTTAACCAACAATTAATAAGTCCGCCGCAACAGCGGGACGAAGTACCTACTTCCATAAATTACATCGGCAACTTTAATCCGTTTCACTCGAACGCAAACCCAATTCGTCGAAAGAAAAAAAGAGACGCGCCGGAGACAGAGAAAAAGTTCGCGAAGGTCTAGACGCCTTCCGGCGAGAAGTTTTCCGCGCGGGGCGAACCAATTAACATGCAGACGTAGAACTTAAGCGACTTACCGAACTGCATAAAATTTGCATCTACACGAGGAATTACAAGCGAGCCGCGGCTGAACCGCCTATATTGCTCGCTCGCGGGGAAACGCCGCGAACGGTCCACAGGCACGTGGAACTTCTGCAAGTAATATGAGACGATCACTAGTCGGACACGTTGTATAGGAGCCGTTTGTGGCTCCACAGTTGATACACCAGTAGTTCGTGATTTAATAAAACGGATCGGTATCAGTGGATTATGGTGACATTTGTTATGGGAGACGAAGAGTGAAAGAATTTTAGCTGCACAGTTGATACTCTAGTAGGTCTTGATTTAATAAAAGGGTAGATTGTGATATTTGTAATGGGAGACGAAGAGTTTGGAAGAATTTTGGCTTCACAGTTGATACACTAGTAGTTTTTGATTTAATAAAAAGGGTAGAGGATCAGTGGATTATTATGGTATTTGAAATGGGAGACGAAGAGCTTAGAGGAATTGTGGCTGCACAATTGGTACACTAGTAGTTCTTGATTTAATAAAAAAGAAAGAGGATCAGTGGATTGTGATATTTGTAATGGAAGACGAAGTGTTTGGAAGAATTGTAGCTGCACAGTTGATACACTAATAATTCTTGATTTAATAAAAGGAGTAGAGGATCAGTGGATTATTATGGTATTTGAAATGGGAGCTGGAGAGTTTGGAAGAATTGTGTCTGATTCACTAAATGCGAGAGGTATTCCTAGCTAATTCAGAATGCGCGACGACAAATTCCTTTTAACCTAGTACAACTCAGCCATTAGCAGGACAGATAATATAAAAATTACAGCTAATTGAAAGACATCAATAATTAGAGACGAAAATGTAGTAAACTAATCCAATGAGTAAGACAATTTTACTAATGTCACGTGCATAATCTTGATAAGACGAGTTGAATGGCATACAGACATCTATCCACGTGCATTCATCGATACGTTCCCTTTGATCCAAACCGCACGCTGCGATCGAAGAGAGATCCGCGGTTGTATAAAAGCAACGCGAGCGATCGGGCTCTCAATAACATTCGAGCGCAGTCGCTCGATGAACCCGTGTGCCGCGAATACATCACAGGAGCCACGAGGAACGCAGAGTCGAGCTTGATAAATCTTCGTGCATTACGCGAAGCACGACGAATATATTTGGCGGAAGTCGATTCTCTCTAACCAGGCGCACGTGTAGTGTCTAGAATTTTTAGCGTAGGTTACGGTATTTTTAACACGTTAAGCGCCACGAGAATCTTAAGCGTTTTCCCATAGAGTTTGTCTTTTGTAGCGAAGAAGTAGGAATAATAATGAATTGTTTGTCGTTGCAACGTTTGCGTTACACTATCAACTTAGTTGCCTTATTAAGCATTTTTATTTCACATCGGTCTTGTATGTTACGATTGTTTCTTAGTCATTCAGAAGCGTCAGTCACCAGTGACCGACATGGCGCTTAACGTGTTAAGAAGAGTGAATGTAAGAATGAGTGAGAGTGAAGGACTGTAAAACGGTCGAGGGAAAGTGGCCTGCACAACGTCGCGGACCAAAATTGCAGGGCCAGCTTTCCAGGGGTGCATCCGAGTGTTTGTGATGAGTGCGAGTGAGAAGAATGCTTGTGGGAGAGAGAATGATTTTTGGGAGAGAATGTCTGTGAGAGAATTGCGGGAAGAGAGTCGTGTGTTGGCCTTCGTGGCATTGAGTTATACTTTTTACGTGTTGTCCGTGTTGTTTCCATATTTTATTAAATATATTTATTCTTAACTGTCAATTACTCAAGATCCACTTTTTCATTATCTATACTATAGTAACGCTATAATACTTTCCACTAGGAAGATGACTTTACACTCACCGAATCAGTAGAATCCTTCCTGGCAGCTACTATCTGTCTCTTCACGGAATCTCAGTAGTCGAAGGCCTCATAAGTCAGGCATTCTTGATAACTTATAGACAGAAGTTGCCACTTTCTATTTTCATGCAAGGGACATTTGTTTTAGTAATAAATATAACTGAAGTATACACTTTACAAAGATCCAGAGACAGTAGATTGAATAAAAATTGATTTATTTGAAGGGAAACATTAATAAAAACTGAGATTTTCTATATGAATTATCCCCGGTTTCACAATGATTTAAGAACGCACATTTACATAAAAATTCGCAGTGTATTTATCGCGTGCATTTGCATAAAGGTATTTCACGGGGAAAACCGTGAACAATAAAATAATATTTTCCCGGGGAAACCAGAGAGAACGTGATCCTGTAAACGTCCAACGCTCACCGACACATCCACGATCCGTTCCCGGGTCCCAAGGGATCCCGTTGTTCCTTTTTTCGGTCCAGCCCGGCGCGCATCCATCTTCGTAGCTGCGTTTCCGGAAGCCGCGCTGCGCGTTGCCCAACGGCGCATAAAGAAAACGGAGAACGCGCTGTACATCAGACCGCGAGGATTTATTGCTAATTACTTTTCTATGCTGACCTATCGTGGCAAATTTATCGCCATTATTTTCGCCCGTCTACCCGGCGCCGAACTAAATATATGCGGTTGTCCGGACGATCGCGATATGACACGGAAAATTAGATTTACAGGCGGGAATTGTTGCCGGCGAGAGATAACGAGGAGGTTTAAACGGTTCGACGCGGCGCGCGGAACCGTGTCGCGTGAATTTCGCGACACACTTTTTTCGAATGATATTCATAGGACACGAATAAAACGTGTCTCGCGAATCCGTAATTTTATAATCCTTTCGAATCACATGGGAATCCTGGGGAAACACGCTGACGCTTTCCGGGCTTGATTTACGCGGATATTTTATAAATCAGAGGAACGCTCCGACTAGTGCCCTGTACTAATGCACTGATATATTGATGCGCAACGGATGATACTCGTAAAAACTCCTTACAGCGTATAAATCATTTAGCTCAGCTCGCATGTTATTCGATGGAAATTCAGTTGCATGAACGTTATTCGTGGACTGTCCAACTGACGGATAAGTTATTATTTCAGTCGAAGTTAATCATTTAACTTCATTTTAATTTTTATAGTGTTCCTAGCGAAAATGACTAATGCTATAACGTTCCTTCGATCTTCATTTCCTTAGTACAAGATTTGGATTTGTGGAATATCAAACAATTTTAGGGTAGTTTCTTTGATTCATTAAAATATTTAATATTATCACTGGTGCAATATTGGAGCCTACAGAGTTCAAAGGGTTAAACCACTTTCGAAATAAACGATTCATATAGACTTCCCTAGTAAAATTTTCGTGTGTGGGAAATCGAATAATTTTAGGGTAGTTCCTTTAAGATTCATTAAAATAATATTATAACTGGTGCAATATTGGAGCCTACAGAGTTCAAAGAGTTAAATTAGATGTGGATTTTTATTTACTGCTTCACCTCATCGAGCACAATATATTATTCTACTAGAGAAAACACAGATGTGATTTCTCTGCATAGGGTAATGGAATCCAAGCTGTGACGTTGATAATTCCACGTCATCCACGTTTCTCACGAAAATATCGTGTTCAATCGGAATCACGATTGGCCAGCAGCGTCGATCGTGCAGCGTATTAATCTCGCAAACTGCCGAAGACGCGACGCAATCGTAACGAAATTAATACCGCGGCCCGTAATTACAATGCGAAGTATTCGGGTATGACAATGGATCGACGGTGAATCCATTTAATGCCTCACAGGCATCCACGCTGCTGATCCGCAAATTCCCCAATTAATCGCGGTTCTAACAGTAACGAACCGTCCTGCGTCGGCCATAATGGCTACCCTCGCTGTCACACTTCGCTAATGGCAATAACATCATTCGTTCGCGGCTAATTTATCGCTGGATAGATTGACACGCCAAACGTTTGACGGCTCATCGGCCGCGCCGACGGCCCTTTGTTTTCAGACAATGTTTTGGATCACGCGTCACTGCCAGGAGGGCCGTAATTATCCTAGGATTCATGTATACGTTCATTATATTTCACTTGTTCGCTCGGGGAGTGGGCTTATGCTGGCCGCCTGGTTAGTGGCTGACTTGTTCTACTCGTGTATCATGAGGGTTCCTTCATTTCATCATAAAATTCATTTATACATGCCAGGAATCATTACATTAATCTTCTACGTTGAATAATATACGTTATTCATAGTGTCTGATCTTCTCTGTCATTATTCTACTTTCCACAAGACTCTTAGTACTCGAGTTCCAAAATTGTTCAACAAAGAAATCTTTATATTCAATCCCTTTCACCAAGAATCATCTACAGAACGTCTGACTAATAGCAGACTTGCTCCACTCGCCGTTTAAGCGACTCAATCTCACAAAAACAAACTCGTTACACTATCATTACATTAATCTACGTTGAAGAATATACGTTACTCATAATGTCTGATCTCTTCTGTGATTATTCTACTTTCCATAAGACTCTTAGTACTCGAGTTCCAAAATTATTTATCGAGTTCCAAGAAGAATCTATACAGAATTTCTGACTAATAGCAGACTCATTCCACTCGCCGTTCAAGCGACTCAATCCCACAAAAACAAACAGTTTCAGTTTCATTTATAATACCGCAAGCTGCTCCCAAAAGAATCAAATTACACACCGTTTCAAACAAAATCGAAGCTTCCCGTTGTCCAGAACCGTCGAACAAGACGTAACATCGAAAAATCCGATTGCAGTAGCAGAGAACATCGTTCGCCGTTCGGATCGCTGCAAACATCCCCGTAAAGCGTTCAATTGAACCGGATAGAACGCGGCGACAAGAGAATATTGATACCGTGCCCCGTGAAAACTGCCGTTTGCGGATTTCGAAGACAACGAGCCCGTTCGGCCGTGTCGCAATTAATCATAACGAGTCCGAATCGCGCCCGGATAACTCCCGAAACCGGAACCCGCGGCATTAAACCGAGAGGACCGGTCGGACGCGGAACGATAATTAACGTTCGTCACAGAAGTGCAACGGATGCCGCGCACCCGAGAGCGTTCGCGGGCGGAACGAGTAATAACGTTACACACCGCGTGTATACGACACACGCACGTATGCATATATACATATATATATACGTATATATACGTCCGGCGACCGCCATTGGTGCAGAACAGTCGCCGGCGAGATAAATTCATTCGTTATTTCCGGCTCGGTTGCGCCGCGCGCCGGGCGAAAGGCGCGCCCCCGGAATTAGCTGACCGGAAACTGATCCTCCGTAACGCGAGACCCGCCGCTGAAAAATTCCAGCCGTCGCGCGGAACGCGGCCCGCGTCGTTTAATCGCGAAACGCGCCGTGTAATTGCTCCCGTAATTTTTACGAGTGGCGACGACGTCGGAAGGGCGGGGGGGAGCGACGAGGGAGGGTTGATCGATAAAACTTCAACCGAGCGCGGCGCGAATTGTATAATTTATTCGAGACCGTGATCGAGCGTTGACGCGTCCGACAGTTATGGGACGGTGTCGATGGAATTTTTCGTCGATGTAGATTGATGATGGGGAACGGAGGATCGATGGAGTGGGGAAAATTGAGGGTGCCAGATGGAAGCAGTGTGGATTGTCGCAGGTGTGTACTGTAGATCAAGGTTGGCAAGGGTAATTGGTCAGTGACACGGCTGGTAATTGTGTTTGCGGTGATTCGGGTCAGTAGAATGGATCATTTATAAAATAGACGCGGGAATAGAGGAGTTAGAGGTTTGTGAGACTTTGCGGGAGAGTCGAGGAAGTTGATTACATAGTGATTGTTGTGATTGATTCGGTAAGTAATAAGATATGCAGTTGGAATATCGGAGAGAGGCACAACAGGCATCTAATGCGAGAGGCAACTTGAGTTGATACGTATCAAGGCAATCAAGTAGAGTAGGTCAATGATTAAGCAGCCGAATGGAATTGTGTTGATGCAAATCAGTGGGATAGATCAATGACAAGGCTGACACGAGAATCCAAACGCTGAACTACTCCGTAGAATGTAACATGAAGTCTCTAAACATAATATTAATCCTAACACTAAATAGAATGAGTCGATCATATACAGACTGAAAAATTACTACCCCAAAATCAATCAAACCGCAAAACGAACAATCACTGATACAAGTCGCTCAGAAATCAATGCAGTCCATTTCTTGAAATTTTCTAATTTCTTAAATTTCAATGCAATAAATAATATTCTTACTAAATAACTTACTCGTTCCTTCGTTTCTAACTCAAAATCTCTTCCTCCATATCTGCCAAATATACTATACAATAATTCCCCACACCATAACCTTCTCAATTCCTTCCTGCACTCAGCCACATTGATACCCAAGCGACTCGCATCGAAAAAGAAACCAATACAGTCCATTTCTTGATATTTTCTAATTTCCTAAACTTCAATACAATAAATAATATTCTCCTTACTAACTTACTCGTTCCTTCGTTTCTAAATCAAAATCCCTTCCTCTATATCTTCCAAATATACTATACAATAATTCCACACACCAAAATCTCAATTCCTTTCTGCACTCAGCCACATTGACTCCCAATCAACTCGCATCGAAAAAGAAATCAATAAATAATATTCTTCTTACTAAATAGCTTACTCGTTCCTTCGTTTCTAACTCAAAATCCCTTCCTCTATACCTTCCAAATATACTATACAATAATTCCACACATGAAAACATCAACCTCCTCAATTCCTTCCGGCACTCAGCCACATCGACTCCCAAGCGACTGGCACCGAAAACACCCCGAATCCCCAATCAACTAAAAAATCCCTGGTCCAATCAAAGCAGTAACCCAAGGGCGCGACAGAAAACAGATTCCCAATCAGCGTGGCCCGCGGAGAGCGCGAAGGCAACCGGAACCGTAATCAATCAGCCCTCCAATAGCCACGAGCCCTTTCCAATCAGCGCGTAACCCGTCGACGCGACGATCCGCGTCCACGCGGCGTGCGTCGCAAGATGAAATAGCGACGGACGCGAAATCCTCGTGAAAGCCCCGTCATAAAGCAGCCTCCCGCCCCCGGCCGGAAGCGAAACACCCGGCAAATCGCGGCCAGCCAATATGAGCCGGCGAGTGCCACTTCTGCCCGGTGACCGTTGATCGATTCGGAAATATCGGTGGCCGGCGGACCGCGCGCGACCGGATGGACCTCGGATCCGATTGATTCTCCTCGCCGGCTGTGCGTGCTACGTAAAAATAGCCGATGGAAAATTGGGGGCGCCGGAGGAGCGGGCGCAGTTGAACCGGATACGGGATAAAGGATATTTCGCATGGAAATGAATCGCGATCAGGGCCGAAGTGGCTCTCGTCCATCGACAGATAGCCGCGCGCAGACCGGCAATAATTCTGAAAAATTGCTACGCCCCGAACTGAGCTCGGTCTGAGATTTCAGCGCATAAATCGCGGCCGTTCCGCGGGATCCGCGTGATATATCGGTGTTCGCAACTGTTCCCGGAGAGATATTACAATCGTATATTCCGCCGATCTATTGATACAAAATGGCTTCCCGCGCGGCGCACCGCGACTCCGTTTTTCTGCGGAGTTTTTGCTGGCCGCTGGGAATCTGTTGCTGATGCGCCGGTCGACGAATTGTTGCCTGCGTTTACCTCGCGTTTATCTCGCATTTGCGTAATCTCCTGCGTTAACCGAATTTTTCAAGTGTTCAACTTTCTGTAGAGGAAGCTGAATTATATATTCGACGTATAAATACTAAATACAAAGAGAATTGCATAGCAATCCTTTGTGATTTTGATAATTGGATTGTTTTCTAGCTACCTCGTATTTTATATACCGAAATTTTGATGATGCGTCGACATTCGTTCTCAAAGGGTTAAGTATTCAGACCAATGATCGTGTGATTAATTATTTCCGATTTCTACGTTCCTGTTCGCAATGTCATTAATATTGTATATTTATTGATTTATCGTGCATTCTACATTTACCTTCCCAGTTCCTGTGTTCAGCTTTTTGTTATATTGATATTAATCAACTTCATCTGACAAGATATACAAAATTTGCGAAGACAAGATTGACCATCAATTTTAACAGAATCGTAAATGTTTTGGAACTTAATTCATTCGAACTGCCACTGTCCATCGTCCCCGATCCGTATTCTTATTTTTCGGGGACACCGAGAAGCGCCGCAAACTTTCCCGTGAAAAGTGCCGCCGGCACGACGAATCTTTCGCCGCAACGAACTTTCTCCTGAACACTGCACACCTTTCTTAATTGCGTTTCCTCCGTCGATAATTTTTTTCTTCCTTAAACGTCCGCGGGAGGAAAGTTCATTACAGACGGTCGGAAGGAAATTGGCTTACCGGAAGTTAGGGTGCTCGCCGATTAACCGGGCGTTACAGGAAATCAGCTTCGCCTTGATCTCGTCCCGCGTAGAATTCAAAACAACCATTCACTCGCAAGCAAAACTGATTAAGAGAAACCAAAGCTCTCTTTCTCGTTAAATTACACGCGACGTTAGTGTACCGAGGATTTCAACTTCTGTCAAGAAAACGTGTTACTCGTTCCTCTCGATTTCATCTCTCAATTGAATCACGTTCGTAATTAAACGATTTTAATATTTAATTAAAAAAACCCGCATCGAGCTACCGATGGCAAGGGAAATGTCCTATGCTAACGAAACCTGGGGAATATGCAATAATTTTTGTGTAATTAAATTGGAAACGGAGCTTCAACTCAAGGTTCACGTGAATTTGTCATTTGACGAACATTTACGTCGATTTCGTTACGTCGATGTATCCTAATCAAATTTTTGAAACACGAAAACGGAGCTTGAACTTTAAATTCACGGAACACGTGAATTTGTCATATTTTGTATTTAATAAACATTATTTGGCGAAAGTTTACGTGATGTATTCTAATCATATCTTTGAAACACGAGAACGAAGCTTGAACTTTAAATTCACGGAACACGTGAATTTATTTCATATTTAACACATTGAATGTCGCACGATTTTGCCGAGAGAAATATACAAAGTGAAAATAATGTATCATCTTATGCGATTGAATTACGTTATTATTATTGCAAGTTTATCTCGTCGAATGTCACTGCATAAGGCGATATTACTTGCAATATAGAAAAGTTTCCGAATAACCATCGTTTAATCGAATGAACGATAGTAATTCCATTTGGTTGAAGTCACCGGTGACCTCATGGCATCTAACGTGTTAAACATTATTTGACAAACGTTCACGTCGATTTCCTTACATCAATATATCCCAACAATATTCTCAAACCTCTAATTTCAAAGATCCACCTAAACATGAAATCTTCCAAGAACAATAGAACAAACTATACAATAAATAACAGTAAAGTGTCAACGAAGCTCACGGCGTCAGCGGTCGAATCATAATTCCTCGGCACGCTTCACACTGCAAAGTTGCTGGTTGCGTTGGATTCCGATGCGACTTACAACGAGACGGTTTAATAAAGAATACAGCCGAACCTGGTATCGATATTGGTCGCGGGAGATCGTAAAATACTGCTCGGCGCTGTTGCTGCGCCGGGGACGCGGAACGATCGAGCGATCCCGATTTTACGATTGCGCGGGTTCAATTTCCCTTCCCAGCGGCGAAGACAAAGGGGACGGTTTGATAAGACGCGGCGAGATAGCTCGGCCTGGTAATTGGAGCATCGAAGCACCGCGTCTGACCAACTACGCGTGGCGTTAGTATTCCGCGCCGCTGCGAACGGTTTCGATCCAATTTAATGTTCCCGTTCGTTCGTTGGATTTCAGATCTGGACACGATGCTGTACGGCTACACGAACAACATATACGTGCTGGACCACACGCCCGAATCCTTACCGGTGAGTACGACTCGGAACGCGAGCGAACAGCTAGTTGGCCGTAATCTGATCGTGCTTGACTAAATGGTGCACGCGTGCCTTTCGCGTTCATTGAGATTTAGGGAGAACGTACAGGCTGATAGAGGATATTCCTGAGTAATACTGAGTGGATTGAGTGGTTGCGTAGTGGTAGATGGAAGTAATGAGGTAGATTGTAGAATGTTTTGGATGAAGAGGTTTGCAATGGTTGGAGAATCGAAAAGTAGGACGTCGGAAGAAATAGAAATTTAAGTTTGAGGTTGAATGGATCTGAAGTTCATCTGGAGGCTGTTGAAGTATAGTTTGATTGAATAATAACAAATATTAAAGTTTCACGTAGAGATACTGAATATTACATGAGTTTTCTATAAGGATTCTTTGAATCTCGAAGTTCCTGATAATACGTTGATTATTCTACTTACAGAAGCTTCTAACCGTTTTCGAGTGACTTATCGTTGAGATCCTTGTAAAATGTTAATAAAACATAATTGTAAAATATTATCTGGAAGCCATTGAAGTATAGTTTAATTAAATAATAAGAGATATTAAAGTTTCACGCAGAAGTATGGAATATTAAATAAGTTTTCTATGATTCTTTGAATCTCAAAGTGTCTTACAATACGTTGATTATTCTACTTATAGAAGCTTCTATCCATCTTCGAGCAACTTATCGTTGAAATTCTTGTAAAATGTTAATAAAATATAAATGTAAAATATTATCTGGAGGCTAAGTATAGTTTGATAAAATAATAAAAGATATTAAAGTTTCACGCAGAAATATGGAATATTAAATGAATTTTCTATGATTCTTTGAGTCTGAAAGAATCTGAAAGTACGTCGATCATTCTACTTACAGAAGCTTCTATCCGTTTCCGAGCGACTTATCGTTGAAACGCTTGTAAAATATTAATCTACGATTATTCTCAGACATCGTAGTACTATTAGATTCCGACAGCAATACTCTAAATCCCGGATATATTATAGATTGACGCCGATTGGCCCGCGGCAGTGGCCTACATCTATACGCGAGCGGATACGGTGTTCCGTGTGCCGTGTACACAAGGCCGAATGTAATTTGCAGGAATCTCGGTTCCGCGGTGACATAGACATTGAATTTCCGGTATCTCGCTGTTGGAGAATTGAATCGATCAATCAGTCGCGTTTCAGGGGTAATTAGATGGCGTGGTGGAGTGTTTGCCGGTCGATGTAAACGCTCGCCCCGCTCATACTTCGTACGGGCCCTGTTGTTCGCCGGATTGGACGCGTCCCCTTGTAATTACGCGAGCTGCCCGTGGTGCTTATAAAAATATTTCACTCGCAGGAACGCGAATTAACAGCGTGCTTATTTGTTCGGCCAACCGAGGACGCGTCGCTCTAATATTTGGGCACGATCATCGAGCCACGATTTGCGGGTTCCCGTGGACACTTCGCGAGAGTTTCACGGCTTTAATTATTCCGCAAACGAAATTTACTAGGATTCGCGTGTTTCCTTGTTGATCGATTGTAGCAATATCATTAACGTGCGGATGATGGATCAACGATCGATGGATGGTTTGAAAATCAAATTTCTAAATTCTCATTGTACTTTCATAATTTGTTACCTTTTATGTTATATCGTTAATTGTAGTTACTGGTCGTTTCTGTTACTAAGAGGTTTGAGTGATGAGTAGTTGAGAATGGTTAATGAGATTTTTAATATCTCGAATGTAATGTACTGTTATATTGGTAATTCAATATCGATGTTTGACAATTCGACCATTCAATAATTGTAGCTACTGGTCGTTACTGTTACTAAGAGATTTGAGTGGTGAGTAGTTGAAAATGATTAATGAGATTTTTAATTTCTCGAATGTAATGTACTGTTATATTGGTAATTCAATATCGATGTTTGACAATTCGACAATTCAATAATTGTAGTTACTGGTCGTTTCTGTTACTAAGAGATTTGAGTGATGAGTAGTTGAGAATGGTTAATAAGATTTTTAGTTTCTCGAATGCGATATACTGTTATATTCGTAATTCAATATCGATCATTTTCTAAGTCAACTTTCGATTTCTCTAAAAATATTCTCTCAATATTACCAGAAAATACAAAGAAATCATTATCGAAACACTCAGTTCTACATTAGCACGTGTCAGACTCATAAACAGATCATCATCTTCAATTGCTACCAGCTAGCATCGAAACGATTATAAATGGCGAGCACGTTCAGCATTTAATCGACCGAAGAAACATCCCCGACGATGTCCACGCACTTAACGTTTCATGCAGTCAACATATTTCCCACTCTCCGCGTCGCGGGGCAATCCAATCAGCGGACGCCGCGTGACAAAACCGTAAGAACGCGGCCCGCGAAGAAACTTCGGGCTATTCGGTATCCGAGAAACTTCGCGTCGCACGGTGCGGCCAAACGACCGTTTCCTGTACGAAACTCAATAACTTCGGAAGTATGAGTGATACGAAACAAATGCTTCAGACGAAAGTTGTAAGGTATCGAGCTGAACACATGGTGGTTAGATATTTTTAACGTTATTGGGATATTTTCAAGTTTCTTCGATAGCAATTCATATTCTGCGCGTCGATTCCAACGTTACATAAATTCAAAAACGGAATTTATCGCACAAAACGTTGATTTTTCAAATGAAAATCATTTCGTATGACAGCAATTATATATTTTTTAACGTAATTGGGATATTTTGAAGTTTCTTCGATATCAATTCATATTCTGCGCGTCGATTCCAACGTTACGTAAATTCAAAAACGAAATTTATCGCACAAAACGTTGATTTTTCAAATGAAAATCATTTCATATGACAGCAATTATATATTTTTTAACGTAATTGGGATATTTTGAAGTTTCTTCGATATCAATTCATATTCTGCGCGTCGATTCCAACGTTACGTAAATTCAAAAACGAAATTTATCGCACAAAACGTTGCTTTTTCAAATGAAAATCATTTCGTATGACAGCAATTATATATTTTAACATTATTGGGATATTCTAAAGCTTCTTCAATAACAATGCATATTCTGCGCGTCGAATCTGACGTTACATAAATTCAAAAACGGAATTTATCGCACAAAACGTTGATTTTTCAAATGAAAATCATTTCTTATAACAGCAATTATATATTTTAACATTATTGGGATATTCTAAAGCTTCTTCAATAACAATGCATATTCTGCGCGTCGAATCTGACGTTACATAAATTCAAAAACGGAATTTATCGCACAAAACGTTGATTTTTCAAATGAAAATCATTTCTTATAACAGCAATTACATATTTTTAACATTATCGGGATATTCTGAAGCTTCTTCAATAACAATGCATGCTCTGCACTTCGATTCCAACGTTACATAAATTCAAAAACGGAATTTCTCGCACAAAACGTTGATTTCGAAATGAAAATCGTACAGCAACTACTCACCGACACATCGGTGATCTCCAATTTTCATTACGCTGTAATACTATCACACTATAATACTCGAATTTCGACGATTTGTCCACTGCGCGCTCCCGAAGCGCAGTGGAGAAGAGTCCGCGTGCTCGCGGCATCTCCAATAAACGAACTCGTTACAGCGGGACCCCCATACGAGAATATTCTCCGCGGAACCGTGGAAGTTTCCCCGGGAGTACGCCGGGCGTGTTGAATCTTCGGATCTTTATCGATAAGGAACGACGAGCCGTCTCCCCAGGTGACGCCAGCGAATTCCCCGTAATTTAATTGACCGCGTTCGCCGGGTTTAATTCGCGGGAAGGGAAACAGTGGCTCGATGAGACGCAATAGAAAAATTTCAGCCCGGATCCCGCGGTCTTAAAGTTTCGACGGGGATTCGGCGCGTTGCGCGAGGGGAACGGAAATTTTTCCGGAAACGAGGGAACGAAGGAGAGAGAAAGAGGCCGGCGTTAACTTGTCCTTTCCGTTCGAGCTATTTATCAGCGCTGAAGGACCGGCGGAAAGTTCACCCTAGCTCCTGGAAACACGAGAACAGGCTGGATACGTTTCCCAGGGGGACGGACCCTGCCTGGCCGCGCACCCGATACATCGAATCAGGTTTCGACTTGTTATCTACCAGCATTTGATCTCGTCGTTTCGCGTTCGCCCTTCTGTCCGATGCTTCCAGCGTGGGCTCGTTCCTTCTCTTCGAGGAAAGAAAGTGTTTTTTCTTGGGTAAACGAGTTGAGTGCTATTAACCCTTAGCGGGTTGTTTTGTAATCTATCAACAGCAACTAATTTTTATAGTATTTCTAGTGAGAATTGGAAATGCTGTAACATTTCTTCGGTCTTTTATTTTCCTTCTGAATGTAAAATTTTGATGTGTGGAAAATCGAATAATATTAGGGTAGTTTCTTTAATATTCATTAAAATTATTATTATTATAACTGGTGCAGTATTGGAGCCTACAGAGTTCAAAAGGTTAAACCACTTTTGAAATAAATGATTCATATAGACTTCCCTATTAAAATTTGGGTGTGTAGGAAATCGAATAATTTTAGAGTAGTTTCTATAAGATTCATTAATATACTTATTATTATAACTGGTGCAATATTGGAGCCTACAGAGTTCAAAGGGTTAAACCACTTTCGAAATAAACGATTCATATAGACTTCCCTAGTAAAATTTGGGTGTGTGGGAAATCGAATAATTTTAGGATAGTTTCTTTAAGATTCATTAAAATACTTATTATTATAACTGGTGCAGTATTGGAGCCTACAGAGTTCAAAGGGTTCAAAAGGATAATTGAGCAATCTTCCAGTGGAATTATTGCTTTTGAAGTACAGTTTGGAATTTTTGTGAAAAAATTAAATTTTGATTGGATTTTTATTATCATTATTATAGTATATGGTGTGGTTTACTATTAGATGATATTTGAAAATGTGGATCTTTAGTAAAAAGAGAATTAGGAAAACAACAATATATTTAATAAGATAAAGGAAACAATACGGACAACACGTAAAATACAACACACGACTCTCGCACCAAAAATGTTCTACTCCACTGTCGCTCACCAAAATGTCCTCATGCACGCATTTCCACTCGCTTTTATCACACACCCCCATTCGCTCTGTCTTTCTCACCCTTGCACCCTTCTCACTCGCATCTTTCGTCCATGGTCAAAATTCACGCAGTCACGTACACGCTTTTCTCACGGTTCAGTCGCTCAGTTCCAGACACTCTTCCTCGCATTCTTTCAGCCACTCGAAATTGTCTAAACGCAGTCACACTATTTTCCAATCATCCCGGCGCCGGTCCGTCGCAATACGACCTGGTCGCCCTTACGCACGCACAACAAACCATTCATTCTACAATAAATATTCTCGATACTACATTATTATTATTATTATTATTATTTTTATTATTAAGGTTCGTTTTCAGTGGAAGAAGTTTGAGAGATTTGAGTGGTTGAGAAGGGTTAATGAGATTTTTGTTGGGATGTAATATCTGATGATTTTTGAATTAATTGTGTATCGTGGCTGGAGACTAGAGGTTGATTAAACTTGAGATGATTGGGGAGTACGAACTATACAGATAAATTTGATTAGACTTGAATTTTAGATTTTTCCTAGACTTTCCCAGATAAGATGGTTAACTCGAAGAGCGTGGATTAAAATTGGACGTTTATTACTGTACAGATTACTTCTTCAGGATTTCTTTTGACGAGTTCGCGTAAAAAGTATTTAGCCGAAGTTTCTCCGCGGCTAAGTCCGTACAAACAGCTGGCCGAGCCACATTTCCTTTCCAGTATGTTCCCAACGCGTCCAGTTTAGCCGCGGCGGCGCCGAAATCGCTGCCAGTCTCATGAAACTTTAATCAACAGCAAAAACTTCGTGGCTGCGCGACTTAAACTTTGACTGGACAGACCAAATATTAACTCTCGCCGGTGGCCTGGGGGGAGAGCTTCGTTTCCGACGGAAAAAAGACTGGCGAGAGACGTTGTTTAACCCTCAAATATACTTTCCCTGAGCAATCTCAAACGGGAGGTTGTAAAGGCCGTGGAATAATTTACGAACATCCTGTTTTATTAACATGTCCTTTCTAAATTCACGATTTCCCCGCTACGCCGCATCGCCGGCCGCAAATATGCACTTTCCGCTGCGAACAACGTAACGTTCACTCGAGAACTTCGCATAAACAGATCCTTACACACCGAAAATCTGTTTGCTCTCTTCTCTCAAGAACGAACTTATCAATTTTATAATTCCCTATCAAACGCTTTTTACCAGTTCCCGAGGAACTTTCGAAAATAAGAAACCTCTCGATCTCATTATTAAAACCCGAGGGTAAAATGAAACCGTCCATTCCCAGCGAACGGAGAAACATCTCAGCAACAAGATAAACCTCTTAATACCCTCCCTGTTCATTAAAGAATTTTTAATCGTGCCTCTTACTTATCGGACCCTCCGAGATAAAAAATTCCGTACTTCGTCCTGCGTTGGAGAAAACGCGGGGGAACTTTCCGCGAAGCGTAAAACGGACGCTAATATTTCCATTTCAGAGGGAGAAGTTACGGTATCGGCGTTACGGACCGCCTGAATCGACGCGGAACCGTAAGATTACGCGAAACTGCTTAACGAGCGGATGCAACGAACGAAGTTTCGCCGAGAGCAGTCGGTTCTATTGAATCCGCGCCGGGTTCTGACCATTCCCGGATCCTTTTTCGGCGGAGCGTTTGAGCGCGCGTCAAGCGACGGACTCGGAGGGTTCCGCGCAACGATTCCGTGCACGGCAAAAGCGCGTCCCGCTTTGCGCGGCCGTTTACGGCGGCCAATAGATCGGAACCGGTGGCCAACGGGACGAAAAACGCTTTCAACTCGCCGATTTCTGGGGCTCCTTCCGATCGCGCGGAGCCAAACCTGGATTCCGCCACTTCCGACGACAAAGCTGAACGAACTCGAACGAAATAGTGCAACTCTGTTTCTACTGCAAGATAAATTAACGCGATTCAAAGATTCCGTATAAAAATTCTAATGTAGATAACGAAGCAATTCCGTGTTGCGATTTCACGTTGAATCTCGCGTTGAATTCCCTTCCTCGATGTTCCAAGTTCTTTCTCTGTATTAGTTATATAGTGGTTACTATGTTATAGAAAGTGATATGACGTTCTTGAATCATTGTGAAACTGGAGATAATTCGTATAGAAAATCTCAGTGTTTATTAATGTTTTCCTTCAAATAAATCAATTTTCATTCAATCTTCTGTCTTTTGATCTTAGTAAAATGTATACTTCAGTGTATCATAATATTTATTGCTAAAACAAATGCCTCTCGCATGGAAATATGAAGTGGCAACTTCTGTCTATAAGTTATCAAGAATGCCTGACTTATGAGGCCTTCGACTACTGAGATTCCCTGAAGAGACAGATAATGACTGCTAGGAAGGATTCTACAAATTCGGTGGGCGTAAAGTCATCTTCTTAGTGGACAGTATTATAGTGTTACTATCGTATAGATAATGAAAAAGTGGATCTTGAGTAATTGACAGTTAGGAATAAATATATTTAATAAAATATGGAAACAACATGGACAACACGTAAAAATACAACTCAATGCTACGGAGGCCAACACACGACTCTCTTCCCGCATCTCTGTAACCCATGTTCAAATTCTAAGATGAAAGCTGCCTTTAATCTGTCTTGCAACTTCTTTTTGTTGCCCGTTCTTTTCAATTTACGCCTTCCCAGTTCTTCCTTCAGTTCGGTGAGCCTCATGAAGGATATCTTCTCCAACTTTTCACTGGTCCGTTAGATACTTCGACAATGGTGTTGTTTCCCTCTTCACTCATTTTCAACGCAATTTTCAATACAGATCAACACTTTTCCTATATTCTTAAAACGCGGCATTCTGAGTATGTCGCTTGAGCGCAGTCCCCGCAATAATGCGGATTTCTGGATTTCCATTTCTGGGTTTGACGAATATGCAATTAAAATGGCCACTGGTTTCCCTTCAAATCACGTATAAATCTTTCGCCTTTTACTAAAGATTTCCGTAGAGGGGAACAACTAATGAGTCTATGAACTAATTTTTTTTAGTACCCAACTTTTTAAGTTGAGTCATTTTAAAAAAAAATTCTATTTTACGAAAATGTATAATGTTTTGAATATTTTTTTTGTCTGCTCATTGATCACATGCAAGCGAATGAAGCCGACGTTTGGGGTAAGTGGTCGATACTTTGCCGGCGCTCAATGTGTTAATTACTACGATTCCACAGTTCTTTGTGGAGAATTTCAGTTTTCACAGTTGTTACCCGATCACTTTTTAATCGCGTTATTTTGGGTTGTAATCGTAACGTTGCTTCCCGATTGAATCGTCCGCTGTAAATGGATATTTAATGACGCACAACGGAGCTGGGAATGATTAACGAACGTGTCGCGGGGATTAATCGTTTTCCGAATTAATGAAAAACCAGTCGGAGGCTGATTGAACGTTTCGTCCGGCTCCGCCGGATGCGTTCCGCTCGCTGATAGGTGCTTCGACGAGCGGAGCGACTGCTGACGATCCTCTTTTCATTATCTGACCGAATATGTTGAACGGTATTGTGGGAACGTTGCGCCGGTTAAGCTTTTTCTTTTGATAATCCCGGCTGCCGGTCGCGAATTGAATTTCTGGTTTTGTGTGGCCGAGTTGCGAATTAATGGACAACCGCGAGTTGCATGGGAAGTGGATAACGATGAATACGTTGATTCGCGAGAAATAAGAGGTTTAAAAAGCTTCTGTGCCTCGTATTCACCGGAGTCGTTGGCTTGATATTATACAAATTAATAATAGGAAACTTTGTCGGTCTTATTTTCTATAGCGTGTACTGGAAGCTTCATAGTCTGATATTACTTGGTTCATACTACTGAAATTTCGTTTGGTATCATGCAATTTCTACTGCAAAGCTTTCACGGTTTAATATTATATAGTTTACACTACCGAAATTTCGTTCGGCATCATGCAATTTGTACCAAAGCTTCCGTGCTTTAATATTACATAGTTTATAGTACTGAAACTTCCATAGTCCGATTTTATACGGTTCACACTGCTGAAATTAGGTAACCGCCGTTAATAAATCGATCGAATATTACTGAAGCCACATTTCAAACTTTCTCAATGAGTCCCATACAACTTCAGCTACCAACAAACGAAAGGAAATTGGACGAGCCAGCCTGCTATCAGAGTTTTCGCAGGACTTGTCTCCAATACCTTTCGATACGACGCTCGCGAAGGTTATAGGAAACCTGGCGCGAGGCGTTTAATGCGTTTTCACGTGTCACTGAAGCTTTCTAACAACCCGCCAAATGATCGTAAAGCAAAGTCTTCGCGGAAAGTTCCCTCGTGCGTGAGCCGGATCGTTCCAATTATTTTCTTCCGGGGAAACGATCCCCGCGTTCGCATTATAATAACGTTAACCGCGATCGTTTGTCCCGCGCGCCGTTACCGCCGCCGTTCTGCCCGCCGCGAAGCAAGCTTTTAATGATCCGACACCGATAATTAAGCGCGCCGCTCCCCTGTCCACGTGAAATTTAATCAACGTCGCCCGAAGACGCTGGATCGCAAGGTGTTCCCCGGATTTCTGTATTTAGAACGCTTTCATCAAGATCCCGAACGCCTCCGCCTCGGATTCCACCCTATCCACGGTGCGCGGCACCCTCTCAGACAATATTAGCTAAATAATTCATGAAATTAAGAGGCGTGCACGCAGAAGAACCCGAAATTCCCTGCGCGAGTCTCGTTATTACACAACAAACGGGAGAAAATATTATTGGACCGGATCGATGTTGATAAATATTCAGAAACTTCGTTCAACTACCGCAATTCCAAGTGTAAAACTGAGTCGAAGACATGGAATACTGTCTTATTCGAACCTTCTTTCGAGGAATCGAGCTTGGGCATTATCGAAGCACTCTTGCACAGCTGCTCGACGAATTTTCAGAGTCCTCTCGAGAACGAGGCTTACACTGGAAAAACTTTATTCTAGATTTCTGAGTTTCTCGTATAGAATAACGAGATTATAGGATCCATATTCTGTCGAGAATCAAACGAACGTATGCCCTAGATACTCTCGATCTTAATTCTTTAGAAGCCTTTGAGTGAACGCTATCCTCATTTTATCCTTCTAGTTTTCTATATAGAATTGTCACAGAGAAATATGAAGAAATTGATAGGTATTACAACTGATAACTCAGAAATAATCATTTAATTATAACATACGTTAAATTTTGTTCTTTGCAAACGTCGTCCTTTATCTCAACCATAGATCCTATTTTACAATAGTGTACCTCTCTTATCAAACCCTTATCACAAGATACAACTAACGCCCATTCAAATTAACTCGGAAAAAAATCATTGCTGATCAAAAGAACTAACCCTTTGCACTCTGGAGGCTCTCAGTCACCACTTGATTCGGCGCAGTAAAATTACAAACCATGACATTTAATGTTGAACTCTGTATAACGCCTCGGTACGTGAAATATTGGAATAAATAGGTTTGTCCCTCAATATCGAGTTAACTTCAAAGAATATCGTCTTTGTCTCGTGAAAAAATCTTAAATATTTCTAATGAGAAACTTCCTAGCAAAGGGTTAATCTAGAACAAAATCCGCAACAGTATTGCACTGAACTTCTCGATGAAGCGTGAACATCCGAAAGACACTCTATATATCATCTAGAATCGATACGAAGGATCGATTGGCTCCGAAGCTGCGTTTGCAGGAGTTTTCGCGTTTCCGCGTACTTGGCCCTCGTTAGTCTAGCAGGGCCAGCTCATTGCACCGAAAGGGAATAAATAACTTTGTCCAATATACTAATTTCCCTTCGAGTTAGCTTCAAATATCGTCTTTGTCTCGTCAAAAAAATATTAAACATTTCTAATGAGAAACTTCCGAGTAAAGGATTAATCTAGAGCAAAATCCGAAACAGTATTTACACCGAACTTCTCGATGAAACATCCGAAAGACACTGTATATCATCGAGAATCGATACGAAGGATCGATTGGCTCCGAAGGTGCGTTTGCAGGAGTTTTCGCATTTCCGCGTGGTTGGGCCTCGTTAGTCCGGCAGGGCCAGCTCATTGCACCGGAAGGGCATTATTCTCTTAACGATGTAAGACGTATCTCTCGCGAGTGCTTCGCCTCCGTCCCGCTGTCTCGTTCGTTTCGCATCGGCCGGGGAGCAGCTCTTTGAGACGTTCCACCGCGAGCACGGCCCCCGGCGAAACGGATTTTCTAACGACGCCGCGACGAGCCACGCCGAAAAGTCAGCCCCTTCCTCGAAAGCGGGAGAAAAAGAAATCTGAAAGAAGCGTTCAAAGGAGACGGTGACGAGGCCTTTCGCGCGACCGGCCCGCCGGAGTTACTCTTCTCTCTTCGCCCCTGTGTCCCTCGGAGGAACGGATCGTCAAAGAATCTCATTTTCTCAAGCTGACTTACTACCGCCATTTATTATCGTCGACGGTTGTTCGGAAATGAACGTAATTTCCCACGCGACGAGCGGAGACGCGGCCTGGGAACGCGAGAACTGTCTTTGGCTATTGTTTTTTGTCACTTCCGTGGGATTGCTCTTTTGAATCAAAGGAAATTGATAATGAATGCTTGAAGCGAATGTGGAGATTGTAATTGGTTCGAGGATGAATTTGTAATGCCGAAATTTAGGATAGACTTTGGCGTGATAGGATAGTGTTTAACACTGGAACTACCGAGCATTTAATACGATAATATGCAATTCCTATGAAAATTGTAACAGTAGATTATTTTCAGTTTCTTCAGACATTAATTATAGTACTCAAGTGAAGCTATTCATTTTCAAAATCATTTCGAATACTCAATGCTTCGAAGATATCAATAATTGCTAAACAAAATAATCGAAACGAGTCATTTTGACTGGTACGTAGTTCTAGTGTTTAATTCAGTGCTCGATTCGATTGGTTGCAACCTATAGGGAAATGTCCAATAGAATGTTCACAAATATTTTTAACTCGGATGAAGACTCGAAATATACGAAACCTCCGTAGATGAAGCTAAATTGTATAATCGATCGCTTGAATAATGGAAAGAAAATTAATTTTAAACCCAGAAACTACTGAACTCTTGCTACTCGATTAATTAAATCACTTGTCCGCGACTTATTCATAAACATTTCATCTCGAAATATCCGCAAAAGGTTACAGACTCTCGCCTCCCAAAATTTAACTCGACTTTCCTCTCGCCAGAACCTATTAACTCGAAAAACACAGTTGCATCTAAGAGGAATGTTTCGAGCAGAAATTTCACAAGCAATTTACCGAAAACAAAGAAAAATAGCGGCTTACCTTTCGCAGTTGCCAATAAATCGATAAAACACCGACGAGTCCGGATGAAGCTGTCGCGCGTCAAAAGGATTATGAAAAAAAAAAGAGGGAGAGAGAGTCCCGAATGAATATCCCGGGGACGTGCAACAGAGAATATTCAACTGGTATCTAGGCTGCAGGATATCGGCTTGAAACCGCGGCAGCCATGAATGTTCAATGGCTAATAGTCATCCTTGACCGCAGGACATGGACATGCTGCAACTGTTCGCCTCGCCAGCGGGTCGAGCACTGCTCACCAGTGACAATCGGCCGAGGGGATCGACGTCGACCTCCTCCTTGTCTCGAGAGTCCTCGTCGAGGCTGAAGAGCAGCAGAAGACCATCGGGCACCGGTATAGTCAGCGCGCCGACCTCGCCGCCAAGGCAACGAAAATCCAGCGCGGAACTGTACAAAGAGGCTGTCGAGATACTTGGCCTCACCTGTTCGTTGACTGATAGCTGCCGATGCATCGACTGCCAGGTGAGAACTCGCTTTGTTACCAACTCTGTTCCCAGTCCTCTCAGGTGGGTCATTCGTTTTTGTGTCCCTGTAACAATGGGTTCTTCGGCTTTCACTTTTCTCCTCTTCTACTGGATCTCTGTTTTTCTCTCGTTTTACACCTATACCGATGTGATATATTTGTTTGATATATTTTATAAGGCTGCTTGATTATTCTTTGATGTTTATTTGAGATATTTTTTGTATTTTATAATGTTGAACGTGCAATTGATCAATGTGTGAAGAAATGTTTGAGGCATTGGGATATTCTAAAAATTGATTTTCTGCTGATGTTGATGTGTTAATGATAGAATGTTCCGATGGATGTGAAGTTGATTGATGGAAGAATGATTTGGAAAGATATTTATTTTATATTTTTTATATTTTATTATGTTGAACGTGCAATTGATCAATGTGTGAAGAAATGTTTGAGGCATTGGGATATTCTAAAAATTGATTTTCTGCTGATGTTGATGTGTTAATGATAGAATGTTCCGATGGATGTGAAGTTGATTGATGGAAGAATGATTTGGAAAGATATTTATTTTATATTTTTTATATTTTATTATGTTGAACGTGCAATTGATCAATGTGTGAAGAAATGTTTGAGGCATTGGGATATTCTAAAAATTGATTTTCTGCTGATGTTGATGTGTTAATGATGGAATATTCCGATGGATGTGAAGTTGATTGGAAGAATGATTTGGAAAGTGTGCGAGTGAGATGAATGTATATAATGTGTTCATTTAGAGTCATTGTTTTATTGCAAGTCGTGTAAAATTGTTTATAGAAATGAGACATTGTATTTCTCTTACATGATGCAAGTGGTTTTCTCCCGAATAATAATATTTTAGAGATTTCTGAAGAGATTTGTTTCGTTTTAAAAATTGTTAGAGAATCAGCTACTTACCGGAGAAACAGGGTATTTTCATTTGCCTAGAAAAATGACGAAGGTACCCTGGAAAATGTTTAATAACAGAGAGAAAGACTCAACGCATTCACTGTCCACGCGTCAAAGCTCGAAGCAGCAGAGGAATAATGAGCCCTCCGCGAACAATAAAAAGCAGCCCCTTTTAAGGTCTACACAAAGCCGTTCCGGATTAATTAAACATGCAGCAGTTATTGTCTTCGGCGACTTACTAACTTTTCACTTAAGACCCTCATGACTCGCATATAGGTCATAGAACAGGGGAAACCGGTTAAGGAAATTTTTCTCCGCGGGTTCCGCCGAAACGGAACTTTCATCGTCCCCCGGAAACGATTACGAATCCCGGCAGAACGAATTCCTCCGTTGCAATTAGGAAGATCTGGGAAAAAGAATGAAAATTCTCCTACCTCCGGCCGATCCTATCCGCGCGCAACGCGCAGCATGCATAATCGCGTCCACTTACGAGCGCCATTGTAACGCGTCGCGGGCAATTATAACGAATCAATGGTGGCAATCTTCGCGAAATCCTCTCTTTTCTTTCGTTCTCTCGATTTAAAAGACGATTGGCCCAACTCCCCTCGGCCAATTAAAACCTCGAAATATATTCGTCGATCGGCATGCTTTATTCCTCTGCCCTCTTTTTTCTGTTCGTCGCTTGTCTCGCGTAAATATTCGACCGTGCTCGTTCCATCGAGGACGCGTGGTCCACGGTGCTCTCGTTTCAGGAACGGTAATGGAAGAGAATGACACAACGGGGCCGCGCGGGCCGGAGAATGGAAATTCGTGTCCGAATTTAATTAAAAATTTTATCGCGCAGCCGGTACGATCTTTGTAATTGCCGCCGCGCGGTGGCTCGGTTTTGCGCGCTCGCGATTACGGGAATTCGGCGTCCTAATGAAACGATCCTTTGTTTCCACCGGAGATCACCGACGCTGATTAAGCGATACGGTTCGCGATGACTCGCGTTGGAAATTTGAACTTTTGCTGTCTCATCGTTGTTCAGGCCACTTATAGCCTCACCGTTTCGTTCTGGCCCTTAAACCACCGTAGTTTTAGTTTTGTATACGCTTTTTATCTTTTCTAAGACTCATCTGTACATTTGGTAGTTTTTCGTAACAATAAGAGCCTTCGTCCCGTCGCAACTTGCAATCGTCCTTACGGTATTACGAGAAGGGACCGTGGCAGCCATAAATCCCTGAACCCATAAGGGCCGCGATTCTTACTGTAGATTTTCCTTGTCCATTGTTCACATCTGGCGTCCAGTCACCAGCATTTTAACTCTCTAGCCCGTCTGTCAGCATGTGTTATTAAGGCCAAAGCGTTTCTTGCTTTTTACCTGCCACGGTCGACGATTGCAAACGGGACGAATTAGTTATTAACATTAGCAACTAGGAAGACCCAAGAAGGAAGGGGACTGTGTCTCCCTTCCACAATCATCTAGATCTAAAAGGGCCAACCAGAACGTCTTCACCCCCGCGAAGACGACATTGGAGGTGTCGTCGAAGACGATTCTGGGAGGTCCAGTCAGTTAGAAACATAGAAACAAGTTAGACAAGTATCAACTCACATAGTACATAGCGCAGAGTACGAAGTAGCAAGTACGGATTATAAAGTTGCTACTTTAGCAACTTCGATCAAGCATATAGTCACCACTAGAGTCAAAGTCCACGCCACCTCCTACTCATTTCCTCGTCTGAAGAGGTTTCCTTCTTAGAAAAGCGTCGAGGAAAAGTTAGTTAGTCGCCGTTCCTCGTTAGAGCCACATCGCGTAATAAATATATTTAACCTGACTGCGGAGTTAGTTTTTATTTTAGCAGCACCACATAACGAAATTGATCTACTTGTTTCCAGAGCAACTACTTCGACTGCGACGACGATTGCGGGGACGCGAGGACGGAATTGGCTGCCGGCACTCCTATTCTACTGGACCACGCTCTGTCGCATCCGTTGACATGTTCCATACAGTAGCAGCCGACCGTCGCGTAAACATTCCGAAATCGGCCCACTGTTAGCCCTCGCTCCGCATCCACGAGCCCGGGAAGTCTTCGGACGATCCGGAGCGGAGAGATGCCCGACGCGTGCGCTTCGGTGCCGAATAAACGCTTCGACGAGGATCACGCGGACAGCGCGAGGAAAGGAACGATCAACTTCGCCGTCGAAAGAGCAGACGAACAGATGAACGAATAAATGAATAAACAAAAGAACGAACGTGAAACGCCGAAGACTTGCACGATGGTCTTGATTCATGCTTCATCGACCACCAACCCTCGAGCTTCTTCTTCCGGTCTTAATTACCTTCATCGCGTTTCTCGGCGAACAAGCTCGACCCATGTGTTCAGTTCAATATACACTGCGGCGGGGTGGTTTCCAAGTTTCGAGATACTTATCGATTGAGAATGAGCGATCGCTGGGAGTAACGATTAGATGTATCGAAGTTGCTGTTTTCGTTTGAATACTGTTTAGAGAATTAATATTTGGATGAAATATGTACAACAGAGACTTTTAATAACGTTGAATCTTTCTAGGAATAAATGTAATTTAGAATTCTACCTCTCAGTTTCCCAGGCACCTCGCGAATTACTATTGTATTTCTCTGGGAGAAATATTCTTTGAGATTTTTCTGTTTGAACACGCTTCGGGTTTGTACAAGAGGGAAACAGGGAATGAACAATTCTGCGAGAACCGAGAAACTTCCCGGCAGCAGTGTACACTTATTAATATGTACTAGTTTTTTCGAATGAATAGAACCTCCTGTGAAGTATTTGTTTACGTTTAATCAGCCCCAATCGCGGACGCGGAGAGATAACGACAAGTCGTAAGACTTCTCAGCGAGGTTTCCGCTTGATTTGCCGCGCATTACCAGACCATTCGTCGCGTTAACAATAATGAATGATTTGCCGTCGACCAGTGTAATTTTATGGACAATATCAGCGGTATAAGTGACACTCAATCGTTCGATGTAATTACGTTTCTCCGTTTGTACGCGCGCGCGCGCCGGCCCGTGAAACGTTCGGCAAATATATCGGTCGCGGAAACGATCGGTAAACGAGTCGGCAACAAACTCGCCGGTGTCCCCACGCGTTTCTACAGCGCGTCGTCGATCTAAGACGATCGTTACGAGTACACACGGTTCATCGTTCATCACCGCGCGACAAAGGGGAGAGACGCACGTTCTCTCGCGTAAGCGAGAGGTTAAATTAAGTAACGCTCGCCTGGCTCAAAAGAAATCGGACGAATTTAACAGACGTATGCCAAATAACTACCTACGCGCCAAATTTCTAATTAATATTAGCGGTAACGATCGTTTACTGTCACGTTTTATTATTAAATATTCTCATGGATTACGACGATTAATTACGATTAATTACAATTGTCATGTAAGCTGTATCGTTGGACGAACCTGTGAGCTCGCGAGTAACCTTAGAACTGGAAATTGGAAAGAAACGAATTGGAAAGCGAGAGAGAGAGAGAGAGAGAGAGAGAATATATAATGAAACAGAGTGTAATGTTATATACATATATAAATATAAATTTATATATGAAAGAATATATATATATATATATAGAAGTTGTACGTAACGTCGATACGTATATGTTGAACATATGTGTGCGATTGAGTTTTATATAAAGCCAACCTTGCGTTAAGAGTTCTGCGTTCAGTTAATAACGCGTTGACTGCCGCATCGATTCCCTCCACGGCGGGGGGACGTCGTTAATTTTAATGAGGTCACGAAGTTACTTTTTCGAACTTCGCGGCTCAGTTAACAGGATTAAGCGTTCTTTACCTCCCATTCCGTTCCGCACACATTGTGCCGGCCCATCTGAACCAATGAACATTCTTTCGTGAAATCGTGACAACTCACTTTCCATTTGTTCTTTTTTCCGTTCCCCGTTGATCGTGCCGCTGGCTCGACTTCAGCGGAGTGGTAAATGTAATTAGTGACACTTTGCTTAACCCGCTTTCACCCTCTGTTACACACCCCGCCCCTCGAGACGGTCAGAATGAATTAATTTACTTCAAGAATCATCTTCGATTCATTACAATTCGAACTTTCGATTCGACTGCCGAGAAACGTAAACGAAACGTGGAATAAGGGTTAATTACTCGAAACTCATTCTTTTTTAATTATGATTCATTTAAATATGAGGGATTTTTCCTAAGGAAACAGTTTTCACGTTGAAACGATGTATTTGTGCCAATTGCAAGAGCGTGCAATGCGGAGGTGCTACAGTCAACGCGGCAAGATGTAAATGATAACTAATTAACGACGTAACGATAAACGAAGCTAGGCCTGAGTTACATAGGATCACGGGTGGACTGAAACGCGGCGAAAGCGAGAACGGACGAGCGAAAGGACGGGGAGAAAGTGGATTGACGGGACGTGTCTGTGAATGAATAGAAGGGAAGGTGAAGGTGTGCCGTTGTGTGCAAATGTGTGTGTCAAAGGGGGGTAGGAGACTCGCGTTCATCGGTGCAAGTGCCAAACTAAAGTTTAATCGTGCGAGGCTCGTAAGCTTAGTTCATTAACGAATCACAGACGAGTCGCGACATAGACCTGCGATTGAAAATAACCTGCCCAGCATAAAACGCGAGGACATTAAACGTTGCGTTATTTGATTTCGCGTTTGAAACTCCTGTATTCAACCGGAGAAGAATCAATGGACAGCGAACATTTCTGCAAACTTCAATCTACCGTTACTTCTCTCGAGAAATCAACATAAATCAAGAAATTTGCATTTTCCATTGAACATTTCTGTGTACCTTGAATTCAAAGTGAAATCTTCGGCAATAATGTTTCAAATAAAACATTTATGAAACGTCGGTAGTTTCAATTCGATTGATTCACTTGTACGCGTCATTGTTGCATAAAATCTGCTAATGGCGTGCGAAAAATTACGTTTCACGGTACAAAATAGTCGTTTAAAGATGTCCGTCGATCTCCGGTCTACCTTAGATCTCGTCTGTGATCGAAACGTCTCTCGTTGGAATATCCGATAGATTAAATAACGTACGACGGTGATACGACCGAAGATCTAATGAGTTTTGTTAATCTTTTTAATCTTGTTACACGAACACGTTACTGTCTATCGAGGCATACCTTGTTGCTAAGCCCGCCGCGATCTACGACCGATCGATCCGGCCGTTCGGATCGGGTTTTATACGTCAACAGCGACGAATCCAAGCGTTTTTATCCGTCGCCGTACCACGAATGTAGATACACGCGTGCAGGACGAAATCGATGCACACAAGCACGCGCACGAAAGAGCGGCAAGGATGCCGCGCTCTTTGATTCTGGTTGCTCAGTGCTGTACGACAGATTCCCTGGAAAATCGCGCACTGCGATCTTCTCGATCCTCCTGGTTCGTTAACCGGTTAACTGTGTTTCACGAGTGTACGCGTCGTAAAGCTTGACATGATTCCTTCAGCGATGAATTCTTGATTTCTTCACATAAACATGTAACTCTCCTTCGTTTCGCTTTGATCTTTCATTGAAATATACTGTACGTGCATTCGTCCTGCGTTCGACGAGTACACGCTCCATTTTTCGATTTTATTGCAGAACCAGAGGTTTTTCCAATTAAATTCCACAGTTAACTGGTTAGTTCATTGTATTCTTTTGCGTGGTTCATAATATCGCAATGACTACTCTTAAATTCAACGGGAGTTTCAATAGCTTTATTGTATTAATTTTCTAAAGGATATTCAATCGCTTGAACGTTAATACATGTTTCTCCTATTCTTTCGTGGTCGAATAATTAAAGTTCAACGTTTTGTTGAATATATCGTATGAATTTCATTTTCCCGTGAATGCAAAGCTTCGAGAAATATTTCCGTTCGATATGATTAAATAAAAAGACGACGTAACAGCACTGAACCTCTTTCGCGTTACTTTTCTACAACGAGGCATGTTATCGACTCTCCGACGCAACAAATCGGCACGGTGCATCGGCTGGTTTTCAGCGTCGCGAAATTTCAAAGGATCTACCGAGTGCTTCAAAGGGAACGAGGGAGATTTCAATAAATATCTTAAGACCCGCGAACGATCGTTCCTATAAATTTTGCCACTCTGGATCGTTGGTGAACGGAGCGCCCAACGGAAAGCCTGATCCATCGCGTCGATTCGTCGCGTTCCTGGGTACTTTAAGTTACGAAATATATCGCTGCCAATTTTTCTTCGGCATCCCCGCAACAAACGACGCTGATCCGATCGATTCTGTTCGAGATATTGTTTCGAAACCGACTGTGTCCGACACAATGGAGAAACACGGAACACCCGCGTGACGATTCTCATTAATTAAGAACTTCATTGATCCGCTCGACGGGAGAAAAGGGAAGAGGAGAGACAACTCGTAGCGACGTGTTTGTATAATCAGAGCATTATTACCGATGTTATTACGTGTAGATAGAACGGAAGTAAGCGATCATTAATCTGTTAGTTAGGAGCGGAAGAGAGTCAACGAAATGACAGACTGATTGGCGATTACAATTTGCGTTCCGCGATGTGCTCTGCTTTGTGCCAATTATCGTTCGACTGTGAGTCTAAGTCTGATTACCGAGTATTTACGTATCGTTCGCTCCAGTTGTTGTTGTTGTTACATTGTTGTTGCGTTTAGATAGCATTTCCGACTCTCTTGCGCTTCGACGAGTCAACAGCCAAATCGATTTCTAGGTCGATCGCTGCATCGAATTGGCTTTCTCTCATCGACGAAAGTAATCGCGCAATTAATTATCTTTCCGAGTATTCCAAGGGAAATTTGCGTGACGCGCCCGGCTACCGCTGGCCGTTCACGGTAAACACGTGGCTTCTAATCATTTTATAGTAATGTAAATCGTAAGCACGCCGAGGTGAATGATTCTTGCTGCGGCGTATTCTTGGATATGACTACCATTAAAATACGATACAATATATATTTCATTGGAATTTTTACTGTCAACCTACCTACCCATGAATTCTCCCTAAGAATTTCCCCGATAAGAATATATGTTAATGTTGAAATCTATTCTTCTTTCAAGAGAAGCAAATAATGAAAATTCTAATCTAATCTGAATAAATAAGAAATATTTGTCTAAATATCGTACAAGTTTGAGAATAAAGAACGAGAGACAAAATACATTCGTATGATCGATGTATCAATATATTTTCACTCGCTTTTCTTAACATTCATATTTATTAATTATACACGAAAGTATAGAAGAGTTCTTCTTGCAATTCAAGGCTAAATCACAGTATCGCGAATTCTTTAACTTTAAACGCGACGTACAAGAAAACTTTGTTCTATCTAAGAAATACATAAAAAGAAATCCCACTTTCTCCCATTTGCTAGCGCTCCTCACTGTCATTACTATTGAATATTTATTTATTTATTTATTTAGTATACGGGTTTCAACCCTTCGGTGCACAAAAAACAAACTACAAAGAGATTAGATTATACAGAAAAATCGTAGCAGGCCAGAAATCGCATGGTACTATTTCTAAAATAAGTTAGGAAGAAAAATATCTAACTATTGAAAGAATACAATGAATTCCACGTAGTTTCACCCATTGCACGAAATGTGTAGTTTACTTAATCCTATTGAAAAGCATTTTCCGAAGACATTCAATCGCCAGGCGTCCGTAATGAAAATCAAAAGACTCCGAAAGACAAGAATACGCGAATCTAAGAATTTTCGTAATTAATGGAGTAAAGAAATCTACGTACATATTTCACGATAATTTATTTATCCATTTTAAACTCGCCACTAATCGTGGAGACACACCGAAACATCTACTCTTCATACAATCGGTATTTCAGACTTCACTTCTCGTCGATGATTCAGACACCGACAATCTCATCGGTGACTCACAGACCCGAGTTCTACAGAACCCGACGTTACCGTCGAACAACCTACACTCAGCCGTTGGTAACGGAATCCCCTTATTACCCAACCACCACCTATCTAAATCTCTATCTTCCCAACCATCCAACAAACCAACCCTATCCGAAACCCCTTCAAAAACCCATTCCAAGATCTACATCAATACCACATAATTTCACCAATAAAGCTTCCATTAACCAATGAAACACTGCAATCACCCATCAATCAATCCCCAAGCACTACAAGATAATTCCAATCATCTCTAATCCTCGCTCAACAAGTCTCTAGCCAAGCCACCGTCGGCCATCGAGACGATCGAGATATCGCATCGCGATCGGCGGTAAACGGGAGCCGGGATGCAAATTGAATTCGCCAGTCGAGCAAGTGGATACTCTTATTTCGAGGGTGAGTGGCTGGAGAGAGGCGGGGCGGATAGGTGTCCTCCGGGTCGTCCTCCTCATCGCAGCGGAAGGATACCTTGGGGAGCGCCGCTTATATCGAGTTAGAGCCGTTTGAATACCGACGCGACGTCGTTCGAAGGGATCCTTTCCCTCTCTCTGTCTCTCTCCCTCTTTCGATCGGATGCCCGCGAATATCGAAGGATCAAAAGTTGATACCCGGCCCTAGCCATCTTTATATGATTACCCGCAGACCCGGTGCCTCGGCGCTCGCCGGCGGAAAGGGGTGTCGTCTCGTTTCTTTCCGTCCCACCCTCTGCTACAGTTCCAACCGATCCGCCACCCTCACGGTCGCAAGGCTCGGGCGTCGTGTTAAGGCCCGATGCAGTCGTCCCGCACCACGCGTAGAATACCTAAGATCCTTGTCCTCCTATCTCCAGCCATCGAGGATCCAGAGTAAGCACAGGATGACGTGTAGCACGCATAAAGTATTCCTAGGAGGCGATCCATTCCGAAACTGAGTTACGGCTGCTACGTGGTCCAGGTAGGCGTCGATACGCCCGCGAAATTATGCACCGGATGGCTGATTCCATTTGCATCCTATGTTACTGTGTTCGGGCTCATTCTTGGGGCGAGGTACTTTTTAAGCTAATCTTCGGGTAGGTTTCTTTCTGTGCTAATTGGGTTACCTTGATATGTCGATTATGCGATGGATTTCGATTTGGGCTGATTTGTGTTGGGTTGGCTAAGGGACTCTAGTGATAGGTAACAGTTCAATTAATAGTAGAACTATCAGTCATGATTGCTTCCGATTTATTTGTCTCGCAATTACTGTTTTGAAGTAACGTTTGAAATGATCGAGGATAGTTTCACTATGAGTGTCTAAGGAACCTAATCTATTACAATTTTTAGTTACATGTTAATCGTACTAAATGCTTAGTTCCAGTGCTAAAGATTCACTCGATGCAATAGTAAATTGAATAGTTCCTAACTACATTGCAGAATGAGAAATAACGACTATCCTGATCTTCAAAATTGCAATCTTATCTACAAGACATTCAGCAACTTTCACCGAACATTCGCTTCGCAATCTACTTAGCTCGATCCGGTATTTCTCTTTCCAATGCGATCTCGCGGAGTTAATTCAGCCGATTATATACCGTCGATTAGAAATTACTGCACAATTGTCAGGAACGGCGCACGGTCACGAGAGAACGAGCGGTAATTGCGTTCGCGGGAATCCTCCGGCGACACGGGGAACGTCCGACGAGAAGTCGTAAATTCGGGATGCCGGAGTCGCGTGTGCGCGCGGATTAATCACACGCCGGCCCGGCTAAACTGTATTGACGTGGAATAGCGGAACACCGGGAACGGCGGGAAACGTGGAACGAACCCTGAAAACGAGCCAGAAGGACTCGCCTATCCGGATCATCAATGATGCAGCTAAAGGAGATACATGGCGCCACCGGGCAGCCACGATGCACGTCCTCGGGGGTCGATTCCTGCTGGACGGGACATCGCCTGCCGAATAATCACTTTTCGAAAGGCATCCGCTCCTGTAGCTCCACCGCTCGTTGCCAATCGTCGACGGTGCCGACGCGATCATTTATTCAAGATCGGTAATGAATCGAGCTCCCGCGGGGACGTCGTCATCGCCCACGTATTCCGGCCTTCGATAGACCTATTTCTCGGTTGTTTCGGCGAGACTTTGCCGATCACGCGGTAATAAACACCATGGTACTTTACGAAACTGTGTATTCGATCCTTCTTGTCCTGAAGAGCGCCGGTTCTACCGAATTGCACAGTTAACGCGTTCCGTGGCATGGAAACTTCGGATATATTTTGCTTATGAACTGAATTGATTTTTTACTTGATGATTTTTTTGTAATTTGATATTGTTTCTTTATGTGTTCACTGCTTTGTAACGTATTCTACTATCCATGACCATTAAAAATATTTTCTTAGAAAAATTGGCGTGTACTATAGGTGGTACACGTGGCACGTGTTAAATGGAATGTTAAGTGATACATTAACTAGCTACGAGAGAATCTTGCGTCAACGAGTATTTCTAAGGAAAACTAAATTAAACGAAGTTAAATGAATCTGAGCATCATATTTATATAATATATGACTAACGTAAGATGTAATTGTTGAATAAGAATCCATTACGTCAGATCCAAGCGGAATAATCTGTAACTATTGTCTAACATTCTACTGGCGCCTGGGACGCTAATAGTGCACCGAAAGGAAATTTTTGGAACGCTCTTAGAAGCCAAGAATAGTCGAGGGGTTAAATAGTGAATTGATAAATTAAATGGCGAATGCGCTTGGGAGGAATGGGAATCGAGACTATGGAGGATTAAATAATTATTCTCGATGTTCCGCGGTAGGATTCCAGCTGAATAATTTATTTTCTATCTTTGAACACCGGAGGAAAGGTGGAGTGATACATCGGCTGTGCAACGTGCATGTCAAAGTTTATGAACGCACTCAAATGAACGTGTACAGTCGATACTGGATATTACTGGGATGTTCGAATCGAAGATATCATCGTTCGGGGCCAGATTCTAATCAATTTGTATTTAGATTAGATGCTTGACACAGAGCGTTCCTGGTCGGACCGGATGTATACGAGCAGCATAAATTTTTATTGACGGGCTCGGACGGCTACGCGAGAAAGTGGTTTATTTATCGGCGCAATTTAATCGGGATATAAAGTCGTCGCGTGGGATGTTTAAATTCGCGCCGGGCCAGGTAAGAATTCGATTGATCCCGAACTCTATTGAGTCAGTCAAACCGAAGACGTCTGATTGATCGCGTTGGTACGTGCCCCTTTCTTCCGCCGGGAGCACGTTGCCATTTGTTTTATTCTTCGTTGCCTCGTTCCCGGGCTATTTGTTTAAACTCCGCTCGTTATTAGAAAAGCCTACTGACAAACGACGCTGCTCTTGACAGCCTGTCGCAGCGCCGATGCTTTGATGTCCCCGGGAAAAAGGGACTCGGCGCTCTGACTGCTAAAACACCGATTATATTATTTTATATAGTTATTCCTACGTCATTAGTGTATCAATTATCACGATTTCGCTATGTTACTACGGGAATTATTACTATATTGCTAATTGTTTCTATGTTGTATTACTACGTGAATTATTACTATATTGCTAATTATTTCTATGTTGTATTACTACGTGAATTATTACTATATTGCTAATTATTTCTATGTTGTTGTATTACTAAGTGAATGATTACTATATTGCTAATTATTTCTATGTTGTTGTATTACTACGTGAATTATTACTATATTGCTAATTATTTCTATGTTGTTGTATTACTAAGTGAATTATTACTATATTGCCAGTTATTTCTATATTGGTATATTACCACGTGAATTATTATTATATTACTAATTATTTCTATATTGGTATATTACTACGTGAATTATTACTATATTGCTAATTATTTCTATACTGGTATATTTCTGTGTTAGTTACTACTATACTGAATTATTTGATAATTTTTATATAACTTCCAATGAACGCAACATTGAAATTGTTGTAAAAGTTCTTCCATAGAAGTTTCCGCGTGAAATTGTCAATCAAAAGAAATATCGCGGAATTAGCTGTGACACTGGACCTGTCAGTTGAAGAAAGATGCATGATGTCAGGATCCAGGCGAGACGAGCCGCGGAATTAGCGCGCTAGAATTCGCGACACAACGCGCGAAATTGAATAAACCGTCCTGTATAATCTCCTTCTCAAAAATTCCATTAACCGGCCCGCCTCGGCTACGTAACGCCGGCGATAATTGCGAATTGACGTTTTTTAATCCTACGCGCCCGGGTGTAACCACCTGGCTGACGGGAAAATCCACGCGTGCTAACGGGATTATATCCTCTCGCGAAAAATGGGATTTCGCCGGGCTGGCTATCGGCTCTCTTGTCCTGTTGCGCGTCCGAAAACGCGGATCGATTCGGAAGCTTCCGGAAATTCATCGAAGCTTCTTACGCTTTGTTCATACCTGAATAATCGAAGTCGAAAGCAATAACTTATCATATCAAACCGACAAAGATATTAACTCTTAACGGACCGGAAGTATTTCAAGTTTACTTACCGAGGAAAAATCCTGTAACAGCTAACAAGCGAAAAGGACTTCGCAAAAGTGACCTACACTTAACCTGTTAATTGTAAATATTACAATGATAACAGTGACTAATCCATTGGACCCAATAAGTAGAAGTGCCATCTGTTAAGGGTTAATACGCAGCATATTAAAAACTCAACAGCTCTATCTAATCATTTAATTCATTCTATGTACATTCATCCTCCTGTCACCGCAAGTTACATATTCACAATTCAAAAAGCCTCCCAATCTCTCAATCGAACGACTCAAATTCAACCCCATCGCCGCTCATCAGCCGAATAACGAACGGAACCCGAGGAACTCCCGAGAAGATCCATCCCCCTAATCCGTGACTCTCAGTTCTAAAATTCGCGACTTCGGTCGGATCCACAATAAAAATATCGTCACTCGCGGTCACGCGTATCGATTCCCCTATCCAGCGGCGGGGGTGTGTTCCGGGCGGCCGGGCGTCGAAGGGGTGGGCGGGCGAGCGGGATACGTCGCAGCCGTCGGTTCCGCGCGATAGTACATCACTCAGGGATGTCAGGAGCGAGGCGGGTTACGACGTTCTCGGTTTCCACCAATTTGGTGACACTCAGTCGGGCCGCGTCCCGCGCAGGCGAGCGCCCGGTCTCCTCAATTTATTGCGAAATAACACGGGGGACGAGGCTGTAAATAATATGGAGAACCGTCGACGGGGGAGAGACACCGGCGAGCATCGACGGGGCGGTTGTGTACGCTCGGCCAGAGAGGACCGAGATACGCGGAAATAAAAGGATCAGGAGAGAGAAGGTGGTAAAAGGAGGCTGCCGGTAGGGCGGCTCACCGGGCGGCGGGGCCGGAGCGAGGCGGAAGAGGGAAGAGGGTGATTCCCGGCATGCAGAGGATGACTAGAGGCGCCATATTTCAAAGTGGGGCGTCCTCCGAGGAGCCGTGAATACCTTAATAGTCATAAGGTGTATCCGCATACGGTCGAGCGAGCGTGCGCGTCCCCGGCTCCGAAGCGTATTCGAAGACTCGCCGCACGGTCGTCTCCGTCGTGGAACCGCGCGGCCCTGGACAGCCGTTTCCCGCTCGCGATACGACGAGGACCGCGGAAACCGTCGCCCGAGGCGCGTTATACCCCGGGAAACCGTGAACGCCGGCGAGCCCGCCTCGAAATTGGCAACGCTACCTACCCCCGCCGCAACCCGGGAATTGCTGGCTACCCGGCGGAATGGCGCGGACCATCCGCGCGACGCGGAAGTAACGGTGCATATCGCGCTGGACTGAAATTGAAGGACACTGGGATCCTTCCTGCGAGGATTACCAGGCGTTTGGAGCGTTGTTCGGCTAGATCGTATGAGGATTATGGGAACCGTATGGGGTAGCGAGTGTTGAAGATGCGGGATTA
This sequence comes from Nomia melanderi, assembly GCF_051020985.1. NCBI lineage: Eukaryota > Metazoa > Arthropoda > Insecta > Hymenoptera > Halictidae > Nomia > Nomia melanderi. Next base: position 37,496,206 of record NC_134999.1, read on the forward strand.
TTGGTATCATATCGATTGAACGAGCTTCGGTTGCTGTATCTATACAAAGATGAAGTTCTTGATAGTTTGCGATGGAGTACGAGGTAAGAATAGAACAATGTAACGGAACTATCTCTTTAAATTATAACGCTGTATATAACGGTCTGAATACACTGCTCACTCGATCGATGCCGAGTTTCCCGAAACGAAAAACTTTTAATCCACGTCGGATAGAAACTCCGCACCTCCTCGTGAATATTACAAACGACAAACCAGTCGAGCGCATGAAACAGCGAAGATTCTTCGCGCAGCTGTCCGCCGGGGATGAACAGGCACGATAAATCTGGCCGCGATACGCGGCGGCCGGTAATCACGTCATTACTCGAACAAATAAACGGTCTCGCAGACGAGGCGGGGCTCTCGCGCTATTTAATAATGAGACGCTCTCTATTACTCAATGGCTATTAGAGAGGGTGGCGGGCGAGCAGGGGGTGGGACGGGTATCCGTTCACGGGTGCAATCGGTTAATCACCGCTCTCTCTCATCCCCATTCCTGAGACACGATTTAAGCGGCAGCCCGGTGCGCCCGCCGCCCCCGCGTGTCCCCATATCAATTAATCTTACCCAGAATGCAATAACTGTCCAATCTGCCCCGTGGCTGCGTCATGGTGTCGCGCAGTCAGTGCTGTAACGCTCCGCCGTCTCTCCCGCCCTCTTCGTTCAGCTCGGCTCCGCTGATCGTCCGTCTTTCTCTCGTCTATTCGTCGTTTTTCCGCCCCGACCCCTGCACCTTCGCCCCTCCCGCCGCCCGGACGACGCTTTCGCGAGGTCCGTGAAGGTCCTTGAAACGAGCCGGGAAATCTCACGTCGAGACCCTGCCATACCCGGCTCCGAAATAATGAGAACTGCACGGACTCCGGCGGAGGAGGAGGATGGAAAAGGGGGGGCGGAGCGGGAAACGAGACGAAACTCGCCGGAAAACATATTGGGCCGTTAAGGGGTTCGCCGTTAAGGGGCGGCCCGCTTAATTGGCACGGCCGTTTAACCCTGAATTACACCGAGAGAGGCTCGTCTCGAGCCTCGGGACAGAATGATCCGATACCGCCAGATTCTTGGTCAATGATTAATCGCGCGCACGGTCGACGCGCGTTTCACCCAGAGATACCGGATCGTTGATTCGTTGCTTCGCCGATAATCGAGGGTATTATTGTTGACGACGATAACGAACGTCCGCTTTACGGTTCGAAGATTGAAATTGGGAATTAGGATAAGTGGAATTGAAACGATCGCGATATACGTGAAATTAAATTGGAAACGTTCGACGTGCTCTGGAGAAAGGCTTAACTCGGCGAATTGAACCAGACTAGTGTAGAGGATTGAAATAAATTCTTTTTTATTCAAATAACGATTATTATATATATATATGTTGTGTTGTATATATATATATATATATATATATATATATATATAAACTCCGTCGAATTGACTTGCTGCTTCGAATCTATTGTGATCCACGAAAGAAAGGGTTGTCGATCGTGTTTCGTCTGACTGAGAGATAGTTACAAATGGTAACAGCATTTATTAATAATAATAATTATTAATAATAATAATAATAATAATGACAATAATATTAATAGCGAGTCTCTAATTACAATAATTACATAATGATATTAAAATGGTACAACAATAAAAACTTCCGACAGCGAGAAGGGGAGGAAGAATACGATTACCTGGCGAGACTTCCGGAGTAGTTCGCACCACTCGCGTTAGAACAAATCGATCCTCTAACGCGTGTAATCCCGTTACTATTTATAATATTTATAGCCTCGACGTTCTTTGGTTTTCCTCATGGTAATTCTTCATTTATACTCGTATTTATATTATGTATATATTTATACGCTTAGGCTAGGCGAGATACAGTCTATGTGCTATTTATTTACAAAGGTTCATTTCTTCTTAGTTCGTTTTCATCGTTTTTTTTTTTTTGGTCACAGTTGCAACTTCGGGGTGAGTGATGCCCTTTCCTGAACGATAGGTGCGCGAGATATGCAAAATACAGTACGGTCCTCCGTACTTTCTTACGCGATAACATTTCGACGACGATCGAACGAGTTCCATTATTCGATTATTCGTTGGAGAAATCAATGGATCAAAATAATCGGAATTTCGTGAATTTTATACAGCAAATAATACACGCCAATGGAGATCGAATTAAGTACAATGTCAAAGTGAACTCGACGGATCGCCGAGAAACGGTCTCGCGTAAATGTCTACTTAATAAGAGAAGTACAGTGATTATCGATATTTAATCAACGATTCAACACGGAGAGTAGCATCGCGAAACAAAGAAATCCCTTCGGTCGTCCTGGATCATTAACCCCCTGCGTGTATCGCTTAATCGATTCTACGTAAACCTGCTTGAGTATTCAAAGGAATTTACACAATATCATTCTCATCTCCGCGAAAACGTGTCCCGCGAAACAATGACAGGAAACATTGCCTCGGACAGATGAAGGAAAATCTCAATTCAAACAACTCGGAACTGTCCGAACTCACCGATAATCGAACACAAATGTCGACGAACGCGAACACGGCCCGCCTGAGAAAAGAGCTCGCCGACGCTCTACGTGTCGCGCTTTCTCGTGGAATGTACTCCAATTAACGCATTGTCGACGGTGTGCACCTATTCGGAGGAATGTAACTATCTCGCCAAGCGAGACCCAGTATCAAAATTCAGCAGCGAAACAATAATCTTCGCGTAATTATTCTTCATATTTCTAATAAACATCTTCGATCGTTAATGCTCGTCATGTAAGAAACGCTAATTCCCGTGTCCAATGAACGATACTCGAGAATATTAGAAAACGCCGATCTTCCATCAACAATGCGTTAACAATTGCACGCCTCCCATTCGCGGTCAACCATTCTGGAACGAAAAATCGTCGGAATGTACGTCCGCCGTCTCGTCACGGCGGAACCAGTCGTTTAAATAATAAATACAGTCCGTGCAACGCTCGCTTCGACCGAGGCAACGAGATCGCGTCGAAGGAGTTCGACGGTCGCGCGTATTTCCGGTTAACGACCGGATAACATTCGATGCTCCCTCTTGGAGGGAGCTTCCGCACATAGTTCTGTTGCTTTCGAAAAAGATCATTCGAGCCTCGTTCACTGCATCATCGTCGGGTTGCCGTTGGGCAGAGAGTTCTGCGTCGGGATCGAGGTGATCGGCGCCCGCTGCGTGGCGTTCAGATCCGCGTGTTGCGTCTCCCGGTGCCTTCTCAGGTCCACCTTCCGCTGGAAAGCTCGACCGCACAGCTCGCAGGCGAACGGCTTGAAGCCGGTGTGCTTCCTCGAGTGCGTGATCAGGTTACTGCTCTGCGAGAACGCCTTGCCGCATACCTGACACTTGTGCGGCTTTTCGCCTGGAACATAAATGGGAAATGCTTGTCAGATTTATCGTCGGTTGGAATGATTCTGTATGTTTCATAGATTTCTATATTCTTTGGGGAACTATTGGGTTGGCTCGAGAATCTGTTAACAGCGAGGAGTGTTGAAAGGTGTTATCAAGTTTTAATTTGAGGTTCTTAAGCATAGCAAATTTCGAGAATTTTATTGAAGAATTTTGAAGAATTTTGAAGAAACCGAAAGTTGTACCAGGTGTACCGAAACTATCTTTCCCAACAAGTAACGCTACCAATCTCCAACTCATTCTTAACACACTGATTCCAAGTGCCACTTAAGACTGTCCCTACAACTCACCAGAGACAACTCTACGAAGCAACAAATTCCTCGTTCCGCGCGAACAAATCCGGATCGAAAAAATCCCTAGCCCCCGAAATCCATCCGGGAGCCAACCCCGTTTCACGGAGCATCCCGACGGCAATCTCACCGTCGACATTTCTCGCCATTCTCTCGCCTCAGGCACAGCATTCTAGCGGTCGGGAGCGTTAATTCGTAGGCACCGTCGATGCTCGGCCCGACGCTGGTCGAACGGAGTGGCCAAGGATCCTCGGCCGCTGCCATGGAACTCGTAAGTGTAGCAGCGCAGAGGGAGGATGTAGTTGCTCGAGGGGGTGGTATCAGGGATGCGGGGCACGCCCGGTCAAGATTTCCTCCCAAGCGAGAATCTCAGCCTCCCCGGCGGCGAGGGGCAGGGAGATAGAGAGAGGAGATCGCGTGGGTGTAGATGGTCGATGGGGTGAGGCGCGCGGAGGGTTGGGCGCGGTGGGGGTTGCAGCCGTTCGTTTCTCCGTCGGTGGCCGCGAGTTCTGATTGGCGGCCGGGGGCGGCTCCAACCCCCGCGTTTCCATGGTTACCGGCGGGATAACCCGGCGGTCGACCGTGAAAGAAAGAGAAAGAGCCACGGTGCGAACAGAGACGAGCTGGATTCTCCAATGGAGAACGGTCGGTTGAAGAGGTCGCCGCGGGAACGGCGCGCGGGGGGAGGGGGACGAGGAATGATTTTCCGGGGGTTGGCGAGGGCGAGACAGTCAATCGGACCGGTGCCGGGAAAAAGGGAGACAAAAAGGCAGGCGGCGGGAAGAATTTCGTGGACGAGGGAGACGGAGCGCGATTAGGGTGGAAGATGGGGGCACCGGAGTTCCAGCAATGCGAACTATGCCAGGGCAGAGGGCAACGGAGGCCCGTTAATGGACTGGCCTGGCTCGTACGCCGGCCAGGATACGTTTGTCCGAGAGTTTCACCGTAGACTGCCGGATGGCACACACATACAGGCGCGGATATACGTACACGCAGCGGCGGAGAGCTCCGAGGATCACCGCGAGGCGGTGGGTGGATCCATAAACAACTCGTTAGCCGAGCCTTCAATCTCGCCCCGCGCCGATACGGCCGGCGATCGCCTTTGCGATTATACCCGATCGTTATCTTGATTTCTTTTTTCGACCGGAGGAATTGAAGATTTCATCTTTGCTTTCGGTTCACTTGGAGATAGGGAATTATGTCTTCGAGAGGATGGGAGGTTTGATTTTTCTTGGGAAGATTGGGAAGATTCAAAATTTTGGGATTTCGAAATGGTTTTCGGTTTGGAGAGGTTGATGGTAGGTTTCAGTTTGTTGATGGTCTTTTGGAAATGTTCTGGTTTATGTATAGGTTTTTTGAAAGGAGCGGTGAAGAGAATGGAAGAGGATATTCGAACGGATGAAATTTGCTCGGGAATTGCGCGGCGAAAAGGGAAAATGAGATTCGTGGAAGAAGGTGGATTCCAGCCCGACCGGAAACTAACGGGAACGGCATCGAGCAATTTGAATTTCGGACGGAGAACAACCGCAACGATTTCGGAACGTTTCAAATCGAGATTCAAGGGAGGATTCAGGGTTAAGGGTGAGTCGCCAAGGGCGTGCTGCTGGAATTCGTTGGGGCCGCCGCTCGATGAAATTCCACGGAGTTCTCCGTGCCCCGGATGAAACGGCAGAACGAATAGAATTTTCGCGGCGCTTAACCGGGAACCTGGAAAACCCGGCGAGAAATGAGAGCGGACGAACGGCGGAGCCGTTCGAAATTTACGCGGCCGTAAAATCAAAAACTTCCGCGGCCGAGGTTGCCTCTTCGATCTGAATCGGTTCTCTTAAAAAAAAATCTGACGGCGCGTTCATACCTCCTTAACGAAACCGAAGGAACCTAGATACAAAACCTAGAAAACAATAAATCGAAGAAACTCGGAAGAAAACCATCAAAGCTGCACTACAAAACAAAATAAACTCGAACTTAAATATCCTTCATTGAAACACACAAATGAAAATTAAGAAAAATTCTCTGGAATTACTTTTGTACAGTAATTCGAGAATACTTGAATTTCAGAGAATGTTTTCTGAGGCGGACTTTGGAATTAGTTTCGTACAGTGATTAGAGAATACTTGAATTTTAAAGTCCGCCTGAATGAAACTCAATGAACATCGTTTAATCCAGCAAACTCCATTTCCAAATTCCCAGCCTTTTAAATATTCGCTCGAGCGAATTTCCCGGCGGAGGGACATCGAACGGAAGAAACTTTCGTATCGGGGATCGCGGGAGGTTGTGGGAGCAGAGCGGGAGCGTCTCCGGGAATTTACGTGCTCATAAAAATCAAGAACCGTTGGAGCTCTCGCACCGAGGTTACCCTTTCCGTCTTTATCTCCCGGAGAAACCCAGCCACCGTGGCTCCCGAGCGCACCACCGTCTAGAATGCACACACCAGTGCATTCAACGTTCCTCGCCGTGGAGATCGGCGCGGAAGGAGGAGGCGGGGGAGGAGAAGTCCGAAGATGCACGTAACGCGAAGACGACCGGCGTCGTTCGTGCAACTACGTGGTTCCACGGCGAGAGGAGATCCGGTCAAAGATTTAACCGTCCACCGTACAGATTCTCGTGCTCTAAATTTTTCAGGCGAGGGAACGCCGAACGCGAACGGACGGCCATGGAAGACTGGCCTGGATGAGCACCCCTGAGGTTTAAGACGCCATTACACCCCTGCGCTGTCGGCCGACGCCCCTAAAACTATATTAAACTCCCGGAAATCTTGCGAGGATCCTCTTCTCTCTCTGCTCTCCGCTAATTCCCTCCCTTCCTCGCGTGCCCGGCCTCACCCTCCGCCCGCTACAAACATCCCCGTGATCCTTCAACCCTCCCCGTGCGGGAGCCAACTCTCGAGAGCGGAAAACCAAGACGGTAGTTTGATCACTTCCGCCGTCGGGACGGACTACGGACTGCCGGCGCTGTCTCCATGTCGGATCGAGGAGAAACGATACTTTTCTTTTCTCTCCTCGAGTCTGTCGATGGTTATGGGAATGTTATTGGGGGCCGGGGGATCCTCTTTTATGATTAAACGCGAATGTCCGTGCGCTCCAGTCGAGAGGATCGAACGGGGAGAGTTATTTTTGAATGGTTTCGATTGTCCGGAGGTTTGTTGGAATTTTTGGATCTTTCGGAACATTGGAATTAGGGAACCTGTAAGTTTCAGGGATATTGAATTTTTTGAAGATTATTTAGTAAGTTTCAGTAGATTTTGATTCGCGAATCTAGTCTTGATAAAGGCTCGAATACTAATCTTCAAAATCGTAAAACATTTAAGTCGATAACACAAGCTTCTAGGAAATGAGGAAATTAGCTTGCAGATGGAGTAGATTTTCGGAAAATGGAAGAACCTAGTTCGTATTCAAGTGGAGTCTTCGTAAGATGAAAAGTATTTGACTCGACGATCGTCAGAATTTTCCGAAAACGAGGGGATACGTTTTACGAAGAATATTTGGCTCCGCCGAGGGGTACAAAGAGAATTATCATACGAGGCTCCGAATTCGCGATGGAGGAGTGGTCCACGAGAGGGAGAGGAAAGGTGAACAAGACTCCCGCCAAGGCATTGATTTCCTCTCGTCTTCATCGACCACGTTCCGACCCTCTTGGGGCGTCCCTGCCCTCTAACTGAAATCCTCGCGAGAGACCGTGGCAAGAGAAAAATCGAAGGAGAGCACCGTATCTCATATTTCATATCGGGGGCAGCATGGATTTTCTTGCGCGTCTGCGAAGCTTCGCGTAAGCGTAACCCGCACCCGATGTCAAGCGGATCTTCCCCGGCGAGCTCCACTTCTGTCACATGAAACAGAAACAGGAATCCAGGCACTTCCATTCGGAATCCCTCCCGCGTTTCTTTTCCTTCGATCGCGGAACGGGATTTCGCGCGATTTTCTTCCGAAGATTCACCGCCCGGAATCATCATCTATCTCGTATTTCTCTGAACAAAATCCTCATCAAGATTTCCCATCGAGTTACCCACGAAACTTGGAATACAAGCTACCTAAAACATTCGACCACTTACAACACTCGCAACTCGCAAAAGAAACAAATCAGTGACCTTAATAACCTTCACTCGAAAGCTACATCCCTCTAAAACTATATCTAAAGCTGAATCGATCGATCTAAAACCAGATAACTGTACATTTCCTATAATCAAAAACCCCAAGTCCACAATCCGCTAAACTAATACTCAAGCGCGTAATTCAAATTTCACGCGAATTTCCCGGATTCCCGTTAACATTGATTTATCTAGACCAGGACAAATCTTTCGAAGCAACCGAATAGCTCGACGGATCCATCAAAAATTGGCGGCCCCGAAAAACACTTTAGATTCCTCGTCGTCCGGCGACTCAACAACGAGCGGCGTTTAGTCAACGAGCGTTACCGGTCCCGCGGGTCCGTCCGATCCGACAACGCGGTTGTATTTACTATTTCACGGGTACACGAGTACGGCGCGGTCGTTGCTGGTACCCGGATGAAGTGGCCGGCGACGCGGCGGCTAAAAGGCCAACACGGGGGACGCGTTGTCGACACAACTACAGCGGACCGTGTAAGCTGCGGCGTGACGGGCCGCCGTTTTACATGCCGCCGCGTAACGACACGGTTACATCGTTTCCACGCCGATACCATTAGAACGGGCAGGCCGGACAACGATCCGCGCGGGGGGTGTGAGTCCACGGGCGCCAATGACGGTAACACAGCCCTGGGAATTTGCGGCGCGGCTGGAAATGTTTTGCTCGGTACTGATATTTCCTGGGCCGACGACGGAACGGCTGGTAAACATGAAAAAATCGGGAGTCGCAGGTTCCGGGGGATGAAAAATATTCGGAAATATCGGTACGGATGATCACACTCGAATTTCTTCGTTTAGTTTGAATGAAACAAGAGATTCGTTGATCTTTCATCGATATCGTTCACTCGAATTCGGAAGAGTGATATAAACCGAGGAAAGTAAATCAGAATCTGACGTTACGATGTAACTCGAACACGTGAGAATCGGAGAAGCATGGATTCATTTTTTAAATGAAAGAGATGTAGATAACAGATAACGTCATTCGTTCCCCATTTTTCTATCCCGATATCGGTTCCATTTAAGTATAGAAGAGCTTAGAGATTTACTTCTAATTGAAAATCCAATCTAGGCTGCACGATAAATACGTAACGAACATTCGTGGGCGGGCGTCGCGAGGCGTTTACTTAAACAGACTATGATTCGATTAACGTCGTGCTGGGCGCTGCGACACAGATGCATTTGTAATTTCATATACCCCGTCAGTGGCGTTACGATAAGGGCGAACGTTGGGAGGAACGGGGAGATAGGAAGAAACACGATACTCGAGCTAAGTCTGTTAGCTCCTTAGTGCTCTCGGTATACCGCAGGGATCCGCAGCAATAATCCTCTCCCGGACGATCACGGCGGATGTATGGCTATTAAATTATTACGGTGTCGATCAACATTAGGAATCGTGACAAATCCGATCTTCTCTGTCCGCGCGAAGGACCAAACCGACGTTGCCCGGCTACGTGCGCGCGCGCCTTAATTGACAATTGTGACTCAGGCGACTTTGTCTTATCCGCCTATTGAGATTGCCCCGACGGAAAGCCATTAATAAACCGGTGCCCTTATCGATACGAATTATAGACCAACGTTGAAATTGCGCCCGGCGAAATCGGATCGGCGTGTCACGTCGCGCAGATAAAATTGATACGGGTCCGAGGGAAAAGAGAGGAAGTCCGAACGCGATCGAGATAACGGAAATCAAAGTCTCCTAATACCGTAAGCTGAAGTTCAATTCGAATACGCTGCGTACATTTCCATTCGTCCGTCTGTCGGAGGAGCGTGCTAGAAAACAAGGGGATTAAGTAAAGTACAAGGAATTTGGGTAGTCTACTGATAAACCGATAAATATAAAGTATAATTAAATTGTAATGCCTCGAGGAGAACACCTGAATTATATTATCTACCTCGGAAGCATTTTTTATAAGAGCTATCGGTCGAAGTTCTTACTCTAATTATAGATGTTTTAACGAACAAGTTATCTATTCTTCTGAGAGATCTGGTATCTTTCTTTTAGATACATCCAATTTTTCTGTGATCAACACTCTTAACACTAGATTCACGGATGTTTATTTTACACTTTATTCTATCGTTCCTAGAAGACTGTTCCTATAGATCGCGGAAACTAGTGTGCCAACGAATTCTAATGTGAATTCCCATAATCGCAATGCAAGTCGACTTAAATTACAAATTCAGTTCCATAAATCCAGCGTTAATAAATCCAAGAATCCTCTCAAGGACTTAAGGGTAGCTCAAGACACACGGACCTCCCGATACATTTCTAATACGAGTCTGCCAAACACTCCTTCCGGATCCTCAAAAACTATTATTCCTCGCCGTCTAGCATAAAACCCTCGCGAACGCTCGAACTCCTCCGTTCGGCCGGGATAAAGCCCGATAATTAAAACGGAGCAAAAAGATTTCGCGTCGCGACGATTCCGCCACCTTTTCTTTTTGTCAGCGGGCTGCTCCGGGAACACGGACGCGCGGATGCAACACGCCCGCGTTCCGGCTGCAGTTAATTTTCAACCCCCTACCGCTCCGGGATGGCTGCGCCGCGGCGCGCCGGGTTCGAGCTGCCGGGCGGTTATGCGGGGATAGGCGGAGAAGCGAAAAAGGAGGATATATAGGGGATGAGCGGCGAGATATGGCGGTGCAGGGGGGCGGGGAGGGGTTTGACGTGCTTCTGGCATGTCGATATCCCTGGAAATTTAATCATGCCGCTTCACTATGAACACTATGCGCCCGCTATATGGATATGATGCCTTCCGCTACCCGCGGAACGTTATACCGGCGAATTTGCATGTTTAACGCCGGTATCGGTTGCTTATGCCGGCACACCGGCGTGACATTAAATATAACGCCGACGCGCGGTCTAACGAACAAGGAGGTGGATCCACCCTATTTACATCTCCGGGGGCGGTTCGCGTTTGCATTCGACTCCGGATGCACCATCCGCTCGGCGCTGATGGATCACTCGTCGAACTCTCTCTCTCTCTCTCTCTCTCTCTCTCTCTCTCTCTCTCTCTCTCCCGCTTGCTTCCTCTTTCCAGCCGCTTGTCGATTCAATTTCAGTATTTTCATTCTTCGCCGCGCTCCTCGTGTATCGAATTTACTTGAATAATAATTCCTTTCCATCGCCGGGCCAAAAGGAATTTAAAAAAATAGTGGAAATTCAGGGTGGAGTTTAAACGGCTGATTTTTCTATCATGGAAACGAGTCGCGGTAATGGAAAGGGAATAATAATGATCCGAGAGGAGACACGTTGTACTAAATACGATTGGATATATCGACGGTGGTGCGAGCGATATTTTGTAATTGGAGTTGATCATTGTTCGGCGAACGAATGAGAGAACGCAGAGAATGCGAGGTGAGATACTGAGTGCATTAGACGAGTAAATAGTTCATGATAAAGATTCTACGCGGGAGTAAAATGCAAAGGGAATAATAATGATCTAAGAGAAAGAAGCCACCATATGAATATTTTATGATTGAAGGTAATAATTAATCAGTGAACGGAATAAAACAACCGAGAGCGAACGGGGGATACTCAGATATTAAGTACACGTGACGAGTAAATAGTCCATGATAATAAAAATTCACCTCTTACGCGGAGGAATCAAACCAACCCCCTAACGTTTACGATCCACAGGAATTCGACGTCAGAGAGAAAAATCCCGCGGCCGTCACGTGAACTATTATTTCGGTATTGGAAGGGATGCGTCGGCGTCGCTAACGAGCCGTAAAGACGGGCGCGGGACGAAAGATGGGACAACGGAGAGCAAAGGTGAGGGCAAAGGGGGCCACGAAGGGCGGCACTGCGAGCATGTCGCGAAGTTTAAACAGCTTAGAGGGATGTTGCGGCGCCCCCGATGCTCGGGGCGCCAAGTCAGCCGGAAACCTCTAATAGCCCTGTCTCGTCTACATACAAAAGGAGAGAGGGATGGGCGGCGGTGGGCAGGGAACGGAGGACAGACGGAGATAGAGTCCACAGGCGCACGGCGAACGCGGCCACAAAGGTGGCTGTATAGGTTGCACGGTTGTATCTCGCAGGGTATACGATAACCGCACCCTCGAGGTGAGTTTGAGGGAGACGTTCGGCCAGGTATCCCTACATTAGAGCCACCGCTAAATTCATAATACGCCGCCGGCTACGCGCGCCGTATCTCTTTCCTGTTTATAGAGCTGTCCCGCGTTCTGTCCCTTTTGAACCGCAAACTGGCGAGCGTTCTATCTTCTTCGGCAAAGAAGTGGGGAAAATATTTGTCGGGTATTATAGTCGCGGGGGTGGATCGCCGGAGCTCGGAACGTGTAATTAAATAAGATTAGTTCGTTTAAGCGAGATAATCTCGACTAGTAGCGCGCGGATTGGATCGAGATATCAAAGTTTGCGTTTCGATCTTTTAGGTTTACTGAAATATACGGGTTTTAGGGTATCTCGCGAAACGAAGTGTTTAAGGTTAATTAATCGCGCCGTGAATCTGGCATGGAGTATTGTGATTTCGTATTTTATTCAGCGAGATGCTCTAGCTCCAAAGTTCCCGTCCAATCGCGCCCCGTTTCCATTTCATTGGAATAAAACCCTGGAACGTGGTACGAACGCCCGAAGAAATCGCGCACCAGCAAATCGATGACGATTTACGACGAGCGTGATTGAACCACTAAAAAGGCGAGCCATCTCGTTGCGAGTGAAGTGCGCAGCATCTATACGGCAACGTAAACATCCAGCCTATACCGGCTCGTCTGCGTGATGAGATCGGAAAGTATACAGACGACTGCCCCCCCGTGAACGGTCTTCACCCCCTGTCGACTTTACTTTGCCACCGACAGTGGACAGGTTGTGTTTATCGTGAAAACACGGTGGCACGCTGTTGTGCGTGCGGTCGTGTAGCGGACGCGTGTGTTGTTTAAGGGCGTGTGCAGCCCTGCAACTTGATGGCGCACACGGCGTGAAGACGCGGGTTTTGATCGATAACATTTCCCGGTAATCACAAATCGTGAGATTGCCGGCGTAGCCTTGTCGGCCGACGCTATCGCGCAATGCTAGAAGCAAATTTTTACCGAGACACAATCCAACGATTACACGACTTCATTATCTCATTCCAAAATCTATAATACCCACGCTTGAGAACGTACTTAATAATTCATTCGTTCAAACCACAATTCATTCATCAAACTCTAATTTCCCCAATATCTCAATGAAACAAGTATAATTCCATAAATAATCGAGTTCCAAGGAATTAATATCCCCGCCAAATAGACCATATATAAAGGAACTCAAACTAGCCACGGATAACTAGCCCGAAAATAAATTTCCCTCGGAACGATTTACAACCCACCGGCGGCTAGCAGGAAGAGAAACATCAAACCCGCGCGAGAGGCGAGCCGCTCGCCTCCCGCTCGAAATCATCACGTCCATTTGTCCCGGCACTCGGGAACTCGGAAGAGTAATATTTTGCCGGGGTGGGGCGCGAGGATCAGAAACAGATAAGTCGAATGTTTTCTCATCGAGAAAACCGCGGGCCACTCGTCGGTCTGTCGACCACGTTTCATGCCCGGCCAGACTCGTCACCGTCAACCCCTTTCGCAGCCGAGGCCGAAAGCGTGCACTTGACTCGTCGCTGGCCCAGAACACCGCCCGCACCCCCGAAAGGCGCGCCTAACAGCCGAAGGTAACGCGAAGTAACGCCTCGTCCCCTAGCCGAGCTATTCCGGCTGCTGGCTCGCGCACGAACAATATTTGCGGAGCTCTTATTCCCGCACTTCCCAACCCCGTAAGCGCCGCTTCAACCGCCTCTCCCGCCGCGCTCCCTGGCCGAGCCAACGTTTCTCTCCCCTTCAACCCGCCGCCACCCCTCGTCGTGTGCACCGGCAACCACCTACCTATCTACCTAATAATGATTTTACGTTACGCCGTGCCGGTCCCCGGGGAATCCGACGGTGCCGCACCCTTATTGCACATGGCCCGCGCTTACGACGAAGGGAATACACCCGAAGGGGGAGGGGATTGAAAAGAGAGAGGACTGATTATCATTAGCAGCGCCAGTCCCAGAACACCAGCCGGTTTACTGCTTGACGCACGTACGCGGGCACGCCACCTCGACTCTGCTCTGGGATTTCGCTGCCACTGGGTTGCGGGGGTTGCTGGTCGGTCGATGATCGAGGATTTTCATTGAAGTAGTTAACGGAAAGATCTTGGAACTTGGGTTCTGGGAACTAGTGATTTGAGGATTATTTTGTTGGGGTGATTTGATGTTTGAGAGATGGGAATGTTTGTTGTTGTATGATAGAAGAAAGACAGTTTTATGTTATACTGCGAGGTATAAGATTCTAGAAAGAGTTTAGAGGGTGGTTATCTGAGAGCATTACGGCGAAGGTATACTAATCTAAATTCGTCAGGGATCTTCCGAAAGAAATTAATAAGGAACATGAAAACCGGACATTTTCAGGGACAAAATTTAAAGGGACTTTCCAGGGAAATCAAAAAGATAAAGGAGGGTGAGCGCTGGACCTCGTTCCACGGTAATGCCGCGGCAAGCGTACCGTGAACGGCATCGGCCGCCGGGATCGCTGAATTTTTCATCCCCCTTGAATAATGAATTAAATGTTCCGTGGCGACCCCCGAGTAGGCTGGGTGCGTGAAGGTGGACAGAGGACTAGCGAACGACACGGTCCCATAGGCTGTTACGAGCCTACGGAAGTGACCATCGCTTTGTATCCTCTTTCGCCGAGTCCTTTCTTCGGTTGTTCCAGAAAGGAGGGTGAACGGGAGGAGAAGGGGGGGTTGGGTGGCGAATGGCAGTCACAGCGACGAAGAGGAGCAGGACGAGGAGGAGCATGGGGGAGGACAAGGTGATAATTTGATAAGACATTGGGAGGGTTGCCATGGCGACGATACAAAACCCAGACCCCTGACTGGAACCTCCTTCGGGTGTTCTCGCTCGCTTCCACCCTCGAAGGACCTACTCCTTCTTAAGACAGCGTCGCTCCATCAGCTTGGAGAGACATCCGAGTGTCAAGTGTCCCAACACCGTCGCCCATTCAGTCGGGGCTACCTAAGGGATGCCACCTTGTCTGGTCTTGAACTTCGGACGGGGACGAGCTGTCGATGGCAAACAACCCCGGGAAATGTTTGCCGTGACACATCCCTCGCAAACTTCTCGGTTTTCTATTAATATTTAGTGATCTCTGTGCTTCAACTGTATCTAGGAATTTTTCTATTTGCGAACGATTGCACTGGAGAGATAAAAGGTTGAGAGGTTTGAGGGTAGATAATATACTAAACTAGAGAATTCATATTTTCCAAGTTATTAATAATAGTTTCTTATGGAGATGTTTATGTTCAATGGTTGTATAGGAACCAGAATAAGGGAAGAATTCATTTTCCTGATTAACTGCCGCGTTTCAGTGACAACCTTGTATCGATTGCGGTTCGTGGAAACCTTGGCATGAATTGCTTGAATTTTTACGCTCGTCCCCGCGTTTCCCACGAATATAATAGGAGGTTTGATCGCGGAGAGGTAATACGAGACGATGCACTTCTGGAAAAATCCATACACGAGATATTTATTTCCGGGGGACCTGTCCGTGTTTCCCACGGACGATTCTCGTCATAGATAAATTCCATTCGAAGATTGGGGCAATGTCACTTCTCCGCCGTGAGTGGGAAGAGAGAGCTTCACGACGAAGGAGGACAGAGCGATGACCAACCCCGAAAGACATTACGATTATTACCGAACGGAGCTCGCAATGAGGGGTGCTCGCCACCCCTAAAATGCACTGGCCACATGTGCCACGATCCGGCGGGATCCTCTTGCCTCACGGCAAGACTCCGTCCAGACGGTTAACTGCATTATTTATCGTACGAAGTTGCTCTGCTAATTGATCCACGCCATCCCCGGCAGCGATTAACGGGGACGGGGATTCTGGAATTGCGCGATTACCGACGTGGCGAGTCGACGAGCGTCGTTTCACATTTTTTCACGTACTCAGAATTGCCGTACATCAATCACATTGTCCAAAGAACGGATCGATCTTTTTTATCTGATATGTACTGATAACTTGTCGTTCCTCGAATCTCATCGATGGTTCCGAACGCCAAATGAAAAAGCGAAATATCACTCACCGGTGTGAATATAGGTGTGCTTCTTCATGTCGCTCTTCTGATGGAATCTCTTCCCGCAAAACTGACATGGGTACGGTCTCGTGTCCGAGTGTATCAGTAAATGGGTAGTCAAAGTGCTGGAACGCTTGAACCCCTTGCCGCACTGCTTGCACTCGAACACCTTCTCCGCGGAATGCACGGCTCTGTGTTGCGTCAGGCTGATCTCGTGGCCGAAGGTTTTGTTGCAGAGCTCGCAGGCGAACGGTCTCTTGCCGTTGTGAGATCTCCTTGCGTGCACCTGAAATTACGATTAAGAGCCCTCTACAAGTTGAATACACCACGATTTCGATAAAAACACTACGATACTATCCACTCTCCAAAATTCTCCACGTATTTCTCATTCCTCGTTTCCCAATTTCGAAACGTTCACGTAACACGAAACTTCCGATCTCAACCTCCTCCGCTCCATCGCTCGATCCAACCAAAGAATTACAAACAAGAGATTCGCAGATCCTCCGAAGACTCACCTCGAGACCATGCGGCGTGCTGAACATCTTGTCGCACTTGACGCAGCTGTAAACATCGCCTAGCGGGTGGGTGTGATGCAGCCCGTGGCCGGTGTGGGTCGAGTGTAGGCCGGGGTGGGCCGGGTGGACGCCTCGCAGCAGCGGGTGCAAGTGCGGGGGTAACAGATGATGAGGCAGCAGATGGGGGTGCAGGTACGACAGGGGATGATGGGGATGAGGCGGCAGCAGTCCACCTTGAAGATGAAGGGGCGGATAGAGCATCGTGGAGCCGGGCGGCGGAGGGTGCGCGCCGATCGACGCGGTGTCCCGATGGGGTGAGGCGTTCTGCAGGTGAGCAGACGGAGGGTCAGGCCTCAGCAGAGCGGAGACGCTGAACGTGTCGCCGGACTTCTTGGGCGGGTTCGAGGCCGGCGAGGTAGCGATGCTCGTCGGCGACGGCGAGGAACGGGGCGGACTCGATGCCTGATCGCGGTCATCTTCGTCGCCGACTTCTTCCACGTCGACGTCCACTTCTTCGTCTTCGACGTCGACGTCCGCCTCGCCGTCCCGCCGATCCGACGGCGGCGAGTCTGGACACGGCGAGTGAGACGGCGACGGACTCCTGGTTGCCGGCGAACCGACTAGACGACCCACTCCGAACGAAAGGCGTTCTGGAAGAAGATCGCAGAATTGTTTCGTATATTCGATTTGTTTACTTATCGGGAGAGAGCTTTTAATTAGTTTCATTACGATTGCTGGAGATTACTGCTGGAGATTTATTGTTAATTATTCGCCGGTTGATAACGGGATTTAGGGTTTAGTGTAAGTGCGCGATTATTTTGGGGATTACATGGCGATAAATTGAAAATAGGAGTTGGTCGAAGTGGAGCTTCGTATCGGCGAGCCTTGAACGGCTTCTAATGATTGTAACGATTCGACTCGGAGATTATTCGGTGTACAATGCGTGATACGGAATAAAAGAATCGCGAGATGGTAGAAACTTTCTACAATCTTGTAATTAGATTAGTTCTGGAGAAGTTCCAGGAGTAGTCTACGACGAACGTCTCGCTACGAATGAAAAATGACGAAATCGTTTGGATGGCAAATTAATTTCTCTTATACGCAGTAAGCAACATTGTCTGATAATCACGCCTTTATCATCGCCAGGGGATTAACAAAATCTGAGACAATTAAGATTGACGCGACGATTCCTCGGACACCGAGGAAGCCGGGAAAAAAGAAGTAGGAAAGATAGGTGCAGGGGGAAGGTTGACAAGTCACGTATAGAGGACACGTGAAATAGGAGACACGCCGGGAAGGATGCAGGATAAGGTAAATTAGGTTTCCACCGGCGGAAGAGCCCGGCCGAATGAGATTTGAGTCACGTACCGGCTCCTTTTTTCTGACTGATCTGACGGAAGGGTACGGAAGGCTAACGAGCCGCCGCGATGAAAAATCGAAGCTTCCTCCACACGTTTCCCTCCTGTGCACGCCTCCGAATCCAAAATCCAGCAAAATTCCATTGAGACGTCACGAAAGATAATCTTGCCTCGGCCGCTCGGAATCGCGAGCCAGAAGCGAGATCGATCGCTCGATGGGAGAAGGATTAACTTTCGTAAATATAGCAGGCCACTCGTCGCGGCTACTCCACTCCACGAGTGCAGATAAACCGAGCGAGGAATTTAAATCTGAACAATAGTTGCGGGCGCGTCGCCGATCGATCATCGGACTCGATAATCGCCGGAGTGGCGACTTTTATTGGCGGGGCCAGAGCCGACGTCGTCTCGGCGCGGCCGAAAATCGTGAATGGTATTTCTAATAATCGTTGCCGGTCCCGACGGTCGTGATTTACGAGGAGGTTCATACCGGATCGTGTCATTGAAGAATCAAAGGGGGGCTGCGAAAGGGGGCGCGCACCCTCCGCAGCGGTGATATCAATCGAACGATCGCTGGATGCACGGTGTACCGCCCAGTATATTATATTTATAATCCGTACGCGTGACACGCGGTCACGTGCCTGGCTGTATGATGCACCGGCGCTCGGTTAATCGCGTTTAAAGCTCGCCACGATCCCCGGTGGAAGGGCCCGATTATTATCGCGTCTCCCGGTGGCCTCGCAATCGAATCAAAATACGACAGGAGTCTCGGCAGGCCGCTCTAATGTAATGAGAAACGCCCGCGAACGCGTCCACCGGCGAAAAGAACTGCGGCAGCGTGTGCGAGGCTACGGCGGGAAGTAATTGTTAACCGGGGGCGTGGATTGAACAAATTTCCCACCTTCCAAGGGACCGGAGACATATTCTTTACCGTTATAATGTGTCTCGTTCGGTTGGTTTCATCCGTCGAATCATGTATTTCCGAGAGAAATAAGGATTTATCATGGGACTTGATGCAATTTTGGAAATGTTATATATAGAACAGACGAACGTCACTCGAATATTACTTAAAGTTTCCTTTCTCTGAACCGATAGATTAAAGATTGCACGAGGGACACGTGACGATCATTTCAACCGTCCCCAAATTTTCTCTGTTTTATCAACGGAGATAGCGGCAGTAGATGGTAATCGGTTACAAAATGTTAATACTCTATTTCCGTGGCTTTCCGAGTGAAATCATGATACAAGTACAGATTAATCTGTGCGCGGCGTCTGTTGTCCGAGCAGATCGCTTCGATTCGAGATTGAAGAGCTTGCTTTTCTTGACAGCTGGCTCATTAACAGGCTGCCGATAAATATAATGTTAACACTTGATTAAAAATACCACGGACGGTGATCACAACAATGTTCGGCGAGTAAATTTCGACGCTTCGCGGGCGAGATTGCGATCGATCGGGAAACGATTACGCGAAATCTTGAATGAGACGCGCGAGCGCGAGCGCGCGCGCTGCGGTGAAATCGCGGGAAGCGAAAAGGTGGCGCGCTAAAATGGAAAAGAAAAAGGTGAAGGAAGTCCGGACAGATGTGTGACTCGGGAACGACATAGGAAGAACTGCTTACGCAAATGCCACGTCTGGCCCCGCTGGAATGCGGTAAAAACCGTGCGGTGCAAACCGGCGAGAAAAAGCATCGCCATTCGTGCCGACCGACCGACCGTCCGGCAGATGGGTTACTTTGGTCCGGGTTCGGCAGAGCTTGCACACGCTCTCTCTATCTCTCCCGTCCCTCCCATGTACGCAATGCGCTCACGTGAGCGTACATCTGGAGCTGCCTCATGGATGATTCGCTTCACGTTTCCAGAGACGTTCCAGTATCGCGAACGCGAAGAAACTTTCGAAAAAATATCGCCGCGAGGAACCGCGTCTCTCGGGGTTGTTGTTTTATGAGAACGGAAGCCATCGGTGTTTTATAATGTGGGACACAGGGGCTGGTTAGAAGGAAACGAGCGGAAAAATCTACTCCCGGAATTTCCATGCCGCCTGAGAGCAGTTTTAGTCTCTTACAACGAACACGTTGATTTTTCGATTGAGGATATTGTTTTTTGGATGATTTTAGCTTCGTCGCTCTCTTGTGTTGAATTATAGATCTAAAGATGCTGAGATAGATTTGTATATTGGTTTATAGAAATTGGAAATTCTTTCGAATCAGTGAGGCTAAAGTGTTCAGTGGTTAACAACTGTGCTACAGCTGGTCGCGTAAACGTTCGACTAATCCAGGAAACGATTCGCTAAGAAATAATTTGACGGTAAAAGGAAACAATCTTTAGATTACCGTCGGCCGTAAACACGATGCAATTCGTCGAACGGCATCTAGCGAGCCGGATTTGCCTGGAAGTAGCAAGATAATTTACAGAGACGCAACGATGGATCCGCAAGTAGCATCAAGGAGTCGACTCGTGACAAGGGATGACAATGACGGCGATGCCGAAGATGCTTGTGGACGTGGATTAATAAAGGAAGGCCAAGCCGGGGGAACAATTAGATCGAGTTAACGGGCAACTTTAATCTTCTGTCGTCCGTCAGTCGTTTACTGCGTAGCGATCTGCCGCTATTAAAGCCGTTACACACTTCACCGTTCTGGACCCCTTCCGTCCTGCTCGCCGGACGAAAGAAACGCTGACGACTTGCGCCTCAAAGGCGGCACCAACCGGCTCGCCGATGTGGGTGTTTTCAAAAACGGATTTCTCATCCTCGCGTCACTGCCCGTTTAAACCTAATCCTGTCCGCGAACGGCGGAGCATTCTCGTAAGAATGTTCGACGGGAAAAAGGAGGACGAGTGACGAAGGGCTCCAGCATCGATGGAAACCACGAGGATTACCAGATTCCCGAGGAAGATACCCCGAAGCTGCCGGACCACTATGTCAACGATCCGTCGCTTTCACCAGGCTCTCATTGCCCTCTGCTATCAATCAAAACTATCCTGTCCCGGTCAGAGAGAATTCGTAATTGAAGACAGATTTATGAGCGAACGCCCGGTATACCCTGTTACTTCGCTGACCGAATATCAATTATTTAATTGGACGTTGATGGAGAACCTTTGATTCGCGGACGGCGTACAATGTTCTCTATCTAAAACCTTGTACGATATAATAAACGATACGATGTAATAAATATAAACAGTTTTAACGATATCATCTAACCTCGGGCGAAATCTATATTTAAGATACAATCGATAAAAGAAGCAAATATCCGAATGATTTAATATAATTGTTATATATTCTCGAATAAATTCCGTCGCGACGTTATTTTAATAAATGATCAAGGTACTTGAGAGCCCACCCCATAAGTTAAGGGTTAATTTTCGCTAGGAGCCCGCGTGATTGAACGAGCCCGAGGAAACCAGGAGGCGACTGGAACGGCTCAAGCCGACGCCAGGGGAGTGCGCGCAGCCTGCTATAGGTGGACGTGACAGCAAATGAATGGCCACGTGCACTGGGAAGGAGTCGGAAGAGGTCGGTTGTATGCGCGAGCGTTTAACATGACAAGATGTTACTAATTCAGGGTAGGTAGAACTGAGAGACCGACCGTCGTACGAGCACAAAGGGGCCGACGGCACCGAATCCCTGTACTGCGCCTCTAATCTGCTCCAATTGGAACGGTAGGAGTTAGAAGGGCCGATGTCCCTCCGCGGGTATGACGCGTGCTACCATTTATCCCAATCATCGGACGACCGGTCGTTCTTAACGATCGACAAATAAAAACTACTCGTCATCCGGGCTGAGGAGGAAGCCGAACGTCGCAAGCAACCGTTCATCTACACCTTTGCCTCGATCGGTCGGTATGGACTTTGTCGTATTAAAACACCATTACACAATGCAATTCCTAATTTCCTGGACCGACATCTTAGAATCTTAAGAACTTAATTTTCATTAAATTTTATAAAACTGTATCGATTTGTCGAGCTACTGTCCGAGTTATCTACAGAAGCTCCTAACGTTCAAGAAGTCTGCTACGACTTTGAAATCAGGAATAATGAAGCTATATAATTATAGTTCGATATTGAAGTACTGAAATTAAATTAAGTTTCCATAGAGAAAGATAATACAGTCTATGTCAATGGAACAATCGAGAGTCTTCAAATTCTGCAACTCACCTGAATGACTCTTGGACAGAGACGGCAAGCTCGTGACATCCGCGGCGTTCCCAAAAGGCGCCCACAGTCTGGGGAACATTAAACGAACGTTGCATCCGCCTGAAACAAGAGGAAGAACCACCATGAGACCGTCCGCATCGTCGCGGGACCTGATTCTTACGTTACAGGGAAGAGCGAATGGTCGAGCAGCCATCGGGACGTTTCACGCATCATTATTCGCGCCGCCGCGAACGCGAGAGCGACGTCTCAAGCCGAACGAAATTTAGTATTCCCTTTCCGTAGGAGAGATCAACCCCTCGACAAGAGCGTCTTTATTAGAAAGAAGGGAGACCCTTCTCTATTTATCAACCTTGGCCATTACTCGCTCTCTTTCCGGCTGCATTCCAATCCGCGGCATCCGCCATTCGTTTCCCGGGGGCTGCTTTTTGATCGGCGGCGATAGCAGCCCGGAATTCGAACTCTCGCGACTGCAATCCCGCGATGGAGGCGAATCAAAGTGCACCGACGACCCGAATTCTCCCCGTCGCAACGAGATAAGCTCGATGCTCCCCGAACGACAAAGGAGACGTCCGCGAAACGTAGAGCGATCCTGGAACCCGTCGAACTCCGATGACTTTCCGGCTTATCGTCGCAATTGCGTTTCTCGGAATCGGCACGGTCGGCCAAGAACCGATTAAAATCGAACGGTATCGGTGCACTTATTCGGTGAAAAAAGGGACTCGGTGGAAGGGAGAGAAAAAGGAGCGAAGAAATGAAATCCGTAATCCGGGCAATATAGGACCGGCCGGGATAATCTGAGATAGCGGACAGAGATTAGCGCGCCACGCCGCAAAGGCTATCTCATTCTCGCAGGATTATCAGAAATAAATCATATTTTCCTATAAAGCGAGCACACCACGCGGCCCAGCTAGATAAGATGACCAGGCGGCGGCGGCGGCGGAGGCGGCCGGGGTATAACAACATTGATACCGCGGCCCGTGTGTACACACGATGCAGGTAACGCGTGTTTGTTGCCGCGTAGCATCGCCGATATCGGCGTTTGCCCGCCTTTGCGACGCTTATCCTGCGCGTCTCCTCGCTTTTCGCGGCTATCTTTCGGTCGTAAATCTATAAACGGTAAATCCTAACAGCGTGATTTCCGCAGGAACAACGTGCAAGCGATTCCTCGGCGTACACCTTGCGCGTACGTGTCGTAGGTTCCTATTTTTCCGCGGCGCGATAGATGGGGATTAGCGGTGCATTATCGTCGTTGCGGTGTTAATCTGCAACCTTGTTGCGAGAACGACGAGCGAAAGGGACGTTCACATTTGCGGTCGGACGATAAAGGAGAAATTAGAATTATCTGCGAAACGTTTAAAGAAATCTTCGCTTATCGTTGCAATAACTGTACCGTACTTTACGTGTTTATTGAAGATTCCGGAGATTAGAATTCGCAACATTTTTCCTATCTTCCTGAATTAGGATTAATACTCGTACAAGGTAAATCCCTAGAGTTCTGATGCAAGCTAAATAGAAGAGCCTTCGCGGTTGAATCGCTAACTGGATACAATCAACGGCGAATCAAAAGACCCACCCCCCAAACGAGACTCTAAGTACATCCTCAAGAAACCACCGACCCTCTCCTGCCCATCACCTGGCAATTACCGGGTTAAATCACTTAGGCCGAATCGTGTCGACAGGCAGGCCGGGTTGATATTATTGCGTTAGCTATTAGACCGATTAGCAGTATTAGTATAGGCAGCCGTCTAATGCCGTTTCATCCCCTCTTCACCTGTTGAACGGCGGTGGTGGTCGTGCGCCCTTCACGCACCTGCAAGCGCCCACGCAGATATACACGCAGGAGGAGCACGAATGCCACAGGACACGCGTCTCGACGCGGTCGTGTTGGTTTCACGCGGCCGTACGGGAGGACCAATGGTGGTGGCCCGTGTTCGGGACCACCGATCGGTGCAACGCCGGCGAAAAGAGAGAGCGAGAGAGAGCGACACGCGTGCAGGCACACGCACACGCACACACGTGACGGGGGCTCAGGTGTCGGCGCGTGAATTCAAGGGCGTGAACGGTGCAAGCGCGGTGCAGGGATAATAGGCAGGTAATAGATAGCATGATGACAGGCGACAACGGGATGAATGTCAGGGGGTGAGACGCGGATACGCGCGGGGGATGCAGGAACGATTGGTTTTCATGCGATCGGGGGAAACGGGATTCTGTTACACGCTGCATTTCATTCTTGGATATGATGCTTTGGGGTTGTCGCTGAAGATTACTTTGAATTTGAGGATTACTTTCAACGCGCCGAGGAAATTTTATGGAATTTCGATTGGAGACTAACTTTCTTGCGTGGCTCCCTTTGGTGTGTCGATTGGAATTCTATGGCGAGTTCTTGTTAAGTTTATTAATTGAGCGCTGGGGTTGAAAAGAATCTTGTGTTATGGATTTATGGGGTGCTTATGGACGAAGATGCTAATGTAAAAGTGTTCTTAAATTTTATGAAACTAGAGATGAATAATAATTATTAGTATCGAATGAATGTTTAGCTGTTACAAATCAACCCCATATAATCTCATTATCCTTAACTCGTAACCTAGAATGATCAATCCGCTGATTGAAAATTCGGTTTAAACGTCGCGTTACATCGGATGCTATCAAAATTTCAAAATACAGTAAATCGAAGTATTCATTAAAACTAATTTTAAAAGCAATGAATA
The DNA here is from genome assembly GCF_051020985.1 of Nomia melanderi. Classification (NCBI taxonomy): domain Eukaryota; kingdom Metazoa; phylum Arthropoda; class Insecta; order Hymenoptera; family Halictidae; genus Nomia; species Nomia melanderi. The sequence goes on from NC_134999.1 coordinate 37,520,875, forward strand.
CCGGCGAAAATCCACGCTGATCGCCGGAGGATTGACGGTCTAATTTATATTTCTATCTGAAATCAATTAACCTGTCTCGCTTCGCACGCATTCCGGGCTCTGACAGCCCTCGAAATCCCTGCCCGTTTGACAGGTCCGAGCGGCGACGTAACTGCGATTTCAAATCACACGCACCTGATCTAATTTAGCGACGCGCGTCGAACGGCAATTCCATCGGCGCTCCATAATTAATAATCATCGTTACCCTTACCGTCGGTTTCCACGGGTAGCTGCGGGTTCTCCTGCAGGTTCTCATTGTTATTCGCTTCCGGAGACAGCGCTTGTTGATGCACCAACGCGGACGCCTGTTTCGGCTTGACAACGCGGAAAGCGGACGCCTCGGCGACACCCCTGCGCGAAAAGTCCAGAGGACCCACCCCTACAGGCGAGTGTTGCTGCTGTACTTCCATCATCGTGCTCGGTCAGCTCGATCACCGTTTTTAAAACAATAGTGCCTTCACTGTACACGACATCCGCCCCCTGGACCCGCGACCGTCTTATCACCACCGACCCGAGTGTCAATACAAAACCATACACCCTCTCCTTCCTCGAGAATCTACCAACAACAAAACACGTCTGTCCGTAATCTCCTCGGATCCCTGTCACTGACACTGTTCCCCTTCGATACCTCCGATCCTCCACCCCTTCATCAGTCCAGTTTCATCGGAGACGAGCTTCAACCACCCCTCCGGTCGATCGTCAATGTAAAATGACAACCGTCTTCCAGTTTCGGAATGTTTTCAATGTACGTTCACTGCGGTTCTATTCGAAAAACACGACGTATCTCTCGTAGAACGATGTTCCGGCTATCGGTAGACACTGATTTCCGTGCGGCCCATCGGCCGGACAGGTCAGGAACGGCGAGCACCGTCACCCGGGGATGTGAGAGACGTTATAGCGGGTGCCTCGACGCCGACTGCTGTTAACGGGTCTGATAGCGGAGGAACTCCCATGCGATGACGGCCGAAAGTCGCGAGTTAGGCTGGCGAGAAAGAGAGAAGGGATGACGGAAGGGGGGGAGAAAGAGAGAACGCCGCGCGGACGTTCGGCTCCGCGGCGAGCGAAAGGTGGGAGAGAGATAGAGGGACGCGGAACACCCACACAGACGTTGGATGCACGCCGGGATTTTCGATGGAGGCTCCGCCTACCGGCCACGCCTCCGTTGTCCCTACTCCACCCCCACGGTACCACTCACCATAGCACCGACGAGGCACACCGACTCGCCGCTTTGGATACCGCCGCGAGACACAAACGAACACCCCGGCGTGCCCGGCTAGCGCGATACCTCGACCGCCGTACGGTGTATTGGTGGCTGCACGTAGATACAAGGGGGATGTGTTTATCCGTTTGCCAGGTGGCGGCGGACACCGGGGGTTGCGCTGGGGCAGGCGACTGCACAGACACACGGCGACGAACGCGACGCGACGCGACGCGAAGCGCCTCTCTCTCACCTCCGGCCAGCAGCATTATGTGGAACCACTCGACCACCCTGATTCTACTCTTGACTCCACTGATTGATATTTGTGCGCGCCCCCGCTCACGCGCCGGAAATAAATGTAGATGACCGGACCGTTTATGTTCGAGCGAGAACGGAAGGTGATCTGGAGGAACTCGGCTGTTTGCCGGTGTTTATGGGCTTCGAGCAGCGGAGAAGGGTTTTTACCGTTTCCACCGGAAAGTTGGGATTTGTATTGGAGGGTGGTAGATTAAATAGGTGGAGTATGAAGGAGAGTTTAAGGAATGAGAATCTTTGGAGCAAATTGTATTTATCGGTAGAGGATTTTGAAGATATCTGGAGGTAAGGGGGTTGAATGGGAATTTCATTCTGATTGTGATTGTATTGCTTTAGTCGATCGCATAGATTGGTGAATTCGTTCTTCGAGGTTTCTGGCCAGAAAGTTTTTCTAAGAGTTCGTCACTTTGGTAAGAGTGTAAGCAATTTTCTCGCGAAGATAGAGCAGCCCAGCGACACCCCTCGGACAGTCTACGCCCAGAAGACGACGATGCGAATGAGTGAGTATGATTGATGCGGTTTGTCGTTCTCTCCTGACGCCTAACATCTCGTCCTGCTTCGTAACTACACTCCTGACGACACTCTGTTCTTTTATGAGCTTGCCTCCTTCGAGGATAAGCCTCTTACCGTTCAAATGGGGGTGAGTTCGAAGAGGAATTGTGGAGGAACGATGCAATTCAAATTTTTAATAACTTTCAATAGATTCCTCAACTAAAATCAACTAAATTGGTCTAGAAATAATAGCCTGCGTGTCTAATTACATCGTCTGCTGTAAATATATTAAACGTTAATTCAATATCACTAGATTATGACACAATATTTTATCAGAACTCAAAGTAGAGTGATAAAAACATAGCGTAATTGATACACTCGTATCTAATTATTATACTGGAAGTAAGTTCTCAGTACAACGACCCTATTTCAAGTACAAATAGTCGAAATAAATTCCTATTGCTGGTCGATTGTTCCTGTTTACGAGAAGAACAACCGACGTGGAAAATTCTTGGCCGACGATAACCCGTCCAGACCGTGAACAGCATGCAATAAACAGTTAATCGCTTAAGCTGTAGATTGCACGGATGACAGTCGTTCGATCCCGACTCCGTCATAGATCCCAGTTCGAAATAGTGCGTAATTGGAGTTCGGTAAGGCCGAAAATCTCGAAGAGGACTCGATATTATGGTGACGAATCGCCACCCAGGAAAGGACACGGCGGTGGCGGAAGGTGGGAATCACGTGAGCTGCAATGACAACTGCGCACTCGCTTCGAATTCCTTTCCCGAGAAAATCGATGCATTCTTCAAACTCTCCCAATCCTCGAATCATCGATAATCCCATACCTCTGTATTTTTTCCCCGACTCGCTCGCTCTTCTCGCCGGGAAGAAAGAGGGACGAGCCGAATTAATGCGACGTGATTGATGCAACGGATGCAATTTCCGCATACCTCGGTGCTCTTAAGCGCTGATAATACGGCTCGCGTAAAAATTCTATGGCCCCCGTGGTCTGTCCCGTAGAAAAACAAGGGAACGCGTTTATTCGAGCTTTCCATCCAGTGCGTTATTTCAAGAATAATTCGCTGAAAACTGTCGGACTATTTCGTGAATTCGAGAGTATATCTTAACGTAAAATATGATAGGGATCTTGATACGTGATCGAGAAGTATGTTGTTTGCATGTTTTCAATCACAACCGATCATATTTTCCAAATCGATTGCGAGAACAATATTACAAGATGTTAACCAAATGAAAGAACGCAGAAAACTCTTGAGTACACACTAGATAAAATCGATAATACCTATTTCACGCGAAATTATTTGCTTTACGATAGTGATCATAGAGAGATAGCGCTCGGAGAGAGAAAAAAAATGGTACTTGTCCCGGGGAAAAATCAGAGCAATGGCTGTCACATGGGGAAAAAATTGTCCACAAATCCAAGCTGAAATTAAAGTGCAATCATTCTCGGGGAAGCGAGGAAAAAAGCGCTTTATCGGTCTCCTTATTCACGGGCATGGTATTAATGTACAGATCGGCCGAACCTGCCCATGTTTGTTTGCACAAGTATATACCGGACGTGATTTACAGGCTGCAAGATAACTTAATCCATCGGCACACAGATGGACATCTACGAGCGGTGTAGCGGTCGTTAAGTACGTCTCACACCGTCGCGACAGTTGTTCGTCGAATCGTCGGGCATTGTCTGTGATAGCATAGCCTCCGATCCATCATGCTCACAACACGAGCCACTTGAAAACCTACAGAGAATCTCTACGGACAAAGAGACTGTGAAATCGTGTTGATATATACCTGAACACATCTAGATGCTTATCGAGGAATAAAATGCTCTTATAAAAATTCCTCGGTGTATTTTAATTGCATTAATCCCTTGTCTTCTTTCGAACCTGAAGTATTCAACATTATGAAGAAGTAATTAAATAACGATTAGATATTAATGGCCCGATAGGAGAAGACGGCATTTATTTCTTGTTAAGTTTTATGGCCGGATAATCTTGCAGAGTATCACCGTCGTCAAAATGTAAAGCAAGGGAATTTAGACTTTCATTTTTCATTTATAACATCTAGTACGGTAGACCGAGGCGAATCGAATTCGTTCAGGTTTAACAGCGAAACACTAATAGTTGAAACTGACAATGAACATTTCTTTTTATAAATTTGTCATTAATAGAATATCGGTGAATACAATATTTAAAAATGAGAAACCTTTGTTTCATATAGAAAAAACTGAAGATCCAGTTCACCCAGCGAGGCGATTCGCCTCGCTCTACCACTTTGATTCTTTAATGTACAATATCATTCCTTCCGACGAATCAAATTTAATAAAATTAGTGGCCACAAAGGACGAACGGACGCGTCGTTCCACTGGCGAATCGTGTCCACCTTGACAAAGTAGTTCAATGTGCCGGATACAGGGGACGGAGCGGCTGGCGCCACGAATTTAACACTTGATTGTCCCGTCGAACAATTGTTTCGCCGGTATTATAGCAGCTTCGCTCGTGGTCTCCTCGGACGGGCAGACGGGTGTACGGCGCACGAGTGAGTCACTCCTCAATCAAGGAGAAAACATATTAGCGATTGTCTTTTACCAATTGGTGCCGATGTGGGTGATGGTTATCGCCGGTTTGAAAACGATACGTGTGGAACGCCGAGGGCACCAATAAATTCGTGATATTGCTCACGGGCTCGTAGTGGAACGCATGCTGCGGCATGTGGGCAGAGAACGCGTGCGTGCGTGCGTGCGTGCGTGCGCGTGTGCGCCGACGAAACCCGAAGATTACGTATCAAACGCAGATGGACCCCTGCGGGTAGGCGAACGATCGTTTTAAAGTAAACGTACGCTATCTGGAAACGGGTGGGTCGTAATTGGGAAGAATTGCTCTGAATTAAACCGATTAATCCGGGATCGCTCGATGAATCTCGCGTTGCCCTCCTATCGACCGATCGGTGATTTAGCGATCATCAGCCAGTCGATTTCGAGCCGATACGCCGAAAACACGGTAGCGTTTTAATCGATAAACGTCTTTCACTGACGAGCATAACGCGACGGAATGAATCAGTGGGACTGTTTTAATACTTCCGTCGAAGAGTTTAATAACGACGGACCGATGACGCGGAACGTGACTAAACAGAACTGTTCCGCGAATATTGCTGATTATTTGACAGATAACTCGATGGCAGAGGTATCTACAGAATTTTGATCGTTATGTTTCGATAGTGATTAGGTGCGAAATCTGAGGTGGACCATTCTGTCGAATACCATAGGCGAAATAGAACCTATTACTATATTCATTATATAATTCTTAATATATAGAGCCTGTAAATATATTTGATATACTCCGATATCTTCTGCTCGATAACATATTCGAGTATTTTATTCAAGCAGTCTTCGCCGTTCTTTCGACACCCCGTTGCTCTAATATTTAACACGTCCGAGGGACATATTCGCGGACCGAATAACAATGAACGTCACGAGGTGAACGGACGTCGAGCAGAAATTTCGAAACCGATAATTCCGCTCGATGATCATGCATAACGGGACAAATAATGTCAACAACATTACGAGTGCATTAACGCAGCTTCCCCGAATCGCTGTCGCTTATCTAATCTCTCCACGAGATCGGTGGGAAACCGACGCGATTTAAATCCGCGAAGATCGATGGATTTCGACGTCGAGGCGGCGATACCGTTCGCGCAGACGAGCGCGCGCGGGGATCAATTAAACCGGGAGTCATTGATCACGGCGGCGGCGGCGGGGCCGTTGTTCCGACGAAAACAGTGCCGTTCGGCTTTTGCGTGGTTAGCTCGCGATGGGAACAAAGCTTTTCAGCTGAGTTCGCCTCGCATCATTCGCGTGACTCGAGGAATCATTATCGGCACGCTGGGTTACTGTAACAGCTAAACAAATCAGCCGCGCGACCAATAATCGGGAGGACCCAATGAAAATCGGGGAACTCGCTGTGGCTGTTCGAAGGGGTTCTACTCGATGATATCGCGTCCCTTTCGGAAGACACTGCAATTGTTCATGACAATGATCTGTCGACGTGACATTTCTTCTCTATAAACTCAATGACTGACGGAACGCAGTGAGATTCTTATTTCAATCGAACAAAATCGATAGAAGTCGTTAAGAGAGGAACCAAACGTCGCGATTGGTAACATCTGCATGAAAGTTAAGTATCCACTGACACATTGAACGCATAAAATCCTTGTGGCAATCAGGGTATCAATGATTCAACAAGGAGAACAAGGAGAGCGATTAATGTTCGATTACGGAAGGACAACACGACAACAAACAGCCGGCAATTAGATCCAAATAGAGGCATCGAGCCATGAAGCCGTCGCCAATGTTCGATTAGATTTTCATGGAAGAGTGTTTTTCATATAGACACGCCTTGACTCCCGTACGATGGGAGCTGGCATATGGTGTGCACCGTTGTGCCGTTTCCACTGTCGACAGAGGGAGAAGGGGGCCAGTGGTTCTCAGCGGAACGAAAGAGAGAAAGACAGAGAGAGAGAATTGCCTTAACGCGGGACAAACGAGCGTGACCAGGGTCGGGGGCGCGTATGGGGGACTTTCACGGTGAGTTTCCACGGGGTATGCAATCCCCCATAATATACAGACATATGCACCGACAGCGAACAGCTATCCACCCTCGTGGATCCCCGCGGACTGATATTTAGGGCCGATATTCATTAGCAGTTTCACGCCGGACGACGGCGGAAAAGAGAGGGTGAGAACGATAGTAACAGAGACGAGAACACGAGAGCTGACCTGGCTGACGTCTCCCGATGATAACCGTTCAAAAGGGTACTTCGATACCCCGTAACGTCACTCCCTACGCGCGATGATCTATGGTTTCGTTTTGGCACGAAGGAGAGAGGATCCAGATTGAGACATTTAGCCGGCCTGTAATCAGGGGGATGGTAAACATCGTTTTGAATTTATTGGTCGTCGACTGTCCATATGGATAGTGAACTTGTCCGACGATAATGGCGGAAGAATAAATTACAATACGAAGTTCCTGTGAATAATTTCATCATTGTCTATTCATTCTATATACTACATTAACTTACATTGATTAAGAATCTCCTTCGACATCTTTCAATAGTTCATTTCCTTAGGACTCGTCAATTGAACACGTTAAGCGCCATGTCAGTCACCGGTGACTGACGCTTCTGAATGACTAAAAAACAATCGTAACATACAAGACAACCGATGCGAGATAAAAATGTTTAATAAGGCAACTAAGTTGATAACAGTGTAACGCAAACGTTGCAACGCCAAACAATTCATAATTATTCCTACTTTTCTTTGCTACAAAAGACAAACTCTATGGGAAAACGCTTAAGATTTTCGTGGCGCTTAACGTGTCAATTAATTCAAACGTTCTTCGAGCAGCATCAGAAACAGTAGAATAAACGTTCCAAGCTTATCATCGGAAGCATCCGAGCGAAGGGCGCGTTTGTTACCAAGCAAACAGTCCTCGCTCGAGCATGCCCAACTCCCCGATACGGTGGCTCCCTTCAAACATTTTTGACAGTGGACACCAGTCCACAATTGGCGAGGGAGGTAGAGAGCGGGGAAGGTAGGAGGACCACCTCCTCCGCTCCTAAAACTTCGGGATTACGTCAGTGGCTGAACGAGGCAGACGAGAGAGGCATATCCGGTTGGCTTAGATTGACTTGGCGCCAAGCGCTGCGCGTACGACTGCCGGAATTAAATGATTATTGGGTTATACAGGACGGTCGGAACGGACCGAAGGAGGAGAACAGATGACGAGCGCCTTCGGGCAGACGAGGAAACGTCGGGAGAAACGAAAAACGAAGGAAGAACGGAGAAGAGAGGCGAGAGATGGCCGCGGGGTTCGAGCCGCTCGGTAGGAAGCCTCCAGGCGAAGCCCGCATGAGCTGCTCTGTCACCTAAAGACCCACTTCGACTGTTGAACCGCCTCGGCCTCGAGCAATGCCCATACAAACCAATTGAACGCCGGCCCGACCCCCGTTGCGGCAGGAATTAGGAAACCGGGCAAAACGATTAATTTTTATAAGCGTGTGCGCGTCGCGACGCGACGCTGCGTGAGCCTCATGGAAAGCCAGTATTCCGGAAAAGGTAATAATCGACGGCGATCGTAATCCTCGCTAGGGGAAGATAGAGATAATCAGGATGCGGTTGGCGGAGGAGAGAGGCGAAACGACGGGGAGGATAAAGAAATTTATTTCGGTCGAAGGTTTCATCGTATCAGATAAGATACTTGCACCTACCAATATATGGAACTGTATATTCGATGCTAACCCTTTGGCTACAGCAGAATTTTACGTCAACGCGTGTTTCCAGTAAAGTGTATTGAAACCGTGGAAACACTGAATTGAACGAAGTGAAAGCAATCTAAAATAATCAGATTTATATGATATGACTAACGCAACATGTAATTGTAGAATTCACTTACGTCAGATCTAAGCGAGCTTTGCTGCAATTATCGTTAACATTTTATGGGAGAAATTGTTGTTGAATATCTGATGCGTTCAAGTAATTCCAATTAGGGTGTTCCGAAGATTTACATAAGACGTGTTCTAATGATTCGAGTGTCAGTAAACACCGAGAGATTCTAGTAGTTCGAAAGAAGCGGAAACCAGATTTCGCGGAAAATGACGCGAGACGCGTGGAGCGGGATAATGGTTTCCCGTTGGAGCCGGGCCACGGTGAAACAGAAATGCCCAAGGCAGTCTCAGACTATGGCCTGCGAGTAGTCGCATGCATTCACGCACACGTACGCGCCGAATGAACCAGATCAAACGCAGTTTTACCAAACGACTGCGGCTCCCTGCCTCATCTGAATTGATAATATCGACGTCAGCATATCAAAGACCACCCTGCGCCGATCCTCTAACCCTGACGCGCGTCTTCCGCACCTATGCGGCCTCCGCGCAGACCGGGCTCAACGCGGCGGAAGCTCCGTCCGCCGTGTTTAAAGCGAAAGACAACGGCAAAGAGCGCCGGAGGATTCCCTGGATTCAAATAAGACGCCAAGGACACGCGAGGAGTTGTGGGAACAAGGACACCCCGCGTGCTGCGGCCCGTGCGCGACGTTTCCTGTTCAATAATTTCGACGAGGATTCGGGACTCGTTCACTGGAGACTGGAACATTGATCTTTGCCGCTGTCGACGCGATTATTTTATGCTGGCGTGAACCCTTTGCAACTCGACAATATTTTTCACTGTAGTTCTGTGTGTTGATACTTTGTGTAGAGTTTCATACTGAAATTTTATCATTTTCTTGTACTGAATTAAATGACTGAGACTCGCCTCTCGGGTGCAAAGAGTTGAAGTATTGTTTTAGGGATGAGTAAAGAGGAAATTTTATGCTAGCATGAACCCTTTGCAACTCGACAGTATTTTTGACTGTAGTTCTGTGTGTTGATACTTTGTATAGAGTTTCATACTGAATATGGAATTTTATAATTTTCTTGTACTGAATTAAATGACTGAGACTCGCCTCTCGGGTGCGAAGAGTTGAAGTATTATTTTAGGGATGACTAAAGAGGAAATATAAGTTAAATGAGGTTCAATAAAGTTTCTCGTATCCGGGCATAGTGAGTTTTTCTCATGTTCCGTAAAGGAACATGTCGATACCGCGAAGTTTGCGTATGATTTACCGTGTCCCCGATCAAAAATTCATGAGATCCGGATGCGTCTAGGAGAGTCAAGTAAGAGGATTGTCGTTCATCCAAGTTTCCCCGCGTCGGCCTCCGGAATCGGATGTTAGAATCTCTGCCGCCTAGCTGGCAGAACGCTTCCACTAAAATAATGTTATATTATCTGGCGACGGCACCACCTGAGCCGCTAAAAGCGTCGGTCCCGACACGGTCATAACGCGACCCGGAGATTCGAGATTGACTTTCGCATAGTTGGATCAAAAATGTAACGAAGGTTCCGATTCAATTTACGCTGAAACGAAATCGAGACCCATCGGCAGAGAATAAACTCTTTAACTTTCATTGGCGATACATAAATTAGGAATTCTTTAATTAAATGAAACGTAACTATCATTGTAATATCGTGTTTTATCATTTCTACTCTACGTTCACTCTAAAGATAGAATACCAATATCAGATAAGTAGTATTTCACTTCGGCTTCGAAGAAACGACTAATACTCAAGCCAGACTCGATAGATATAAGATAAAAGGTTTATTCGAGATTTCGGAGCAGACGAAATTGATAGGAAATTGCGTATCTATAACAATTTAAATTGCGATAACGCATGCATCTGAGTCCGAAGATTTATACGAGCATGCTCGAATAATTTATGTCCGTGACACATTCAGCTGCTTAAACGGCCTATAAATCAGCCGTGACTTAGCTCTCGGCCGCGTGGACTTAACATTGAACCGAACATTCGTTCGACGTCGCGAATCTTTGGCCAATAAGTTGTTCGGGATGCACTTGACTCATCAGTCGCAGCCACGAATTGAATTTCTAATGGGGTGGCGCGGTGCGTCTGCCGCAGCCGCGAAAATGGCGACGTCCGAACGTCGCGTCAATGAATCCGATTGATCGCAGATCAATGGGTCGTTGCCGCCGGACGATCGACTAATCTCGGGGGTCAAACGACGCCGGTCAAGTCGGACTTCCTTCGCCAGTTAACCCCGACGCTATTCTCAATCTCGACTCTGACTCATCCTCGTCATCATCATCATCGTCGTCGGCGTCGTCGTTGCCGTCGTCGCTGTTGTTCGCCTCGTTCGTGCGTTTCTCCTTCTCCATCGAGGATCCGGCGATATCGCAGGGAAAAGAGGCGCGTGTACGCCATAACGTCACGATGATGTAATGTTCTCTAAACTGACCCTGGATCTTTCAATTCCAGCACAGGGGACCACTAATGTCTTCATTTGCTTTTCGTCTTCCTATAGTGCCCTCTCCCCGAAAAAATACGGGAGAAACATCGTTGGAATGCATCGTTGTAATTTTCATTTCGAACGGTGAATCACCGCGGTGCTTTCTTAACAACTAACGATGGAAACTTGAGAATCCATAGTGTAGGACGAGCGATTTCTGTAATCATTATTAGAGAAACGAAGGCCGCCGCGGCCGGTCGACCCACGTGAGAAAACGCGAGTACAAGAAAAATTGATCGATTACAGAATCCTCGTTTGTCCCAGAGATGAAGGGTGCATTTCGAAAAATTGCAGTGAACACCGAAAATTAATCTATGCTAAGTGACCCGCCAAGTGGTTGTACTTGACGCTAATCAGTGTCACGATTTTTCTTCCCGAGCCGGGAGGCTCTTTTTCCACCCTCTTTGTCCAGGTGGTTGCTTTTTAATTGGCGATCCCGAGCACGCTGGGGAGACATCGCCCGTTCTGCGAAGAAGAAAACTCGAAAAGTTAAGGGGTCGGGGGTTGCGCGAGGGCTCGTCAAACTGCGAATTACCAGCCTTATTATTATCGACCGCGGTTCTAACGCGGCACTTTTTCTTCCTTTCCGCCGCGCTCGCCCAACCCCCGCCAAACCAGGATAAAAAGAAGACCGAGTAGAAGTGCCCTCCGGATAATAACTCGCGCCCTTCCATTTGCACAACGGGGAGCGTGAAACTACGGGGTATTATTTATCGCGACCCGTTTTCGGTGAGCAATCGTTTCCCGCTTACGTTCATCCCTTAAACGAGAAGGAAAAGAGGAACGAAAGGAGAGAAGAGCAAGAGACGGCTGACCAAGGGAAAGGGGAAATTAATTACGAGCGACCAGTTGAACGCAATTCTCCCGATAAATTACATCGAAGACGCGGCCGGTGACGTGTTCTCCGTGCCCGGGCAAGAACACCTTGCATATATCCCTCCCGAGGATTTCTTTATCTCGCAGTTTATCAAACGACGCCGCGGGGTCGCGAGAAAAAAAATTTAATTAAAACCAAAGCGGCCGGCACCGCGAGAGATTAAATAGATTCGAGCGGCTGACAGAAGGAAGGCTCGCCGGTATCCGCTTCCGATGGAAGTATCGCCATCCCCCGTGTCACCCCCGTTCGTTTTTCCTTCAGTCTAATCAGAGACCGACGGCTAATTTAATTAGCCGATCGAAAGCGACCGGGCAAACGAGCCGTTTCCCGTCCACGTCGAGGTGAAGCCTCGACGATTCCGTCCTCGAATCCCTGGTGTACTGCACCGGTTAGACCCCGACGGGCATAACCGCACCCCTGTTTGCCACTCACTACCCCTGATTAGCTGGACTTCCTGTCCACGAGTCGTCGCAACAATTCCTCCGTACGTGGAACAGAGCACGGCCGGTCGGTCGGTCGGTCGGTCGGTTACGACCGTTTATTCATATATAAACGTGTGCCCACGTTCGATCCCGATCCTGGCTGCCAGGGGTTAATGATTGGGCTTGATTGCTCGTCAAACATGGGCGAGCCTCGAATCGCCTGAACCCCTCCCCCGCCTTGCCACTTTGTTCCGCGCCCCCTCTAACGTCGTTTACGACTTCGTTCGCCGATCCTATCCGCGTATCATTCTCGGGAACAAAGTGATATTCCGTATCGCGGTCTGTTAATATCGAGTTTCTGTCTGTACTCCGCTGGAATCGCGGGGAATCGCGCTGCTACGCGGAGATAATGTGCTGGATTGTGTGCTTTGTGCGTATACCCGCTCTTCTTTCCTAAGAAAAGAGAGGCGAACCGAAAGAATCACTGGTTTTCTAATGGGATCATGTCCGAAGGTTTCTTTCGTCGCAAAATTTGCTTCCTTGAAGTATCTCGTTGCTGGAAAGTTTTATCGTACCACTGAAACCGGTGGAGATATTTTGCATTCCTATCGTGGGTGACTCATTCGACGGTATTATTAAAAGCCGACAGTTTCGGTGGACGATTGCGAAACAAATGTATCCAGCGTAGCCGACGCAGAAGCCGAAATCGCGTAAATCCCGCGTTAATCGTCCCCACGGAAAGCCGATCTTCGAGGGATCAACGGAGAGGGCCCGGCATCCGGCGTTTTATACTTTTAATTGAACCGGCTTGGCGCGGAAACACAGCGGATTTCGTAGGAACGAAAGCGTCGGCCCGGCCGGCAGGGGCGAGCGGGTAATTTACGAATCTGGATGATTACTCGCGGGAACAGAAAGTGGGGGAGTACGTGTGAACCGGTCGGCGTCGACGTAAAAACGGCCGCGTTCAGCTAATTTAAACGAAATTGTCGGAATAAACGGAACTGCATGCATCCCGTCGCTCCAGATGTTTCGTAAATGAATCCTGCCTACTAGCCTGCCATGACTCCCGCTGCTAATTACCCGGGTCTCCGCGGCCAGAGCGTAATTCGGGAAAAAAGCTGAACGATCCGCCATGAAACTTATTACGATTACGAGATCCCGCTTGGCTCCTCTTATCAAATTCACGTTACGGACCGCGTCGGTGCGGTTTCCGCTGGAAACATCATCCCTCCCCCCGACCCCCGTTCCTCGTCTTTCTCCGCGGAGAAATGAGAAATTCGCATTCGACCAAGTACACACATATTTCTCCAGACCTCGGGCCGGGAATCAATAGGAACATCTGTAAAATATATCATCGGCCGCGTCTATCCAGCCAGCCGCAAAGGGTTCGCGCTTGTAGAGGGCGAAACTGTTTTTTGAACAAGTGGATTCCTCGTCTTAACCGTCGAACTACGCGTCGGCGGAGTGTTCGCGCGCGGGAATAAATCATCATCCGTGGCCGATCCGGCGCAGCTCTCTTTGAATTAAAAATGAATTCCTGACTCGCGAAGCTTCTGCACATCCTTCGGAAAGCGTCGCGGACGAATTAAAGATTCTACGAACGAAAAGTGTTCGGTATCGAAGGAAAATTTCAATCTGCCGCGTTCGAAGTGCACCAGGATTAATATACACAATTGCAACGTGTACCTCTTAACCTCGCGTATCCTCCGAGAAAGAAAATAGAAAGTTTCCTTGTTACTGCGATTCTTCCTAAAGCAAGAAGCACCTTTTCTTCCGAAATTTCATTAGAACCAGTAGCCGAGCGTCTCGTCCCAAGCTCTGGACGTAGCTTAATTAAACCCCGCGAGTTGACATTGACTCGGCAGCGAGCCGACGGATCATGCAAAAACCTTGTGCCTCAATTCCGCGCGTGCCGGAGCCGCTCGGATAACGGGCAACAACAAACGGGGAAAGGGAAAAAATAGAAGGATCTCCGATGGAAACCGAGATGAAGCGATCGTTCCGCGGCGGTCGCCGCCGGGACACCGGAAAAGGATTCATCCCGGCGTGAACAGCGTGCGGAATTCACTGTACGCTCGTGCATCCTTGGACCGCGGTCGAACGAGCGCGGCCGATACCTTGTTGCGGGGAACAGGGAGGGCGCCGGCGTGGGAGGAGGCTTAATTAAAACGAGGAACGAGGCGGGTTGCGTTATCATCGGCCGGCCGCATCGTATAACGTCGTGTTTCCATAATTCGGCCGAAAACCCAACCAGACACGGTGGTCAGCAACGGCGGTCGGCTGCGTTAGTGGACCGTGGATCCCCGACCACGGTTATTAACTGACCAGGATGAACGAGACACCGGGGACCCCGCGGGTTGGCCGGCGAACACAAACTGCCGGATATAGACGCGGCCTCCTCGAAATTCTGTGTTGCCGGAAAGGATTGATGAGAGACCGGCCGGCCGGACCGAACGAAACACGTTTCGGGCCTGTAGACAAATGAACAACCGCGTGCCAATTGAATTATCGGCGCCGAGCGAGCGACGAGACGCGACGAGACGAGGTTGCGAGGTGTTCCACGGGCATCACTGTTTTTGACACACTCGTCGGGTAAGTGGAATTGCGGCTGAGAAGATCGAACGGGAATTGATACAGTGGCGCGGATGTCTTGTTGCTAGGATTAAATTTTGAGGGTGATAGGAAGTGGAGAGTAGTATTCGTAGAGTGATAATAGAGTATATAGAGTAGTAATTAGTAGAGTTGTGGATTTTTTGTATTGCGCATGGAATAAGTGGAACTCTTAAAAGTTGTTTCTATCTTCTGCTCGAAACTGTATTAGAATTCCAATTGCAAATGCTAAGGAGATCAGTAATACACAGAGTTCTCAGGACCCGTCCTCGGTCGGCGAATATGCCAACAGTTCCAATCCACCCTGTGACCCGGGGTAACGTTAAATTTTCACCGGGAAGGGAATCAATGATAATTTCGTAGGGCCTGGAATTGTATTCGAGATCATCACGACCCCTCATCAGGGCTGCACAAAAGAAAGGCGGAAAAAAGCGATAGAGAAGGAAAATATCAGCGGGAAACGGGAGAGCGAGAGAGGGATAGGGAAGGTAGGAAAGACGAGTTGAGAGAAACCACCCCGAGCAAAGTCAACCGAGGATCTATCGTTCTCCGGGGAGTAACTGGATCGTGCAGGTCGGAGATAGAGACCGAGTGAAAAAAGTGCTGGTACGAACGGGAAGGAAAGACTGCGGGAGAAAAAGAGAGGAAAAAAGGGAGGAGGAAGAAGAGAGAGAGGACGGTGGAATTGAATCGAATTGGACCAATGGCGCTAGCGTGTTCGCAGGCAGTTCGTCCAAGGATATTTGTTCCGCATACGTACGTAACCGGGACCCTTTGGAGACTCTGTTGCTGGGTGTAACGAGCACAAAGGACGAGGATATAAAGCAACCGGGTTGCCGAGCCGGCCGTGGCACGTGGTGCATGCGAGTATTAAGCCAGCGCCGCGCCACGACGCGCGGAGTCACGCTCGTCCCGCGAGACACGCCGGGGGCCGGGAAGATGGGCGCGACCGGTCCCACGAGATGGCCCGGATCGCACACCCATTGGCTAATTGTTTAAAATCTGATCGCACGTAAACGCCGACCGGGCTAATTAACTCCGTGACGCAATTCCTCGGACGCGGGACGTGTGATTTCGCGCGTGCGGCCATCGATCGACCGGTGACACAGTTTCTTTCGGGGGTTAATTAGGGTGAGAGGGAACGGGCTGTAATTAGGGTGCAGGCCGCCTTTGTGTATTTGTATTATAGATGGAGATCGAACATAATTAATTGGAACTGCGACGTTGCCCGGGGAATATAGAGTTCGAAGGTTGGAGGTTCGAGAGGATGTTCGGGGAAATTGACGCGGCTTGATTGGAAGATTCTTCGGGGGTTCGGGAATGAGATTGGAATAATTTTGGCGGATTGTTTTGCAGGTGGTAATTAAATGTGAGAACGATAAAGAGATAGGTTTGATGAGAAAGTATTCGGTGCGAAGTAAATAATGACAAAACATGTTTGTCATTATCTCGAGCGGTAAAAATGGAGATCGATAAGGCAGATACCGCACGATTACGCGGATCATTGCACCACTCGACGCAACGCTCCGGTCGACATCCCAAATATCTGGTCATTGCCCGACCTACTTCAACAAACATATCAACGCTTATAAGTATTAATCATTACGAGTTCAATAAGGTCGGCAGTGATTGTCCAGTTCAATCGAGAGGATGCCGACCCTCTTATCACGCGCGTCAAATACGAACCACCAGCGAAATCCAATCAAACGACGGATGAACGCTGTCAACGGTACAGGCGCCGCGGCGAGTATCATCGTTCTCATCGTCATTAACCGAAAAAAGGAGTATCCAATACCGCGAAATACTTCCGAGCGAAGGTCGGAAGGTCCCCGCCCGGCCTTTGATTTATCCCCGAACCATTTGCGAGCCGGCGGACGATCGCGGGGGCTCGATGAAGCTTCAACGATATCGTTCTCCCGCGGCAAGGGTAGTAGAAACGCGATGAAAATGGGATTGAAAACCACCAGACTAATCTCCTTCCTCCGGCGTGTAGCCGGTAATATCTACAACCACGTTTCCGTAGCGCGCGCACACGCTCGCACACACACACCGCTCCACCTGCACGATCCTCTCTCCCTTTCGCGCCCTGTTCACAGTATTTTTCCACGCGAGAACCCCGAGCGTGTTGGCCGTGCACACTCTCCCGCTCGCCGGGAACATATATTAAATGCGTGTACGTAGTTGACGGTATGCGTGCCAGTCGCGAGCAGCGCCGAACCGGCTGCCATTTAAATAAATGTTTAATCTCGCCCACCTACCAGCTCCTCCGCAACAGCCTCCCCAGGTAATATCCTCTCTGTCCCGCCACGTCCTCGCCGGTTCTTTCCCTCTCGGCCCCGCTCGCGGCCGAGCATTTTCCCTCTTTTTCAAGCCGAAAAAGCCCGACCGATGAAGTGGAAAAAGAGGTAACCTCGGAGCGCGAGCGGGGGGGAGGCGAAGCTTGACGCCGGGCGCGGGAGGGCGAGCGATGGCCAGGAAGAGAAAGGAAGAGGGTGGAAGCAGCGTGGCTCGGGAGGCAAGTAAAAAACCAATCGAGTCTGTGCAGTGGCTGCGTGCGCTATCCTCTCCCTCTAACGTTCCTCGTGTTCCCGACCCCCGCAGCCATTTAACCTCTGCATTGCAAATGCCACCCCCTTTTTGCCACGGCCATCGGCCTGTATAAGGGCGGTCTGGTGGGAGGGCGGCGCGCTCAGTCGAGCCGAGACTGTTATTTTAACGAAATATCTTTAAACGCCGGAGAAAGAGAGAAATAGAGGACGAACCCCGGCAGTCAAGCCTGGAGGGAAGTGAACCGGCTGGGGGCCGAGCGGGACGGGACGGGACGGGACGGGGGCTGGTGAAGGAGGATGGTTGGCCTCGGACGAGCTCCGAGCCAGAGATGAAAGGATACCTAGTTACGGGATGAGGGCCCAACGGTTTAAAGGATTACCGGCCTGCCCATTATTCAAATGTATGCTAAACGCGCGCGGGCGATGTGCGCGATAGCCTTATCAACCCTCTTACGAGCCATCCTCGCCGGGAGAACCGCACCGAGCGGCAGCATGCGTGTATTTTACGGTGGCACGCCGCAATACCGGAGTGCCGGCGCTTCTGGCACACCTGGAACATCGATACTTGCGGAGACGCGGCGACCGGTTAAGTGCGCGGGGATGGGGAACGGTTCATTCATACGCGGTGTCGTTCTACTCTTGGCAACTTGGAAATTTCAGGATGTGTTCTTTGGAATCGGTACTTACTAATGGTAACTTTGTAGTTTCTAATGATTCGATTTGTAGCTTGAAGATATAATTGAGAGTATACTTGAATAGCGATCGATTGAATTGGGGAAACTTTGTTTCTAATTAATGATGGATTATGGAATACTAGGACTGTCTAGGATATTAGGAAAATATGTAGAACGTTTTATATTCGACTAGAATGAACTCAGAGATTCCTTCATTCCGATTTCGGGCAAGTCGAAAGCGTACATCCCGAGATCACCAATCAAGACCCAGCGATTCTCTAGACGAGAAATTTCTAAAAAAACCGTCACAACGTCTCTTCCCCAATTACAATACTTCGGGAGGAAGCGACAACCATAAATGATAATTAAGACATCGTTAAACGAGCCCCGCTCCCCCAACCCTGCGCGGAACGTGGGAAGCCCGAGAGATGACTCCTTTCCTCGAAGATCGTGCCACCGCGGTGCGGGCAAAAAAAAAGGTGAGAGCGTGGTGCTATCGCTAGCGTACGACTCTCGGCGTCGCGGAGTTTGCGAGGACGGTGGCCGACGCGGCGGGGGAGGCGGGAGAAAGAAAAAATTAGATCAGTCATTAAGCGGAGAACGATTTAATGAAGATGACCTCATACTCTCCGCAGCGGAGTTTGTACGGCCGTCTAAGCGGATTCTCACGTCAATCGCTGGCCGCGAGTCAAGTGGCGAGAATTGTCGGCAATTGTTTCCGAAATCCCGCGCAGATGCGCTCGCGCCGCGGTCGGTTTCGCGCGCGTGTGTGCGTATGCGTGCGCGCGAATATCGTTGCAGAGACCGACGGATCCCGGGGCACGCAAGCAACCAAGCAACCAAGCAAGCACGGGCGGAGTGTCCGCGCCGATCCTGATGTGTGAATCACTCGGCACAATTACGACAATTACCGGACCGGTCGCAAGTCACCACACTATCCGCGTCCGCAGCCACTTCGACGTTTCCCACGCCCTCTTCCATTCACGCTTCGCGCAAATCTCGAGCGGACTTTCCTGCGCCGACCGCTCGCTCGCCCGCCCGCCCGCCGACGCGCGGACCTTCCAGCGGACGCCGGTCGCGGTTTAGAAACCGTTCTCACGTGGAAAACTTGTGACGCGTTGGAAGCAATTGACCAGCCCTTTTGCTACTTTCCTCTGCACATTTGTCTGCTTTAACTCTTGGACAAGTTCACTGGCAGATGATTTTGCTGGGTTTAGATAGCTTTTTTAGGGTATACGCTCGAGGACTAAAAGGTTTCTTAACTTGTTAACGCTGGCAGTGACTTGCAAGATTAGTAACCTTCATTTATTGCAATTGGAGATACTTGTGGTTGATAATGGGACGATGAAAGTGGTTCTCATGAAGTTCCGACGATACTTTTGGTTATTCTTTGTACCGAAGGGATGAAAAGATCTATCGGATTTCGCGTTAAAGAACTAGAGAATGTTCGGTTCACGTGTTAAACAACGAACGAATAAAATGTTAAATATTCAACGCGGTAATGCCACTCTAAGACCAGCTTAGAAGGTATACATCCGTTCTAATAGAGATACTGGTGTACACAATGTTCCCTCCTTGCGCGCCAAGTCTCAGCGAGGCACGGTATTGCGGCGCCATAATGGTATTCTCGCGGAGCCACTTTGCCTCCACATCCGCTTCCGCAGACTTAATGCTCCGGCAGAGGCTGGAGGGCCGAACTTCCTCGTTCCCTAGGCGTGACGCGCGTTCTCAAACGCTGACAGCTTCAAGCTAGCCCGGCAAATTTAATATGTCCTTTCCCTTTCGAACCGTGGAATCCCATTAGAATCGGATGTCTGCGGAATACAGGAGTCGCGCTGCTGGCAACCCTCGCGACCGATCACCGAAAGAAGAAATCAATCCACGTCCCCAGAGAGGCCGACATTTGACACCTCGTCAGTGATTGGCTGATTATGATCTCGCTAATCCGGATCGCGGACCCCGCTGGACCACCCTCGACGTGATTGCCGAGCTCTAAAGCAAACAGGCCCTGTCCCCACCCCTTTCTGTAGGTTAAAGTAACTACTCTGTATACGGGGTGATTCGGAAATCGTGGTAAAATCGAAAAGAATAGAAATTTATACGAAAGATTCGATAGAAAATGGAAAATAACGTTTGGCAAAATTACAGTTTAGCTGTTGTCTTCAATCGTACATTATTTTGATAGAGTTTATTTGCGAAGATTCGGTTTATCGTTGAAATGATGTAACCTAAGATACAATATCTAAGATCTAAAATTGATATCGTCCAGTTGAAAAGTAGATTATCTTCGCGATGAAATCTTCTGTGTACAAGTTTGATTCTACACTTTCGACTTATTTTCTCGCGTAGATTCGCGCTGTTCACGGTTGTTCTACAATATTCGGAAACACCTTGTATAAGCCGCGACCCCAATTTCCGTGCACGCGTGCACGGCGACGCGTATGCGCGATTACACGCGATTCCACTGGGCATTCGCCCACCGGCACGAATGAAAATCCCGGCCGGTTCGGCCTCTCGCGACGCTCGAAAAACTCGTTCGTTTATAACGGTGCGTGCGGCGCGCGCGGTGTCGCCGTCGGGGGATGTTTTAAATTATGGCGTGCAATTCCGGCGGCACGGCCCGAAAGTAATCACCCCTTTTTCGCAGCGGCGTTTAAATATTTTGCATGACGTTCCGCTCGAGAACGGAGTGATTTAAAACTAATCCAAATAATTGATTTTCTAGCGGATGGCGAAGAGAAAGGAACCTTGCGAGCGTAGAAAAATGTTCTTATAAAAATCGCTAGAAAATGAAACATTTCTGAAGTTGCACAGAATTTTTCGTTTCAGTAGATACGAATATTATCGACCTTTAAACTTCACCATTTTTCTATTGTTTCGTTCGCGTTAATACGGATTCGCGATGACAAGATAAATTTAGTGGGCGTTTAGTTTTGCAGAGTGCACTGAGGCAGGTAAAGCGAATGAGAATAATAGAGGCAAGTTTTTCTTCTCCTCCCCTCAGTTTAAAGTGGCGCGAAGTTCAATGAGGAAAGAGCGGTGAGAAGCTAAGTGAAAGACTCCTCAGCCGCAATCAAAATGCTAATCGCTCCGAACAAGGTGTAAGTCCATAGAAATTGGATGTAAGGGACTTAATATTACTCCGCGGCGCGGATCGCTAAAGAGTATTACAGGGGATTATCGGGGTAAAGTGACACCCTTGCCCCCGGGGCTGCGGCAGCGTGCGGTGTGCAGTCTTAACAAAACACCGGGGGTTGGCCGAGCCTTCTGTAAATATTGTTACTGCCACCCTGCCGGCAATTTCGCCAGCCATATGTTAGACTACCGATGCCCTTTTTACCATTTTGCCTGGTCGACTCGTTTTCGTTCAACCTGTTGGAGGAAAAACCGTGGGCGAATGAGTGAACAAAAAGTCTTCGGTTCCGGTAGAATCGGTTTAAAAGAAAATCCATTTTACGGGAAAGCGTTAAATTTCTTTGGTAGTAACCAACGTTGATTTTAGATGTAGTAAAATGCATTGAAGTATTTGCACTAATTATTCGCGTTTACGCATATGAACGTTTCACACTTTGTTACCGGGAACAGCGAATTAATTTCATCCCGTACGCCCGAGCACGTACGATTGAACAGTCGGGCAACCTGATTTTCCCACTCATTTGCCATCAGTATTTTAAGAAATCAGATACAAGCGGTCCGAGCAGACCGATCGATGTTCGTTATGCTAATATTAACCGTGAATATAGAACAATAAGTGGCGGGTCAAAGAGGGTGAATCCGAAATTAGAAAGCGGCGAGGCGCGCGGCACGAATTAGCATCGCTTTCAAGTCGCTTTCTAATCTCGGTAAATGGACAAATTGGTATTGAATGACGAGTAACGAACGAGTGGACGGGCCGAGCGCCGGTTCAAGTGGGTTTTGCGGGTACAGAAAAGACGCCGGGTGAATTCGAGGGGCGTCGAGCTACGCCCGGTCGCCTCGGGTTCTTTCGTTGTGCCACGGACGACACGTGGCACGGATTACGCACATGTTACACGGCCAATTTCGGATGTCCGGCCAATACAATGCATTCGGAACGTTATGTAATTGGTAAATCAGATCCCTCGCACTGTGATTGCAAGAGGCGTCTCTTCCGAATACAATTATTCACCCTACGTTCACCCTAATAATCTTTCGCAATTAAAATATTCAAACCGTACACTAATATGCTTCGCCAACGTTTCAATTTAAAAACGAAAGCAATTACTTTACATTATTTTCAGCTTCACAAAATTACTTTCACCGTTAATTTGAAAACAATAATCTTTGCATTATCTTTTCATTGGTACCTCTTTAGAAGAATTATTCTACTATTCTTTCTATTGGAAATATTATTCTATTATTAAGTAGACTATAAAATCATTCACCAATGAATCAACAGACTACACTGAATTGTTAAAAATATCTTCAAGACACCGCCGTTGCGAGATACTGAAGCTTCCCTCCGCATCTCCTTCGCGAAAGCTACGGACACGGCTTCACGGGCATAAATTCGTCGTACATCCCGTAGCCAGGATTTATTACCCATGAATCGTGGCGCGGAGGGGGCGGTTTACAATGGGCCAGCAAATTGCGGCCCGTTTATATCGATGGAGACGTTATAGCGGCCGGTGCGAACGAACAAGTGTGAAATCAGGTGCATCCATAATGCAAAGGGATGGGATCGAAGCCCTGGAAACTCACCCCTGACTCGTATCTCGCGGCACCCCTTGCCAGGGGGAGGAAATCAATTAGACACGGGGCCGGAACGTTACATTTACGTCCGTCGTATCGAAAGACGAATCGTTCCGACGCCTAATTGCCCCCGTGAAAAACAACGCACGCGTAACACGTGTTTCGCGAATCGAGACGCGCGAGTTCGCTGCTCTTTTCACCGATCTTTCGAAGCAGGTAACGAAATATAGTTAAATACAGCCGGCAGCAGTCGAATCGACAGCCACGGAGGAGGACGCTGAACAAAGAGCCGTAGGGGGTGGCGGGGGAGGACGGCTCTAACTTGCTAAGAATTAAAGTGAATCGCCCGGGGGTGGCTAAGGGTCGTAGCCTCCAGCGATTATACTAATAGTCGGGGCGTAGACAAGCTGATAGAGGGAACAGGGGTACGGCTGAGCTAATTGTTTTACACGACGGGAACTTCGTTTGGATAATTCTCGTGCACCTTAACGCGTTTAAACTGGCGCGCAGGAAAAAATCTACGAAATTAAAACATCGCGCGCTTGTCGATGGCGCGCCGATGTTTGCATTTAAACATCGGCGCGGAGTTCGACTGACTGTTGAGCTTCAGTTGGAATTATCGTGGAAACGAGATGTGTTTCATTTTCGACAATCTTCTTGTCACATTTTCCTGTCATTTTCATCGGGGAATATTCTTTGAAGTTGAAGACAGATACGAAGGTGTCTTCTGGAACACCGTTGCACTTGGTGTATCGTAAACAGCAAATAAATGTTATTTTACAGAACGTCTGCTTCATATTACTAGACGATTCAATATAGTGACACAATTTCCCGTGCGTTTTTGCAGCAACACGGTACATTTGACACGTTCCGCTGACTAAAGATACGTATCCCGATGGCCGAGGATACGGTGTACCGTCGAGGCGGAAGGAAACTCGACAGCGCGAGGGCGAACAATGGCCTCCTTCCTGGCAGGTTGATCCTGTTTGAGTAATGTTGAAATCTGGGGCGTTCCTGGGAAAGACCACCTGACCTCCGGCGTCCCTTCATCAGCGCTGGACCCTCCTGGACGAGTCATTCTCGTGTCCGCGGCGATGGATACACCGCCGTCGGATTAATGACGTCGGGACACCGTCACGGTCCACGAGTACCCGATATACTGATCGTAAAGGATCATAGTTACCCCTTTCGGACCGTCTACGATACGACCAACGCTTACAACTAAACGATTAACGCTAGAACTGCCGGACATTCAAATCGACTATTCATAATTTAGAGGATCATTTGTACCTAGAGTCCAAAATGTGTTATTTTGACGCGTGTAGTGATTCTAGTGTTAATTACTCATAGAACTTTCATGAGACCGGTATCAATTTCCATTGATTTTTATCTTCTTCTTTACATAGTTCTTAATTCTGCTATGTATCTTTCAATTAGTCTAACACTCAACGGCTAAAATAAATAAACAATCGCTGCAAAGATCAACAGTTTATAAGACTCTCCATAACAATTGTATAAGTTCGAGCGTTCATAGTACTTAAACCCAATCCCCTCTCCTTTCTCCTTGCCCAGACAGAACAGCTTAAACTCCTGATCTAAGAGCGATCAATTAAACCCGGTATATCTCGAGCGATAAGTCTCGCCCGCGGTCTTAAAGTATTTCCCTCGTCGCGGCGACGCGTTAAGCGTGCACGTTTCGAAACGTCGGAAGGACATCGTCTCGGCCGTCCCCCGGACGATCGTCCCGCGTCATCGGCGAAAGTCAAAAATTATTGGAATTTCGACACGGGTGACGTGGGTGAACGGTTTCCTCGGGAACCGGGACAGGTCGTTCGGGGATGGGCACACGCGGCCGGGTAATGGAAGATGTGATAATT
This sequence comes from Nomia melanderi, assembly GCF_051020985.1. Classification (NCBI taxonomy): domain Eukaryota; kingdom Metazoa; phylum Arthropoda; class Insecta; order Hymenoptera; family Halictidae; genus Nomia; species Nomia melanderi. Next base: position 37,545,555 of record NC_134999.1, read on the forward strand.
TAGTATGCACGGCGGAGTTTATTTGAATTTTATTGGCGGGCTCGGTGTCACGTGGGTCAACGCGTAGGAGTGGTGGCCGTGCCACAAGGGGGTCCCTCTTTCGCTTTATCGGATCGGGGGAGAGACGACGCTCCTCCCGTTTTCTCGTTTCCCCGAGGGGACACTTCCGTCCGACCAATATCGCTTCCTCTCTCTCCCCCAGCAACCCCCCTCCTCCTTACCGGCGTCTCGCTCTGTATCAGCCTCTCCGTCTATCTCTCCTTCGGTCCCTGTTTCTCCAGCTTCGCCGCTTTCTTTTTCTATTTTTCACCCTCTCCTGGGCCGCTTCCAATATCTTTCTAAGTTCTCCGAGCCGGCCATGAATAAACTATTCCCCCGACTTTGAATATCTGAACGTTTTGCGCGGGGTAATGGGACCGCCATCGAGGGACCAACCGCAGAAAAGTACCGGAGAGGATGATATCGATTGATCGACGCGCGCCCCGTGGATGGGGGTAACGGCATTGGTCGGCGGGTGCCATCCTTCAATTTTTGGAAAAACGATATACGGAGACGGGGGATGAAGGAGAACGGCGTCTTGAGACTTCCGGGGCTTCGAATTCGCGGTACACGGAGACGTTCGCCGTCTTCTCGCATAAAATACGGCTCGACATCGGCCCGATGAAATCGCCGTTCGGCTGCCGGTGGCGAACCGACAGGGTGATCTTTATTCCTACCCCGATCAGGGGGCGATTAATTTTTCGTCGCTTCTGACGCTGATGAAATCAAGCAGTCAGCATAATGAGTAGCGTTGTCTGCCGCGCAATTCATCGGATGTCGCGGGTGGGTGGGTGGCGAAGGACGGCGCGGGGTTATTAATATTCAGGACGAAGAACGGGAGTCGAGAGCAGTGCCGAGTGACAAATACCTCGCGCCCCGTCCCAACCCCGGAACGGCTCAACTCTGTAATTAACGCTAATCTCCCGGCCGTTCCTCCGACACCGTACCACCCACTTCGTCTTCTCTCCCGCCTCTATACTTACCGAGCCATAAGGGTGGCCTTAAACAGCCTCTCGAGTCGATTCCCGGTTGAAGAGGATCTATGATTCCTTCACGCTGGAAAATGGCGGCTTGAAGAGTGGCCGGCGGTTCACCGAAATCGACGTTTCGCTGAGGGAGGATCGGAGACAGGCGTTCGTCGAAGGGATGAAAAATATTTTCACGCTCGGACTTGTTACTTCGTTGGTCATTTCCTCGTGATGTGGTGGAAGAAACATTTCACCACGTGGTGGTGAGACACAATTCGCTCCGCGCATATTTTTGCAAGTATTAACCGGACAGGTGCGTTTATCTTGAGTTGTGTATATTTGAATTTACAAAACTGGAAGCTGAATTGCTGCTCTTGCGCGCGGACGTATGCACGGAAATTAACGGCGCAGGAATGGTTTCACTTCTTGGGAACTTTGATGCTTTGGATACTTTTCCAGGTTCCAATGAAGTCTATCTAATTCGCTAGTCGAAGTGATTCCACTGGCGTTTCGTCGAAAGGTGATCGGTAAATGTTCATTTTTGGGAGGATGCAGTAAAGGTAATGTGAGACGCACGGTGAAACGCGAGAGACGGATAGGAGCGTCCCTGCGAGGTCAAAGGACGAAGATTCCTTCATCCACTTCCTGCGATATGGTCGTCGCTGGTGGTTGCGCGCCTCGGTTAGCACTTGGTGGACTAAAATAGCGAGTCAGCCGACCGCGAATATCCTTGATTAAACGCAAAAAAGCTTCGAGACCTACGCTCGCTTCGCGCTCTGGCCGTGGCTGCGTTTTTTCGCCACCCTCCGCCATCACGACGGTCGGGTTTGAGCGTGGAATTGGATTGGCCGTCTTTCCTCTCGTTCTCTTTCCCCTCTCGTCAGTTCTTTCCCTCCACGGACAGAAAGAAACGCTGCCAGTTCTGAAGCTTCTGGGGACTCGATTAGAGCCAGCATGCGACATCAGAAGCACATGAGCGCACACGTCTCTGGGCATCCCTTAAATTGTTGTACCTTGCTTCGACCAGCTTTGCTGCCCGTCGGTTCACCTGCCTGATGTTCCTACCGTATTTCACGCAGCTTGTAAATCAATCGTTTTCTCGCAAGGAAGTTGCAACCCAGATCTATGTCCCCCATAACGTCTACGGAAAACTATTCATCCCGTCAACGTGTCCTCTACGAGACGTCTACTTCTTGGTTTCTTCATAACGTCGATGACTCGGCGACTCCCAGGAATTGCGTCCGTAGACGTGGCTCTCTTCAGTCCTCAAGAATTCGAAAAGTCAACGCTATTTATTACTACACGGGGGTTGATATCGTAGATGTAGCTTAGTAATTGCTCTGAACTATTACACGGTATTGTAAGTAGTCACGTTGTAGGGGTGTAGGTTTATAATCAGGGATGACGGTGTACGAAACAATGTGCTCCAGCGTCTGAGCATGAAGAGCGAGTTGCGTGTGACAATTGGGGGTGATGTCGGAGCACGGTGATATATGGTTGAAGTGAGTTCGGGAAACGCCACGTGCCTCGCCACCTTGTACACGTTTCTGAGAGGATTACTGGTTTAATGCGACACATTAAACTGTGCTGCCACCGAAATCGTTTCAGAATCTTTTGACTCTAAGTATCTAGAATCTTTGGCCGAGCCCAATAATTCCTAGTTAAAGGATCCTCAGCTTTGCTTTGCGAAAAAGAGATCCTAGGGACATTATCGCGACACAACCAGCGCATTCGAAGTTGCCAGCAGATGGAAACGGTCGTCTACCCTTGAAGATTTCCTTCCCTCTTCGTGTTCAAGGGTAGCGTTGATCGTCGATAAACGAAATCTCTTCATTCTCGACGGCGAAGAAACATTCTCCGGCGCCGACGATAGGGGACGCCTAATATGTTGGCCTTGAAATCCATCCTCAAGCCGCGTTTCTAATGCAAACGTAAACATGGATCAGCTGATTGCATTTTTCCGCTCCAATCAGAAGGAACGAAACAATCAGTTCGACGTCCCAATATAAACGGGACCTTAATCCGACATGATGCGATGCTCTTGACAGTTCTACGATTCATTTAGTGTAGCGATGACTATGGTAAACTTTAGCTTTATTTTCTCGTTTATACTGATAAGTGTGTTCTTCAATGGTGTTCACAATTATCACGCCGTGGTCGTTATCCATGGCGTGCTCACGGGGAGCGAGAGTATGCAACTTATCAGCGATCGTATTCAGGCGGTAAGTGCATTTTTAGGAACGGGAAGGACGCTTCAGATGTCGCGTCTGCTCCAATTCAACGGGTGAAAAAATTGAAATCTTCGAAATGAAATCTTAGATGCATCCTGGAACCCAAATTTACAATACACCAAGGTACGGGGGATGGAGCAGTTTGGAGCCGATGTGGAAGCAGGTCGATGAAATAGGGACCGATGTTATTTCTATCGGCGCCGCGTTTCCCGAGGGAATAAATTTAATCGGGTACAGTCAAGGTGGCTTGCTGGCTAGGGCCATACTGCAAAGATTCCCCGATCATAATGTGAGGAACTTTATCTCTTTGAGCTCGCCACAGGCAGGACAATATGGAAGTATGCGACCGCAGCGCCATTTTCGGAAACGAACAAAGGAGTTTGTATTTCAAATGTTTGTTTCGATTTTCAGCGCGATTCCTGCATTTATTTTTCCCGGATCTAGTGTGCGAGACCGCTTACGAGCTCTTTTACTCGAAAGTCGGCCAAAGTATCAGCATCGCTAATTATTGGAACGATCCTCATCGTCAGGTTTGTATGTCGTCTTTTTTATTGTTGTTTGTTCAAAGTTTTACTAGTTTTCATTGTTTTTTCTTTCGTTATTCCGCAGCAATTATACTATAAGTACAGTCGATTTCTCCCGTATGTGAATAATGAAAGGAATACGACGAAATCCGAAAAATTTAAACGGGGTATTACCAAACTGAAGCACATGGTGCTCATTGGAAGTCCCGAGGACGGGGTAATTACTCCGTGGCAAAGCAGTCACTTCGGATTCTTCGATGCCAATGAAACTGTGATAGACATGCATAATAGATCTATTTATATGGACGATTCGATTGGATTAAAGACGCTAGAGGAGAGCGGCAGACTCACGCTCATTACAGTACCTAATGTTCCTCATTATGAGTGGCACAAAAATGTGTCTATAGTCGATGACTTTTTACTGCCATATTTAGATTAATACGAATCATTTAGAATTAAGAATTGACGTGTAACGCGGAGGGCAGTTCGCGTTAAGAAGCAAGACTTCGATAGATCATGACAAGACATGTAACTGTACAAATTTTTACAAATGACCAGAAGTTTTTGGATGTAATAAGGATCTGAATATTCTGTAAAGGGTATATAAAATCGGAGTATTCAAAGATAAGTAAATACCTCTTATACATATGTAAAACGAATTTTAGAGGCAGCTCAATAATATGATGCTTATGTACATATTTTTATCTTTTATTGCCAATAAATGTTTACTAGATACTTACAAAATTGGCTACAATACACTGTCATGCTTCTTTCTGAGTATACATTAAGTTTATAAATTTTTATCTTAAAATTAGGTTTCCTCGTAAATTGTTAAATCATTAACATAGCCTTGATGGAGATATTATCACACATGTTTTTAAATGCTGATTACAGGTATTTAAAAATTTTTATTGTGTGTAAAACGCGTGATAAGATCGAATGCCCATAGTGGCTGATCAGAAGGAACCATATGCCCAGCATTCCTTACCAGGACTTCTGTTAAATTATCAACTGTTTTTGTGTAACCTGCTAGCTCTTTACCAACCCACCATTGTTTTCTCTTGGCTGTTTTATATTTTTCTGCACCAGACCAGTCTAGATTACGTAAATAATTTTCTGTCAGAGGGTATGCAACAATAATATCAAGCTGACCATTGTATATTAAAACTTTGTAATGCTTAGTCAGGTCTGTTATCAATATTGCCAAAGACTGCATAACATCTCCTTTCAAGTGTTCTTCCACTGTTTTTGCTTCAACATTGAAGGAACAATTACCAACATGTATAGCTTTTCTAGATTCTGGCTTCTGAAGCCATTCTGACATATAGTCAGCCTTGCTAGGATCCTCATTGTACAAGTAATTGAAGTAGAAATCAAACCCAGTTAAATTTTTAAATAATGATGGATAACCAATTAAGTCACCATCGAGTAACATATCAAACAGGCTGAAAGCATCTATATATTTTTTCTCTTTAATTAGATTTCTACCCTGCTCCTCATACTTGTGGAACAAATCTCTGCCATTTGCATCAATTAATCCTAATTGATACAAATAGTCTCCATACAGCAACTGATTCTCTGGATCAGTTAATCCATTCCCAATTGCTAAACCCTTCAAATTTATTTTTGTTTCTGCTTTGATATTAAAGTCTTTGATAGCATGGGATACAGCAGGTACATACTTTCCAGCATAAGATTCGCCAGTTACATAAAAATCATTGGTTTGAAGTTCAGGGAATAATGTAAAGAACTGAACCAATAATGTATGTACATCCCTTCCCACATGTGTTTCATTAGTTGCATACCCCTTCTCATTTTCAGTAAAACTAAACCCAGTACCAACAGGATTATCAATATATAATAAATTATGTGATTGATTCCAAGAGTATTTGCGTTTTTGAAGGGTTTTATTTGCATTGATAAAGAAAGGACCATTCTCCATAAATAAACCAAACATTGATGTTGCCCCAGGGCCACCTTGTAGCCATAACACTACAGGGGCTGTTTTTGGGTCGTGCTATTTAAAAATAAAAGTCTCATTTACATTTTAATATATTTCCTTTGTTTCCCAGATTAGATAAGACTTAATCAGAATGGTAGATAACAACAATTGAAACTAATATTTTAATTCTCCGTATTATTACTTACCGCAGCAGGGAAGAACCAGAAGAATAAGTTCGAATTGTATTCTTTATTCACGGTAATGTAGCCAGCGTAACTGCTAACATCGTACATTTCTTTATTCTGTACAAGAGCTTTATTTCGAGCATCTTCTATATGACCGCTTTCAATCAATGGCGTCAAGAAGAGCGGCTCGCCGACATCAACATCGAATGGCAGTGGATATTGCTTCAATTTCGGATACATATTCGTGAATCCTCTTGCATTCTCAATACCAATTGAAATAAAGAATAAAAACTGTAGAACTGATACTATTGTGGCCGTCATCTTTCACGTTAATAGTCACGATAAACCGTGACCTATCCAAACTTTCCCTTTCAATACTAAACGAGAACTGCGTCTAATTACACTTGAACGTGACCCGGATATCATGACCCCAACGGAGAAAATGATTTTTCATATTCTTCCCTACATCCTCCGCAGTTCGAAAGTACCGCCAGCGCCATCTGCAGCCGGAGGATCGTATCACTCTCGAATTAATCGAAGAATCATGTCGCCTGATAGAAGCACAGTGTAACGTCGAGCTCCATTTAATCGCATTTAATTGGAGAAGAAAATGATGTCCATTGATTTGGTATAGTAAATTTTGTTTTATATTTATCCATTAATATTTTTCTATTTATAAACATTGTATTATTCTTCGATATGCTTAGAATATTAGATGTATTCTATATCCTATCAGAACCTTAAGTTTCATTGGACTTAAGGCTACCTCATAAAAGCGAAAATAGTTAGTTTTACTTGTATCTTTTTACAGGAATAGAGAGCGTTCGATAGCCTTAAATATATTACAATTTGTAGCCTTTGTTGATACATTTAATTTTGCAACAAGAAAGATGAAACTTAAACATCCCCAGAATTCAAATCAGTACTATTTATAATGTAGATGGCGATGTAAGTTGTAACGAATCTGTGTCAGCTGACTTACCAAACAAGTTAATTTAAATCAGTTATTCATCGAGGTTCATGTCCGGTAATTTAACCGAAGGTTACTGGGGAATTGTTGCTATTTTTAACTCATCGAATACATAATGCCGTACACGATTGTGCCACAGTAAATAAACTTGTGCTGTTCTGATTGACTGGTGCAAACTAATTAAGGGCATTGAATTTGCACAATGAATATTCGTTTGAGGGTTCAAAATAATCTGTTTTGTTGGACATTGTGATTAAAAAGAAGGGAGAAACGGACTTGTGTTAAAGAGCTTTAAAAATCACTGTCAAATATACATTATTCTTTAGCCAATTAAGTTTTAATAAAGTTCCTAAGGAAATTGTATTTTTATTCACACAGATATTGTGTGTCCCTTGTTGTTCAAATAAAATATAGTTTATATACAAAAAGAAAATGAATGACTCTTTCTTAGAAGACTTGGATTTGGTACCCACAGATACTAAAACTGTTAATACCCATACAATAGACAGACATATAACAACAAGAGCTGTTACATCCACTCCACTGCATCAGTTGCAATCAACTAAAGGAGACAATCTAAATCATAAAATTGAGCACCCTACATATGTTGAGAAACAATCAATTTTGAAAGAATACACCGCGAAAGAAACAAAGAAATTAGGAGAACATGATACGAGAAAGCAACAGATGAAAGTTAAGATCTCAGAGAAGAGAGAAAGAACAGTTAGTGACAGTAAATTGAAGCCCATTGAGAACAAAGTAAAACCTGATGATCATGAAATTAAAGATGACATCAGGTCAAGGGCTAGGGAGACAAGAGTAAGAATCAGTGACACTAAAGTCACATTCAAAGACCGTACTAGACGTTCTGGAAGTTATAAGGAAAATAATCAAGCATTGGATGCATGTGTTAAAGAAAATAGTAGACCTCCAGACAGTTCTAAGGAAGCTACTTCTCATGTAGAAGTCCCTAAAGAAAAAACAAAAAGTCATGAGCCCGTTAAAAATCCAGATACCAAAGAAAGTGATTCTGCTGCTCTGCTTAATGATATTAGAGATATTGTGAGCATGCAAACAAAACAAGAGAGCTCAAAACTTTTGAGAGCAATGCAAGAATTACATTTCAATGCTCAAGCAAATTTGGTAAAGCAATTAATGATCCAAACAGATGAATTAATTAATGAAATGCATCCCACTAAAGATTCAAGTAAAATGAGGTGCTTAATAGAACAAAATGAGAGATTAAAGGAGGATATTGTTATTTTGCAAAAACAAAATGAGGAGCTGCAGAAAAAAGTAGAAGAATTGGAATTTCTGAAACAAGAAAACCTTACACTAAAGTTGAAATGCAAGGAGCTATTGAAATAGTAGCTGGAACTGCTAGGCTTTTTAACCTAGGGCAATCCTAGGGTGACCCTGAGTGTTTAGGAAGTTGATGAAGAAATGATCCATTCCATTCTATTGCCTGCACACGTTTTCCTTACACAATACATTTGAAACTGTTATGTATTAAGTGATAATGATTAATTAGATTAATAAAAGACTATATTTTTTACTAATATTTTTAACCTTTAAAAACGTATTATCCATGTTTAATATTCGTGTTCCCAAAATGGTTGAAATTGCATTGGTTTGTGGTTGATATATTTATTAAAAGAAAATTTTTTAATCGTTTTCTGTACAAAACTGTTGAATAAACTACTTTTCACGGAACTGAGTTATGTATTCCCCATAGAAAAGATCATCGTTGAAATCATGGAAAAGAACAAAGTCGATCGATTTCGAACAATTTATATTTGAAGATACTTTTAAAAAGCGTATCGAGGTGACATGACAATGCTTTGACAAAATCTAGATCATAAAATGTATATTTACAAATAATGATGCCATTGTGATATTAAATCTCTGTTAAATGTAATTCATACATGTACATATAAAACGAGCGTAAAACGCATGGCTAAATAGCCAGGTAATGTTCGAGCGACAGCTAAATGTTTCGACGATTAGAAAAGGTATAAAAGAGAACTAAGAATCGCGACGACGGCAGTTTCGGAGATATATGCTTGTTAATCCTCGAGGATTTAACAATTTCTTCTTTATGTACGTAGATTGCGATCTTAAATGCAATATGCTAGGAAATGCACTTCGGTTTAATCGTGAATCCTGATAAATGATAATTAAAAACAAAGCACTATCTCTAGTACGATACGATGTATCACTCGAAGACTGCGAAATGTATAAAGCGTTTGTGACAAAATTATTTCCTCGTGTGACAGGCGTGTCATGATCCGAATATTAATTATACATTAATAAATGCTATATAATAAATATTAAAATAAAGGTCTGTAAAAGGTTTGCAGTACGTTTCTGAAACAAAGACGGTAGAACGTATTCTTAAGTTCTTCATAAATCTTCAGCCGTTTCTTTGTTACTTCTTGTCATGTTAGTTTCTTCCTCGCGCCATCCCTATTCCGTTATATACATATTCATTTACGATAGACTTTTTTTAGGTAGGAACAATCTCAACAAACACGGTGGTCGTAAATTCCTGAGTTTTTAAGAGCTTCCATGGCGTTCGCTGCGCCACCATTCGCAATCGCGCTACCTATTGTCTTCATTCCAAATTGTCAACGGTTTCCTCATATAAATTCTCTTGCACTTCATATAACAAATTACTTATAATAATTATTATAACATTCTCTGAAGTTTCTCGCTCGAAGTAGATTTTAATCGAGGACTAAAGCTTTCCGCCATTTTCTTCACAGTCTGATCATTCATTCCCTTCGAGAATCCGCTCGCACAGATTCGTCCCTGTCATCCTCAATTTCATCGCGGTCATCGTTATCATCATTTCGTTCACCTTCCTCGGGAGGTCTCGTCCACCTACAATCATGGTTATGTTATTTCAATGAAAATTACGAAAAAAGATAGTTTGGTACAAGACCTGATCAACGTCTCCGGCGATCTGTAGAGGAATATTAATTTGGCGAACAAATCCTCCTCGAGGCACAATTCACCGCTCTCGCGAACCAAATAAATGTCCAAACACAGCCTGAGGATTCTATCCACATAAGGCAGATCGTCGAACATAATCTTTGGCGCCATGTCACTCACTATCTTCCTCATCATTTGACTTATAACTATTACTGCAGTAGTGTAAAGCCCTAAGATTCTGTAAAAGTATGGATGTATTATTAACATTAATAATCAAACGCGTTTAACATTTAACGCGAGAAAGTGAACTTATCGAATCCAAACGAATCGACTTCGTGCGACAAAATGGCGGTCGACGCGTCGATAAAGTTTCTTCAGACGTACCCGAAGCCGCTGATGAAGCTGAGTTCCTCCGGGAACGTTTTATCGTTGAATAAAAACATCATGATGTAGTCGCAATTGTTCAATGGCACGTCCTTTAGTCGTTGATTGTACAAATCGTCATCACAGACTTCTTTCACGACCCACCATTTTTGACGAGCGCAACAAGCTGCGTCTGTAGATAGGTGAAGATTGATGCTTCTGAAGAGATAACTGTTGTCTGTTTCAATTTCTTCTTCATCCGGTGTATTTACTGAAAGATTTACTTAATGATCACTTCATTCGTCGGGTTTTGTGTACCTTATTACTTACTCGGTTGCATTAATTGAGGTACAACGTCGGTCGTTAAACTAGTCACTTTCAAGAACTTCGGGAAAGCATTAGGCAATGTTATAGTGCCACTGTGGGCTGTTGAATTATCAGTTGATAGCATGTTTGCCAGTTTCAGCCTTACGGGATTAAATTCTCCATCAACGAAAGGTGGCAACTGAATATCCCGCAACTTCGTTGTCACCTCGCTAGCATCTTTAGCGTACGTCTTCCGCGACACTGTCCATTCCACGTGGATTACCACGGTGGTACTATTATCCTCTAGCTCAAACTTCAGTCTGTAATAAAGAACGTTATTTAATCAAATTAAACGTACAAAACTTTCTTACTTGTTTTATTTTAATTATATTGTACCGAAGGATTCTTCCATAGCAATACATAATTCTCTCACCTTTGCAAGTCTGGCGGTGATATGCTCCACAATTTCCGAGAAAATCCGCTTAGTCTAACTGCAGCTACATCCGAATGAATATAATTCTCCAGGAAAGTGACGGCTGGTCTGTCCTTCGCATATAAATCCGTGAACTTTTTGTACTGGGCTGGACTGTATCCAACAATAGAGCTAGTTTGAGCGGACATTGAGTAGATCGGCTCGTACGGACCGATTCGTATCTTCATAGAAACATCGTAAGGCAAATTCGAGTCGCCGACAGTGCCACCGAGCGCGAACAATAGCAGAGGGAACCAAATGAGACCGATTATGAGGAACAAAGCACCTCCACCGACTAAATATTTGCTCATTTGCTTCTTCTTTACACCTCTCGGTTGCGGGAAATCAGCTTCCACTCCTCTCATACACTAAGCAATGTATTTATCATTCGTTTTTTTATAATTCTCACGTGTAACATTGTACAACATACCTTGATTTGATAAATACTGGCGAAAATGTCCTCCATTTTGAACCAGTCCATTATTGTCATGGACGTGTCGGTCCAAATCCAGTCCATCACTGCTCTCAGCTCGAACAGGAAAGGAACCAACATGAATCTGTAGGGTTGAGGACTATTTTAGAATGAAATCTACTAAACATTTCGAAATCGAAAGGATGGAAGGTGTTCTGACCCTTTAAACAACACGTAGTTCACGATGCTGTATTTTTTACATAAAAAGTTGCCAAGTATACGCGTTGGGTAGCCTTGCCGCAGTTGATAGGCAGCTAGCAAGAGGTAGAAACACTTCACCATGTACCAGATTTGTGGTGGGAGTTTCTCGTTGAATTGCCTATGATCATTCACATTTGTATAGTTACTTTTCCACGAAAAAGTCGAGAAATTCGATTCCTAATTCGTTCGGGATATTACCTCTCGGTTACGCTCGGCAAAATAAAGAACATCCAGACGTGGACACCGAATATTAGGCAATACTGAAAGATCAGTTTGCCTAGGATCGATTTCCTCAGGAAAAGGGCTCTGTCGATGACTATCAAAGCGAATTGTAACAATAACATCAATAAGAAAGGCATTGGCACTCGATTCTCTTGTAGATAGGCAGTGACACCTCCGTCACCTTGCTGCGTCTGCAGAATAACAATCCAATTAGCCCTTAGTCGATCCGATTAGCTATCGAATCGAAATCAAAACACTCACGCCAAACGCGGAGAATCCGAAGATCAGTAGCAAGAAGTTGAAGAAATCGCAGAGAAACATGTACGCGTACACGTTCGTTTTCTCTTTGCCGACAGGACTCAGAATTTGCGTGAAGAAGTTCTTTGTCGGCTGCATATACTTGTCGACGCTAAGAAATTAATGGTAAATCATAGGATCAATCTGTAACTTCTCAAATGTGAATGCTTACGTCATGTTCATGGCTGCTTGCAGCTGTTCAGTGTGCGGATTTAACTCTTCACCCTGAATCGCGACCAGTTTTTCATGCTCATCGGTTGTTTGCACGTTCTCTGCGTCACCGGCTGCGTGCATATTTAATGTTCTTCCTTTAGGAGTTCTTACAACAGACCCATCACTGAGAAAGGGAAGGTTGTTTTATAAATTTCTTCGGTATTAAACTCGCAACTGTTAATTATTCCTCCATGGGAAAAGATTCGGGAATTTTATTATTCGAACTAAGGACTTACTCTGGATCTTCTTGACGAGTGACGGACTCCCCTTGCCCTTTATCCGCAGGCGGTGGCTTCGATGGAACAATAGTTAAGGTGGAGGGTATGATTTTCCTTGGTTTAAGGGATGGCGAGGTCCATTGTCCTAACGATTTCAGCATAAATCTAAAAATGAACCTTCTATCAGCTTCTGTTATTTTACACTCGGTATTAAGAAGTTGTCGAAAATAATTTACCTATGGAAGAACACCATAAGCAGAACTAACAGATCCCAGAGGGCATAATTTGGTTTTCGTTCGACTCCCATGATCCTGGGAGTGAAAAGAGGATTGTTTGGGGCTGCTACTTTGTTCCATGGCAGTAATTCCAATTGGAAAATGCATTTTACAATGACAATTGCCTAGAGACAGTGAAATTTGATGAATTTATTCGTTGTCAATGATCAGTAATTACTTAAGAAGTTCCGTGTTTTACCTCGGTGTACGCGATCAAGGTGACCCAGAAGGTTTTCGAGGGACGTGGGATGGTTAACGAACCCCAGCAGAACACCATAAGAGGCAACGGAGTGGACAATACCGACGCGTTTTTAATTTGATGAAGAAACACCACGAAGTAGCAGAGGAGGCTCGAGTGAGCCAGGACTCCGAACCAAATGGACGCCAGCAATTGAATTATCGGGGGTTGATCGACCTCGGATAACTCTGCACCTTCGTCGTCGTGTTGCACTGGTGATATTTCGGAGAAAATTGTGCTGCGTGCGGAATAAACTCGTGTTAATTGGATCGAACAACTGGAGCACGTATCTAAGCAACAATTTACAGAAGAAAGAAAGTGGATTCCTTCCTTTTGTGACATTTATATCGAAAGCACACTCAAAGCTCTGTTAGGTACTACAAGAATCCTTGAAAATGAAACAGAAAATCAAACGAAAAATTTTCGCCTCGTGACTATATTTGGATGTCTCATGAAATGTCGGGCGACTTTTCAATTTGTTTAAGCGATGGTTCGTACGTTAAGAAATTAGTTCCACGAAGTATGCAATGTCCTCTGAGACATCCGAATATCTGGTGAATTTTCGAGAAGATTAACAATGGATGAGACGCAGTGCCTCTAGCGAGTGCTCGCGTGCGGAGTGTATATCGAGAAACCGTGTAAAATTGAACGAAACATTCTCGATACCTGGAGGAGGACATGTCCAATCCTCGCTCCAAACTCGGCGCCAGAATTCGGATATGCGGAACCGTCAGCGAGCTTCCTTTCCTGGCAAAAACAATACTTCTCTCTTTCTACGTTTCTACGTTTCGAGTTACACATATCGTTAAGTCGGTGAAACTGACACAACCACTCTCAAATGAAACGTGAACACCGCCGGTTTGAGATAACAGAGAAGTTTGGAAGAAGACAATGGCAGGAGTGAGAGGAACTTAGGACTTACGAGGGATTATTAGGCAGAGCGTCCTTAAATTGGTCGGAGATTGCTTCGTCCGACGATTTTGGCGCGCTCCTCCTGTTTAAAAGGGACATCATGGATCTCTGGCACGTTTTGGCACAGGATTCGTGGAGTTTCGTAGTGGGTTTGCGTGGAAATGGTTAGAAGTTGCAGTATATCGAACTTAGAATTAAATTTACTAAATTCTGATTACAGTTAGATTATTCACGTTTGAATAATGAATTTAATCTTCCTTTACCTTTTGATTTGATCTTTGCAAGTAAATTAGTCCAATGATTTCTGTTGAAGAATATTTGGTAAAATGGAAAGAGAAGTTGACAGAGGAGTTTAGTAGGAAGTTAAAGGAGCGAACAGAATTGCACTAACGAGATTGACTACATAAGCAAAGCTTCTTTAACCAAATTGTACCTTTGGTCCTGAGTCTGAGGTCGGCTGGGACCCTCGCCAGGATCGTAATGCTCCTCAGTGTTTCCATTAGATGCCGATCTGTCAGAGCGAGCACATTTACTAATCTAGCGTCTACCGTATAATGTCTAGCTTAAAACGTCTTCTTCAAAGGGATCATCTTTCATGATCATTTCTGTCGAGGATCGAACTATCGAGGGGCAAGCACACCAATACTAAAGCTACGTATCGAAGTGAGGTACTATCTAAAGCTACAATATTTGTGTACGAGAGAATCAATACTGCTGCGCTTCAATCTTTCATGTGAAATCTTCATTAAAAGTTCCGCTAAATTAGGATGTAACAAGATTGATTCTCTCTTCGAACATTCTAGGGACCTTTCAATGTTTCCTTCGAAAAAGAATATCTTAATAATAATTCATACAGCTAAGCATCTACGAACAAATATTCGAGAAGCTAAAAGGAAATTAAGATTCTAACTGTAGTATATTTATTGTCTGACGTCTCACCTTGTCTTCATCAGTGGTATCGGTTGCCACATCTGATTGATACCCAACCGCATACCCATTCGGAAGTCTGGTTTCGCCTAATTAAGAATAATTACAGTATTAACAGTTCAATGAGACCCATCGACTAACGTGTCTTCTGTACCTTTAGCAATTTCTTTTCTTTCGCCAGAACCTTTCGTATGTATCTGTAATCCCTCGAGAACCTGTTCAAATACTTAGTCATCGATGTTAGGCCGCTGTTGATCATCACTACAAGGAATTTGAAGTAAGTGACGAATGAAACCTTCTCCTCTTCTTCTTTCCCTTCGGGTTCATCCACCTTATCGTCTTCATACTCGGATGGCTCAGGTGTCTTAACAGGTTCAGCGGTAGATTCTTCCTTTTCCTCGGTTTCAATGTCAGCTGACGTCAGGCTAGTCTTATCGCCACCCTAATTCCACCGATAAATTATTTCTACCGTAGTCCTACGTTTCTGTTGTTTCTAGCACACTGAACTTGAAGCTAACGCCGCCAATAAAAATGATAATACGCTAAATAAAGATAAAATAAATTCTTTGAATAATACTTCGATTCTGATTGTACTTTGGTTGGCAATGAAATCTTCTACGGTGCTTCTAATTTGTAAGAGACTCTTTGGGAACATGTAAATAATTTCTGACGGCAGCTGCAAGTCCCGTGCGCCCGTCAACATCTCCTCGA
The DNA here is from genome assembly GCF_051020985.1 of Nomia melanderi. Taxonomy (NCBI): domain Eukaryota; kingdom Metazoa; phylum Arthropoda; class Insecta; order Hymenoptera; family Halictidae; genus Nomia; species Nomia melanderi. The sequence goes on from NC_134999.1 coordinate 37,561,175, forward strand.
AGATTACTGTTATAACAAGCGAGTGTGATTACGGTGCCAAAATTGCTGTAAACGTAACGAGAAACAAATTAAGCGAAATATCGAGCGAATTATGTACACCAACGACGGAGGAGCCCCGCTGTCAACTGCGACTACAGCACGGTGGCGGGACGACATATTAAAAAAAGACAATTATTGAAAATAAAATGAAGAGAACAAAATGGATTGGGAGTTGTTTCACCGCATCCGTTTGTACAAAGCCGGAAGATGCGAGTATAAAAGGAAAGAAAAGTCATTGTCGAGTGTAAGCATTGTAACTTAATGGCTGCGGCCATTCGTGTCGTGTGATCGTTATTGTGTTAAGTTTAACGATAGACTCGTGTAAATGTAGCGCACCATTAATATACATATCGAAACGCACCAGTTTGTGTTTGCGAGTGTGTGTGTATATGTTTGTGTGTTGAACGGCGAGGGGAGCATGTTCAAAAAACAAAAAAGAAATATATGAAGAAACAAAATAAAAAAAAACATCGTCCCAACGTACAGCACAAAGAAAACAAAAAAAAAATGATAGAAAGAAACGTAGAGAAATCAACGACGCGAGGATACAACGGAAGCTAACTAAAAAATTGGTTAACAGATGAATAAAAATGGCTACGACTAAAAGAGAGACATCGATGATTAACAGAGAATATTAGAAACAACGTTACAGAGGCTACGAGAGCGAGTATAAATACAAATGAAGAATTAAGAGAAGACGAGTCGGTCGTGTGATGGAGGAGTGAACGTACAACAAGTCGAAAACGTGTTTCCACGCTCGGCGCGTCTGGTAATAACTTTCTGCGATAAAACAGCATATTGTTCGAACTTAGATCTTTCAGAATTCCGTTGTACACAAGAACAGCTCGTTTGCTCAGAAACATTAACAAATCTCCATTCGAAAAAACGCAGAAGAGAGGAACGCAAACGTTTTCACCCAAAAATTCAACATTTGCAAATACTCCATTCATAAATTATAATTATAAAACCTACATATCCTTCCAATTCAAACATTTTCTTCTCACATTTCAGTCGTAAATCATTAACATTTCCATAGAAGTACATCACTGTTTACAACGGAATGCTAAAAAATCTCGATTGCACTAATACACCATTCCCAAGAAACGATTACACCCAAGGAAACCGTAGAGCGGAAATACTTTTTCGATCCGTTGCATGTAAAACGTGACAAAAGGGAGAAGATGGCGGATAGGTGAAGAAAGAGAGCCTGTAGCAGTGACATGCAGCCTTTTGTAGGGGTCTCACATCGGTGGCCATCGCAGTGTCGGTCTCGGATTGCGCACTGAGATAGGACATTGACGATTTCTTCCTAGTCAACGGCACGCTCCGCCGGCGAAGCCTCAGCGCGTCCTTTTCCCTCCCTCCGTACATGGCGACGTGCGTCGCGATCTCAATGTCTGTCTTAATCAGCGTGCTCATCAACTGCAACGACCAGACTTTTTAAAGTCATCTCGTCTCTCCTCCCTCTAACCGTTGCCTTTCCCGTTTCCTGGTAGTCTCCTCGTCGGGCCGATCGAGAACGGTGGCAGAGCAATCGAGAGAGAACACGGGGCTGCCAGGGGGCGGGGTGTGTGGTTTTGGAGGGGGTGGATGTAAAAATGCCAGAATTTATGCGCACACGGAGATACGAAACTTTGTAATGTGTAGGCAAACTTCGGCCATGATCTGGGTCTGGTGCGGGTGAATTCAATTTCAACTGAGCCTCGAACCTAATCAGCCGGGGGTCGAACATCGATCCGGGGTGTGTTCGGTAAAGGGATCTCGATTCGTGGTCGATTAAAAAAAAAACAAATTCTCTTTGATTCAAGCAGTCCAGGTTCGGATTAGTCATCGTTCACTTCAATTCGTAGCAGACAAACCAGAAACTCGTAGAATGACATTTCACATAGTTCGACTTGTCGATTCTCCGACGATTCGGGGACACCCGGTACGTACCTCGGTTATGGTCATTCTTCGACCCTGTCGTTCCTGTTCCCTGCGGCGTCTCTCGTCTTCCTTCTCAGACTCTGTGTCTGGTATCATGTCGGTGACGTCGTCGTCGTCCAGATCGTCGAACATGTAGTAATCTCCGGATCGTATGGCTGATTGGAAAATAAAAGAGATCGTTCTAAAGAAGTCGTGGAGGAAGGATCGTTGTGCTGCGAAAGCCATGCAATGTTCGTTAAAAAGAGTAGCAGTGCTCGAAAACAATATCTGTCCCAATTGTTTAGCGGCTAAACGTTGAAGCTAGACGTTTAAATTGTTAAGTATCGTTAGTATACATACACAGACACACACAAACGCACACAGACGCTCGTCAAACAATTATATTTCACTATGTAGTAGACGCAAACTGAATCGGTCGTTCAAGGTCGTCCGTGGGATTCCCCCCACCGAGGTGTCACTAGAACATGGCTGATCATGCTGGCGCAGAAAGGGGATGCCGCCTTGAAAGCCCATTGAATGTGCGTCCACGCTAGCTAAACCGTATCAACAGCGTGAACGAAGAATTTATATATACATATACAAGTGTATGTAGTTCTGTAAAAGCAGAAAGGACTATTAGTCAGGATGTGGACGTCAGTTTGGGATAAAGCCCGGAACAAAGCTGCGAAGAGAAGAAAGAAAATGTTCATTTACCCTCTCTGTTGGTCTTTGGCGCGCGAACTCTGTACAACGGCCGTGCCCCTGGATAGAGAGTATCTAACAGAAAAGAGAAAACAGAAAACTATAGACAGAGGAAACTGAAAGAAACGGTAAGAGAATCGTCGGGCGCGCACGTGTGAATCTATCTTACAACAATATACAGATTATATTACATCGAGATCAGTCAGCGGAATCCTCGAGTCCTCGCCAGGTTCAACGGGACAGGATCTGTCGGAACAGAACGCGGGCTATTCGGGCCCCGATACATTCTTTCACCCTGCAAAACAGCCGATTAACGGGACAAAGATGAGAGAGGAAGGACTGAATGCGGGATACCAACGAAATCAAAGAATGTACAGAACGGAAACCGAGTACTTCTCTAACGATACAGAGTTATGTACACCTATACTCTAGGCACGACATCGAACAAAGATAGAAACTGTACCAAAGCAGGCAACGGAAACGATACTCAAAGAAACACAGAAAAGAAGATCCAAAGGAATCAACTGTAGACTGACAACTCTTCGTACAAAACTCAACGGACCCTGAAGATCAAATCTTAATACAATATCTGTATTACCTATCAAACTCCGCTACTCCATCAAGAGAATCTTACATCAAAGAATCTCTCAATACTTGTACCAAGTATCAAAACCCAAAAGAAAAGTGAACCAAACAGAAAATAGATAAGGGTGCTTCATGATCTAGAGGTGCAGATCGCGGAAGCGTATGTACAGGACATCGTAGCAGATCGACGACGACTTTGATCTTGATCCCGTGGTTACATGTGTGATGAGACAGCGGGGAACGGGACGTGGTGGAGACGATCGACTGCCGTGGCGTCCGGAGCTCGTTCATCCAATGAGGACCGACGTAGCTCGACTGGCGACGATGCCTGACCGAGGAGTTCAACGATCGGTCCGGCGGCGGTCGATCGTATGGCGGCGGCGAGAACACCGGGAACGTCTCGTCCGGCGACGGTCCACGCGGGTTCAGCTCGCTACTCGGCGGGGAACCGAAAGAAATGCGTGTCGGCTCGAGGTAGCCTTCGAGGCTCACTGTCATGATCGCGGAGTTTGGGGTGGGCGCCTGCAACAGGGACGCGGCGCGCGGCGTCAGCGGGGGCGGCTCGTCGTCGTCCTCGTCGATCGGCGTCTGGTAACCCTGGGGAGGCGTGTGACTCGAGGAGACGCACGAACTGACGCTGGAAGACCTCGCCAGAGGCGCCTCACCTTCTTTTTCGAGTGCATTAAATATAGAGATATCTGGTGTTAGGTCGCGAGAGCTCTGCCGCCCTACGTCTGGAAGTAGGCTAGCCTCTTCTTTGCTAGGGGATCGACTTGGGCACGGTGGTTATCAGTTTACCATGTGATCTTACTTGTAGTCCTAACTTGTAAGTGGGCAAACGTTTGAGTAAGTTCGAATGGAAGTTTAAACGGATGTAACTTATTTTGGTTGGGGAGTTTCATGAGAACTTAGAGGACTTTGTTGATTGTAAACACTTCTGTTTTGTCCTCGGCGATGGTTTACAGTATGGTAGGAAGGAGGAATGATGTGACCGACTCACCGACTTTGTGCATTTGCGGCTCTCTGTAACTGGGTCCTTGGATCTTCCTCTGGCTAGCTTTGATCTTGTCCATCTTGAACTTCAGCTTTTGGAGGACGTTCTTCTCGACGCTTTCTTGGATGTCTATGCGTTTCTGGTGTAGTTCCTCTAACAGTTCTGCGCCGCGGGACGCTAGGACGCTCATAGCTTTCGTCTCGTCTACTATGTGGAAGAAATAGTAGCTCTTGAAGAGGCGCTTCTGGAGCAGCAGGAAACCGAAGCACAGGCCGTCCCAGACCATGCCTATGTCTTCCCGAGGAACCACGCAGTCCACTTTGCCGATGACGATGTCGCCCGCGGAGCTTTGGAACTTTCTCAGGCAAGTTATTCCGAATAACTGGATCAGTGGGCAAGCCGAAACTTCCAGCTGAAACGCGATTAAAAGCAATTTTAGTGAAGAATTCATCAGCGAATATAAGTAATGAAAGGTACATTGAGCAGTTTACCTGTTTGATCAGCACGCAACCAACTCCTTGCAGCAGAGCTTTAGAGAAGATGACAACCACATTGTACCCGATCAACATATTCCACCATCTTAAGATTGTCCTGACCGGTCTAAGGTAGAAATCACTGCCCTGCCAAAGGAAAACGAAGGCGCCAATCAAGTAGCCTAACGAGAAAAGGTTGGTCCTCTTGGTTCCAGCTAGGAACATGATCGACAGAGTGATCCACATCAGGCTCATCAACACTCCTCTCTTCAGCACGTCCAGCCACGAATGAATGTGCGAGACGTAATCCTTAACGGGATTCACGAAATTAGGCTTCTCCATATCTTGGTAGACAGAGTAATTATGACCCGCAGGGAATTCTTTGCCGTTTGCAACGGTTCGCTGCTCGATACGGAAGTACAGGCTCTGTCTAACGATCATCATCAACAAAATAAAGTCGCCTGGAAAGAGCACAATTGATAAATTCGAATTGAATCGTCTTGGAACTATTGTTTATAAAAGACTTACACATCAATTTCCTAGGATTAGGAGGGAAATCCGGATCAGGGAAGTACATCCACTCCTGTAGCCTCCTGAGTATTTCCGAATTGCTCCAAGGATAATCTGAGGATTAAGGAGCATTAATGAATTACAATGAAATATTTACAGTATATTTTATTAATTTCAACCTACCTATGCAAAGCCAGGAGGGCAGTGCAACTACTAGGGAATATTGCACTGGTAGCATGATAACCCCAAAGACTTTGAAGAACGGCCATATTCTGGATATAGTCCTTCTCCTCAAGGAAAATAGAAGTAAAAGCCAGACACTGTAGAGAACCGAGTAAAAATCGAGTCTAGTGCCGATCAGCGCTACGATTCCGATCAGACATATCTCTAAACCGAATTTGTAGAATCCATAGTTGAAGAGGAACTTCAAGCACTCTGGTATTCCTTTATCAGCGTCTGCTCTGGTGATAGATGGGAACATCACTTGCGGAGTTTCCAATAGTTCTCCGATTCCCTTTCGATAGAAACACTGTCGTACTCTAATGATTTTCCGCAGTGTCGTCACCACTATGATTCCTATGTATCCTTTCAGCAGCTCTGCGAGCTCTCCTGGCTCTGCTTTCTTCATGCCAAACCATTCTGCTATATTGTACACAGTGTTGTTGCTTGAAAATTGAGGTTGTTTGTCGTCTACGTGTCTCTGGTAATTAGAACATCGAAATTGCTGTACAGAGCACTGATTCTTTTTAGAGATTCAAAGTAATAGGTAAACTGGCTGATTTTATAAAAAATCTTTTCTTTTCCTTTATAAACAAATTGTATACTCACCGTGCAATTCACGTTCCAATTATTGTGATCGATGTACTGAATCTGATACAGCATCTTAGCAACCATCAACAACGCGATTATCGCAGCGATTATATTCACAGTGAGTATTTGAGCGTGTCTCCTAGTATTTATCATGATTGCTACAATCACGACGAACACCAAATTGATGGCGCATACCTGGGAAATCGATATTGAAGACGAAATTAACGTTTGATCCGATTGCTCGAAAAATATGGCTGATTTCAACGTACGTCGTTCACGCATAGAAGCATCACAGAGATGAAGATGATCTTCTGCATGTGGATCTCCAGGAACAACCAGACGTAATTGTAAAAATTGACTAGATGCTTCATTATTTTGCGAAATAGTGCCATCCGTTCCAACTTGGACATTCCTTGACATTCAAATGAAAATTCAATTTCTTCTTCCTATTCGCCAATAAGTTATTTCAAAAAATGTAACAGAACTTACGTTTCAATTGACGAAGACTGTATGGAGTGTCATGGTCATCTTCATCAGCAAGAAATATTTCCCCTGGAGAAGTCGGTGGCATGTCCAATGTTGGCGACTGATTGAGTGTGTCTTGTCTGAAGGAACTCTCTTCTGTCCTAGAACTGTTCGTCACAAATATTATTAACGCAATCTTTATCAAATGTATATAAATGAATCTTTACCTACCCAATCGCCTCTATGTTCGTCACTTCCAAAAAGTCCTTGTGGAAATAATGGATCTGAAGCACAGTGATGATGACGAAGAACGTTGGAGTCAATAGCCTTACGAAAAGATCCTTCGTCGCGTATTTTTCGAGGCCAATATCCATTTGCAAGTCCTCATCGATGTGCAGATAGTTCCAGTATTCCGGGAAATTGTCGAATTGATAAGTGTACACGAGGATCAGCATAATTACCGAGTACCCAATGACTGTGAGCCAGAATGGGTACATCATTCTTCTCCAAGCGGTCCAGGAGATCTATAGATTAAACGTTTATTAGCATAGCAGCTTCAGATCATCGAGAAAACGAATTAAATTTCTTATAATTAAAGGCCAACCGTTTCAATCGTCTCTTTATTCAATGGAAAGGAGACTTGTAATAATATAACTGTAAACAAATGTTTTTACGTACTTGGAAGGTAATAATGAGCACAAGGAACAAGGACATATAAACAATCCTGAAGACAGTCATGCGTTCCCCAGTTATTCCGCAAATAAAGAGCATAATAGCCACCACAGCGATCCAGAACTTGGTCAGTAACTTCTTCAGAAGTATGCCGACGTCTTTCATAAATTTGCTCTTGATTTCTGGCACGTCGTGATTCATGGCTGTGGTGGCAGTCGACACGGAGACGTGCAACGGCGCTACCATGTCTCTTAACGTCGAGGAACGTCTCTGACGAGTCCTTTCAGCGGTGTACTGTCGCATTGTTATCCAGAACATTGTTATAAAGAGACACTGGAAGCATTAGAAATGTTGAAAACGATACAAAAGAACATTTGAAAGAATAAAAATTGAAGGAATCATACTCTGACTACTAAGTGCCAGCGACTTAGCTCTTCAGGCTTGCTGAAACCGATCTCAGACACCTTAAATCCATTGACCAGCGTTGGTAATTCTTCTTCGGTCAGATCCATGCCGTAAATGTACTGGCAAAGTAATAAAAGAGTTGCATAAAAGACGATAAATGGGGAGCATTTCATCATTGACGCGCGTTTGTTAGGGACCATCCAGAGGATCAGAGCCCAGAGCAAGAGAGCAAAGGTTGTCCAGCTGTGGTACATTATGCTCCAAGTCTGATAAATGAAATAATTATGATGTATAAATAGAATGCTCGACTAAATGAAGAAGGAATTTTGTAGCAGTCCCATCGTACCATCATTATGATGTTTGTAGCGAGATAAGAAGAATTGATAATCAATTGGAAGATGGAGTACACTGCCATGATGATGTTCTCGATGATTCCGAACTGCTCATCTGGGGCACCTGAATAGGAAGTTGATAATTAACGAACAATACATTTTATTTTTCGAATGTTGAGGTCTTTAGTGTATTTTACCATCGCTGAAACTGTGCATCTGAATGCTATCATCTTGATGACCATCCTGAACGATGACGCTTCCTGTAGAGTCCTGAAGGAGGCCCGTTCGCGCTGACCCAAACCTCATCAGCTATTTGTAAGATACAGGATATTATTGTATATGTATTTCGACAGGAACTTCGTTGAATCTCAATTTCGACAGTCTACGTTTGTAACTCACTGAACGAGTGTATGGTGAATTAAAATCTCGGACATACACATGCAAGCTACATGAAAAGTACCGATGTTTACCTTCACCGCTAGCTACAAAAATTGTCGATAGAATAAAGGAAAAAAAAATAGTAGATCCGTAAATAATTGTAACGATCACTAAGAACGTGCTAGATCAGAGTGTCGAGTTTAAATAGAAGTGATCGTTGTGTCTAGGTGTTAGCAAATGGTGATCGCTGTGATAATCAAACATGCAAACTTAATCATTATACGTACGGGTGTGCGCTCGTCGGCTGGTGGGAACGACGAATTAACGATCGGCTTCTAAAACAATGGCAAACTAAACATAGCGGCATCCAAACGGAAAAGGAATTTGCTCAGCATTAAAGAACAACCAGAAATCTGGAAGGCGACAGCAAATCAAAAATCGGGTGTTATCTGATTCGGGGCGTTTGATATGTACAGTGGCGTGCAGTCGCACTCCCTTTACAGATTAACTTAACACTCTGTTCATTCTCAAACGAAACACTGGTGTATTTACACTAGAACCTTTCTATCTACAAACAGATCATCGCTAAAAGAGAATACTAGACGTGACTGTGATGATAATAAAACTTGAAACCTTAAAAACTGACTGATAAAGGTAGAATCAAATTTGTAGCATACGAGGCTTAATTTTGGAGAAAATTCAACTGGGAAATTAGTACATATCACGTAAATATTTAGAGATACAGCTTGAAGATTTGTAAGTAGAAAGAGACTGCCACAGGCAGACACGTTAAGCAATTGGTATTAGCTACTTTACTCAATGAATTTCCGAAATCGATTTTCTGGAAAATCAATTCTCACGACAGAAAGATTCCGCCTACATTTTATATTCAGTTTCATATGAAAAAATCATTTTATTCTGAGTTGTATCGTCATTACAGCCACGGAGAGGGTGACTTAACTATTAAATGAATCTATGGTATATTACAATACAACTGTCGCAGTCTATTAATGTCTACCGTTACAGAAATAATTTTCTACGTAAAGTGAAAAATCTAAACAAGGATCTAGGAGGAAAAATCGGTGCATTTGGCTCATGCAGGACGAGATCCTTACGCGAGCCTTTCGTCGCGCCGATTGCCATCTCTGAGACGGTGTCCTTCGTCTGATGGAAACGTGTCTGGACAACGGAGTGTCCAGATTCTCCAGCTTGCCGCTCAAACGTTTCATTTTCTTCGCCTGTAACGCCTTGTTAGTAAAAGCAACGTTCGTTGGTAGTGAGCACGTGTGTTATTCGTTGTACTTAGAAAGTTAGAGAGACCGAGGAAGCTCAGACAGTGTCACCGAGGTTACACTGGTGTTAATGGTTCTCCTCAACCGCAGACAGGTTAATCGAATCAGTAACAGGCGACGTTAGAGTTATTCATGTTTGAGGAAAGCTTTGAGAGGGCTGGATTAATTACTTGCATCGCGTATTGCTCACAGAAAATTTCCATCTTTATACTCTTCCTAATAATGTTGAACTTGATTCAAAACACCGACCGACATGATCGAAGAAACTCTAAAATTTTGAAAAGAAATGATCTCAAATGTTTCAAAGTGTTCCCAAACTCTCTGCGAGTAGTACACTTTCACGCGGCAGAAACATTGAATCCTTCTTTCCATCTTACGCTAAGGTTCCTTAAGTATCCTTGGCTCTGACCGATTAATTAGTAATTCAATCTCTTCGACCTTAATTAGTGTAACACACAGTGGAAAAAAGATGTCGACCAACACACTCACCGGCTTCCTGCTCAGAAACTGTGACTGCAACGCCAAAACGTAGTACAGCCAAAATAGTCTCAAGATGTAGCCGTAAATCAGCCAATCGGCGTCATCCGTGTACTCCACGTTCCTCGGATCGCTGCAATTGGTTTGATAAATCGCGGATAGGGCCAGATACCGCTGCCAAGTACTGTTCACGGGGATTAACTCCTGAGGGGTTTGATTCTGGTAGCTGAGCAGGGTGAGGATGTGAAGGGTCACGACGACCATCACGATCCTGCAGAGCACGGCGAAGCCTTTCCTGAGCTCCTTGTTGCAGGCCCACCAGGTCGCTGCCCCCAGGAACACCAGGAAATAAAATCCAGCTTCTATGGATGGGTTCAGCGACGACATGATGCATAACGAGGCTAGAACCACGTAGGTTCCGATGCGTCCGAGGAAGTTAATTATCTGTGCACCAGAAAGTAATGTTTTTTTATGGAGGATAGTTGTGATGAATCTCTGGAAACAAAGATTAACCCCTACAAAAACGAGTGAGACTCGTGGTGAAGATTTTCAACACGATTCAACAAATATATATATATATCAGTTCATTCGAATTCAAAGTAAATATTCTTCTGTAATCAACTATTATACATAAAAGGAAATATAGATAAAATATCCTTAGAATTTTTCTCTTCTTCCAATAAATTAATGACAAAGTAGCCGTATCGATCAGAGTTGAGAAAGAAGTCATAGGCCAAGGGGTTAAAGAACTGACAGTAGGTAGTTAGATAATATTGAGACGAAGATTGATTTTACAAATCAAACATCTGGAAGCAAAAATTGAGCTAGAGGTTGTTAGAAAATGTCAGGAGCATTAACTTTCAACGAGAACTAGGAAGATTATCAGATTATTTATTAATTGCAAGCGAGTTGAATTAAGTGCACGACGATTTACCTTCGCGGTACTGTCCTCAGCCTTTTTCGACGTGTCGCCCCTTCTGTGCAGAGACACGTCGTCCTCCGCATCGTTCGGAGGTTTCTTCGATAGGAAACGGCATATGAAGTACACTGCAACTGCGGTGGGTAAAACAACTAGCTCCGGTGTCAGCCAGAAGAATACTTCCCAAAGGGATGCGCTATCTAGTCGTACGAAACCTAAGTGTCTGAAGATCACTTCCATCAACTCGCCTAAAAACGTTCGGAAATTTAATGGACTCTATCCGGACGCAGAGCAAGCGCGTCACTTACAATTTTGAAGGAAGTGGCCGTAAGCGGGAAGCGATAACAGGACTATGTGAAACGTGAACTGGCTGACTGCAGTTAGAAACGATAGGCCGATGCAGGTCTTCAGGTAAACGCCGGTGTGGCCTGCCATTGTCTTTTGATCTGGTATCGGTACGAAGGGCGAGTACAGCATCAGCCCTAAGTACACTAGAGACAGTCCTACTGGCCGCCATATTATACCTATTTCAATCAAATATATATAATCATTTTTATATATTAAACTAAAACAAAAGATTTATTCAATCTAAACAAAATAATCTTCACATAATAAATTAGTAACAAAGATATGTCTGATTTGAGATGATAAAGTAAACGATGGAGTAATGAGACGTATGCTTAATTGTGTTTCAAAGATAACTACGATTCGATTGTAACTTTTTGAAGCAAGCTCGGTTTACGACCTTTACGAAACGATATTCGTCATACCGCGTAAATGCATTCATTCCACTGATACAATCAGAAGAAAGTGTTTCCAGCTCGTTAAAAGGTCAGCGGCTAGGGAAGCCAGAAGATAAGACTCATAAGATTTGACATTTCAGCCACCCCAATTGTGCAAGGAGTTACAACGATTCCCGCTCACAAATATCGTCCCATTTAGATTTATTATCAACTCTCTAAGCACGGTGAAACCCCGCCAGGAACAAGCTGATACGCGTGAATCATAGATAGAAAGAATACACATGCTCGCATAATTAAATGGAAACTGTCCTGGCCTCGGAACGTTAATTGCTTTCGTTCCGCCGGGAGGCGTTAAGTTAATTAATACCTTAACGAGCCTGTGCACGGAGCGCGAGCGCGTTTGTCCGTTTTTATCGTCTTTTGATTTCGATAAGCCCTACGGAAACAAAACTATTCCATTGAAATCGCACCCGGAACGCGTACCACCACTCCCCTCCCATTTCCGCCGACAATACCACTTTCTACTCGGAGAGTACATTCTGCTTACCATCCTCTCGCATGCACAAACGAAAAGTTTGACCGACTGCCAAGGGAACTCGGGCAACGGTTTCCCGACCTCCGAAGACGAGGGAAATTATTTCACTGTTTCCTTGTTGCGTCGCATTTGTTGCGCTCGATATGCACAGCGACCGCGAACCGGTGCATTCGGTTAATTGAACTTCGATTAAGAGTCATCCGACTCTAATTGAATTATTTCGAATCTGGCGCATACAGGATATTCGGGATTATTTACGGTGCAGTGGGTTAAAGAATTAGTATTGTTCGATAGGTATCTAGTAATTCAATTAAATTAATCAGTGCTAAGAAATAATCATATAAGAAATTTCTGAAATTCTGCATCGCTCTTATGCCACGAGGTTCTCAAAACATCGAACTACAGACGAGACGGAATCGCAATTTTTCGAACATTCGAACGATTGTGACATCTTAATAGGGCACGGTGTTGGTAAGCTATTTTCCCCGCAGGTTTTTAACACGACGCCGTTAATGGTAGAAACCGCGGACAGTTAATTACTCGGTTCGGCTTGTACGAGACGATAACACGGGCGATAACGATGCTGTGTTCAGCGTTCGAGTCGTAATTCCTTTTTTTACGCCGGGTGATTCGGGTCACGAGATCAAAGGGAAGCCTCGAAATTACCGCGAACGATAAAAGAGTTCACTCGCATGAATTAGAATGTCAGTTTCCCTTTGGAAACCTCCCTGTCGACCGTTCGAAAGGTGAGCAAGTCGACTGCAGACGTTGCGAAGAATATACGGGGCGGATTGATAATAAACCTGGAATTGAGGAGCCTGTGCTCGACTAATTATAGACGACGCCTGTAAACCGAGACTGAACGCGTCCCGGCGCTGTCAACGTGGTATCCCGAAGCACTTTCTCAAATTTATACGTGTACGCATGTTGCGCGAACTTCCGACCGCGTTCGAAAACCTCGTTTTTCATTCGGTTCACCCGAGAACCGCTGATTACGTCACTCGTTTGTCTCACGTTAGCCGATCCGAAAGTAAATTGCCTCATTGTATCTGTTTCACAGTTTGCGAACATGATATACACAGTTATGCTTTTTACTTATTGGGAACATATATCATTCGCTTCTTATTGATTACTTTGTAATACTAATGTCTTGAAATGACGTACGAATGAACGACGATGCAAATGATCGTTGAAAAGTACGTTAAGTTAGAAAAACATGAAGACAAAGTACTTTACTACTGTGGATACTATTATTGCTATAATTATATTCAATTCGACATTTTAGTTGTTTGAAGTTCTTAACATTTGCTTCGTTAAAGTGAACCGAATAGGATCAATGGCAACGTCGAGTTAACGTTGCTGTATTGAGACGAACAATCGAAATCCTTTGAAAAGACGTAGAAACGGTGTTTGCGACACCGTATGACGCATCGTGGAGCAGTTTACCACATACGGGCCGATGATAAAGCCTGGATAATTAACGACGGTATTAAACTTCGAACAGCAGTGGGTCGGCCAACCTGTGGACTATTACTTTCGATGTATCTCTCGATAATATTATCTCAATCTCTCCTACTATCGGTTTTCGAATCGAAATATTTTACAAATGTTTCCTAAGGAAAATCTACCGCTATCACCTTTTTCCATGTTTCTTCATCCGAATTCACGTTTTAAAAAAAGAATGTTCACGTGAGAAACTCAGCCTCGAGTTTCTCCGTTTGTGAACTCGGTACTTCTCTATTTCTGGTTTCTACCTTGAAATCCGCACGTTCCTTCTAGTTTCACACGAGTCGCTTGGATATCAGTTGCTCAGATCAACAGTCGGCCATCGAGGTCATTAGTCGGTCCCAAATACAGAGTATTTTCATACACTGATGTCATCGAGGCATCCAGCATAACATTATCATCGTTCACGTGTACACGATGTCAATACCATTTTACGTAGTTTTATTATAATTCCCCCGCACACTGTCATAACTATATTAGCAGCTTATCGACGACTGCTTTATCACTTGATAACGCGGCGCAAGGTTTCCTGACATATGTTTATTGAAAATACCGTGCTGCTACAGCTTTCACGTCGTTAACGAGACAAATGCGAGATGTAAATTAACAAACCGTCAGCTATATTTCTAAGATATAAAAACAAAAATTCCTTATCATCTTTTTTATTACCTAACATTCGAGTCGCTCAGAATTATTGCGGTTAAGTCCAGAAAACAAAGAGAAAAATAATATTTTGATTTCTGGAATTATCGTACGACATATTCAGAAACCATAACAAGCAGGGCTTTCTCACTTAGAAACAACGTAGGAACCAGTGAACTCTTTAATAACTAAGCAGAATATTACTCATTCCATGAAAATCGGCAAAAATCAGAAAACACCAAGAAATCGACTGAGCGACTCGTTTAATAGTGCAATGATTCTAAGGTTACATCAAAAACAAAAGACTTTTTGGCGAGTGTAACACTGTCAGGGCTGTCTCCCATGGAAACCGAACCACGGAAATATCTCGTTTCAATACGCGACACCGTTATCGTTACCGAGCAAGGTAGACTCGACTAGAAGCGGCAAGTAATTGATACGCGTGACATATTTTTACGCGAAGGGACACTTACATCCTGTCAGGACAGCCGGTAGAACGACCCTGAGTAGGGCCACGTTCAGCCAATACCTCGTCATGGCTGGATGTGCTCGGATGGCCTTTCACCCTGTAACAGACAGAAAAATCGGCGCTCGTAAAACGATCCAGGGATCCAACCTGTCAACATCTCGAGATTTTGCAGCGGTCATGTCAGCTCCGCTGAAATCGATACGACCCTGCCGCAGTCGGATACCTTTAACCTCGTTTTCCTCAGAGACGCAGCGTCGGCACCCTCAAATTCACCCTTCGCTTTTACTACGTTCACCCTACGGTTTACGATCTGCGCTGTCTTTCTGCCAAAAATTACAGCCTCGTGTCATTCTGTATCCTTCTGGCACGCGATGGTCTTAAGATTAGACGTTACTGGTATCTTCGAGATTGACTATAGATTTAATTGGTAACAACTCATCAATCCTTTGTCCAATGTTCAGACGTAGAGGATTTTTTTCTTTTTAAGTATAATAGACTGCAGATACTTCTTCTTAATAAGAAACAGTTAGTTAATGAATGATGTGTGTAGATAATAAATTGATGATAATATAAGTGATTTTTAAATCACTTCTCCAGTACTGTCTCCTTTAATCGTGGGATAAAACGGGTTCAGGCTCAGCGTTTTCGATGTTCCATCTGACAAGGGTTAAGGATGAGCACTGCATAATTTCGTGGCAGAGAAGAAGAAAGTGAATCCGATGTCGCCTGACGCAGCGATTTCCCGGGGCAAGGGCTTTTGGCGAGCCTCGATAAAACGCGGCGCGCCCAGCTTAATTATCGGCCAATTACATGGGGGAAGGACAGTGCTCCGCGGAAGGTGTGTCTATCCTGTTTCCAGAAACGTGGTTCATCGTCGAACATCATAGTTTGGGGTGGAATGTAATAATACAGGACGGGGAAAGAAATTTCAGATCGATCGTACGAATAATTCTAGTGAATGAACCTTATAAAAATTCTCTGGTTAATTGAAATTATTTTATTTTCAGTGTATAAACAGTTTCTTAATCTATAATGGAAACTGAGAGTTGCTGACCATTTTATTTTTGCAGCTTCACACGATCACTTATTCTTCTCGTTCACAGAATATCGATGTCCCTATGTTATTTTAGTACTACATTATCACTCTGTTATGTAATGATACTCTCACATAATTACATCTTCGTAATTGCCACTATTTGCTGTACAGGAAGAGCATCATTTTCTCCACGATATTTTTCTACCGACGGTTAGACTCGCGAGATTTTATCGTTTATCCTTCCCATTCTTCTATTATTCGACCTAGATCGCAGATACAACTGAAGTATTTAATGACACCATAAAAAGATATTGCTACCATCACCATTCCGTACACAGCGGAGTGGTAAATGTGTATTTCATTTACAATTTTCTATCCGAATGTATCATTATTCGTCCGTTTTGCGCTATCAACGATAGAAACAAGTGTACACAGAATTTTCCTCTATCTATAATTCATATGTCTGCAACTATGATAATAATTCATGAGCCATTCCCGTTAAAATATGCGGTCGAAAGTAATTGTACAAGAACAATTAACACATTGACTGCCACGGCGGTCACCGATGATCGGAACTTTCAAATCGCCGAAGTACAATTGCAATAAAAAACTTTGATATTGAAAATAATTATTAATGATTTACTATTACAGTAGTCATATTACGCTATGATCTAGCTACTTGTGTTGCTAAATATTTTTATTTAAAATCATTTGCCTTTGTTATTAAAGAATTGCTATTCAAAACGCTAAAAATTCTCGTGGCAGTCGTGTTAAACTTAAATGACTTAAAACACTGCATATATTTTCCAGCCTTTCCAATTTTTGGCAACTTCCAAGGAAGGTGGAGCGTCGTCCCCTTTTCGCGAAAGACTGACAACGGTGTACACGATCGATGGAACAACCATACGGATACGTAGGAATCTCATCTTACACGGTGAGTCACCGAAGTATTCTTATCTCAGTTATTGACTTTAGTCAATTAATAATTTAGATAACAATGTCCAGTGACACGGATTCAGCAATGAGCAATACGTACATTTTCAGAAATGTTGGAAAATACGAAGTATGTTAAGTGCTTTTTCTAAGTGGTCCGATATTCAAATGCTAGCCTGTCTGAAAGGTTGCGCAACTCGCATGACACATTACAGTAGAATTAATATTAATTTAGCTGGATAAGGAAGCAAGTAAACATTATTTCGTATGCACGCCGTGGGACTCAAGAAAGTGGCAAATACACGTGAACTGCAGCGAAGTTCCTCTGCAGCAAGTGCATTCGCGTTGCCCTGCACTTCGAGCTGCATTCTAATTAACTACGTGTTTTCCTGCTTTTACCAAACCGGTTCCTGTGCAAATGAAATGACGTAAGCGTTCGTCACAGATCATTGTTACCACTGACACACGATCGACAGCGATTCATTGATCAATCACGAGGAATTTTATCTAATAAAAGACTAAATCCCTGTTGTCTGATTAACACAATTATCTGTATTAGTTCTTAATACCCAGATTTTCGAAGAGAAAATAAAGGAATTCTTTGGTCCCAGTAATTTTACCTGTAACAATTTAAATTAATATAAAGATCACTGGAATTCCTGTACAACGAAAACCATGTTGCAAAGATGAATCATTATCTTATCGAGCGCAGGTGTGTAAACAGTATAGTCTGATACTGCGACTCGAGCAAAGTGTCTCTGTTTTGAATGTGCCTCGTTATTCGCGTGATGTACAATTCGGTAATTTACATTCTAGACCTTACATTGATTAACAATTAAATGTGGTTCGCGTGGAAAATACACAGCGGCCGCAGTGGTTGATTAGTAACCGTCAGGCTGCTGCGAATTGATGTCGATGACAGAGGCATTGCGGAATCCCGATAATTTTAGCTCCAGTCGATCCAAGGGTACAATCGACTCCGTATTGAAAACGTCGTTACGCGTGACACGATGAATCGTTACTGAATGAACGTCCGACGCTACCTGCGGTGTGATTGATTTTCTAATGCCTGATAGACGTTCATTGTATCCTGCCTGCCACCCACGGGATTGTAATTGAGCGTTCATCGGTTGTCTACAACTGTATCGTTCCTATCGAATGGAAACGTTTCCACGGATCGTTAAATTACTGCGAGTTGTAACAGATTCTGTAAGTGCAACGACATTCGTACAAAAGGGCAAAGATATTTTTAACTGTATAAAAGACAGTAGTAATCAAATCACTAAAATAAAGACACTGGAAAGAATATAATAGATTAATCTCCATTTAATTATTTCTATCACTTTTAACTGAAAGGAAGAAAATTCAAATATTACGCGTCTACGTGCAAATTAATTAATAGAAATAACCACGGAAGGTTACAAGCATAAAATAGTTATGACCAGGCAATGGGCTATTGCTTTTCCAAGCATTATCTAATTAGTGTAAAATACACGTAGTGAGTTGCTCTGAATATTCCTATTGTTTTTCTCCTGGCAGCAGGGTGTAAAAAAGACGCATGTGTTATGACACGAGGACAGTCTTCCTAGAATAATTACACCTATCCCGGGAGCAAAACCACGGCTCTGATTCCCTTCCGCCGCGTCCCATTAAATTTCTCGGAGACTCGTTTACAAAGAAATGTGTACACATTGCGTGTACCGTTGCGTGGGTGCGTGCCGCACGCGACGGCGCGGGGGTTGATTAAGGGAGTGCGCGGAGCTCGTTACGCTTTTAGGGTGGCCGCCCGTTGGATTTCTTCGTAGCTACTCGATGGGCGATGATGTCCAATTAACGGAATACCTTGTCAAACAAACCTGTTATGTCAATTTCATTTGATCCTCGGAACACGCAGGCTTAAAGTCGCGTCGCGTGCAGGGAGGACATACGTTTTTGCAGCGCTCGCAGGGAAATGTCAGAGCTACAATGTTGCGAAGATATTTCGAACGAATTTGCTAGTTATAAATCATCACAGCGATATATTGCTTTGAACATTGCACATGTAGTGTAGATAAATAGTGTAATAACAATGCACGCGTGACAACACATCCTTGGACACGTCATCGTCACATGAATGGTACGATTGTAATCATCAACGGGCACCAACAGCGTATGGACACTTGACACCGACGTAGTTGGCGAATCATCGCCTCAGAATACGGTCGTTGAGAAAAAGTATCCTAAGTTTCATTGAAACGTTAAAGAAAACAGAAATTGTAACAGAAAGATCATAGGAACCACAGACGAAAATTATGGAAACTAGAGAGAAAATGATAGAAATTTTAAGTAAAATTATAGACATGTTAGAAAAACAATTATAAGGATTATAGAAATTGTACAAAAAATATTCAGAGGAATGATAGAAACTAATACGACCGGGCGTCTCCGATGCACTGCGAGCGCCATTGTGTCGGCGCCGACACGTGCGTCGAGTCATTGGCGCCGAGCCGCATTCCCTGTCAATTTCGAATCGATGACAGGTTCCCGCGCCGACGTTTCTCGGTCGGCGGTAAACAAATCGATGCGCCCGCGGTCCCGTGTGCCAGCGTTTCTGCAGGATCTCCGGTAACCCGCTACGAGATCGTAAAGCCGCGAAATGTCAGGGGCTTTACGAGCGGCTCGCGTTCCACGCCGCTGGAGCCGGGCTCCGTTTCTGGCGTTCCGGGTCACGCGGAATCACCGCGGTACGAATATTTTCGAATTCTAGGCCGCACGAACGAGGTACGCCTCCCACTTTCCTTCGCGAACCGTGATTCGATTTCATTCGAGCGAAAGAAACTTCCGCGCAACGAATATTGTTCTTCCCTGAAAAGAGTTCTGTTCTCTTCTGGTTCCTGATAACTCCCCGCCTATTGTCATCGGGAAATGAATGGCGCTGTACTTGTGACAGCATGATAAAAAACAGGACTGTGGGTGTTTATGCAGTGCCGTTCTATTGAGGATTCCCCTACGAAGATAAACCGCTCGGCGACTGTTGTATACATCCCACATTTGCAAAACTCCAATTGACACAGATGTATAGAATTCTTAGCTTAATAATAGAATTACCATTAACCTTCTATCTCCAAATCTCATTAAAAGATCTCTTCGTACCTCAATCAATCCTACAACCAAACGAATTCCAAGATCACTACTCTACATTTCCACAGTCATTACAGAAAGAAGGCCCTACAAGGAAATTCTGTTAAACTCCAAAGGAATCGTCTCGCGTCTCGCCGCATCAACAAAGTCCCCACCTTTCCGACCCGAATCAGGTGTCGCTACGTCCACTAACACCACGAGCCAAGGCACAAAGTGCACCGCATCGGTGTGCAGCCCCTTTCACGTTCATTCGTGTGCGTGCGTTGATCGCGGCCAGAAGGTACGAGCGGTCAGCTGACGGGGATCGTCTGCCGGGAACCGGTCCCGTGCGTACGCGCGTGTAAAAAGGGGCTCACCTTGAACGAACCGACAGTGGCTTTTCAAAGCATCCCTCCGAGCCGAGTCTCTGCCAGCTGTCTGTCGCCGGATCGAACCCCGAGGAGAGCAACATGCGCCACCCGGCTTCGACGCGCGCGAAATCCTCCAGAGATCGTGCACCGTCACCCCTTATCTTCCGGTTAAATCCACGATAACCGACTCCGATCGGCGAAGAAACGCGGTTTACCGTTCACGGACGAGGCGCGCCGGGTTCTGGGTTTGGTTAGGCGGATGACAGGAATCGCGGACGCCCACGAGGCGATCAGGAACCGCGGAACATCCGGTCGCGCTCGAATCTCACTGGCCCGACTCACTTCACTCACCGATCGCCGAGTGGCGCCGGCTCGACACTGGCTTGATTCTATTGTGAGCAAAGCCTTCTACGCCCGTCTCTGGCGTCAGACATCCGCGCCTGCGTTCTTCTTTTGCGTCATTGCCAGGAACGTACCTAGAGGATCGCTTTCGATGACGGATCATTGGTTCCTGGACACTGCGGGAATTTTCGCCAATTGCATGGGGTAGGAACGGTGGTTTTCTGTTATTCGGGGGTATCGATGTAATTTTTGGTTTTGAGAACTGCAGATTTTATTAGACGGACTTTGATGTCGTTTGTGGACTTTGATTTAATGCGATTAGTGCGTTGAGTAGAGATAAGTGAGATTTGGAGCTGATCGAGGTAATGGGAGATTTTCTTAAGAAGAAATTTTTCTGGGTAATAGAATATTGTTAGGAGATGGGAATTATTTAATGAAGATAATTATTTAATGACGAATGATTTTGTGACGCCGATGCAGTCATTTTTATACTGTGAGTGTTCAGTAATTGCCTTTTATTAGGGATTAATTTCTTTGAGAAATAAACTATAATCTTATAGATAGTAATTGATAAAAGTATTGTTGGATTCTTGTTTCGATGAATTCTTCTATAGGCATATACACTCGCAGACTGTCATTGAACGCTTGTTGGTGCACTGAGATCGTTGATACAATGCCGTGTCGAGTCGCGTTAGCTGTTTACGTGATGAATTACCGATTGATTCGATTTGTACCTGGACACTAACACAAAGAAGTTACGTAGTAGAACACTTTAAGCCCTCGTTAATAGCGCATCAGTGTACTACGAACGTTATTAGCTTGTATTTTTATTTCTACTGAAACTTCTGCCTGATAAATTATCAGCTGATTCATCTAGTTTTAAGATAAACTTACATCGAAGTTAAAATGAATTATTTTACGTCTTGTAATAATTCTTACACAATTGAATAAAGTTCATAAATGAATTTAGTCAATTGGAGCATTAATGTATTGCTCAGAACGGCACTTTCTTAACTTTACTTAAAACTATCATACTAATTAAAACACAGCAATCTATACTGTAAAGTGAAACTTTCAGAACAAATTTGTAGATTAATAAATTCGTTGGTATATCGATTGAAAAATGATAGAATAACGTTCTTATGCGAATCGTTCGATAATGAATTCCTCGATCCAGTGTTAGATGTCGCTCAGTGTTCGTTGGACAGATCGACGCTGCTTCTGTATCGAGCAAGCAAACGCCTGCGGTTGCAACCGTTCGAACACGTCCAGACAATTCCCTCGATATTTTAAAACTCGATCGAGTGTTCGCTGCGGTTACACGTCCAGTTGCTTCATCATCCAATGGAAGAAGCCGAGGATAGAGAAACTGAAGCTCAAAGGAATGAACGTTGCTTTTATCCATGACCATATACTGTAATTTGTAGAGAATCATAACTTATTATCATATTTTCCAACACTATAATATATGCAATATGATTACTAGAACATTCTGTGCATTACTTACTCTTTCTACTCACTGCAAATTACTCTCAACAACAGCAAGAACTAGCACTCGTACCAAAATTAATCCGCATTAATTCCGAACTAGTATAATTACATACTTACATCCCTAATTGTGAAAGCTTCACCTACGGTTTCAACACATCAATGAAATTTTCTATATTACAAACTTTCTACATGTAATCTATTAACGATCTCCTTAATAAAAATAATTCAAATCGCACAACTTCACTCTAACTTTTTCCAAAGTTCTAATGCTACTCTACAAAGTCGATTACCAAACATTTCATTTACTTGTAGCTGTTATTGTCAGCCACGGTAAATCGCGAAGGCGTTGGAAGGGTGCCACAGTCGAAAATAACAATAGGTTTCACTGGATAATCGTCAGCGTCAGTCTTCGACTGTTCAATTTTGAAGACTACGTCCTCGCCATTGACGACCTGTCAACGTAATAGTATCATCAGTCTATTAATTAAACGATATTTCACATTGATACCAATTGTCCACCTTTCCGAAGACAGTATGATGTCCATCCAACCAGGGTGTTGGGATAGTAGTGATGAAAAATTGACAGCCATTAGTATTCTTCCCACTATTCGCCATGCTGACGAACATGGGTCCATTGTGACCCACAGAGAAATTTTCATCGTCGAAGTATTTGCCATAGATGCTGATGGATCCAGTGCCATCGCCATTTTCGATGTCACCACCTGCAGAATCGACTCATCAGAACGAGTTCCGTGTCGTTATTCGGATTAATCACTTTACCTTGGATCATAAATTTCTTGATAACCCGATGGAACCGTGTGCCTTTGTACGTTTTACCTGCGACGCCGGTCGTCGCGAGAGCAACGAAATTCCTTACGGTTTTCGGAGCAATGTCTCCGAAGAGGCCGACCACGATTCTTCCTGCTGGATGATCGTCAATCATGATGTCTAGGTACACTTGTTCAGTGACTGTGAGTTGATCATCCTGAAATAAATATTTCGGTTAATTCAATTTAGTCTATTACAGGAAACCCTTATTAATACATCGACGAGATCAATAATGCAGAAATAAATGATTAATGAATTGAGTTTGATTCTGGTTCGGTTCAAATTAGACCTAAGCTAAATACGTGATTTATTTCAGACTTCTCAAATATTGTGTAAATGAATTACTCTCGAAGAATTCTCTATTTTTGAACGTTTTCTAAGTTTACTTTGCTCTTAATCTCCACGTTCGAAGATCTGATGCAATTTCCACACGTGGTCGATGGAGAACAACTTACGCACATGCGATAGCTAACGACGAAAGAAACCTTACATCGTTGCCTCTGTAAATATAAGACGTATCTGATGTATACTAGGCTTCAATTCTTCCGCGTAATCTAAATCTCCCGTTGAAATTCATTGGCCAGTTTTCATCAGCCGCCTCGAACTGAATTTACACCTCGTGAATAATCTTTAGCGAACAAACTCGACACTTCATCGGTGATCGTTAATCGGAATCTATGAAAATTTTTCTTTTAATACAACACCGCACTTCCACCGAACTGGACAACTCTTTTTCAAGACTTTCTCGTCCCCGTTCGATCTGAACTGAATTCCTTTAATAATTACCACAGAGAGACAGAGAGAGAGAGAGAGAGAGAGAGAATATTCACGTTTAATCCGAAGCCGATTTCCTTAATGCCGTCGACCTAACGGCACGCAGAAAAACAGAAATATCACCGGCATTAAACGCGGAACGGTACCTCTAAAGTTGCGACGACCGCGACCAGGCAGGCAATCGTCAGCAGGGTCTTCATGACTTTACGATCACGCTCCCAGTGCCCCGGATTCCCTGATGCTTCCAACGCCATTAGTCAACTTCGAACCACGGGCATCAGCCGCGATCTGAAGCGCCGCGGGGCGACGCTTGCGCGGAATGCATCGGAGCACTTCGATTGTGTTAACTTAATCTCGGTAAAAATCACGTCTCTATAGAAATCAATGATCCTACACAACATCGAAGGTTTACTACATATTTATCATATACAACCTGAAATCGTCTTAAATATCAAGCTAACTTCATCGAGAGTTCTTAAAGTCCTAAGAATCTAAATGCTTCCAAATAAAATCTTCCAAACAGGTATAGAACATCAAATTCCCTCTCTAATAAATGACTAACCCTTTGCGGTCGATTCTGAAATACAAGACATTCAACAGATTTAAGTTCCATATCAATCGCTTAGTTAAAAGACAAAGAGGAATCCACGTGCTGATCTCCCGCTTCGAATAATCAAATCATTCGTTTGCGACTTAGTCTTCCTTGAACATTCTATCTCTCCAAAATATCTATATTCATCCGCAAATGATTAAAACAATATCATCGAGCCTCCAAAGGGGTTAACGCGATAAACCATCGAGAAAACAGTCGCATGTCCAACGACCTCATCCCCTAAATCAGCCCGAAAGGCGTCGCCGACGGAAATTCCGAGCAGACTGGCGAATTACCAAAAAATCAACAAGTCCCGGGATTCTGGCAGCTGACTCGCAGCGTGGATCCACGGGGTCAAAGATCCTCGAAGTGCTACGGCGACCGGGCGATCCACGATCGAGGAGGCTCGAAAGCCGGGCTCGTTAAGTCCCGTTACTCCCGATCGTCGACCGGGTCGAATATCATAAAAGGTGGGCACGTCGACGAACCGTGGATAGTCGATCGAGGATGGCGAAGGACAGCACATCGCGCGGTGCACGTGGCCGTCTGACGGCGTTCGCGTTCCTCCTCGTCGCCGTCGCGTTGGCCGCGGATGCGTCGTCGGTCTATCGACGGCAACGCCGGGACTTCGTCATCCCGGACTGGATCGAGATCGTCGACGAGCCGGCCGCGGAGAATTCGAAGACGATCCAGAGGGCGGTCAGGGTCAGGGACGCGAAGATGACCTACGACGGCGCGCAGGTGTGGAGGGTGAAGGCCAGCGAAGGACAGACCGTGACCAGCGTCGCTCTCGAGTTCCAGGAGGCTGGTTGTTAGTAACTTTGTGGGTTCGTCATGTCTGATCGTTGGTCGATGGAGTCACTTGGTCTCAGGGGGTCGTAGAATAAGGGAGTTCACGATTTAACGCTGAAACTACCGATGGTTGAACTGACTTTTTGAAATTCCTCTGTTGATACCGAAGGTGCATCTATTGAGACTTTAATTGATTTGAAAATCAGTTTGCGCGTTGCTACATGAATTTGATGATTTCTTAGAGGATATGTTGTTTTCTTAATAATTGCAAAATGTTGATAGTAAAACTATTATTCTTTTAGGATTATTGAAAAGAGGACGCTTCCATGAGAAAGTATTGGAGAAATTGATTTAGTAACGCGCGAAGTGGAGTAGAAGTTAATAGAAATCTGAATAGATGTACTCTTAGAGTTTCTATAGAGAAATTTGAAGTCTGAACTGCTCGGTAGTGTTGAGTGTTTTAGAATCTCAAGGGATTCATCGAATGAATTGTTAGCTACTTCTGTTTGAAGAGAGTGAAGTAGAGATAGGAATATGTAAATGAATAATGGGTGAAAGTATTGGTGATAATTAATTTATGAGTCAAGCTTTTATAGATTTGTTATATGCGTTTACTATTATGTTTTATGTCATTGTTTCTTCTTAATATCTTCATTTTTATTTAGAAGAATAAGGGAGCCATGCATTTGATCAATGAAAGGATTGCGAGTTAAAAGGATATGAGGAATACTGTTTCAGCATCGATTTTTCTGTCTGTGGTCTACAGTATTTTCTCTATGGTTGGGTAACGAGACAACATTCGACGTAATGGTGCGCTCGCAGGAGATCCCGAGAATCGCCCGTTACCTGCAACAAAAAGACTTACAATATAACGTGGTGATCGAGGATCTACAGAAGAAAATCGACGAGGAGAATCCCCTGCCGTCCGAAGAAGAAATGCAGGAGATGGAGGGTCGTTTTGGTTCGTAGAAATCTTTGCCATTCTATTCCCATGCAAATTGGAATTTGCTTACTATTCTGCCTTCTATCTACCTACGATTTCCACCTATCTACGAGAGCTGCGATCTCTTACTTTAGATCTCTGAATGATACTCGTTCAAATGGACCGAAACGAGTGGCTGCAGTAATAATAATACTCGCTTTATCGCCATGAAATCGTAATCTACGAGTTCTCCCGTAAAACGCATATTTAAAACACTTCATTCTTTGGATGGTAAATCGTCAGTTAGATTTCCATATAAATCGAATAATTATACAGACAAATGTTCTGCAAGATAACCGTGCAGAGGCCAGAAAATCAGATTCAACGATTACTGAAGTTCACGCTTCCGTGAAATAAAACCCGTCCAACGATCGCCGGTTGAAAGAAAAAAATGTTTCACTTGTCATTTTACTCGTTCCACTGACACGAATGGCTCCGACGAGGCAGTGGGTAGTCCGGTCACGTAGCGAAGAAAGCCGAGGGAAACAAATGGCCGTGTCGAGCCACCGATTCGAAAGTGATTTTGATAAGCGCCGCTTAACAGCCCCGTTAGACGTCCCGGGCAAATTAATCGCGTGAAACTTCCACGGCCGTCTAATGACATTCTAATGCGTGGACAAACTGTCAACGCAGTTTGCTCGGCAACGTAATGTTACCTTCTGGCACTTTTATTTTTCTTTGAAACGAACAATCTCAAAAGAATCTTTCACATTTTGTCATTATCAAGAACGATCCATGATTCTAATTATCATCGCTATACATTTTGATTTTTCGTCGTATCGAATATATTTCTATTTCGAAGAATAGAAGATTTACATAATATTCCATCAACGATATAAGTATTGTCAACGCAGTTTGTTCGACAACGTAATGTTACCTTCTGGCACTTTTATTTTTCTTTGAAACGAACAATCTCAAAAGAATCTTTCACATTTTGTCATTATCAAGAACGATCCATGATTCTAATTATCATCGCTATACATTTTGATTTTTCGTCGTATCGAATATATTTCTGTTTCGA
Source organism: Nomia melanderi (assembly GCF_051020985.1). Taxonomy (NCBI): domain Eukaryota; kingdom Metazoa; phylum Arthropoda; class Insecta; order Hymenoptera; family Halictidae; genus Nomia; species Nomia melanderi. The sequence goes on from NC_134999.1 coordinate 37,588,289, forward strand.
AGAATAGAAGATTTACACAATATTCCATCAACGATATAAGTATTGTCAACGCAGTTTGTTCGACAACGTAATGTTACCTTCTGGCACTTTTATTTTTCTTTCAAACGAATAGTCTCAAAAGAATATTTCACATTTTGTCATTAACGATCCACGAATCTAATTATCATCGCTATACATTTTGATTTTTCGTCGTATCGAATATATTTCTATTTCGCAGAATAGACGATTTACATAACATTCCATCAACGATATAAGTATTCAAATAATTTATAACTTGCACGAATTTACCAGCAGGATTCATTAGCTCAATGAAGCTCTTGAATGATTACCTACCGTCGCACTGTTTTTCAGTAGAATCGAACGGGGTTAGCAACCTCGCCGCGATTTAACCTGCTTACACAGTTCCGGTCCGATAATGCTGATTAACATTAACAGTTACGCGGTGCCCGTGGTCTCTCGCATCTGCAACGCACGTGCAGATCCATCTGTTACTCTCGGCGGACGAGTTTACGCGATTCACGCGCGATGTACGATACGAATATCCCGTTAGCCATTCCCGGGCAGATCTTTGGGTACGCTCGCCTCGATTGGCAGCGGGCCCAGTTGGAAAACGACTGGAGAAACCGACATCTTCGGACCGGCAATTCGAACGGAATCGTAAATGAGGGGAGCTGCGCAGAATGTAATTCAGTGATTGATGGATGATCGAGGGGAAATGGGTTGTCAGGCTTCTATCTCGTCCGAGTTAATGATAGAAGCCGCGACGTTGGACTTTGAGTACTCAAAAACAGATAATACCTACTTTTCCACCGGACATAAATCAACTTCGGATTACCGTAATAAAACTACGATTAACTGGATCGATTATCTGATCTGACAAATATACTTTTAACACTAGAACTACCATATGAATCAAAATGACTCATTCCTTGAAAACCGATTAAAGAAAGTTAAGTACTAGCTAATCTAAAATGTAAACCAATTGAAAATCTGAATAACTAGCTTAAATAAAGAGATCTTCGAAAGTCAGTTCGAGTGGCCGGTAGTTCTAGTGTTAATTTCTTAATGAATCTTAATCTGACTCATTCAAGTTCTTGCATTTAGGTATGCGTACAATGAAATTTTACAAATAAGCTTCCATTCGTGCTTCTCAATTTGTCTACCTGTCTCCGAATCGAACTGGATAATCGAGTTTCTACTGTGCTGCTCGATTTAATTCACGTTTCTTTTATGGTCAAAGTCTTCCTAATTCAGAGACCGGCTATCGATCTATCTATAGACTAACAGGCAACGTCACCTACCACCGATCACTGAGCTTCCGAGTAATTTTCTAGCTCGTTACGCTTGGTGGCAGGGAGTCAGGGTGCGAGGTAGATACCCACGTCCTCGTCCTCTTCGTTATCCTGTATCTGTGAACGGTGGAGGTGCTCCCTGGCGCTTTAGGGGTGAGATTCCCGCGCGCATAATCCGCTTCGTCGATTCAGAATCACTTTGCTGCGCGAATTCTCCCTGCGAAATTCTCTCTCGCTCGCTGGCTCGCGATGTTTACGCAAAATTGCTTGGAACTTTCATTCGTGAATACGGAAATCTGCCCTTTACGTTTCTATTATTTAAACTGTCTTGGAATAATCGGGATATTTCACTTTACTCAACTGCTTCGCCTATTTTATTCAGAAACTTTATGCGATCTTTCCCATAGTTTCTTTGCTACGCTCTTCGACAGTCTCTCGCGTTTTTGGAATAATAGAAATGATATTGGGAGAAGAAGGAAATTACAGCTTGGATAACAGAATAATTTAAAGAATAATTATTTAAACTATCTTGGAATAATCGGGATATTTCACTTTATTCAACTGCTTCGCCTATTTTATTCAGAAACTTTATGCGATCTTTCCCATAGTTTCTTTGCTACGCTCTTTAACAATCTCTCGCGTTTTTGGAATAATAGAAATGTTATATTGGGAGAAGAGGAAAATTTCAGTTTGGATAACAGAATAATTTAAAGAGTAATGTGTGATCTACATTCTATCGATTGTTCTCCTCTGAATCTACGGAGCGGAATGTTTCTACGTATTACTTAAGGATGCCGGACGTGCAACCTCTGAATAATCTTGAAGGTATACCTGTCAGGTCATCGAATGGAATGGAGCAGCTACCATCGACTCGAAGATATATACACCTATCTCGATTATCTGGCTGAAACCTTCCCAGCTGTGTGTTCTGTCGTCAGCATTGGAAACTCCGTCGAAGGGAGACCCCTCAAGGTAGCCATTTCGAATTATTACAAGAACTACAATCTAGATATCCATCTGTTTTCTTGATCAATCAGCGAAAAGGATTTCATTGAACCCATCAAAACTGGATTTGAAGATATCTTCCGCATCCCCCTCGATTGACATTTCGACATTCTTATCTTAATCCGATAATTAATTTTACATTTCTAGATATTCTTATCTTAATCCGATAAATAATTCATGAAAATTTTCGGTTATCTTTGTTCACTGAAGTGGTATTGTGTAATATTTAATCTGGAAACTTCCTGTTATTCCGAGGACGTAAATATTGTGCGCGCATACATTTCTGCGAATGAAATTAATCAATTGTCGTGGGATGTTTCGATAGAATACAAGGATTAAGATCTAGAAACTTAAAGTCCAATTATTCAAATAATTGGAATCTAGGTATTAAGAAGATCAGAATCTAGAAAACTGGTATTTGATCTAGTGATTTGGAAGCTTCTTAATACAAGGATTAAGATCTACAAACTTAAAGTCTAATGATTCAAATACTTGAAATCTAGTTGTTAAGAAGATTGGAATCTAGAAAACTGGTATTTGATCTAGTGATTTGGAAGATTGAGATCTAGAGAATTAGTACCTAATGATTCGAAAGATTAAGACCAAGAAGATCAGAATGTAGTTGTTCAATAAAGAAAAAATGGTAAACGGTGCTGTAGGTGTTGAGAATCAGCAACGGCAAGCCGAACGCCCCCGCATTGTGGATCGACGGAGGTATTCACGCGAGAGAATGGATCTCGCCAGCATCAGTGACCTACATCATCGATCATCTGGTCGAAAACAGCGACAGCCTCGAGGCTGATTATTACATCCTCCCGGTGGCTAATCCTGATGGGTAAAGATTCATCGATAATCTCAATAATGATATTCACAAAATCATACTGATTATTCTTCTCGACTGATTTGCAGCTACGAATACACTTTCACGAGAGATCGTCTGTGGAGAAAGAACAGGAGGCACACGATTGGCAGTTCTTGCACTGGCGTCGATCTCAACAGAAACTTTGGCTACCGATGGGGTGGCATGGGGACCAGCAAAGATCCCTGTCGCGAGATTTACGCTGGTTCTGGACCATTCTCCGAACCTGAGACCAACGCTATCAAGAACTTCTTCGAAGCTAGCGCAGCTAACTTCAAGGTAACTTGAGATCAATCTTAAAGAGATTGGACACCTTTAGAACAGAACGTTCATGATTCCCATCCCAGTGACGGAAATATCTTCAACTTCTTGATTGTACTATAAAATAGTCAAACATTTAGTGTCGAATAAATTACGCAATAAACTTAGGAGGATCTTTAACCCTTTGACGAATGTCGACGTTTCCGCGAGATGAAAATTTCATATTTGAAAGACTAAGTCGACGAATGATTTATTCGAACAGCAAGATATCAGTACATAGTTTCCTTTTCTATATATTAATTAAGCAATTGATAGGTAATTCAATTTCATCTGCTGAAGGTTTCGTATATTTTATAGAATCTCCGTCTGCGAAGGGTTAACTGATGAAAACAAACATTCCAGTATCTTCAGAAGGAAATTAATTTGCACCTCTTCTAAAATGATAATCTATAGAAATTTAATGTAGAAGAAATAACTTTCATTTTTTCTTATTTTCAGGCGTATTTAACGTTCCACAGTTATGGCCAGTTCATCCTGTACCCATGGGGTTACGATAGAAGGGTTCCACCGGATTACGCGGACCTCGAAAGGGTTGGCAGAGAGGTATCCACGGCGATGAAGAAAGCCGGCGGCGCGAACAGCGCTTACACGGTTGGGAACAGCGCCACGACGTTGTACGCAGCTTCCGGTGGCTCCGACGACTGGGCTAAAGCTATTCTGAAGATAAAGTACACGTACACGATCGAGTTGAGGGACACCGGGAAATACGGTTTCGTTTTGCCATCGCGCTACATCATTCCAACGGCGAAGGAAGCTTTGGCAGCGGTGATGGTCGTCACGGAAGCTTGCAAATCATTGTAATTACCCGTGATTGCACTGAGATTCATTCTCTCTGAACGAGAAGCTTGTATAAATATTATTATCGGTATACCTGCGTACTGCTAGTGGATAAGAGATTTTTATGTGCGAATTATTTATTGAACGAAAAGAATTGATAAAAACTGATCGAATATTTATTTACCCCTTACCCAGAAAGCGACATTTCCTGATTATAACCTTGATATGTTAAGAAAATGTTTAGAAGCAATCGGGAAGCATGAAACGAACTGACAGGTTGATCGAATAATATATATTCCATTAGCAGCGATAGGGACGAGGAGGGGAGAGAGTTAATTTATTTTGAAGCGCGTTATCTTTTAATACCTTCTATTTCCGATAACGCATTTTACAATATTTCCGTGGAACTTGATTACTCAGTTTTACCTGAATATGGATTTCTTACTGACTGATAACTAAACTCTAATTACAAGAATATTATCAGTCGGCGTTGATTAAGTATAATTTAACATGACCACCGCGATCCACGTGATGAAGGCTGACACCCTCGTGTACACCGAGGGCGCGTTTTTCGCTCCGCAGGGAAACAGTCCCCACGAGACTATTCCGACCACTTCCGCTTCACCGAAAGCGTTCCTCCTTACCAAAGGACCTCCAGAGTCACCCTAGAAAATATTAATAAATGAGAAGCTTAGCTTCCACTGTGTCTACATCATTGAATCAGTCGTGGATCAACATTTTTCTTCTCCCAACGATTCATTTATATGTACAATTACATTTGATAATTAGGTCTTTGTAGATCGACTGTGAATTTTAATAAAATCTTTGTCCTGGAATTTAATTTACCAAGTATATGATAATGTTTGTTGCAGAAACTGAAGAAGACGAAGCGAAGTTATACAAAGTACCTTGCAAGCAGACAAACTGCCATCCAAAGGCCCCGTGCAGATGTTAGTCGGATGCAGCGGATTCTTCTCCTTCGGTTTCAAAATCTTGTCCAGGGTAAGTTTGCACAAATCGTACTCGACTATGGGCAACGTGGCTGCTTGAAGATTCTCCGGATTTTCCGGGGCTCGCGTCCTCCCTATGCTACCCCATCCGCTCAGCATAACGTCCCCAGACGGTATCGAGTCTGGATATGGCAAGGACACAGTGGAAACGAAGACGTTCAACTCGAACGGTTGCTCTACCTTCATCAGCGCTATGTCGTACGGCGCGACAGTCCTGAAATAACCATTAATTACCTGCGGAACCTTCAGTTTTCTATATGTACCATTTTCAAACAGAGTCCCAGATTTACTTAGAATATTCGAAGGGAACTAACTGAAAACATAAGGGAAAATCCCAATCCAAACTCTGTAACTTTGTAATCTCCATTACATTCAAACTCCAATCTCAATATAAGTTCCATCAATAGTCGGTATAATTTTAGAAGCCAAAGTATTAACTTCCTCAATGTTTCTTTTGAACTTAACGTTACCTTAACCCTTTGCAATCCAGAAGTTTTTCAATATTCAATATTTTCTAATTAGACACCAAATCACTAGATCAAATACCAGTTTTCTAGATTCTAATCTTCTTAATAACTAGATTCCAATTATTTGAATAATTAGACTTTAAGTTTCCAGATCTTAATCCTTGTATTTAATCGAAGCTTCCAAATCACTAGATCAAAGTTTACAGTTTGTTGTGTTAAATCATTTGGTGACTTAGAGCCTTTGGAGTGCAAAAGATTAAGATTATATCGATTACATTTCCCTCCAGAAGAGTCGATTCCCAAACTCACCCGTCGTATTGTGGATGAACGATCACCTGCTCGACGAGCCTGCTCTGCTCGGTGTCCTCCATGACGCCGAGTTTGTATTTCCCAGCGAGGATCAGGTACTCCCCCTTGGATGGGGCGAGAGTTACACAGTGTCCAGCAGTCAGCACCCAGCCGGCAGTCAATAAACTACCACCGCAGACGTGTCGCGGCGGGATCTTCCGCTCCCTGTCGCCCCAGTGGACCGACAACTGCCAGGGATGCAGTCCTTTCTCGGCGTCCTTTCCCCCGACTATCCTCGTCGGCCTCCGCGTCAGCATCGCCGACTTCGACATCATCTCTGTGAACAAAAAACTCGGTTAGACAAGATCAGCTGGATCCATGTACTCAGGTGGATCAGTTAAATCCGATGTTTCACCGTCCACCGAGGAACTCCGCGCCAGTCCAGACAGTAGCAGTACGAGCGACGCTAACGAGTTCATCGCGCGGAACTAGCGATGGAATTCGCTCAAGCAATCAGGATCGAATGGCCTAGGCGAGAGTGCCCAGTGTCAAGGTGTCCGCGTTCGCGGAAGAACATCCTGGGAAGGAATTGGAGAGAGCTTTCTTTCTATAGACTGGAACTGGTTCCAGCGAGCTGGACCATTGCTGACTGCAAATGGATTGCATCAGTCGGTGTCCAGGTTTTCACTTGTGGACACTTCTTGGTCATTAGAGGTGACATATCCGACATATGAAAAGTAGCTGCAGTAGGATCGTTATTGATCTTTCAATTGTATTGTTTCTAACGTCGATGTGTCTCGAGTTTAAACCTTGAGAATGGGAATATAATATTGAGACATGATCAGTGAATGGTAGAATGATTTGGAATAGTTCTTTGGTATAAGGCTATTGGTGAAATAGAAGTCAATAGAGGTGACATGTCTGACATATGAAAAGTAGCTGCAGTCGGATCGTTATTGATCTTTCAATTGTATTGTTTCTAACGTCGATGTGTCTGGAGTCAAGACCTAATCAAGACTTAACCAAGACCTAACTAAACTTTGTAAGGCGGGGGGAACATTTTTTGAGAAATAAAGCGATTTCTAACGTCGATGTGTCTGGAGTTTAAACCTTGAGAATAGGAATATAATGTTCAGATATGATCAGTGAATGATTTGGAATAGCTCTTTGGTATAGGTAGGCTATTGGTGAAACAGAATATGGAGATCGCATATGTACACTGGCTAAAAAGAATCTTTATTTAATATTTAAGTAGACTGAAGTATAAAAGTTCAGTTCTTCGCGATAGTGTTCTGAATCCAGCTGTTGAAGGCAGAGGTCCTGGTGTAGACCGATGGTGCACCAGTCGTGCCGCACGGCACGATACCCCAAGAGACGATACCGATCACTTCAGGTTTGCCGTTCCTGGAAAGGATCAATGGGCCGCCAGAATCACCCTGAAATGGGAAATATTATTAGCGAAACATTCCGCATATCGCTTGATTCGCTTCGCGAGATCCAGCTTCCTTACGTTGCAAGCTGAGTAACCGCCAGTGAGAGGTCCAGTGCAGACATTGGTCGAGTGCAGAGGGGACGGTCCAACCAATTGTTCGATTGCTTTCTTGCAGGTGTTCCACTCGACCAGAGGCAGGTCGGCGGTTTGGAGTTTGTCGGGCATATTGGGATTATTTGATCTGGACGTTGATCCCCAACCAGTTAGCGTTGCGACTCCGGTTGGAACGTTTCCTGACAGCGGCAGGTTGACCACCTGAACGGCTTTAGTCAGCAGCAGGGGCTTCTCCAGTTTCAGCAACGCGATGTCGTACGGAGCAACGTTCCTGGAATTCACGGATCGAATGTTCGGTAAGACATTCCTCGATTTGGGAACTGGGATTTTGCTTTGAGAACTGTCTTCTCGCTTTTAGAGCTAGAGTATCGGTTTAGAAATTATTGTATCGTCTTGTAAATACCAATAATTATATAATACCAATTTTGAAACCTTAATTATGGACTACAATGGAGACTATTGCCTTGGAAGCTAGACGATTGATTTCGAAAGTGTACTATCCATTTCAAAACGATAATTAAAGATTACAATCAAGAACTAGGATTCGCTCAATTTGGGAACTAGTTGCTGGAGCATAGTCGATTAGGATCAAGTGGATCAGTTGGATTTGAATTATTTAGAAACGCTGATCGCCTGCTACTCACCCGACGTATTGTTCGTGCACGATTGATTTAACAACCTTGACGACCTGTTCGTTGGCTTCCTTTGTTGCCAGGCTGTGCTTGCCTGCTTTGATAACGAAGTTACCGTAACTAGGAACTGCCAGGACACAGTGGCCCGCGGTAAGGACCCATTGGCTGTTGATGATGGACCCACCGCAGAAGTGGGAGTACGTGTAGATACCCCATTGCAGAGACACTTGCCACGGGGACGTGCCCGGTACGGCTTCGGTTCCTCCGACGATTTGAGGGTCGATCAGTGACACGGGGAAGCCCATGTAGGGCTTCGCTGTGAGATCAAAAGATATTTATCTGATTCCTCCATTTAATTTCATTTCATTTCATTTCATTGTTTCTTCTGTTATTTATTACGCACAGAAATCAGCTCAGTAGCTGTACACCGACAAAAGATGTTTACAGGTTTTCATTTTAATGGGAACTAGATGATTGTTTATAGAACTTCATATGACAAATTTGAGTACGTTGAATTAAGAGAACTGTCAATTATGCTACAATGTGTCCCGTGTGGTTTAGTTGGGAATTATTTAGAGTTGTTCTACTTACCAGTGACTGCCGCTGCAAGCAGGAGTACTCCAACAGTGAATTTCAGAGACATATCGATGATTTGATGTGATTTTCAAGAACGGAACGTTTTATATAGGAAGCTGACAGGCTATCGATGACGCTGCTATACCCGATACAGCAGTTAAACCAATGCGATCCGCGATCGATAACGATAAAAGATGTCGTTCTGACGGATACATCTGTCTTATCGATGTTTCAATTGTGAAATTCAGAATAAAATAGGTGAAGATAGATCAGCCGTGCAACCGAGCACATATCAGTCCCCACTTGCAATAATAAAAAATGTTTCTACGTATGCTCTAGTTCTTCGTTGCTGGTAGATAAAGGTATAACCGTGCTTGTAATCTAATTGAAGTGCAATAGTCTATTAACGTTATCAGCGTTGACGATAATATTGAACTACTAGTCGTGATTTACTAATCTACAAATGCTATTCTTGCGAAAAATATTATTTAAACAATAAAAAACCGGCGGACAATCTACGGAGATTAAAATAATTCATTCATCCATTCTTTCCTTCCGCTTATCTGACACTTCCTCGCATTTCGCTGTTTGATTGATAACATTTTAATATCCGCGCGATAGCGACGCATGAATAATTCATTATTGTTTGTAAATCTACAGTTGATAAACAATCGTTTCGTCGAAACGAACGTTTCGATGCTTTATCTTTATTCTAGGAGGAATGGGTGTAACATCGAACTCAGTTTGATTTTGATTGAATTGACTTATTTATTAATTTCAAGTGTCACCATGGTGACATGACCGGTTCACAAATTTATTGTAGTCGACGCAGGTTTGCGGAATTTTGTCGTTGTCATTGAATCGAACGTTTCGACGCTTTATCTTTATTCTAGGAGGAATGAGTGCAACATCGAACTCAGTTTGATTTTGATTGAATTGGCTTATTTATTAATTTCAAGTGTCACCATGGTGACAGGACCGGTTCACAAATTTATTGTAGTCGAGGCAGGTTTGCAGAATTTTGTCGTAGTGTCGTTGAATCGAAGTTTACAGGGCGTGCTCGTGGATCCAGTCGACGTAGGAGGCGACGCGAGTGTAGACAGATGGCATGTGGCTGACACCGCATGGCATCATACCCCATGAAACGATACCAACTTGGACGCCATTCTGGGCGAGTGGGCCACCAGAGTCACCCTGGAAAGAAGACGAATGTTAGAAAGGAGTTCAGAAATCACGATTTAATTCCCCAAGGATGTTAACATCTTTGCTTCCCTTTTTCTCTCTTTATATTACTTGCAACAATTAACTCAATTAGGGTTACCTAAGAAACTAAACACGTACGCCTTTCTTTTCCTCTCCACAATAGTTAACTATAATTATTCAACTAGAGAAATCGAAAATTATTGCTTCCCTTCGCATTGCTCCGAACAATTAACTCAATTACCCAACTCTAGAAACCTAAAATTTCTACTTTTCCTTTTCTCTTCGCGTTGTTCGGTACAATTAACTTAATTGCGGTTACCCAACTCGAGAATACAAGATGTTTAGCATAAAAATTCAGCGCAGTCTTCGATGAGAGTATTGATTGTTTATAATTAGAGGGATGTCAGTAGTTATAAGCGAACTTACAGAGCAGGCGGAGACTTCTTTGCCAGCGGCTCCGCTGCAGACCTGGGTGTCGAAGAGTTCAGGTTGCTGGCCAACAGCTGGCTGGGAGGTGAGTTCCTTGTAGCATTCGGCGTTGTCAAGGATTGGAACGTAAGCCTTCTGGAGGACAGTTGGCAATACTGGGACGATCTTCTTGGAGACTGATCCCCAGCCGGAGAGGACAGCTTCTCCGACCTGTTTTTCGCCTTGCTTGGGCAGCTTGACGGGTGCTACCAATTTGTTCAATTTCAGGGGAGATTCCAATTTCAACAGGGCAATGTCGTGTTGGGCAACACCTCTGCGAAATTACGGAAAAGTTGATTAGTGCGCGGTTGCTTCGACGTTGGAAGTTATGCAAGGATCAGCCCGTTGCTCGAACTAAATTTTGTGAATAGTTCCATTTCACTCCAGTTCCAATTCATTTGGAAAGACTAAGTTGCAGACAAATGATTTAATTACTCGAGCAGCAAGAGATCAGCGTGTATTCCATCTTGTCTATTGCTTAAGCGATTGATGTATGATTTAGCTTGATCTGCTGAAGGTTTATCATTTTTCAAAGAGTCTTCGTTCAAAAGGTTGAAATATTAACCCTTTGCTGACGAATGTCGACATTTCGGCGAGATGAAATGTTCATATTTCGAAGACTAGGTAGCAGACAAGTGATTTAATTGCTCGACAGTTAGAGATCAGCACGTAGTTTCCTTTTCTTCTATTGATCAAGCGATTGATAGATAGTCTAGCTTCGTCTATCGAAGGTTTCATAAACTCTAAAAACCTTCGTCCGCAAAGGGTTAAGTGATATTAAATTATATTGAAGAATTATTTCGACAACTAACCCTTTGTATCCGCTGTGGACAACAGACTTGACAACGTTGATGACCTGTTGGGATGACTCAGCCTTGTTCAGGTAGTATCTACCAGCGACAACACGGAGCTTTCCAACTTTCAGGACGCAGTGTCCAGCGGTCAAGATGTACTTCTCGTTGAGGATGGAGCCACCGCAGGCGTGGGCGTAGGGTTTCAATGGTGGGATTCCCCATTCGATCGAGACCTGGTACGGGAACTCACCGGGTTTGGCGTCGATGCCGTCGGTGATGCGTGGGTTCAGGTCATAGGGCACAGCCCAGCAGACTGGAATAAATGAAATTCAACGTTTCATTCGATTCTTTAAACGATCTTGACAATCAAAGAGGAGATTCAGAAAGTTAACGCGAAATACAAAGTAAGATCAGAAAGAAAATTGGAATTTCAGAGAGTCGGTGTTAAGCGAAGTTAAAGATGGCGGTTTCTTACCCTGCAGGAGGAAGAGTGAAGCCAGAGCACACTTGGTGAACATTGTCGTACGATTAGTTTGTTACAACTTGCGAAAGTAACCGAGAGTTACGATTTATATATGAAATTGTACGACGATATCTCACGATAATTCAACATAGTAATCGATAATGAGACCTCTCGACTCTATTTTTACGCAGACATGTTTACATTTTAACAATTATACCCGACAAGTGTCACGATTATCGTTCCATATCGCGATCTTCGTAATTAGTCGCACTGTCTGTGATTGACTGATTGTTTCGCAGTGATTACTTCACCGGAGTCCTCTTCGAAGCTCCTCGACTTAACAATAGCTCTCGGTGACAACTAAAAGCGAGCGTGTACCCTGATATTCAAGCAGCAATTAACAAACAGACCATCACACTCGAATCCGATACATCATTTTTATTCATGAATTTTTACATTGTTCCAGATGTCGCTTAGATAATATACTGGTCACTTATATAATATACATAAAAATCTATAATATAAATTCTATAATAAATTACTATACTTTACAATATTTACACGATCGATCATTAGCGCAGTTACTAGAAATTATTTAAAATTACCTATCTCGTATTCATCTCGATAATTTACTGATTAACAAAGATCCGAGATTAGACTCTTGAACTTTATACGCATTCGACGATCGCACGATCAAACGGAGTTTACTGTAATCAACGATCGGAACGTGATCGAGCCGAGCTCTTGAGTCCAGACACATAGATCGAGATACTCGTCGGTGAATTTTATTTTCATTCGGTTGGAAACGTGCGAGACGACGCACGTCTGTTTTCTATACAATTCTCTCCTACGTGGAGTCGTTCTTACGGGACAATTAATTAATTAATTCTCAAGTTTTCCCTACAATTTCACGTGTTGCAAGTGACTAGCCGAGCGATCGTTCGTATCCCCGCCCAAATTTCGCGGGAAGTCGGCACGATTTGCGATGCCGGAAGTAGGAACCCGTAAGTACCACGATCTCGAAGCTCCAGCGTGTACGCGTACTTTATCCCAGCCACACCTTTCGCCCAATCATCGGAAGCTCCTGCAATCGATATTAATATTTTAATTAATATTTCATAATTCAATTAATATCCTGTACTTTGCTCGATGTTCCTCCATTACATTAATAACAGTCTTATCTTTCCAGACTCCAGATTAACGCACTCGCATTCTTGTTAACTCTCTCGAATATATTAATGTTAATTCGAAGAGACTTTCGAATAATACAACAATCATGTCTCGCTTCTCGAGTAGATCGTAGCTCGATAACGATTTTTCCCTCTTTTAATATAAGATAATAATTTTTAAGCTCGGGCTTTCAATTTCTCGTTATCTCGCGCCTTATCTTCTCTATCTTCGACCGGATTTCCCAGCAGTTACTGACAATGTAGATGAAGTGATTTTATTGGAGATGGCTTAATTATCAATTAATTATCGCCGCCAATTTAGCCGAGCTCGTGAATGTGTCGTATAAAGTGAGATTTTAATTCTGATTTATAACTGTTGATGAATTAGCAATGTCATTTATCAGTGTAGTTAATTATTCAAATGAAATCCTGTGCGTGAGATTAATATCAATCGTAATCAATTCGATTCCATTTTAATCCAAGACAATTTTCAATTCTTCCCCTGTCATTTATATTTACATTTCAGAAATCACACGTTTCAACGTATATTTTGTAACAATCTTTGTGTCCGATTCTCCGTGAAATGGTATTAAACAAACGGGATAAGAATCTCGAATCCATACCACTTACCAACAGACACATGAACAATGCCTAAGCAATCGTACCTGAAGTGGGATAGAGAAGGTCAGCCGATGGACCGAGCTGATAATCGGTGCCATGTATCTTCGAAATCGCGTTTATCGCCTTTTTGGCAGCGCCCGCCAGCTCCGAATAATCCGACGGTTTCGAATACGTGTATCCCCACGGGACCAGCCACATTTGCGAGTAAGAGTGCAGCGTCAGATACATTCTGAAAGTATCGTTCGAACCGTTAACATCGAGGAACCACTTCGCCATAATCGATCAAACTCTCATTCTTCATACTTAGACATTCTTCTCAACTTCAACTTCTTTCATTTCTTGTAAAGCAATCAACTGGCGTGCAAAGGTAATGGTTTAACTCGCACAGTGTAATTAAGAAGATAATTCTGCATAAAAGAAGAAGGGAACAGAATTTCTTCGTTTGATAATTTTACTTATGAGAGAGTCTATAAGATAGACTAATTCTTTAGTAGATAAGCATGTCGAAGTAGAATCGTTCGCTAAGCCAATTTACCTAATGTTTCGCTTGTTAGCCAGAATATAGTCGGCCATTGCCTTCGTTTCCGGCTCGGAGAACGCGTGGGGGCCAGCGTATGTTTCGTGACAGGGGTCCGAGCTCGCGCCGCCCTCGTCCATCTCGCCCCAGTGGTAGCCAAAGTTCCTATTTGGATCAACCCCTTCGCATTTCCCCCAGAACCACCTAGCATAGTGGCTCACCAGTCGCAGGAGGCTGAAACGAAGGTCTAATCGTCAGTGAATTGGAAGAATTTCATGTCGTGTCTCGAGGAAACCAATCATTTTTTCATTCTGAGATTTTATTAACCCTTAATGGAGCAATGTCGTCGTATCAGTTACATGGCACTTTTACTTAACGAGTTCACTTGTATATGGTAAAAGTCATTTTACTATTTTTAACACTGTAATATTCACAATGCAGAGGTTAAGTATCGTGCCAGGTCACTTCTGAATTTGTTTCAGCTTCTTATCTATGTTACGGTGATTTTTAAATTCATGGTGGCTCACAGTAAGATATCACATTACACAGTGTGTACCATTGATGGCTCATTAGACGGTGTGTAGCATGAAAAATCTCGTCAAATGGTTTGGTAATTAGAAAACATTGCCATATAGTTGAGAATCAATTTACTTATTGATCATTTCGATATTTTTATCAGTTTTGAGAATTCAGTCGCCAAATGGGAACATGTTAAGGGTTAATGATTTCATTATAAGGAAAGACTGAGAGTGGATTCCTTCGTTAGAGGACACTTTTGTTCATTCGTTCGGTCTGGGAATAATCATCCAGATAAATGAACTACAGCTCCACTATAGTTTAGAAAAACAGAATATCCTACCGACTATCGTCTTGATCCTCGCCATGATTACTCCTCGTCTTCCTCCAGAGTCTGTCTCCGGTGTGACTGAACTCGTAGCCGTCCGGATTCGCGACAGGCAGAATCATCCAGTCCGAATTGTCCAGCAATTTCGTGTAACTCGAGTTCCTCTCGACTAACTGGCTCACTATGTAGGTCGCCACGGCTGTGCCGATCCATTCTCGCGCGTGCATGCCTGCCGAATACGATGACAATTCAAGGGACGGACATGGTAACGGTATAAAGTGGAGCTGAAGTGATCCTTTCTGTCCCGATGACTCGACAAGTCGAGAAGCTTCGTGAATATTTTTGGCGGATCATCTAATACACTGGTCTTCAGTCTCTTTCCCATATAAATGAGCTTCGGTATTTGGTTTCGTTTGAAGAGACTCTTCATGATTCTACGTATTGCTTGGCGAAGTAAAGCAGAAGGTATTAGAAATCATTAGAAAGAGACGAGAAGCAAAGATAAAGAGAAGAGAATAAATTAGTATTCCTGACCTAAAACCCTCCTCAAAATGAATCAATTAACTAGCAATTGTGTAGTACTAAATTTATAGCTTACAGTTCCTTTTGTTCTGAGTTGCGTGCAGGGTAAAGGTCATTCGCAGGACAATGAATACCCGGATTCAAATCGTATCGTTGAATCATTAAACATTCGATTATTCGTCAATAGGTGCTCGATCAATCAATCTTTCCACCCGATGGTATACACAGATATAAATTCTGATGCAACTTTTATTGGAATTGCACGATACCAACGTCCCCTTCTGTGAAGGCTATCTATTGACTGCATCATCGACGTGTGTCGCGACGCATAAATTGAATTATGGGGTACATTTACTACCGGCGTAAATATGCTCCGCGATGCTTGTTCATTGTAACACACAGATGGAAAGTTGAATTATACTCCATTAAAGTAATTGCGAAAAGAGTTCATAATACTGTCTCTTATTCATCGACAGGAATTTCTTTCGATTGTCCTGTAAACTTTAAAGTTCCTCGAGATTTGGAATAATTCATTCGATATCGGTACGAAAACGATATTTCCTATTGTGTTGCTTTAGATAAACAGTCGGTTACGATAAACGAGTTATTGAAGCAGTGGAAAATGTCTACGAGGTACTCCTATCGATAAAAATCTTCATGAAAGTTTATCGGTGCCAGAACATTCTGCACAGATACCTGATACTCGAGCGAATCTTCGGATGAGCTGAGTGTTTCCACCGGAGAACCAGTTTCTCGTGCACGCGGAGAAGAAACTTTGTTTTATTATTCAGAGCATCTCGTGCGTAAATCAGCGAGACAGCACCGAGAATAATAAAGATCAAGATTTTGTGTCAAACACCGAAACGTGCCGGTTATAGAACTCTCTATATTTCCTTTGAATAATTTCGCACGGAGATAAGCGAATGTCGAGCACGTACGGGTCTCTTTTTATTTTTCCCTGTTATTCTATGGTCTCCGCGTGTATTCTGCTGGCGACCCGGTAAACGTTCATTCATGGGATTCTCTGAGAAGATCTAGGACTCACCCGCGTCTATCCATACCGCAGGCTTCGCTTCGCCATCTTTGTTGGGGCCGGTAGAGATCTTCACCATTTTGATTGGTTGTCCTTCGAAACTGTGCCCTATTGTTATTAGCTCCACCATGTTGGGGTACTTGAATGCTAGGTACTCGAGGTACCTGACGATTTCTGGATAACAGAGGTCAAATTAACATTCATTTATAAACGAGATCTCAGTGTATTTGAAATAATGTTATCAATATAAACGGTCATAGAATGATTAGAATCCTGATTTAGATTGAGGAAATTAAATTAGTAGAACTGAGGGTGTATTTGAAATAATGTTACCGATATAAACAGTCATAAAACGATTAGAATCTTGATTTAGATTAGGGAAATTAAATTAGTAGAACTAAGGGTGGATTTTGAAATTAGTTTCGAGTGGAATTAATTACCTGCGTATCGATGGTACCTTTTCCAAGTCATGCTGTGTCCCTGACTGGTGACCAGATCCTCGCGTTGCTCCTTCGACATCCTTGGATTCTGGTGTGCTATCGTTTTCTGTCATTCCATGCAAATTATAAAAACAAATGAATTAGAAATTAGTATTCGAACTTATGCAAACGCCTATGATTATGAATCAGTGGATCATACCTGAAGATTTGGTATCAGTATCTTAAAATCGATCCCTCTTTCCCTGAGGAATGTTTTCAGATCGGAAACTAGATCTGGAGCAACAACTAGATCGGTTGATCTGAAACGTCAACATTTTCTAAGAAGCATAATGTTAGTAAGAAAACTAGTTTATCGGTTTTTATGATTAATATACTTGTTGTAGAACGGTTGCGTCCAGAACCTGATGTCCTCCGGTTCGGCGTCCCTGAGTTCCCTCAGTTCGTTCACCTGACTCTCAGAATCAGGGTACACCCTGATCAGCTGATAGTTTTTGTAATTCACTCTTGCGGATCGTGCTTTCGATATTTTTTCCGGACCAATTATACTAGCCACGATGGAACCGATGCCGTTAGACACCGCTGAGAACACCGACTCGAACATATCGACAAAAGAGAATCCTCTTCCAGTGTTCGCAGAAAACGATGATCTAGATTTCCCTGTGAAATTATCTTCATCGCAGGCTTCGTCTTCTTCGTCTTCGTACCTGTAATTACGAATGTTTCAGTACTTCCACGGAAAGAGAACTACTCAGCCAATAAACCTCTTTTCGACTTAAAAACACTAAGCCGATGTAAATTCCAAACATCAAGCTGAAATCATAACTTAACAACCCACACCATGAATATAAATATTCCACAATTTAAAGAAGCACGGATCTTCCATTTACAAAACTCAAAATATAAAAGATATTTACAGCATAAATACATTATTTATTCAAACTTCTATCTCAATGTCTCGGTTAAACCAGGAGCAAATTGAAACATTGAGATAGAAGTTTGAATAAATATAGGATCTATTTATACTGTAAATATGTCTTTTATATTTTGAGTTTTGTAATATAAATGGAAGATCCGTGCTTCTTTGGATCGTGGATATTTGTCTCGGTTAAACCAGGAACAAATTGAAACATTAAATTCGAGGTCTATCAAACTAATTTCACTTGACATACGAACCCATCCCACGATCCTTCCTCCAAGGACCAATCCCGTCTAGCCGAGGGCGTGTTGTTCGCTGGTTGCACGGAAAATTCGAAATCACCGCGTTGCGGTCGCGGCTCGATCGAATTCGACAAAAGAACGATCGAGAAACCGAACGCGAGGATCGACTGGACGTCGACAGCCATGGTCGGCCTGAATCAGGCCAGGATATGCGATCGCCTCGGAGTCACCTTGTTGACTGTTCCCGTGGTGGTCCGCAGCCGGAACCAGTCTCTGGGACTTGTTGCTCGTAAGCGTATGCGGAAAACGACAGTTTCACTGGTCTGCCCCACGGGCCCGGCTTACGGGATTTCTGTGTGGTATTTAGTACTCGGGTTCCTTCTCGGTCTCTAGGCCCAGCTAGTAATCCAACTGAATTGAAAGATAAGAAAGTAATAGAACGCTATCCTACTTTCCAGACGAACCTTTACTAACGCAACGATTTCCATCGGATGCCCTCGAATACGATGATATTCATTGGAAATATTAACCCTTCGCGCTCGAGAATGTTTTTCTCGAGAAATATTCATTATTTTCTGGTGTGATATCGATGGCATTTTTTACAACTAAAGGAATACCTTGCGTAAACTAAGCGACAGAATTATCTCATTTCGATGTTCCATGTGTTGATACATTATAGACAGTTTAATGTTGAATTTGAGATTTTATCGTTTTCTTTATCTTTTCTTTTCGAATCAAATGGCGACTGAAAGGCGCCTCTCGAGTGCAAAGGGTTAATCTACGATTGACTATTTAGGTATTTCTTTTTATTCCAAGAACCATATTCGATGATTGTAATTGAATAATTGTGTTGTTTAAATGATTTTAATAGTGAAATAGCATTTCAACGTGTCCTCGTTTGTAATCGTTTGTGGATAATTTGTATTATGAGAGATTATGGTAATTATTTTAACGAGCGTTTCAAGTGCGATGCGTTCGAGTGCAGCTTCTTACCTTCAAAAGTGTAACGGCGGAAATGGGTTAACTCTTGTTTTCTTAGAAACGGTACCGATCAATGAATCTTCTTTAGAAGCTCCCCGAGTAAAACGTCCTCACGTGTCACGCGAAGGAACGCGGCGAGCGGAAAAGTTTTTGCCACTTTTCTCCTCGGCGCCGCTCGTTTTGTTCCTATCCCGTTAACGGTAATCGAAGTAATACTGCCACTTACCGTGTAATACAATAGTTGCGGCCCGTTCGGGACGGAAAATCGAAAAGATGATGGATCGCCGGGACAAAAAAATCATATAATTCACTAGTTACTTTCGTTCTCGACGCAGAGAGTTTGTTACTGCTCTCTTGACACGCGAGTTTAGAATGAACGACGGAAATTCTTCGCCTATATACATCCTATCACAGCATCATTAAACTCTGCCATGGAAAATGAAAAATATTCATTAATAATCAATTCATAACTTTCACAATGAATCTCATAATTCTTTCAATACTTTGACTACATTAATAACCATCGTCTTCATGAAAAATGGAACATTCTAAATGAAAATTTCGTATTCAATGTCTTGTTGATGCGTTAGATAATTCGCGTCAGGATGAAATTGAAACAAACACTCGTACGCTGCGAATATGATTTATTACGGTTACAACTATAAGAGACACGCCGTTCCGGCGCGCAACGATACAATTATTGCGTGAACGTACGTAATAATAGAGCGTAAATAAGTAATAATAATTAAGAATTATTATAATGACTGGTGTTAAATTAATGATTACTCGGTTAGTCAGGTTTCCACGTGTACGAAAATGATATACATACGATAATAAAGGGGAGGGGACGGTCCTCCGCTCGCCCGGGGAAATTAGACAGGGGGTTCTCGGCGTGAGGGAGGGTAAAAATCGGCCAACGAAGCCCGTCGTCTCTAAACTCATCGAATTCATCTTCGTTCCGAGTATACACATCGAATTTTGACTAGCACAGTGTGTGTTTCCGACGGATATAAATTTCCCTCCTCTTCGATCGTTCACAGTCGTCTTCGATCGTAAATATCAAGAACAAACGGAGAAGAGAGAGATTCCTCCCTCGACGCCGACGGAACGCGAAAGAAGAAGACAAAAAAGAAACAGCTGCGCGACTTCGAGGGGGGCTCGATCCGCGTTTCACGCTTCAGCCCCCCTTTCCGTCGGCGGTATTGTCGTAATTACATGTAACAATTCTTTCGTGATAATTGACTGATCATCGTCGTCCGCGGCGCTCGGATCCTCCCCCTTCGCCGTGTCGGACACACCGGAGGACCTCGCTCGCCAGGACGAGTAAAATGGCAAGAACCTACGTGTGGGTGGGAGGGGTTATCAAACGAAATGACGTGTACGTATGCGTGTTTCTGTGTGTATGCGTGCGTATACTATCGTCGGAAAATATTCGAGAATGTTAGTCTGCGAAAGAGGAATGGAACTGAACAGAAAATTCTATTTAACCCTTTGCACTCGAAAGACGACTCCCAGTCAGATGATTTGATGGAGCAACATTAGAAACTTTGGCATTTACCATTACCCTCTATATGCTGCATCGATATGAAATATTGAAAGAAAATACCTGTAGTTCCCTAATTCATATGTGACTTCTTAATAAATTTATTTCAAAGTATCTCGTTACATCTAATTAGAACGTACTGGATATTTCAAGTGAGAATCTCTCAAATGCAAAGGGTTAATTGGACTGAAAGTGATGGTTAATATACTATGCAACGAAGTTTACCGTGATCTTGAATCGATGAAAAATTAAAAGAATCTTCACCAATGAATCTCTTGTTAGTAAATCACCCCCGGAGTTTGATGAAATATTCAAAGTTCATTTCCAACAGAAAAAGAACCAATATTTTCGTCCGATAGTATACGCGTGTGATGCTTCGTTTCCGATACGCTACTCCTCTCCGAGTATCGTTTATGTTGTTCCGTCACGTTGACACGAATCGAATCGAGTCGAACATCGATTCTCCTCGCCCTCTCCCCGAACGCTGCCTGTGGTTTCTTTCACCGTCGAACTTGATCCAGGGGATCGTCACACGTCCCCTGGTGTTTTCATCGATGCGTTCGTTTTCCTGCTGCTCGCTTTTATTTACAGTTATTTATATAACGTCACGACACCATACACGATCAACCGGAGGTTCGGCTCCGCGACGACGTAACATTTTCATCGATAAACATTACTCGAGAGTCCCAGTTGTAACGTGGTAATATTGTAACATACATATGGTTTCAACTATTCGTTCGCGTACAGTGCATTTGCCGCGAGTACGTGCATCGTTTCCGGCTCCCCTTTTTCCGGGTTCGCTCCTCCTCCTCGTTCGTTCGTCGGACGTACTCGCTTTCGAATCCCGCGCTGCGAACACGGTCGATACTCAACTATGCTACCAACTATCGGTACGTTCGCGTGTGCATATCGTTCGCGTAATATTTTTCGCTTTCGGGGCGGAACGCGACGTTGCTGCTATTCCTTCCTTCTTTCTTTCCTCATTATATTACCGTTCGAACCCTGCTCTGCCGATACTGGGTCATTCTCGACTCCCTTATGAACACTGTCGCTTAAAAATCTTTAATTACTCGAAAGATTCAGGTAAAAGATAAAAATAAAAGGCGAAGCTTCGGTGACTACTCTGTCGTTATTCATTTCCAGGATTAATTTTAGTAGTCGAGGATAGTGTATGTTCTATAATCAGAATCATTACGAGATCTCAGAATAGCCCAAACAATCGGCTGATCAAGGAACGAACTATTATCCAGTCGAATGGCAGTCGATCCTGTCCAATCATAGTGAGACAACGTCTTCAGTCCAAGTTACAATAAATAAAATCCAGTGTTTACTTCGTAGATCGGATATAAACGTCGGGATACAATATTCAATCGTGTCAAGACTTAGAAAAGTCTGAAAAATGTCATTGAATAATTGAATAATGTTTGAAATTCTGTAACCATTCGAATGTAACCAGACTCTCAAATTATAGACAGTTCGTGGATCTCCCATTCAGACTATCAGGCGCAGCGCAACGGTCCCCTGCAAAATATGGCGCGCAGGGGACGACGTCAAGGGATCTTAGGGCAATACTAAAAAGTAAACTCCCTATTAGAATTCACCGGAATCCCATAACAACGAATAGATCGGCGATCGGCCGCATCGTCGCGCCCCGCCTCGCGTATACTTTTATATTACTCTACTACCCTCTACGGTAATTACCAACAATAACGATCTCCATTAACAACGTGCCTCCTCTCGCGGCGTGCCACGCCAAGGATGGAATCGAGTTTTCCTCTCCAAGTGTCTCCGCGTCGATCCGATTTCTACCGATAATTGCTACTGTATTGGAACACGTTCATGCTCTACTGACTCGGTTCTACGGTTCGCGAAATGCATGAGGACTTCGTAACGGAAGCCGGTTGTTATCCATGATCCTGTGTCTCCTCATCGGGACCCCGTCGATCCCCTTCGCTACGACCCTCGAGTCGATTTATAGCCGTGGATTAAACGATCCCACGATTTTACTTCTGTCGTCTGAGCTCGGTTGACATCGCTGTTTCGCCCGAGGAACTCAGGGACTGCTGGCGTTTTAGACGATGTTAGCCTTGGACATGGAGCTGCCCATCATCACTTTGTTGACGAAATTCACGATAGCCGTGGCTGGCTGTTCCGGTTCCAACTCCGCGAACACGTGGCACTGATTGTCCGATTTGTGGGCGGGTTTCCTTGCCACGAAACCGAAGCATCGACTGGAACAATGAACGATTCGTCAGCTTGTCTCGTTAATCGAATTGAAATATGGAAGATAATTATATAGAAACGAATGATGTAAAAGAGATCTATATTCAGATTATAGAATAATAAAATAAAGAAGATTTTAGGTAATCATCGACAGATTAACCCTTAGCAGTCCTATGTCGAGTCAGACTCGACATTCTATTTTATTGCAACCTCTACCTGTTTCAACAATTTTTTCTATATTTATTTGTAGTGTCAAAATTGTACCATTTAACACTAGAACTACTGCACCAGTCAAAATGACTGGTTTCGATTTTTTTGCTTAGCAATTATTAATATCTTCGAAGCATTAAATGTTCGAAATGATTTTGAAAATAAGGTTTCATTTCAGTACTATAATGAGTGTCTGAAGAAACTGAAAATAATCTATTACAATTTTTATAGGAATTGCATATTAATCGTATTAAATGCTTGGTAGTTCTAGTGTTAAAGGTAACATTTCAATGACTCCCAAATATTCCTGAATAAATAAATAGAGCGACATACTAAGCAGTAATTGAATGAACTAACGTGAACCTCAAAGTGAGAAACCAAGGGCACTTCGGACCGCAAAGGGTTAGCATTATCGAGACTGCAGAAATCGAAAGAGCTTACTGAGTGGGGACCGGTCGTCCCGTGTCGTCGCTAGAGAATTCCCAAGTGCGTTCTTCTGTGTCCAATCCACAGTAGCTAATATTATTAGTAGGATAATGCCTGCGGAAGAAAAGCTTCCTAGCGTTATCCGTCAGCGTGATGCCCTGCGAGGAGACTTTGAAGTGAACGATGGTCGCAGTGGGTAGTGGTTTCTGTTCAAACATGGTCGTCACTGCTTTCTTGATGGCCTGAGGTCCAGTCAGAGACTCTGTGTCCATTGTGAAGAGGTACAGGACATTGCAGGCTGGGAACAATCGAATAGAAACAATGAATGTCCAATATACATACACAAAACTAATGAATAATAGTAATCAACCCTTTGCACTCGACAGTATTTTTCATGAAAAATATTCATTGCTTTCTGATTAAATATTAACGATGTTTCTCGCAACTAACACAATTGATTATCTTCTATAAATTTAGAGACAGAACTATTTTACTTTGATGTTTTATGCGTTAATATATTGCACAAGGCTTAACCCCTTGGCCTATGATTTCTTTCTCAACTCTGATCGATACGGCTACTTTGTCGTTAATAATTTATTTGAAAAATAAAAAAATTCGAAGCATATGTTATGCCTATATTTCCTTTCAAGTATAATAGTTGTTTACAGAGGAATAATATTTACTTTGAATTCGAATGAACTGAGCAATATATATATATTTGTTGAATCATGTTGAAAATCTTCACCACGAGTCTCACTCGTTATTGCAGGGCAAGGGGTTAATATTGAATTGAAAATTTTATAAGTTTGCTCGAGTGCAAAGGGTAAATTCCTCAAACTCACCTGCACCCTGAATAAGCCACTGCTGCGCGCTATTGGCGCCAGGCGAATCGAGGGCTCTAGCCGCAGCTTCCGGTTCTGGGAGCAACAGTTGGCAAGGCAGCGCCATGGCCATCAAACTGTGCTGGTAAACCAATGCCGACAGAGAGCTGAACACGGGTTCGTTCGCGCATCCTTTCAGTCGAACGCCTCTAGAGGTTGGCTCGATCAAAAAGTGCCTGACCAGCTCGCTGGACGGGTCTTTTGGGCTGCTCGGTGCACCTGGCGGAGGAGTTGCCACTTTCAGGGCTAAGCCGAAGGCTCCTGGGAAAGAGTTGCTGTCTCGGACTACGAACGTTCCTGGCGCTGCGTCCTTCAGCATCGAGATTGCTAAAAGATGATTCTTTGTTATTTAACTAGATTCATAGCGAAGCTTGTTAAGTGTCAGGTGCTAGAAATCACTTGTGTTAGTGAGAGCCTAGTAGATCTAGACCTGTATTAGATAACCTTTCTATATTAAAAATATGTTTTACTTTATTCAGGTAATTCAGTCGCAGAAGAGTATTGTTCGCGAAAGCCCTATCTAGATAGGGCTTTCGCGAACTCTTTAGGATCTGCCGAAGCTAAACGAAGGAAAATATATTTCTACCATAGAAAAAGCATCGTTCCCAACTGTTAGGTACCGAAATCAAAATTTCCTGGAGTATTTGGAGAAATGTAAACGCAACGAACCTTGCTCCCGAGATATGTTAGGCTTGTACCAGATCCTGCTGGTGTCGCGCACGAACTTCACATTGGCGTCGGCTACCTCCTGTGGCTCGGTGTTCGAGTGAACGCTCGACCGTCTGGAACCGTAATACTGAACCTGCGGAGACGACTGGCCGCCGCTGTTTATGGAGGTGTACGACGCGGCGCTCTAAAATTCGATAAAAACCGTTCGAGAACTTCCGTAATCCGCGCGACAGTTTCAATTACGAATAATCGAATCGGCGAACAGGATTTTCCGGTTCAATTTGACGACGTCCGCCGACATCGGTTGACCATATTAACGCGACGAACGTATCGGGAAAGTGGACTAACCTTCGGACTTTGGGCGAACTCGATGTGTGTCGGTGTACCGGGGCTGCGTGAGATGGTTTGCGACTGCGACATCGTCGACTCGTTTATCGGTGAAACAGATCGGTCCTTGCTACAAGGAAGTGATCACACATGTATCGTTATAAAGGCACGTCTCGTGGCCGGGGGATCGGTTTCCGTGCAGACAGCCGCGTATATATGTGTGTGTGTGTATGTGTGTGTGTATGTAGCGTGTGAGTGTGCGTGTGTACGTGTGTGTAATTGTGTTTGTCAGGTGAGACTCGTGCAAAGTGGTGTACACGCCGTGAGAAAACATCGGAAACGTGGTACATACAAGAGAACTAGAGAAAGATCGAGGGGATCGGTGAAGAAATATTGACACAGGAAACACAGAAACAGAAAGATCGAGAAACAGACAGAGAGGAGAGAGAAAACGAAAGAGAAGAGAGGTGATAAAGAGAGTGAATCGTGAATGGAAAGTTCCTTTCCTAATTACGGTGAACGTTTTACACAAAAAAAAAGTATGTACACAATCGTCGAAGATAAATATGATTGACTTTTTTACTTTTGTCCTTTCGATCACAGATGTTAATCGGTATTATTGAGTCGTTGTTGCGTCGTTAGAAGCTTTAATATCGAACAACGACGTCTCGTTTTTGTATTCGGTACGTATGTTAAAATCAGTGCTTCCTATTCTCTTTACGCTGATGATGCAGACTCGTGGGCATGACAGTATGCTTTCGAGATGGTACACGATGCAAAAAGCTCGAGCTTTTGTTAGTTCGACAGGTGCAATACACACACGACGAATGTGACGTGGTTTCTCTTTCATTCTTTGCTTTTATCTTAATATTTGCTGCAAACTGTTGCAACTGCATCGACCGTTTTTCTAATCGAATATTTACATCGTCTCCACGAATTACGTGATTCTAATCAAACCATAGTACACTGCCGATAGTAATATAATATATTCCAACATATTTGTATTTCATACTTTTCAATCTTTCGCTCCGATTAGCAAAATATTAAACGATAAAACATAAATAAAATTCCGAACGGAGCGCAGTGGAAAGAAAAATTGGAAACATTGAGAGAGAAATGTTTAAATTCGTGCATTAATAAAGGCATTTGTATGCGAAGATCACCGTTCGCGATACGAGATATCAATTCCCGTGTAATACGGCGTAATTGGTTGTTCGGCGCGATGCGGTTGCAATTCGAGTGTACCAACACACACGGTTAGTGGCACAACATTAAACATTCACGGCGCATCGACGGCCGGGGATCGACGCGAATTTCTGTCGCGTCGATCGGTCATACCGTCGCCCGGAAACGGGCATTTGGAAGTTCCAGCGCTCTCGGTGATATATTACCTATAGTCGAACGACGCCGATTGGTTAGTGAGCGGCCATCGTTTGTTATGCGTTTGTTTAAGTGGCCCGCTTGCCGGGAAACTCAAGCGTCTAGAATCACGAATATCAATCTGCGTCATAATCGTTGCATCTCTGCCAATCCTCGTTAAATAATAGATATTCAAATAGCGTCCGCGACTGTGGAACATCCTCGATTAATATTCTATTCTCGAATCAACTTTTACACTCTGTTTATACTGTCATCGATCCCTCACAATTCAATGACCAATTAATTTCTTAATTAATCCAAATTCAACATCGAAGTCCCAGATTCTTCCCATTGAACAAAATCCCAAAAATCTAACTTCCGTATATTTCTCTCGCATATCCCCGCATTCTACATTGAATTTATTCTACTCGCAATGAATGACTATAACAAAATCCCAACTTCACTTGCTACTGTAGTTCAATAGCAAGTTCAATGACCAATAAATTCCTCCAAATTCAATATCGAAGTCCTAGATTCTTTCCATCGAACAAAATCTCAAAAATCTAACTTCTGTATATTTCTCTCGCATATCCCCGCATTCTACATCAAATTTATTCTACTCGCAATAAATCACTATAACAAAATCCCAACTTCACTTGCTACTGTAGTTCAATAAACGGTTCAATGATCAATAAATTCCTCCAAATTCAATATCGAAGTCCTAGATTCTTCCCATCGAACAAAATCCCAAAAATCTAACTTCCGTATATTTCTCTCGTATATCCCCGCATTCTACATGAAATTTATTCTACTCGCAATAGCAAAATACTATAACAAAATCCCAACTTCGCTTGCTACTTCTGTAAATCGGTTCAATGATCAATCGTGTCTCCGTCAAAATGTAAATTACATTGTCAAATCAAGTATCTTGAAAATTCGAATATTACTGACGTTTAATCCGAGGGCGGGGGTGGAAGGAATGTTGAACAAAACACGCGAATAATGTTAGACGAAGCGGAAGCCGATTCCTTACCTCTGTGTTGTCGGACTCTTGGGTGGAAGCCCCGATTCCTTCGAGACGTCTCTTCGTTCCTCGATGTAGATCGTTCGTTCGCTCGAGTAGCCCCCGACGTTGTTGTTATTATTGCCGCCGACCTCGACGTTGTTCAGGTTATTGTTGTTGTTCAGGTTGTAGCTGGTGTTCGAGGTGACGTACGAGCGATCGGAGGCGAACGTCACCGTCGGCGACGAGTTGTTGACGTACGGTGTCCGCGGATGCACCGGAAAAGCCGGTGTTTGCGGCCTCGAGGCGCTGCCGACCACCACGCTTCCGGGACTGACGCTCCTCTCGGTCCACGATGAAGCCGAGTCATTGTGCGACTGTGGATTTTCATCGATCTTTCATTTCCTATTGATTTCTAGTCGATACGTTGGATTACGAAAACATTTGCACACTTCTAATCACTTCGTGCGATCAGGCGAAGCAGTGCCAAGCAATCTTTGAACGTCTATTGAAACGTGTAAACTGGGACTTGAAAAAACGTGCGCACGGGTAGTGATTGGGTCTGTTTCATTCTATATTATAGAATCTTTGTAATACCAAATTTCGAGTATCTCATTTCCTGGACAATTGGAAGTACCGTAAAATCAATGTTAATAAAGGAGCTCTTTAACCCCTTGCACTCGGAAGTTTTCCATTGGAAATATTATAACATCTTCTGATGTGATAGAGAGGATATTCTGTGAAACTAACTCGACGAGAAATCACACTTGCATCGAAGGACAAAGCTATTTTGTTTGAATATTTCTCAAATTGATGCATTGTACGAAGTTCAGTATCAAGTATCAAATTTTATAGCTTTACTGTATCAAATCAATTGGTGAGCGAGAGGCATCTCTCGAGTGCAAAGGGTTAAGTGCCACAGATCCTGATTTTCCTATTCGTACATCTACAGGCTAATTCACACTTCCAATCTTGCAATTTCCAGTAACAAAGCAATGAATTTATCAATGAGACTACACCTGAAACTCCCAAGAATAGTACATCAATCGGTTGACTTCAACTAGGACACATCTTCACCGAATCCTCGAAAGAACCACGACATTTCCATCAATCTACTTTGAATGCACAAAATCCTCGAACTTCGACGACCGAAGGTCCAACTGTCAGTCCGCGATTTCCTCCGAAATCAACCAATTACTGTCTATCCCCAGAGACTTCCAGGGCGAGACGCTTATCGAGACGCCAGCGCATCCCCTAACTATTGGACACGTTCCGTGCGCACGGACACTACTGCAACGCTATCCGAGCGAGACCACAAGTGAGGAACATCGTGGGAGAGTGTGTTGGTAGCAGGGACAAACCTGGGTGCAACTCTGCCATGCTTTGGGCGACTGGTTAGGGGAGCAATTAGTGCTGATGTTGTTAGGAACGTTGCTGCTCGCAGGTGTCGTGGCCGTTGCGCCGATGGCCGCGGTATGATGATCGTTCTCTATCTTGTTAGTCACGGATGGGGGCGATCGAACGGGCGAAATGTCTGCCAGTGATTGAATGAGGCTCACGAGAGGGTCAGCGGTCGATTGGCCGGTCGATTTCTGGTCGACCACTGCCAGCAGACCGGTGTCCACTTGATCGGTGGTCCTGTCGTTGCTGCTCGTTCTGCTGAAGCTCTGATAAGCGACTACCCGGTTTCGCGATTCCGGCCGCGCGTTTCGATCAGAGAACTCCTGAGCGATCTCCTTTTGCTCCGTGTGATTGGTTATCGTGCTGTTGCCGGTCCCCAACTGTTGCTGCTGCTGCTGCTGCTGCTGCTGTCGGTGCTCGCGCAGCAAAGCGTCCGCCCGGGCGAAGCTGTCGCTCCGCGACTCAGGCCGCGGCGGCTGCGGCTTCTCCGTGTTAATAAACGACGTTTGTTGCTGCATTGTTAACCCTAAGGGTTGCGTGGCTGCTAAGCCTGAGCGGGGGGATGTCGGAGGGCTCTGAAAAGCAAGCCAAGCGCTTCATGCTAGAGGGAGCGTATCTAACTGCGTGGGCTACCTTCCCGTGCTGCCAGCGTGTGTCTTTGCGTGAATCCGTGGAATTACGATTATTCATTAGTAACTAGATTCCTTTGCTTCGCAATTATTTACAATCTATATCACGAATTCTCCCTTGGAATCCCTTTCGACCAGCTCGTTCATAGACTTTCGGCTCGAATTATTAGGGGATTGAATCGAACGATATCAGAAAGAGAGAAATGGTTCTGTTGATAAGATTTCCAAAACAATTATACTACATTAACTCCCCTGAAACGTGAGCTAATGATTGACCTCTAAAACGAAACGTCAACATCACTTTCACCGCGACTTGGCTCGTCAGCGGAGACCAAACATTATCAATCATAACGCTTTCACGCGCGATAAACGTAGAAATCCTCTCACAGGACAGCCGTTACGGCCGTCAACGTATCTCGAGGGCTCCGTTTCGCGAAGCGGACTATAATTTATCGGAATGTTCGCCGGGTGCTCGCTCGGGAGGAGCATAAATTATTCCGGAAACGTTTCCCTCTTTCGTAATAGCGATTTAGAGACACAGCGCGCGTCGTCCGGTCGAAAAGGCAGGCAGTTGGGAGAGGGTTAAGCTGTACGCCGGCAATAACTACGCGATCGTTCTGCGGGTCTAAAGACTAAAGTGTGGGGTGGCTGGTCGGGCGGCGGGGAGCGATTTCTTGCTGTTTAGGATCTAACTGTGGGGGCATAACCATAAAACACGACGGCGCAGAAGTAAGTTGCTTTTACAGTCGCTGCCTACGAGGGACTAAATTGTAGCGTTCGTGCTGCCGCCGTCTCATCGGCGCATGCCGGAATCGATCGTGCCGCCGTTTCGAATTTATTATCCTTATTATCGACAATTATTTTAAGTAGCTCTCGGTGCTCCGGGGCTCGGCCCGCTTTTTCCGCGGTGGTTCCCGACGACTTAATAAATATTTATCGTGCACGGCCGCCGCCTCTCTGTGATTTCGTTGCTTTCGAGCAACGAGGGAACGCTTCTCGGTCTGCCGGGGAACGGAACGGGAGAAAATCGCCGATCGATTCCGGGTGAAACTAATAGCGAAAGACTATCCCTCAACGCTCGGACCACTTACCTGACTGTCGCCGTACTTGCGGTATTCGTAAGCTCGCTTCACCGACATGAAGGGCCGCTCGTTCACGCTCTCGGCGCGCGGTCTTCCCAGAGTACCGGTTCCGGCGGTACCGTTGTACTTCCGGCTGCTCGATCGCTGCGGAAGCAGAGGACTCGCTGGGGCGGAGGTGTACGGAACTGGCCTTGCTTGCGTCTGTGTTTAACAATTCATCGGGTCGTTAATGGTTTAGGCGTTGAGATACTTTGTTAACCGAATCTGCATCATTTCAGTGTAGTACTTAACGGGTTTCTCGTTTATGTCAGTACGAGTATTTATTAAACAAATGTGTAGCAATATTTTCAATCGATTTAAATGTGATATTCTTTCAAGATGTTTTCAATGGAAAACATTTTCTTTAAATTGCACAAGAATTTCTTGACGAATGAAATGGGTTAATTCGATCTGCATGTTTCCTTAGAAATCAGTGTTCTAGTTAATTATACGTTCACTCTGATTATAAAGTACACGATACAGAATGAGAGCTGTTTGACACACCATTAGTAGACTGGATATTTTAAGATACTTCCGAGTGAAGATGGATAACAATAGTTGTTTAATTATTTTAGCTGCTAAGTTCGAGTGTCCCACCTGTCCAGACACAGAATGCGGTGCCCAGGTTTCGTCATCGTCATCGAGGACCGCCGAATCACTCGCGTACCCGTCGTGCCTCAGCCTGCCTCTCTGCAAACTCCTCAACTCGCCGATCACGCGGTTTCCTGTCTCCTGTCGCCAGAGTTTTCCCGGATTTCTTTCGTCCCTTCTCGCGGCGAGTTTCAGTTGCTGCTGCCTCAGCCACGATAATCTGCCGACACCAGAAACCAATGTGAAACTTTTCCAATTCGCATCAGAACTTTCGCGATCCCCCGGCTACATTTCCCATGAAAGCGACAAACTCTAACAATGCCGCGGTACAAGTAACGCGGCCGTTGCCTCGAACGTCGGATTTATTCGTTCGTTTTATTAAACGAGAACGTCGCATTACCTCACCGAACTTCAGGTTTTTCCATAATCTCACCTCAACACCCCACATTCCCCTCTCTAACAAAGCTGACACATTCGAAACTGCAAACGTCTAAACCTTCGAAGTCCTAAACTTGAAATCCTAAAATTCTAAATGTCTAAACCTCCAAATTCCTAAAACTGAAATTCTAAAATTCTAAATGTCTAAACCTTCAAATTCCTAAAACTGAAATCCTAAAATTCTAAATGTCCAAACCTCCTAAAGTCACAATATTCCAAACGTCTACAGTCCCCAATACCCTAAACTCCAAACTTCGAAACTTCCCACCATCCAACACCTTCAAACTTCCAAATTCCTAAAACTGAAATCCTAAATTCTAAATGTCCAAACACTCCAAATTCCTAAACCTGAAATCCTAAAATCCTAAATGTCCAAACCTCCTAAAGTCACAATATTCCAAACGTCTACAGTCCCCAATACCCTAAACTCCAAACTTCGAAACTTCCCACCATCCAACACCTTCAAACCTCCAAAGTCCTAAACCTGAAATCCTATAATCCTAAATATCAAAACCTCCCAAAATCACAATATTCCAAACGTAGAGTCCCCAATACTCCAAACTCCAAACTTCGAAACTCTCCGCCATCCAACACCTTCAAACTTCCAAACCCCTAAAATCCTCTCCCATTCTCCGCTCACGATTCGCGAGATTCAATCTGCAAGACAAATACCGCGCGCCCTGTCAAAAGCAGAAAACCTAATCGACGAGGATCCCCGTCAGCCGTGCGATAAGGATCGCCGTCCCCGCGGAGCAGCTGTTTTCATCCAGTACACGGGGAGTTCTCGGTTTCGCGTTCTAACACCGACTCGAGTTACCGGCAGATGAAAATACGAGAAGCCACTTTCTCGCGACGGGCACGGGGGCGAAAGAGAGAGAGAGAAAGAGAGAGAGAGAGAGAGAGAGAGAGAGAGGGAGAGAGAAAAGCGGGGAGAACACGAGACGCGCGAGTCGTGTAACAAAGCCTCGTTAGAACAGCAACAAACCGGCCCGTCACGGTTACCAGTCGGAAGAGAGGGCCCAGAATCAGGACCTCCTACCGCGATAGATCCCGGATAATTGCATCCTGATCGACGAGGTCGCTTCGGGCCATCGGTTCCTCTCGCCGATCTCTCCCTCCTCCGCCCTCTCTCTTTCTATTCCCATCTCCGCTCGGTAATAAATGGACCGTCGGCTCTCTCGTTCATTTTTTGTTTACGAGGATCGAAATTTATACTTCGGCCTGGCGGGGAGCACGGGCCACACCCTGACGATCCCCGGGTGAATCGTAAAGCGGCGGCCCGTTGCACGCGGAGGCCGGACGCGCGACGCGGGAACGTTTTCCTCGGTTTCTCCGAGACGGCTCTGTTATTACGCCTGGACCGCGGGGAAATTAATTCGTTCCGCTCCTGGCCAGGCAGGATTATTGATTATTAAATATGCATCTTCCGCGAAAGGACGCGCGGCGGATGGTAATGGAGCTGATTAAAGACGCGGATTGTCGCCGGATACCTTGCTCCGCGATCTTCGTTGCACGATGGAACGTTCATCGGAGCGATGCTTTACGAGGCGCGAAGTTGAACGTTGATAATGAATATTAAATCGGAATTCATCGATAATTGAGAAATCTTTATCAGGCGTGTCGCGCGGCCGTCTCAATGATCCCTTCGATCGTTTCCTACAGCACGATCAAATTACCACGGTCTTCTCGAAACTGCACGAATTCCCCTCGACACTTCCTCGAGAGCGTGCAGACCACTTGCGAGCGGACAATCGAGGAGGTACAGTTTCGGGCGAAAATTGATCGTATCAGAGCGAGAGAATGGACCGAAAGGTTCGCCAAAGCTCGACAAAGGCGAGCGTCGGTCGTCGGGTACGCCTATAAAGATGCGGTTTCGCCGATACGGAGCCGATCGTAACTCTGTCCCCGAACGCGGCGTGTTCCCGCGTGAATGGAGGAGAGAAAGCGGGTGTCCACGTTTAACAAGTTTGTTAACCGTGGCCCGGGTGCGCGGGTTCGTCGAACCCCGTCGAACCGCGCGTCGCCGTAAAATACGAGCTGTTCTGTGCATCGGCCTGGCCCCGAATCCCGTGAAAATAAACATCGACCTGCGCGCCCGCGAGCGCGGCCGGCTTGCGAAACGCGCCGGTTATATTCGCACGGATATTTATGAAAAACTGCGCCGCTGCCGCCGACGCCGAGCAGCCCGATGGAGAAACGGGCGACGTTTATGGTCGATGAGGCCGACAGACGTTTGGCAGGTCTGCTTTCTCGAGCGCAAAGAACTTCTCCTTTCGGGGCCTCGCTTCGCCTCGCCTCGCCTCGCCTCGCCTCGCCTCGCCGCGCCTCGCCGCGCTGACTGCGGCCGCGACTCGACTCGGTTTTCAGGTTCTGCGCGGCCGGGCCGTTATGGTCCTTCTACGGGAGCGGTTTTCACGGAAACAATCGTTGAAAATGCCGAACGTTTACCGTAATTTCAGGGAAACCGCACCGCCTAGGCAGCGGCCAGAACAACTGCGGTGAACAGCCAGTTCACACATTCCGGGTGGATTGGATGGTTCGCGGTTTGGAGAATCGTCCGACGAGCGTGTTAGTTTAAACTTGGAGTTTCTAAGTCGTCGTCGTTCGTTTCAATCCATCGAGTTCTTGAAATTTTCTGATAGTTCCCTTTGACTTCGATCGGCAATTTGTTTGGTATCTTGTTTGTTAGATGTATTTGCTAATTTGGAGGATTGTTATCTTCGCGGCTTGTGTAACTTCTTTATCTATTGTCACAGCTTATCTCAATTTGCGCTTGTCTATATTAAGTGTGTCCATTCTTCAAAGTTCTCGTCTGTCCGTTACTGTCTTTCTCTACTCGGTGTCTTCACTGTATACCCGTTCCTTATACACTTCCAACTCCTTTGACAGAGCGATTCTCAAAAGCTATAATCCAAACAAACGAGAGCACACTCCGAAAGGGCGTCTCCGAAAGAATTCGAGCAATTCCGGCGATAAAGGACGAAGAAAAAAAGACCGTCTCGAAGGGAGGAAGAGAGAGGAATCCCCTATTTCTGGAGCAGGCTCGCCCTCTGACATAATTATAAATATAGAATAGACGGGACGCGCTAAATCGGCCGCCCCGAGTCCAGTCCTTTCCTCCTCGTCGGGTCCATTCCCGAGTCTTCTTTGTAATTCTCCGACGTTCCGAATGTATTTCTTCGCACCGGCAATTTTTCCATTCCCGCGGCATCCCCGGAGCCCGGAGAAACGGCACTCGGATGCGGAAGTCATTCGAAGTAGAAACGGGAGCACAAAAGCGGCCCGTAAACCCCTCCACAATTTTCCTCGGCGAGCTCGTATTTCCGTCGTTCCTTCCGGACAGTCCGACGCAGCCTCTTCCTCCCACTCTCTACTTTCTTCGGGTTTCAGATGTTGTATTATCCTGAAAAAAAGCTCTCCCCCTTCGAGCCGCGCGCTGAAAATTCACCGGCGACGAGCGGAAAATGTGCTACCTCGACGGTGGACACGATCTTTCCGCTCCGGCGGTTCAACGGTACACCGAGTTCCGGAGATTTGTCTGACAGATGGCCTGTACGCGCCGCGTTAACTGTAAGGAACAGTGTCAGCGGCTCGACAAAGTCAAACTTTAGATTCCCGGCAGCCTGGATTCGCGGGGAAGCCCCGAGACAATGTCTCGCGTTTCAGCAGATGTCTCGGGCTTCTTTCTCGCTGAATTATGGAATCTTTGGCCTCCTCATTTTCATTCTATCCGTCCTATCTACTGACATTAATAATGCATCATTCGGAACAGCGAACCGTCGAAGATTAAGATTAATTCGAAAGCTCGGATCCCCCGAAGTTTAAATACCGATATTAATTACTCCGAAGTCGTGCAATCGTCAAAGTTCCCGAGTATTCGAGCTGAAATGTCAATTTCAAAGCTTAAATCCTCAAAGAGCGAACTCGAAAGATTCTTCGAAATATTAATTTCGAAACTAACAAACTCCCCGAGACACGATCCACGGCGACTGCTCTTCCCGAGCCACCCACCTCTCAATTATTTTCGTTTCTCATCAGCGCGCCGCGTCGCGCTGACAAATTGCCCGGCCGGCGAACCTGCACGGTCGCTCGCAATATCCATCCGCAAACCGCGGGCCTCGTATTTCATAACGCGATACAGCGTGTCGCATCGTTACCGTCGGGTCGATTTTTCTCTTTCCAGTTGCCGATGCCGGAGACGACAATGAGTCACGGCGGCCGACCGCATTGGCCATTCGCGGCAGAAAACGCGCGCCGAGTGCCGTAACCGTGGCCGCGTATGGGTAGACAATTTATTAATTGTCCCGCGCCGGTTTTCCTCCTCCCAGATCTTTTCCACGTGATCCCCTTCCGACGCTCGGGCATCTTTTGCGGCGCCCGATTCGGACCGCCGTTGCGACACCCGTCTGGAATCACTGCCAGAGGAACGGCCCGCTTTCCACTCGCGTGATTTTCCACGCCGAGCGCCGTCAAAACTCGACTAATCTCTTTCAGTTTCACAATGCTGAAACGATCTTGACGCGCGGCTTCGTAAAAATGGACCCGGAGCCTCCCACTTTCGACCAGAGTGAAGATATTCGAACATCAGAGGTTCTTACATTAATTATTCCGATATAAAATTGAGTTTTGCAAGGAATGTTTTAAAAATCGGGATGTGAATTGGATAGATAATGATTGTACATGAAAAAATGAGTTAGAAATGTTTAAAGAAGTTTTTTTCTATCACGCCTAGTTTCCGAGATAATCGCGTTAGAAGATTTGCTCGACGCGCGGCGTTCGTTGAGCGTGTCTGATCATGACACACTGTATCTACTTCTTGCAACGCGTATAAATCACGTAGACCTTCTGACTCGATTATCTCAGGAATTACGTGTCCTATCGAAAAATTGTATTCTACATTTTTCATTCAGTTTTCCATGGAGATTCAGTATATATCAAGTTTTACTCCCATTTCCGTACCGTTTTGTATAAAAATTGATTTTATATCGGAACGATCGATTTCGACACGATAGGCATTTTTGACGACGTGTAGATATTAATTCCTAGTTCTTTGACTCTTTTCGTAATGAAACTCTATATCAGCTACGATGAAACTCCCGTCAGGCGTGTCTTGCCGGTCGGACTTATTAATAGACAGTCTGAGCATTTAATTACGAGATTCGTTACACCGAGAGAAGTTGACGGTAACGTTCGCGGGAAGCCTGCCAAAAAAAGGGACTCTGTAATCAGCTCGAGTTTTGTGCGTGCGCGTATAAATAGGGGCGGAAGGAGGCGCGCCACAGGTCCGCCGGGAATAATCGAGCAACATTAATCGGGCGAAGCGTGAGTCAGCCGGCACTCGCTAGTTTTTCGCGGACACTAAACGGGGAGATTGATACTCCAAGTCGTTCCCCGGAGATTTAAAGCCACTCAGAACGCCGGGTTACACTTAAACGTGGCTTCTGACGTCCTAGCGGCCGGAAGTCTTCAACATTCGTTGGCTAACGCGTAATTATTCATAGCGCCTCTTGAGCAATCGGACTGCCCTTTTTTATAGACCGAACGCTACTTCGAATATCAGCTAAATCTGATTTAATTAATATCACACGCGAGTGAAATATTTCACTCTTCAACTACACATTGTATCCTTATTTCAACTCATCAACCTGTCACCGAACAATCAAACGAAAATAAATGCTCATCCCCAATGTTCAACGATAATTCACCATGCACTACCCTCAGCTAGAGAATTCCAACTAAAAATCTGGAACCAATTAATTACACATCTCCAAAACTCATCTATGCTATGTCCTAAATGCACACAGGTCCGTTTTCCTGAGTCCACGAATAATCTGAGCCGAACGGTGGCAGGATCCCGAAACAGGAATCTGGGTCAGCCACTTAATCGAGGATCTAATCACCGCGAGGGAAAGTTTCGTCGAACAGCTAACAGAAGCTATCGCTTACCCATCGACATGGTCCGATCCGGTCTTCACGGGCCCATTAGCGAACTCGGGCGGCGGGTCGGGCGTGTTCGGGCTCAAAGGCGTAATGGGTCGCCTCGAGTTCTCGCCGAGGATGTCCTCGAAGTCGACGACAGGTGCTGCGCCCCTCACGGACGCCTTCCTGACCAGGGACGGCGAGGAGAGCTTCTGGTGTTTGATCATGTCCGTGGTGGCGCCGTACGAGAACGGCTGGCTGGTCTGTCTCGCGTGGTACGGTATGTCCTCGTCGATATAATCGATATTGCCGGGCGGCGAGAACGAGTCCGCGTGCTTCCTGTACGAGTCGGTCGAGGACTCCGAGATTTTTCGATCCGGCGACACACGGTACTCGTACTCCTCGCGACGGTGCTCGATCTTGCTCGGCTCCCGGTACTCGTTCTTCAGCGTGCTGTAGCTGCTGCTCGTGTTGTACGGGGGGCTGGACTCCTTTCCAGCCCCGTAGCTCCTGTAAGAGTCCTTCAGCGTGGAATACGTCGACGGGGAGTTACTCGCGTGGCTGCTGTAGCTGCGAGTCTCCTGGATGTACATCTTCTCGCTTCTGTCGGCTCGGTAGTCCTCTGACGGAGGGTCTGGCATCGACTGTTGGCACAAGGTATTGTTTGCTGTTTGGCCCTTGCGTGTTTTTGCCAGTGGGAAGAGATTCTGGACGTTTCTGGTTTGGTTGGGAAGTTTGGACGAAGTGGAGATGCGAGGAGGATTCAATTGGTAGTGTCTTTTTCGAGGGTGAAGATCAATGAAACATCTGCTACATGAAGATAGTATTACCTCTTGGTTAGTTAGTATTATTAGGTGTTTGGTCCTTGGGTGTTTTTACGAGTGTAGTGGGAAGAGATTCTGGAAGTTTCTGGTTTGGTTGGGAAGTTTGGACAGATGCGAGGAGGATTCAATTGGTAGTGTCTTTTTTGGGGATGAAGATCAGTGGAACATCTGTTACATAAAGATAGTATTACCTCCTGGTTAGTTAGCATTGTTAGGTGTTTGGTCCTTGGGTGTTTTTACGAGTGTAGTGGGAAGAGTTTCTGGAAGTTTCTGGTTTGATTTCGAAGTTTGGACAGATGCGAGGAGGATTCAATTGGTAGTGTCTTTTTTAGGATGAAGATAGCGGTACCTCTTGGTTAGTATTGTTAGGTGTTTGTTCTTTGAGTATTGCCTGTTTTCGTAAATGTATTATTATTGAAATGTGGCAGTTTGGAAGGAGAGATGCGAGTAGGATTCGATTGATCGTAGTGTCCTTTTCGAGAATGAAAGATCACCGAAAAGTGTACTATATTCTGAAGGTAGGATTAGATACTAGATATTAAATCGACGTCGTCTAACTATAGACACTACTCGAGTAGACAAGACCGAAACGAAGGTTCCAAGTAAAGATTAACCTTATCGTATAAGTAACTACTCAAGTAGACGCGGTCCGAGTTCAAGTTCCAGGTAAAGATAGATTATCAAGGTCTCGCGTTGCGAACGAAAGGAATGTCCGCTTATTGATTCGGTCGGAATAGCGGTGTGCCCGATAAGATTGTCCGTAGCGAAACGAGAGCATACCTCGACAGTGAGCATCATATCATGGAGGAGTTTATCAAGATCACCATGAGCCTGGTTATCCGGCTCCGGCTCCGGTGGGCTAGGTCGCTGCGGTGGAGCGCTGCTGATGCCACTGTCCATGGAAACTGTCAATGGTGAGCCGCGGGCACCACCGGCAGCACCCTGGTGAACCACAGCGTACAAGGATCCATCTATGGGACCGCAAGTGTAACCCAATCCACGAGGCGACGTCTGAACCGAGGAACTCGAAGGTGGTGGCGGCGATAATGGTGTTTCCCGTCCTTCTGAAAAATTTCAACGTCGGATTAGATTCCCTATTTAACTACTCTCAACTATTATCGAGTAACCCATGATCAAAATGACTCGGAACATTGGTATTTTTAAATCATCCATAGTCTATTTTTCACTTGTACCCAATAATACAATCAAATATGTGGAATTAGATTCCCTATTTAACTACTCTCAACTATTATCGAGTAACCCATGATCAAAATGACTCGGAACATTGGTACTTTTAAATCATCCATAGTCTAGTTTTCACTTGTACAATAATACAATCAAATATGTGGAATTAGATTCCCTATTTAACTACTCTCAACTATTATCGAGTAACCCATGATCAAAATGACTCGGAACATTGGTACTTTTAAATCATCCATAGTCTAGTTTTCACTTGTACCCAATAATACAATCGAATATGTATTTAACCCCTTGGCCTATGATTTCTTTCTCAACTCTGATACGGCTATTTTGTCATTAATAATTTATTGGAAAAAGAGAAAAATTCTAATCATATGTTATACCTATATTTCCTTTTAAGTATAATAGTTGATTACAGAGGAATAATATGTACTTCGAATTCGAATGAACCGAGTACTATATATTTATTGAATCGTGTTAAAAATCTTCACCACGAGTCTCACTCGTTGTTGTAGGCCAAGGGGTTAACAAGCTTCGCAGCTCTTAAAATGTCCGAATCCCTAATCGTAAATCTTATTTCCCAATTCCGAAGTTCCAGAGTCTCTTCTTCTTCAACAATACAAATCCTGTTTATAAAAGGGTACACAGCTACCGAAGTGGTCATTCATCCGATAATTAACGAATCTCTCTATCCACGACCCAAACAACACCGACTTTTTCCCAATCGAGCGCGCCGACACCCAAGGAAAGTTAGTTCGAGGCGTTAGCTCGTGCAATTTCCCGGAGCATCATCGAACAAAGAGTCTCGTTAGCGGCGAACAATCGGTAGTAAATCGTTGATCGACGAAGCTCCGCGGACTAATTCCGGCCGGGCGGGTTAAGGACCGTCCGGATCCATAGATCGCAGTTCCTTCGTCGTCCCGAAGCAATTTAACGCTAATCCGCGCGGCCGTGTCACGGCTGAATAATTCACGTGCACGTGGCTCGCGCAATCTTCGCGGCGAATTGTCCGCGCGCGCCGGACCCGAAGAAAGTCGGAGAGTTCACGGGGTCGGCGCGGGATCTCGCTGGGACTCGCCTCGATCTCCAGAAATCCGCGTCACGTAAGGCGCGCGGCGGTTCGAGGAACGGCCCTTTCCTCGACCGCTAAAATATATCTTCCCGGCGTTCGTGATGGAATTGCCGAATGGGAGCCGGCGCGAACGGAGAAAAATGTCTCACGATTGTCATCCCGGTGACGACTTATCGCGGAGCGACCCGCGGAATAATCGATCGAACTCCGCGCCGCACTTTCGAGCTCCAATGAATTGAAAATGAAGGCGGAGAGAGAGCTCGGCAGTCTCACTCCGGGAGATCGATCTTCCATTGTTCGAAAGGGAAACCGTTTCGATGGATCCATGGATTCGGAATTGCAGATGCGCCGGGAAAAGCGAGAAGCAGAAATTCGATTCGCTGCCATGACGAATGTTACACACGCTATCGCTAAGCTTTTATTTCATGCGAATATTTCGTTGGGAATATTCCATGCGCATTCAATACACTTCTTGAATATTCAGGACGGAACACCTCGAATCAAATGTTCGCGGTGTTTAAATTGTCCGATTCACCTGGAACGGATTCACCGGAATCCCACGGCGACCAGAATTAAACGAATCGCGCGTCCATCTGAACGGAATATCCGCTCGGATTGAAGATTCTCTCGAAACTGAATGGCACACGTTCAGGGCAACGTGTCGTTTAATAGAGTTTCTTACGTGACCGACGGGGGCGATGGAAAAAATGAGATCCGCGAGAGAAAGAGGGCAAAAACAGTCTGCGGTGGAAAGTGCACACCGGCGGAGTGTGCTTTAAAGCTCGCCGGCACTCGTGGACACGCCATTAGCCTCGAGTAGACGGTCGCCCGGCGCTTTCCTCGCTCGATGAGAACCTCCTTTATGCGGGACCGTATCTCGCGGACGTTCACGCGAGCTGCGCGCGGAGTTTTTGTTTGAAAATTCGCCGCGCGAGCGCGCCGGCCGTCTCGCGGACGGTCGTCCTTTTTCCGCCGGCGGAATAACGAGAGCCGCGAAGGTGGTTTCTTTTATCGGGCCCAGCCGCGGGACAGCTCCTCTCTCGTGCCTTTTTTTGGTAGCGGAGAGACCGCGGCGTGGGCTCGCGGCGCACGGCGATTAAGAATTCAAATTACCCGCCGGTTTAAGATTCCAAGGCGCTGGGGCTCCGCTTCGCCTTCGTCGGATTATTCATGGGAGATGTTTGCTTCCATTATGCGAGAAGCGTCTTGACAGAATCAATGAAACCGTCCGCCGGGAACTCCGAGATGAATACAGATTTTAATAACACTTATTTAAATTTTTCATTTAACATCCACTCCGCGGACACCGGGAAGCGAGGTCGTTCTTTTTCAGTGATTACGGGACGTTAAGCTTTCGGGACGCCTATAAACCTCGGAATAACGCAATTCGTAGTCGAACAGGGTCGTTAAATTCTTTCGGAGATTGAAATCAAGTGTCCGATCGGGGGACATCCGTTTCTACTTCGTTCACTTCGATTTATTAAACGAACAGACCGAGAGTTTCGTGTTAATCCGTTGGTTGTATGATTTACCTCGCGACTATGCCTGTTGGATTTGCATTACCGTTAACAGGTTACGAAATCCGAAAGCAATTTTCAATGATACGTAAATAATCTTTCATCTTTGTCTACCTGCAAATGAAACTGATTATTATCACACTAGTCGAGAATCGTTACATCCTCTCAGACGTCATCAGAATATTAGACTAAACCTTTGCACTCGAGAGGTGACTCTCAGTCACCACATTTGACACGGTAAAATTATAGAATGTGATATTTAACGTTAAACTTTGTATAATGCCTCGACACGTGAAACACTGAAATAAAATAGCTTTGTTCAATGTACTGGTGATTTCGAATTAGTCTCAAACATCGTCTTCGCCTCATAAAGAAATGTTAAATATTTCTAGTAAGAAACATCCGAGTGCAAAGGGTCAACACTCTGGCAACCGTTTCAAGCGAAGATATCGAAACGTCCCAACATCCCCCGACAATTTCAAGCCTCGATCGTCAGACTAGAATGCAGAAGAGTGCAGCCAACAGATTCCAGGCGTCGATACAATTTCCAGGTCACCCTATACAGCACCGTCGAAGAACCGCAGCAGAATTGAATCCGCTATCTGCGGAGCGCATCGCGGCAGGTATAAATCATTTTTATTCAAGCGTTCCTCGATTACACGCGTACGGGGCCGGCAGCGGCGGCGGCGGAATCTACACTCCGTCAATGACGGCTAATCTCGACGCGCTAGCCGCGGCAGATGGAACGCATTTAACACCCGCGCGGCGAACGCATTGGAAACACGGCCCGGTCTGTTGGCCCCGGCCGATCGAGATCGGCAGATTGCAGCGGCCGCAGCCTCCTTTAAATGAAGAGAGAATCTAAATGGCACCGGGTATCGTGGCCGTCGAACGTGAGACCCTAACGACGCAGTAAATCCCGGGAATATTTACAGAACACGATAACCGAGGAGCTGCCATGGCTACGATATCGTTATCGCGGGCGTGACTTCGATCGAGGAATGAATGAGCCTCTCACCTGGCTCTCATTT
The DNA here is from genome assembly GCF_051020985.1 of Nomia melanderi. NCBI lineage: Eukaryota > Metazoa > Arthropoda > Insecta > Hymenoptera > Halictidae > Nomia > Nomia melanderi. Next base: position 37,631,659 of record NC_134999.1, read on the forward strand.
CTGCGAACGAGAACGTCAACGATGGAAGGAACGTCGATTAAGTGGCGGTAATGGCTGCCGAATGACATTCCTCGCGAATATCGAGGCTGACCTGAATCCGACGTTTGGACATGTTCGAGGGTGTTCGGTAATGTTTGCCAACTGTCGCCGATAAATAGATTGTTTCTTTTTCTGAATTCAACAGTGTCACGTTTGGAATTTATTAACCCCTTGCACTCGGGAGGTGACTCTCCACCACTTGGCTTGATACAGTAACATTATAAAGGTTCATGCTTAATACTGAACTGTGTATAACGCATAGTTTGTGAAATATCGAAGTAAATTACTTTGTCTCTTAAACCTAATCACGAGATCAAAGAATTCTACGTTATTAACCCTTTGCACTCGGAAGTTTTTAGCTAGAAATATTCGACGCTCTTTGATGAAATATAGACGATGCTTGCTGCGACTAATGCAAATAATTTCATCGATAAATTAAGAGACAAAGTAATTTACTTAATTTATCGATTAAATTATTTATATCAGTCGCAGCAAGGATCGTCTATATTTTATCAAAGAGCTTTGAATATTTCTAGCAAAAAACTTGTGCAAAGGGTTAATAGCGTAGGATTCTTTGATCTCGTAATTAGGTTTACCGTTTTGTCAATAGGTTCGTGTAGGTAATATCATAGAGGTTCGTTAATTTAGGGCAGTGATTGGTAAGGCTCGTTTTTTTAAATGAAAATGGAATATGGTGGTCGAACTGGATTGAATACCACCCACAAAGGGACCACCACGGATTTCTTCGAAGAAGGATATTCGCTCGAAGGCTGAATTTGGAGTAATGAGGGGGCTCCACGGAGATGTTGACTGTAAATAGTGCCTTAAGGCAAGATGGCGCCCGAGTTGCGTGTTTCGGGAGGTCCATTAAGCCTGCCAAAAGCCTTTACGCTAAAGCGCCGGTTAAATCGTTACGTCGGAAGTATCACGCGGCAGTTTAAACTGTTACTCAAATTGCCGGCGAAACATAAGGACCGCGTTAATATTAATTTTAACGAGCTACGTTGATTTTTTATGGTCGAAGCCGACATTCGCCCACTGAACTTAGAAGAAACTGTTACATGGACCACTTTCGTTTCCTAACTGAAAGTCCTGCTCGTCAATTATTTAGATTAAGTCTATACTAGTATTCACTTAATATCATAACACATTATTAATGTTCTATTATTATATTCTACTAACGTTTCCCTTCTCAAAACTAAAAGCAGTCCGCGTAATTCGCGAGTACTTAGGAGAAACTGTTACATGGACCACTTTCGTCTCCTAACTGAAAGTCCTGCTCGTCAATCATTTAGATTAAGTCAAGATTAGTACTTATTTAACGTTATAACACATTATTAATGTTCTATTATATTCTACTAACGTTTCCCTTCTCAAAACTAAAATCAATCCGCGTAATTCGCGAGTAGCAATTAGCAGCTTCGCGCACAGACGACGCGAAGAGTTATTTAAACGCGTCCGAAAAGCGACTTTGTTATCCAGATGAATGAACCTCGAAACGAGAGGCACGAAGATCGCACTAATCACCGGGGCAAACACTGACACGACGAGCCGATCTACGACGAGCAGTTAACACGTGCAGGCCGCAGCTGCAACTGCGACTCTCCCGCAGATTGTCCGCGGGATAGCGGTGTCGCCTTTGGCCAATGGTCGCTCACGATCCACGCGGATTTATTGCGCCAAATGATACGTCCACGCAACGCTCGCCGCGGCTGCTCGTCTGTTATTGCGGCTCCGTTCGTTTCCTTTTCCATCGACGAAAATACCGATCCGAGCCAAGGACGAGACCGATCGGCCGAGACTTATTATTCTACGACTTCGATCATTTCGAAGGGTGTTATCGATGGTCACGCACCAATTCCTCGACTGGCCACCGTCGGAAATTAAATGGGCCATTCATCAATTGTCGCCGGAACATAAACGAACGCGCGTCGCACCGTCTCTATGCTCGAATTCCTTCAATCAACGTCATCGAACAGAGTATTTCAATTCGTTTCGATCATCGAGCACATCGATTCCTTATCGCGAGCATTAAATTCCGAACGGTAAAGAATATTACTTAATTCCGTACAAAAACGGTAACTTCATCAATTGTCGCCGGAACACGAACGCTCGTCGCATCGTTTCTATGCTCGAATTCCTTCAATCAATGTCATCGAACAGAGTATTTCAATTCGTTTCGATCATCGAGCACATCGATTCCTCATCGCGGGCGTTAAATTCCGAACGGTAAAGAATATTACTTAACTCCGTACAAAAACGGTAACTTTCCACGGTGCTTCTCGTTTATGAAAGCATCATTGAATACACCAATCAGCGCAATCAATTAGTCGGTAAGAACCGAATCGGTACACAGATCGTTAACGGAGAGCCCGCTCGAAGACGCTCGAGTAAAGTATCGGCCGGGGAACGGCTTTACGTTCGCGGGCATCTGGGAGAAAGGTTCGAAAGAAGTTTTACAGCGGCACGCCGCGCGATGAAGAAGCCAGCGGTATCAGCTGATGATTTGCGACGTCAGCCATTAAATCGGGTTAATAGAGGAAGCGATAAACCGTGTACGCTCGAGGAGCAAGGATAAAGGGTTACTCGCCGGAGCTCGGAAGTGCTCAACGGGAACGATCGTCTCCGCGAGCCTATCGTAAACAATTGCACTTAAGCGTAATGCTCCTCGGCGCGCGGGCGCGCGGGCGCGCGAGCACGCGAGTTCGCGCGACTCGTTGCACCTCGCTAAGTAAACGATGAAATTAATGGCGGAGGAACAACGGAGCCGGCCTCCCGAAGAGCGCTGCCCCGGCCGATCTAGTTTCATTTCGCACCGTTTAATGCTCCCTAGCTTGCGCGTTTTACGGCCGCGGACGGCCGTTGCCTTCGGAAACTTGTAAACATCTGTGGGAAATTCCTCGGTTTCGCTGACCGGCCGGGAACTTCCTAGCTGCCGGCGACTGTAACGCGATACAGTGCCACGCAAAATCGTCGGCGCGTCCCGGAGTTATCCGTATCGGCGCGCCGATGCCGCAGATCCTCGGATTTCGGAAATTCTCGAATCCTTCGCGATACGATCTTCAACTGGAAGATTCTATGCAGACTGAGAAGTTCAACTCTGATAGATAGATCCAAGGAAATAGGAATTCAGCTTGGATCAAGTTCCAAATTCCACTATTGAAACGATTAAAAGTGACCAAATACCATAGAACAATTTCATAATCCTTGAAAATTCCAAGGTTCGAACTCCCAGAATCTAAATTACCAATAAACTACAATTCGTCAACGATAGTCTACTTCAGAATCACCATACAAACCGAGACGCTCGAGCCCAACTAAAGAAACGACTCGACCAACCGATTCCCCGTCTCCGCTGAGTCTCCCAAACTTTTGGACCGTAATGTACCCTCTCTATCCCGCCGGGCAGATTCGTTTCACGCTGTTTAATGGACTCGCGGCCCGGGACGTGTCTTTACGGCACGCGAGTAAGTGTCCAAGGCGCCGCTGGAAAGCGCCATATTTCGCGGAGCGTGCGTGCGGCGCGATCGCCTCGGAATCCATGGAAACGGCGAGCCCCGGCTTTTCCTCGTTTCCGTCGGACACCTTCTCTCGCGGCGTTAACGAGCAACGGGCGCAACGGGTTCGCGTAACTAGTCGAGGCGAATATGATAATTAGATTCCCGCGCATGAACGTCATCGCCTCGGCCGGTTCTGCCCGGCCCCCCTCCACGTTCCGCGCGTCTCGTTCCTTTATTTTCCAGCCCTCCGGCCCCTCCGCGGCGCGTTCCTCGGCCGCCTCCATTCACGAAAGGACGCGGATTACGCGAGCCCGGCTTATGGTAGTAAAATTCGCCATCGGCCGCGCGCACGCCGGCCGGTTTCTATTCATGCGGACCCGTCATTATCTTTCGGCAGGGAGCAACGAGCGTTCCGGTAGGACGACCGAGTGAAAGAGTTTCACGGCGGGGTCGGAGGGGGGAGAGAGAAGACGCCGAGAAAGAGAAAGGGAGACGCACGAACGAATTACTCGTTCGACGGCCTTATAGAGATTCATGAGACGCCGATGGGAAGTGGGCAACGATCCAGACGGAGCGTAGCTTCGGGATCGGTGACAAAAACCTGAAACCGGGGGCGTGGTTGGGTCCTTTGGGAACTAAGGACCTAACCCTACCGAAGGGCTCTCGCGGAGTGTGCTTTGGGAACGTACGTGTGAGCTTGATGTAATTGCACGCGGATATTCCGGTTGGTTATGGGGAGAGGAAGGGTTGGTTAAACTGTTCTTCGGTGTTAGACTGAAGTTGGAAGTGGTCGGTGCGGCAAGTTGAGAATGTAGACACTGGGGAAGAATTGTTAATGAAAGTGGAGAACTGCGGGAGGAATTGGAATATGATAAGCTAACGTTTCAGACACGTGCTGAGAATTAATCCTCGGAGGGCGGAAAGTTTAATAAAAAGAGGACGCGGTGTTAGAGGGAACTCGGAGGGAAGAATAGGAAGTTGGAGGTAACGAAATTTGTTTGGGATTCCGAAAGTTTTAAGTATCGTGTCTTAAGGGATGTAAAATTCAGGAAAGTGAAACACGGCGGAGTCTAAGTGATTCCATTAAGGGAATGAAGTAACGGGAGATGCTCGGTTAATATTCTTGGTGTAATCGACGGAGAAACTTCACCTCGGATTGAAATGCGCGATCCCCTGGCCGAAGGTTCCACTGAAAACTGAAACTATCCGCGCGCACGAGGTACGGGGAACACCAAAATCACTGTCTACGAGAGATTTCCACTCGGGAGCGGGAGAACAAACGCGTGTTCCGTTCACCGGGAGCACAGAAACGGCACTGTACGTTGCAAATGCTGCACGATGCTGATCACCACCACTACCACCGGCTGGCACAGTCATCGCGATCACCATCAACCACCACCACCGGCTACGTCACACCATCGGCATCGTTCACCGGCACCGGGGACCGGGCTATCGTCATCATCATTGGAGGCAGGCCTCGTTTCATCCTACGCGAGACGCTCGCTCGCTTGGCGAAGTTTCGGTCTGCCTCCGCAATCGACGGTGAATAAACACCGGTATGTACAACGGCCGACAGTGATTCCTGCCGGCGCTCGTGATTTAGGATCCTCTAAACCGCTAGGTAACTGGATCTGTTTGCTCTAAATTCTGATCCTGATTTTATTGCGTTACGCGGAACGGAACCATTCGCGGACGTTTTAATATCGTCGATTATCGTGCGAATTATCATTTGTAACGTCGACTCTTTGGATGGTTTGATCTGATTTTACCGTGGAAGGATGCTGGTAATTATCGGTGATTATAATTATGGGATCATTGATTAGTTTTCTCCAATTTTCGTCCAATTAAGAATAATCATCGATATCGTAATTATTTACCAATTTAGTAAGAGAAGAGTAATCGAAACGACAGAATCTCGAAGAACTCGTAAACATAAAAAATTTGAGGAAACTAATCAGAGTTAACTTTGAGATTCTATCGTTTCGATTAATCTTCTCTTACTAAATTGGTAAATAATTACGAAACAAAAGTTCACTCGTGAACATTACGAATTGAAGAATCAAGAATAATCGATGATCCTGTAATTATAACTCTATCGTTTCAATTGACCTTCTCTCACTCGATCGTTAAATAATCAATAAATAAAAGATACAAAGATTCCGAGGTATTAGTAAAGAAATGTTGAATGTTTCCCGGGTAGTCACAGAACGACAATTAGTTACATTTTAATTGGGGAACAGCGAGACAGTAGCTTCCAACGGGAATCATTGTCGGCGACTGTACATGCCCACGGACGAAAGCGAAATGAAGCGTATCACAGTTTTGTCTGTGCAATCCACTCGCCAAAGCTTCCGTGTGCGTGTTCGTCTCTCGCGAGATGCAATTATAAACGCTGGTCGGAGACCACGCACGGAATAGACACGTGACGAGCTGAGTTGACGGTGTTGGTACCGTCTGACATAGTTATTGTTAGCGTCCGTGTCTCGTGCACGGTATTCGCGAGGACGTGGATTTTAATGAGCCCCTTTGGCTGTCACTGGTTGCTCGTTTGCAGCCCGTTGCCGTCCACTGACGTGAAATAATGCTGAATCGAGGAAAAAGATGTGGAATCTGATTTCGAAATCATTGTCCCAAATATGACAAACCTCTGACCGTCAAACATCAATTCGTTCATTCAGCTGATAAGAATATATTAACACACATCTACACATTTCAAGAAATCAGATGAGACCGGTGAATTGTTCTCAAACATCTTCAAACAACATCAAACTCTACTTTCCAACAGCCTAATTCAACTACTATATACTTCCACGAAACCAATATCAAATGACAATCATCTACTAGTCATCCGTTCGACCACGAAGAACTCCCATCGACAAAACTATTAACACTAGGTTTACGAAATACGTCAAACTGAGGCATATTGGATTTTAGAAATATTGTAACTGTTTACGCCGATTTTGATTGATGCGATCACACTGACACGTACACCAATTACCTACTATCAAATCTCCAGTTTCCACGATCTAAATAAACGAGCAATTCTTTTAGGAATAATAGAATGAAGTGTGCAATAAATGTCCGTAAACCTAGTGTCAAGAAAGCAGCCAAGATAACCGAGTTACTCGAGAACTCCGTCTCAAACTTCCGAAAGCATCGTCGAACATCATCGACCGTCATTTCCATCAAGTTTACAAGAATAGCTCGACAGCGTAACCAGCTTTCAACAGAGAAATTTGTCAATCTCCCTTCGATCTCCCCTAATCGTCCGTATCATTGAGTCCCATCAGAATTCAATGAAATCCTAGCACCTTCTGACCTATCGCTCGCAGTTCCTGACCTACGTGAGCGTGTGCGCGAGCGACTGACGCGTACTTTCGAGGCGGTGTGCGGGTATTGCGTGTTCGCGGTGGCCCCTCTACTCATTCGACTGGCCTCCAGTCTCCAGTCCTTCTACGGCAACGCTCCGCGCGCGCTGTCCCGGCGCACCGTCGTTGTCCTCGCCATGGTCGATCGTTCGAGTCGATTATTTCGTGCGTGTACGCGCGCGAGCCCTGCCTGCCGAGGAAACGGTACTCACGACGTGCTCGAACCGCTGAATTCGACACTCGGGTTGCTACATCGCCGCGGAACGCCGCGAGGCAGCCTCTTCTCATGCGGAGCGTGTCGCAACGGCCGCCGGCCGCCGAGTGGGCCCAGAATTCCCTCCGAAACTAATTATTCACGGCGCGCAACATTGGTCAACGGGTCCATCGCCCGCTCTACGAGCATCCTGTAACTGACACCTGCGACGAGGACCGATGCTGGGTCAATTCTGACCTACGACTTTTTCCTTGAACTACTGAGCTTTGATAGGAATAAAAATTGTGACGATTATTTTCCTTTATCAGGAGATTCGTTCTAAAATTCGAACGAAACTATTTATATTCAAGATGATTTCAAATACTGAATGCTTTAGGATAGTAATAATTGCGAATTTCCTGCTTCTCCGTACATTCGTTCTAGAATTCGAATGAAACTATTTATATTCAAGATGATTTCAAATATCGAATGCTTTTAAGATAGTAATAATTGCGAATTTCCCGCTTCTCCGGAGATTCGTTATAGAATTCGAATGAAACTATATTCAAGACGATTTCAAATACTGAATGCTTTTAGGATGTTAAACCTTTGAACTCCGTAGGCTCCAATATTGCACCAGTTCTAATATGAAATATTTTAACGAACCAAAGAAACTACCCGAAAATTATTCGATTTTCCACACATCCAAATTTCGTGCTGAGAAGGAAAATAAAACATCGAAGGAATGTTCATTTTTCATTTTCACTAGAGATACCATAAAAATTAGTTGCTAAGGGTTAATAATCGCGAAAGCCATCTAGGTAGTTCTAGAACTGCTTTTTCCAGAAGATATCTTTGATACCGATACATAAAATAGCTTCGATATTAAAACTTCAGTGTTCCTATCGAGCGGATGTTCAACGGTGGTACCAAAGAATTGAATGATTTATTTAATAATCGAGATCCTGCTAGATTCATCTTCGTCAGTCGGAAGGCATCGAGCACTCGAAACTTTTAGCCCGCAGTGTTCATTAAAGTTGCAGGTAGGAGAAAAAGAAACGCGGCTCACCGTCGGACTGTAGAATTAATCAAACACGTTACTGTTCTTATTACTTCCCTTCAAATCAGAAGATCGTAAATCAAAGTGATCGATTGCTCCCCGGTATTACCGCGGATTACATACGCAAAATATCGTGTGCATTTCTCCGGGCATGTCGCTCGTCCGCCTGGGACCGGCCGAAATAGTCCGAGGGCCGGATTGATTCCGCGCAAAAGTCGCGTCGGATCAAGATTAATTTCGATTTGATTCCCATGAGCTCCGCGCCGGATAAAACGAAGATTAATCGAGCCGCGGCCGGCGTTCGACGCGCGTAAAACACAATCGTGTTTCTTCGAGCGCGGCGTGTAGCTACACGTCGCGGCCGTTTTAATCGGAATCCGCGCGAACGGTTCCGGGGACCGGTAGCAGCCGCGGTGCAAATGAATGGCCGGCAATTAATAATTCATCATCCAGCACGCTCTCGCGCTGAAAGGCCACGCACACGCGTTCGTTTAAGAACGAGTATAATTCCGTTCGCGTGTACGCTCGCGGAGGACGCGTGCCGCGGCGCGTAATACGCATCTACGCTCGCTACGGCGCTTGTTAGATCGCAACCTGCGATTACCGTGGATTTTTCTTCTCTCCCCTTCGCTGCTAGAAATCTTTCAGAATGCATAATAACACGAGTTTCCACTGTTCGCGTGTCAACCGGTGATTGAAGGATAATTCAAAGATCCACGTCGCTCCTTTAGAGTTCCAGCGAAAGAGGAAGTAGTTCAGGAACGAACGAAGAATACGAGGATACCTGTCAGAGATACTGAGATATCTAATGAGCACGTTTGGATCTTAATTGAATTCGTAAGGTAAGAGTTAAGAAGTTCAGGATGGATCCTCGTTCGTTTGAAATATAAATTCCAGCTCTGCAGATATCTTACGAGATTAACCGCTCGAAGCACCGTATTACCCATTGTACACTTATATTCATCTGTCATCTTACTCGCGACAGCGCGGAATTAATATACACATTAACATATTACCGAGCGCGCGATCTTCTCGGTTCGAGTTGAATAGAGGCAACGATGATGCATGACAAATCGAACCCTCCGTTTAGATGACGCGAATGATAGAGATGGTTTCGGGGTAACGCTATCAATTCCAATCAGCCATTACAACGGTGCAATGGGATATATATATATGTATGCGGGCACCTTTCAGCTCTAATCTATCATCATGCTTGGTTCACCGACGATCACGTAATTCGAGCGTTCATCGCAATAAAAGACGCGTGCCGCTGGGTACGGACGCACAACGCGCGCGCAGGTAACGAGTCGGTGTCAAGTATGCCAGCTTGCATCCGCGGGGATCATACGTGACACTCGTAACGATTACTAATCACGTACGCCGTGTTGCACGTGTAGCCGCAGCCGCTCGACCCGCCGCCGGACAGAACTGTGTTAAATAACTACAGTACTGGGCTCCGGATCTCTCCAGTAGCCTAATAATAGTCCGCTAGGAGCTGAGGTCAGGCCGCATAATAGGCTCATATGTCACGGGGAATTTACATAAATGCACCGCGAGAGTTAACTAGATCGCTGATGAGCACCGTCGCACGACGCAGCCCAAGGTGCACGCGTGAACCGCCTCGCTTCTCCGTTTTCCGCCAACAATCCTGACATCTTCTTCGTTTCATCGCTCGATTCAAGCTGGAGTCATTCTAGATTATAATTTCGTGACTACAGAATAGAAATGGATCACGAGAGTTTCAAGTGTTATCAATTTTTGATGTCTAAATGGAATGTACGATTCGAAATTAGAGGAAATGTTTGAAGACTTGCGAATTTATTTTTTTTTAAGGAATTTAATGTGGAAGGTAATAGGTGAATTGTGACTACAGAATAGAACTGGGTCACGATAGTTTCAAGTGTTATCAATTTTTTATTTCTAAATGGAACGTGCGATTCGAAATTAGAGGAAATGTTTGAAGACTTGTGAATTGATTTTTTTAAGGAATTTAGTGTGGAAGGTAATAGGTGAATTGTAGGTTGAAATAGGTTAAGTACGCGAGTTGAAATGGTTATATGGAAAGCTGAGTGTTCATTGAGGTTCATGGAGTCCATATTGAAAGGTTCATTTAAGTTGAATGTGTTCCACAAACGGGAATTCGAGTCGTTAATTCATAGGCGAGTTTGGTAACTGAGATTCGCCAAGGTTCAGCGAATCCTCTATTCGAAGTTCACGGGGTTCATCTAATTCTAAGTTTCCCACTTCCGTAGTAGCTGGGACACGAAAATTCTAAGTCCCGCAGTGGAGGATCGTAGCGTGTTCTTAAATTTAAGGACTAGAAAGCATCGCGGTGTGTCCCACTTTAAAAGATCAAACGTATTACTTAGCTCTGCGCTCAAGAGTCACGATAAATTCTAAATTCAGGCGGCTCGAGTAGCATATTTGCCTGTAAATTCAAGAGTTCACGATCCCCGCAGGACTCCCAGAAGCTTACTTAAGCAATAAACTCGAGGATTTACTATTTTTCAAAGCGAGCACTTGTAGTCTCGAAAACTGCGCTAGCCTCTTGCTACCATTCCTTAAATTACGCTAAAAGCGGTGCGTAGCGAAACAAAATCAGTCCTTTCAATCCTGAACATCAGCAAAACACTGGCTCAACAGCTCGAATGAAAAACCCATGGGAACCATTGCTTCTCGCGTTCTCCATAAATCAAAAACACAGAGAATCTTTAACCCTTTGAACTCCGTAGGCTCCAATATTGCACCAGGAATAATATTGTTATTGAATCCAAAGTAAAATTACAGAAATTCAGTGATTTCATGGTTTCGTTACGCTTCCTTGGAACGCGTTGATGCAACGTTCTGTAGACAAAGGGTTAATAGCTTGTGAGATTTTTCTTGTGTCTTATACACGGTGGCAAGCTTCGAATACTTCTTCTATTGAATGTATAAAATAGAAACCTCTATAAGAACTACACTCAGGGATTTTTAATCATTCGAGTCAAAGCAAAACGATCGGAGAAGATTGAAACCAATAGAAAACCTGTGAAGAATTAACCCTTTCAACTCCGTAGGCTCGAATATTGCACCAGAAATAATAGATATTTCAATGAACCTTAAAGAAACTATCCTACAATCATTAGATTCTCACACATCGAAATTTTGCACCAAGGAAAATGAAAGATCTAAGAAATGTTATAGCATTGTTCATTTTCGCTAGGGATACCATAAAAATTAGTTACAGTTACTAGATTACGAAACCATCCGGAGTGCTACGGGTTAATCGTCTAAATATTTTCGCTATCCCCTTCGAACCATTCGTCACCTCTGATACGAGGTTCGAGCGGATCAAAGAAACTGCGCTCGCGAGGTGCAGTTTCATAAACCTATCAGCGTCGCCCTAGTATCCAGTTTCTCAACTGCTCCCTGATGAATTGCATTACAATTTCGACGACAGCCAGGTGAGTTCCGCGAGGAACCAGTTCCGAGGCAGGTCTCCGAACCGAACGCAGCGCCGATCCGATTATCGAAAATCGTGGCGGCGACTGCGGCGGCGCATGATTCACCACCGGCAAATCCAGATCGCCGTGTCTCTCACCTACACCAGAGCGCACGCTCGTCGGAGCGTATCGCGGCTATTTCTACTGTCGGCCAGTGACGAGGACAGAACGAAAAGTTGGTCAGCCGGCGTTGGCAAGTGGCAGCGGTATTCCTAGGTAGCCGATCTGGGACAAGGACGCGTGCACGAATCGTGTGCGTAAGGTGAGCGAATAACGCGCGGCGGCGGCGGCGGCGGCGGCGGCTCGCCCCGGGATGCACACGGGAAGACGAAACTGTGGGAACCGGATCCTAATCGCCTGTCGCCGATACAAATGCGCGCAGCTGCGTCACGCCCGCGATATTGCCGCGATATTTCACCGGCGAATCGCTATCAACGGGGAATCTCTTTTCTATTGGACTACGCCGATGTTCCGAGCCGTTCGTCATCTGTATTGCTACCTTCGCTCTCCTCTTTCGCTACATTTTTTTCCCAAGCGACGCTTATTTGGAACTTTCTGCTCGATGGAAAGGTGATCGGCGTTTGGGATTTTGGAATATTCTGTGGAGAGATTTTTGAGTGAACTCGCTTTCTTGTTAACCCTTTGCACTCGAGAGCCTTTCAGTCGCCATTTGATTTGACCCAAGAAAATTTTAAGATTGAAAATTCGATATGGACCCTTTGCACTCGAAAGTTTCTCACTTGAAATATTCTATAGTTTCTAATTTGATGTAGACGAGATTCTTTAAATTATATTATATATAAATTAGGTAACGAAAGTATTTTCTTGTAATATCTCATGTACTGATGCAGTATACAAAGGTTAATGGTGAATCCCATAATTTATAATTTTGCTGAATCAAATCATCTGGCGACTGGGAGTCGCCTCTCGAGTGCAAAGGGTTAAATTTTATATAATGTGTCAACACATGCAACATCGAAGTGAAATAGTTCTGTTAATTTATGCGAGGTATTTCTTTATGTTAGTTGCAGAAAATATCATTGACATTTTATCAGAAAATAATGAATATTGAGAAAAATATTCTCGAGTGCAAAGGGTTAATTTAGGTTCCTCCTATGTTACATTTCATGGTATTAATGGTATTAATGATCATTATTAATAGTAGAGCATTAGGAAGTTTGGACTCTCCAGGAATTACTGAGTTCAGAAAGCAAAAATTGAGACAATTTGGCTCTCGAGATTATTATGCAATACATTCAGAAGCTATAGAAAAGGGCTATCTGACCTAGAAAATATTAATTAAATATGAAATATTAAAAAATCAACTGAACCGCAGTAGCTTCCGACTCGCATAATTGGCGTGTAACTTGTCCACTGAATACAATCGAGTAATGAGTAATCTTGATAACGGGGACTCTGGTTGAATCAATTATACACTCTCCCCTAGTTATTGTCCGTGTAAGCAGGCACCGAGCAAATGGCCCGGTTCGTCGATGGGAATTATTTTTACCGGGCCGCCGGGAAACAAAGCCGCCCGCGGGCTGCATGCTGACTCTCAAAAAATCGTTTCCACGGCTCGACCCCAGCCTTTTGTTCGGCCGCTGTCGAAGAAGAAATTGCACGGCAGAATGAGAAGAGAAAACTGTTTCGCGTGCGACAGAGAGAAGGGGTGACGACAGAGACAACGGGCCCCATTGTCTTGTCGCTCGGTCGTACGTCTTCCTGCTGTTACGTCACCATTGTTTACCCTAACCCCGACGATTCCTTTTGCCGTAGTTCCACCGTTTTTTATTTCGTCATTCCGATAGCCATTGTGCAATCGATTCGACGCCGGCCTGGGAGCGCGTTCGTCAAAGATGACGATGATTTCTTTCTCCTCCTCCATTTTGAGAGCATTACGTCGCATCGCGGGCGGGAATAATAGTGCGCGCGACAACCGTACAATCGAATGAAACGTTTATATTCCATTTCGAATTTTATTCTATACGAGGAAATTCATCTAATAATTCCTACAAGTGGAATATTTAAACCTTTGCTTTGATAAGACATAGACGACACTATTCGAAACGAACTAATTAGAAAACCTACGTAACTTGAGAAACAAAGCTATTTTATATAAGTATTTCACATATCGATGCATTATACAGAACTTAGTATTATACATAACACTTCCTAATTTTGTTAAATCAAATATTTTACCATTAAAAATATTCATTTCCATGATCACAAATAATTACTCAACATCACTTTCAAAGCTGATTAAACCTTCACGATTCCAACTGAAACATTCAAGAGTTCCACCTTGCCGCGTAGTACACAATGTTCGACAGCTTTCCAAATGAATTTTCAAGCAAAAGACGTTATTACTGTTTACCGTGGAATATTCAGGAGATATTCCGCGAGTGTCCTCGAGCGACGTACGTTTAAGGGATAATGCGCTCCGCGGATCCGCGTTTAAATCACGGTCGCCAATGAGACAGCGCGTACGGGATCACGAGATGCAGTTTCTAAAGGATGCCAAAGGTCAGGTCCGCGGCGTTCAGCGACAAATTGAAAGCGGTCCGCGGCCGAACATGGCAACACACGGGGCCTCGCGGAGAATCACGTTGTACCGGCGAAGAAATATTACCATCGGCGTACGGCGAGCGGCGGGACTAGAAATCGCGGAGGAAAGCGGCGGCCCGTAATTATGACATTCTGGTTGACAATATCGACAGGCCGTTTCATTCGCCGGTGAAATCTTTCGCGCCGCGAACGGAAGCGGTCCGTATCCGCGTGGATCCATATACGGGCCGTTTTTCCAAAGATCGCCGACACTTTCCAGGAACAGACTTTCCTCCGCTGAACGCGAGTTCCCGGAGGGAGAGTTGCGACACGAGGACTGGTTCTCCGATTTTGGCGTCGGAGTACTCAATCGCGGCGAGTACCGAATAAAATCAATCTGATCGATTTATTAGAGGCCGAAAGCGTCCTCAGGAATTTCGAGGTTCCATTGGATTTCGAAGGGAAATCGAAGTTTCGTGTTTGTAGAGAATTTTTGAAGTACGCGAGAGAGAATCGTGAGATTTCATTTGGAAAAACTCATTGATTTTGATAGTAGGAATAATTTGTAGGGATAATTGATAGTATCGGTGTTAATTGCTTTCATCTACTTGTAGATCATAGAGTATAATTGTCACTTGACTATCATAGTTCACAGATTATCATAGTTCACAGATTATCATAGATCATTACATTCATATCTCTCATTCCCTAAGTTTCAATATATTCATAAACTAAATTACAAAGTACTCGAACTTCACGAAATATTGTAATCAATCCAAGTGCATTATTCAATAAATTCATATGCATTGAAAAAGAAACGATTGAAAATTTATAGAAATCACGACTTACTGGTCAGTTCAGTAACGTTCCACGGTTTCCCGAAGATTCCTCGTATCTCCGGTCCCTTATTCGACACTGGGAATCAACATAGCCCCGAGACTGCGATCGGATTGCACAAACGGAGCTTGATATACGGTGGAAACAAGGTTCGCGCCGGGGGTCGGCGTGAACGTAAACAAAATCTCGCGCACAATTGGCCGTCCGTGGATCGGAGTCCGGCCCGTCGACGTGGACGACGTAGAACCGCGCGAAAACTATTAAGAACCTCCGGTCTCGTCGGGCACGCCGAGCGTCCCGACGCCAAGAATAAACCGACGTCGCCTCCCCACCAGCGGAACCACCTTCCGCCGTCCTATAGATTCCCGTTCTTCTTTCACGAAACTCGTTCTCGCAGCGCTAATTATGGCCGCTAACGAGATTTCACGATTCCGTTGGCTCGTACCTCGTGAAAAGTGAAACACGCGCCGGTCAAACGTTCGATAAAACAGGCTCGAGTGGGTCGCGAAATTAATTAGACGCTACAGAGTAAACGGCTGTTAATCAAACTTCCCCGATTCCCGCGATTTTTCCGTTTAATATTCGACGCTCCTCCGCGAAGTTTATCGCTCGCGAGCTGAAAGGGACCGTTTTCTATGAATTCGCGGGGAACTCGGGCGGAACCCGTTTAACGATCGTTTCCGCTTCCGTGTATTCCGCCAAGAACGATGCCAAGATCGATGCCTCTCTTTCAGAGAGGAAAACTGCGCAACTACGTTGCGAACAGAAATGTATTCTCGAAGATGGAAGTTTACCGAAGAAGAATGGAGACTGGAGAATGGAAATCTTCTGGAAATATCGAGGAAAGGTGGTACGCGCTCCGAATATCGTCGAAGTGGTCGAAATTCGAAGAAAAATCTGTTTAATTGCGCAAGTTGTGGCAATTAGGCTGTAAGGTGAAGTGTATTCTCGAAGATAGATATATGCTGATGGAAAATGGAGACTGGAGAATGGAAATCTTCCAAAAATATCGAGGAAAGGCTGGTACGCGCTCCGAATATCGTCGAAGTGATCGAAATTCGAAGAAAAATCTGTTTAATTGTGCAAGTTGTGGCAAATAGGCTGCGAGGAGAAGTGTATTCTCGAAGATAGATATATGCTGATGGCAAATGGAGACTGGAGAATGGAAATCTTCCGAAAATATCGAGAGAAGCTATCAGATAACCGAAAGATCGTCGAACCGATTAGAATTCGACGAAAAATCAGTTTATTTATACAAGTAACCATGACTAGGCAGCGAATGCCTATGTAAATTCATATTTTCAGACACGAATGGACACGAAAAGCCAATCCAGAACCGCACGCTAGCTCGTGCACTTGTTCAAGACCGCGAATTTAGCCTAAGACTGGTTCCAACTTTCTAAAACGGGCCCGAGCATCCCGGGGCCTATTAAACAGTATTACTCTCCAATAACCCGACGTATAAGTACGCCCATTCGGAACAAGCGAGCCGTGTAATTTAATTAAAGACCCGAGCGTATCCATAATAACGCCGGCTCTATTTCTTTCGACCGAACACGGATCACCATTAAAATCGGAGTCGAATTGAATCGCGGCAGCGATATCGATTAAATTACCCCGACCGTTGCGTTCCCGTTCGCGTTTCTCCTCGGTCAATATCGCTTCCCATATTCGACCGTGTAGCTCGCCGATAAATAATCCCGCGGAATTTTTCCACGGCGAAGGGTCGTTCGAGCCTCCGAGTATCTGGAATAAAGACGCCGGTAAAAAATCCGAATGGCATCATTCAGGATGCGAGGAGTTAACTAGTTAGCATCTTAATTGAATCGGTGATCTCCATATCCGTCGGTTCGCCGGTATCTCCTCGATGGGATCCCATGGACAGGGGAGCGGAAAGTGGAAATGAAGGATGGCGGAGATAAAGGGCAAAGGGAGGGGGGCGAGGAAAGCGGAACAGGATTCTAATAATCGCTCGCGGCGCGAAAAACACCGTTCCAAAGAGCCCGCCGCGCCATTTCCGCGCGAGGATCCTTGATTCGAGGGGCGTGCTCTTAATTTCAGATTCCCACCGTCGCCGTGAGGCTCCGGTCCCCGTCCCCCGAGGAACTGATAGACCGAACGCGATAAAAGTTCCGCGAGGATCCTGCAGCTGGAAGACAAATCTCGAGGGGCGCTTAGCACCCTGCGCGGAGAAATAAAAACTGCGAACTACGGCTGCGGACTTCTTGTAACCGAAGCGTTTCCCGGGCAAATAAATAAGACGGACGGCGGAAAGTGCGCTCCGACACGCCGCGGGAAAGTATCATTCATCCGCAATGATCCGGAAAACGAGCTGGGAACTGTCGTTATTCGCTAAGTTCCGCGCCGCTCTCTCGAAAGTTTCGCGATAGGGGTGGAAATAAGGGAAGCAAGGGGGAGTAACGATGGTGGTTTAAAAGTCGACGTTCACCGTGATATTCGACGAGAGTTTGATGGGGCAGAGGCGCGTTAGAGGGATGCGGCGTCTGATCGAGCACCTTTCGATTGAGTATCGTCGACCGAATATCGATGAATACGATAAAAGGCGAGGATCACAGTTGGAGAGAGCGTAGAAAATATTGTATACTCCTAGTCCACCGAGACAGCTATGACATAATGAAAATTCCTCGGACGGTCGAAGTTCGCCAGAAATTTTCATTAAGTGGCGCGCGTCCTGCAATCAATAATCAATGGAACGAGAAAAATGTCTGACTGGAAATTCAGGGAATTTCGGGAGACGCAGGGAACGATCCGAGAACGGGATTCGTTGGACGGGTAGATTTTTCTTTCCATTAAGAGAGCAGGAAGTTTTCACGGCGAGCAGAAGAGCGCGTCGCTCATCGGCTAGTTAAAGCCGATCGCTCGCGTAGCAGGAATGCCGCTCGTAGAATCTTATTCTCCGCTCGCGTGGGCGCGACGTGTGGGTTCGCGTAACGTGTACTGTTTCACTCCTCGAGATTCGTTCCCGAGTTCGTTACACATCCAAGGTACGCCGCGAGACGAATCGGAAGACGATGCTCCGCGGAAACCGTTCCGTAGCCGGCCTTGTCAAAACACCGCTTCGAGTGGCTCATGATTTAAAGATCCACTATCAATATTTCCCCTGGGCGAAAATGGACGACTTAAAAATACGACGGCTCCTTTGGAAGTTAACGTAAACAATAACTTTGCGTTCTTTCAGCGGCGAGTATCGCAAATATTTGGACACCCCGAAAACTAATTTACGCGCGCTTCGATCGGAATGGAAATTAAACAAGGGTTCATTGTTCCGACGGAACCAACGGGGGAATTACGATTGAAAGTTTTTCAACGGCTGCTCGACGTACTAATATTCGAAAAGGCCCATCGCGAGGACCAGCTGAAAAAAAGCCAATCGCGATATTACTTTTCAATCACCCGGCATCCATCAAACCCATCGAAACCACAATTCCCGCATCGCCTGTCGCAAACGAAACTGAAATGAAAAACAGCCATCGAAGCTTGACACGTGTCGATGTCACGAAGGAAACAGGCGTCGCGATGCGCGCGGCGCGGAATGATCCCGCGAGTGACAGCCGCGAGTTCCCTTTTCCTTTTTATCCCGGAAACTCGCGGTCGCCGGAATTGATTTCGATACGGTCACACCCAAGAGGTCATCGCTGGAACCCGCGGTCAATCCCAGTCCAGAGTTCGCCCAACCCATCTTTCATTCGCCCCCGTGTCACACGTGCGCCTATTCTTCGATATTTTTCCACTGAACTCCGCGTTTTAGTCCCATAAACGATTCACGTTAGAATGAACTCTTGTAAATATCTCACTGTACGAGTACTTTAACCCTTAGCACTCCGGAGGCGCCTCTGTCACCAAACGATTTGACGCAACCAAACTGTAAACTCTGATATTTAATATTAAACTCTGTACAATGCACCAATGTACAAATGTTAAAAGAAAATATTTCTCTTCCTCGATGCATGTGAGATTTAATTCAATCTAAGAAAATGTCGTATCTCATTAGAAAATATTGAATATTTCCGGTGAAAAACTTCTGGAGTGCAAAGGGTTGCAAACAAATTTGTAAGAATCCATTTTCACAAATAATCCCCAGCATTCTATAGAAAATACAGTAATCTAAAATCACATCAACCTCGAATTATCACATAAAAATAGAAAACTACCAACGGGTAACTGAATGATCAATTATTAGAACAGAAGGTCGACACATAGTTTCTCTAATATTCAAAAGTTCGATGTATAAATTGGCTTGTTACGATGGCTGTGTTAAACGCTTTAAAAAATCTTTATCGGCGAAGGGATTAACCATGACGGCCAATTAGGGGCAGCAGGAGTTTCAGTGGGAGCTGTCGTTAACGGAACGAATCGAATCGAAGCTCGTTTCTTTTCCCTCGACCCTCGGCGCAGCGGTGACGTAACCTGTTCCCGAATATTCGAAACGGTTCGGTAAACCGAAGGGTGGGAGGGCCGCGTGGGCGTACCGTTCGCTACGTTTCGTTTAACGTAGGTCGGCATTCGGCGCAGGGAAACGCGTGGCTCCGCCGAGGGCCGTGGTGTTACGATTATTGTCGTGGAACTATCGGCGAATCGCTCCATCGAGTTCGTTTAACGATTATTGGACTCGGAACTCGCCGCGTTTATGGCGGATGTGTGCGAGGCTGCTCGGGAGTATCGATGTACGGCACGAAATCGGGCTAATTTCTTCGTAATAATTATTCGAAACGTTTCCTTTATTAATTGGAGGCTTAAATACGGCGGCACTAAATATTTCCTCGACGACCACGCTAGCCGGGGATACAATAAAGTTGACAGGAAGCCTAGAGGATCGGCGTACCGTCTTGTCGCACTCCTCGCTTTCTTGTTAACCCTTTGCACTCGAGAGTCGCCTTTTGATTTGACCCGAGAAAATTGTAAAATTGAAAATTCAATATTAACGCTAAAACTACCGAGCACTTCAATTGACTTTTCAAAATTTCACTGTAGGAACTCCAAGAGTGCGTCTGTTCGGACTGTAATTGATTTACAATTGAATTTGCACAGTGCTAAATGAGTTTCTTTAATAATTTCTCAGAAACATTCGTTACCTTTCTAATAATTGCAGAAAGAAGACATCAGGCATGGGTCATCTGACCCCTCTGGTAGTTTTAGTGTTAAATTTTATATAATGTGTCCACACATGGAACATCGAAGTGAAATAGTTCTGTTAATTTACGCGAGGTATTTCTTTATGTTAAAATATATCATTGACGTTACATGAGAAAATAATGAATATTTACTGAGAAGAATATTTTCGAGTGCAAACGGTTAACTTAGGTTTCTATGTTAGATTTCATAGTATTAACGGTATTAATGATGATTATTAATAGCAGAATATTAGGAAGTTTGGATTCTCCAGGAATTGCTGAGTCCAGAAAGCAAAAATTGAGACAATTTGGTTCTTAGATATTAATCAAAAATGAACTATTAAAAAATCGAAACGTTTCCTTTATTAATTGGAGGCTTAAATACGGCGGCACTAAATATTTCCTCGACGACAACGCTATCCGGGATACAATAAAGTTGACAGGAAACCTAGAGGATCGGCGTACCGTCTTGTTACACGCGGTAAGTAGAAATAGCCTGCCACGTACAGACTGTTGACTCTCTTTCAAAGACAACAATCAAGAACTATGTTTACTAACACACTAAATTTTCATAACACTCCACAATTTCCTAGCTCCACCAGAAAAACAGTAGATTATCCCTGTCAGTAATCAGACCTACGAATGAACTTCCCTCATTAAGCAACTTTCAGCGACGAATGATTAAAAACCCTAATGGATACGAATCACAACAACCTTCCAGCAAATTCCACGGCACGCGCAAACAGAGAATAATTACCTCCATTTATATTCCCAACAAAACACCCTGGAGCACGCGACGGCCGAATTTCCCCTAGCCCGACGCGCGGAATATGCAGCCCCGCCATAAATCTCGCGAAACCACGCGCGTAAACAGTTCGCCGGGCCCTTTAAAGATAACCATCAACCATATAGAGTTGCAGACGGGGTGGGTTCCGATAGGTGAAAATCGAAGCGAGAGAAGGAACGGTTTCTCGGACCTCGCGCACCCATCGACCTTTGATCTATTTCCGGCGGGCGGCGTGTCGCTCGCGATAAACCGCCTCGGCAGGACGCGTTTCCGGCCGCAGCGTTAGTCAGCCGGTTTAAATACGCCCGCGTCGAACCGTTAGATTTTCGTTTTCCACTGGAAACCGTCGGTTCGCCGGTACATCTTCAGCTAAGTTGTATTTTCTGACTGGTTCCCAGCGACAGATCGGGGCTAATTGGCTACCATTAGGACGAGAATTAACGCGAATTAGTCCTCGGACGATGAGTCCCCGTCACTCGGTCCGCCGGTTTCGAGCTATCGGCTGATTAATCGTCGCGACGTCTCGTACTTCGGCGAGCTTTTCGACCGGCGGGCCGGACGAAAAAAGGCGCGCGCAAAAAGGCTGACGGACACCGCGAGGTATCGTTAATCTTCGGGGCGCGCCGTTTTCCAACGGAGCCCAGGATCCATTATCATCGGACACGGACTCGACGTGGAAATCACTGCGCGGACAGGGTGAAATCCGCACGCTTCTCTTTCGGTCGTTTTTAATTCATCACCCAGTTGTATGCGTGTGTCCTGACCGTTACACTTCAAATTTCCACGGTGAAAACGAACGAAGATCGATTCTTTTAGGGACGATAGAAATTGTGTGACATACTCGTAAACAGTGATACTAGAAGTACCGAGGATTTAATACCACTGATGTGTAATCCCTATAAAAATTCTAACAATATTTTCGATTTCTTTAGACATTCATTATAGTATTCAAGTCGATGCTATTTATTTTCAAGATCATTTCGAGTATTCAATGCTTTTAAGATATCAATAATTGTGAAACAAAAGAATCGAAACCATTTCATTATAGTATTCAAGTCAAAGCTATTTGTTTTCAAGATCATTTCGAGAATTCAATGCTTTAGATATTAATAATTGTGTAATCGAAACCAGTTATTTTGACTGGTACGGTAGTTCTAGTGTTAAAGACGTGGGAAAGGAATATTAATTGAGAGAATAGATGAATGAAGTATGCTAAGTTTCATGTGAAAAACTCAGTGTTCTCGATGATCTATTAAAGAACTTCGATATCATCTGAAATTTCCAAAGATGAGTCATTCTATAGAAATGGGATGCACAAATTACCTTCGCGTTGGGAAAAATCATTACTAAGAAGGAAATTATATTGTTCAGTGAATATTAATAAATACATGGGAAATGTATTATTTTCTTGTAATTCAAGAACGGACAGAACTTTCTGTTAGACCTAGTAATTAGAATTGTTTAGGGGATCAACACGAGGATTATCTGGAGAGACTGGAGTCCGAGCGAAGTGCTCATTCCTTCCTGATTCGTCAGAGGCACGTCTTCTGTCACGTCTTCTGTTCCTCGTACGACCTCCCGGGTAACCCGATCTAACGCAACGACGTAGCAATTGCACCAAATTGGACGGTCGCGTTGTAATCTACTCTAATCTAACTTAATCGAGCGCTTCGTTCCGCGCCCGGACTCCCAGAAGCGATTATTAATGGAGAGAGCTTCTTGAAATTCTTCTACCGGCAGGAGGACACACCGAGGGGGGATCGGAGGCGACGGAGGATGGACGAGAGGCCACTGGGAATAATTAATATCGTCGATGAAGAATTGCAGGTGATCCGACGGGAATATAAAATAGCAGCAGCCTGCTACTAGGAACTGTTAATGCTGCTAATCGATACAAGGAGCCCGAGTTATTGACTACTTGTTGCTGTCCGTTTGATTTAATCACTGGACACCGAATATCTAAGAGTGGACACTGGACCACCGCTAGATCTAACTCACCGATACCGAGTCACACGTACGAGTACCAAGCGCCAACTGGTTGGTACCTAGTGATAGACCTGAATGGCAAGTGCTAAGTCACTGATAACGAACGATAATCTTAATTAACAGTTACTAATTGACTGCCTTCGTGCGATACGTTGGAAGAACAGGTGCTAATTGGCTGGTATTGAGAAATACACTCAACTGGTACTAATTTACTGGTATCAATGTACCTGGCTCGCAGGTATTAATTAGTAAATACCCAGGTATCAGTCCGATGAGATGAACGAGTAAACATTGAACCGATGAATGTCTAGGATCAGAATCTCTGTTATCAAGCAGAAAATTGTAAATGAAAGATTGAGGATTAACCCCTTGGCCTATTTCTTTCTCAACTCTGATCTACTTTGTCGATAACTTATTGGAAAAAGAAAAATTCTAAACATATGTTATGCCTATATTTTCTTCGAGTGTAATAGTCGATTACAGAGCAATAATATTTAATATTTAGTTCATTCAATTACAGCTTAATATGACGCTCTATTTGTTTACTCAAGAATATTTGAGAGTCATTGAAATGTTACCTTTAACCCTTTGCACTCGGATGTTTCTTACTAGAAATATTTACCATTCCTTTACGAGGCGAAGACGATGTACTTTGAGACTAATTCGAAATCACCATGACATCGAGGAACAAAGCTGTTTTATTCCAATGTTTCACGTATCGAGGCATTATACAAAGTTTAACATCAAATATCACATTCTACAGTTCTACTGTGTCAAATCAAGTGGTCACTGAGAGTCACCTCTCGAGTGCATAGGGTCAAATGGTACAATTGTGATACTACAATTAAATATAGAGAAAATTGTCAAAAGAGGTAGAGGTTGCAATAAAATAGACTGCTAAGGGTTAACACGTTGAGTGGTACGTTAGTCCCGACTGACAGCGAACTTCTCGTTTGGTCGACATCGGTGCATGAGACTAGCATTTCAAAGGGTTAAATTATCAATGACAATTAAAAAATTTATGTTAAAATTTAGTGTACTCCCGTGGCGTTTTCAGACCGATCGTTTCTTGGTGTTCGCACTTTCGTCTCTCTGGCATTCCCCAGCCCATTATCTTATGTTTATACATTGTATACATATGCATTGCCTGCGCCATTGTCACAGTGCAAACGACAAAAGAAACAGTGAAAAAAAGGAATCATCTGTTGCGCCGTGTCGCGCGGTCCAGTTCAGCGTTCGGCATCGAATGCTCGCGCGCTGCCGCCTAAGCGGAAAGTACAGCAAAATCTGCGCCGCACTCAACGCGTTGAAGACGTAAAACTCTAAATCGAAATCACTCACCGTCATCGCTGATCTCGAGATTCGTGTAGCTGTCCCAGTGCAGGATGGGATCGTGGTGGGCAGAAGTGTGCGGCACGGCGGGCGTAGGCGCCGGTATAGGGCCGTCTTGACGCTTCGCGTCCGTGGCGAAGTATAGAGTCACCACGCTGTCTGGAGGACACCTGGGATCGTCGCAGGCCACGTCCAGCTCCGATCGGGGGAAGGACACCACGTTCTCCGTAATTACGCACGTATGGAACTGCGGGAACAACGAGCGCTGATCTATCGAGATACGCGGTAACGATCGCGTTTTACGTAATCGCGATGCCCCGAGCGGTCCCATGCGCAACGAGACTCGGGAAACAGATAACATCTCGGTAATTACATGCCTCCCGGATTCCGATTGACGTCTCAAAGATTCGAAATGGACGAGGTAATTGCCGGTGTGCCGTGATTCATAAACTGGATCTGGTTGTAATATTTGAAAAGCGTTCAGCAACCTTTCGAGCGACACAAAGTGCTGCTCGAAAGCTTGTGCGCGGGGCGAGCGTGGTCGAAGCTGCCGGCTGAATCGGTCGCCAGTGGGAAACCAGTAACTTTTAGAGGGTCGACGAAGAGTCTAATGTCCGGAATATTTCAAGTCGAGGAAACACGTTCTACGTTCTACCGGCGAGTTACTCTAACGAGTCTACCAACTACATCGAATTCCCTTTAATCAGAGAATCTGGTCGGGGAATCTGAGACGTGAATCTACTCGGGTAACCCTTTGCGGACGGATGTCGTTACTGAGATCGAATTTTCATAGTTGGCACTAAGTAACGAATGATTTAGTTATTCAAACAGCAGGAGATTAGCACGTAGTTTCTTTTTTTTCATTGTTTAAGCAGTTGATACGTAATTCAGCTTCATCTGCTGAAGGTTTCGTGTATTTCGAAGAATCGTCCGCTAAGGGTTAATTGCTGGAGGGATTATCTAGGCCTCACCTGCAGGGAGAACATCACTTCCCGGCTCTGCTTCGAGTACACCCTATGGTAACATTTCACCAGAATGTCTCCGCGCAGCCGGAGACCACCGAGATTAACCGTGAACTCGCGAGCGTTCGTCACCGAGTAAAGGTCCGAGGTGTAGACTGGAGTGAGCCCTTCGTAGACCTTGAGGAACGCTCGACAGCCCGTCGGCTCGAACAGCGGCACACCGAGGACCGTGAGGTGCGTTAGATAAAGAGGTGACTGGCTGATTCTTAAGGAGCCGGAGAGCAGTCCGCTGAAGTATTTTATGTACCTGCGAACAAAACGGGACAGGCAACCATTACGATAAGTCGTCTTCATGGGACGATCGCAGAGAATGCATTGGGAACTAGGTTTCACGTTTCGGAACTTGGGAAAGTGATATTTCTTTTTATTTCAGTTTGCATTGGTTGAGATTGTTAACACTAGGTTCACGGAACGCGTCAAATTGACGCATATTGGATTTTAGAAATATTGTAAATGTGTACGCCGATTTTGATTGGTACGATCACACTGACATGTACCCCAATTACCTACTATCGAATCTCCAGTTTCCACAATCTAAATAAACGAGCATCAATTCTTTTAGGAATAATAGAATGAAGTGTACAATAAATGCCCGTAAACCTAGTGTTAATAGTGTAATTAGAGAGATCAATTAGATGTAATAAAGGTGGTTAGGTATAAGTAGGATTATAATTGGAAAGATTAAAGTTACGATAGAAATGGATTTTTCCTAATGAATATCACAAAACCTTGGAGTTTTATATATTCCACGTAATCGTGCGCACTCGTTGCATCGTACTTTCAAATTTTCCATAGACGCATAAAAATCTGCAGCGTAATTACGGCACGCGATGCCAGCAATTAAGGTTGACACAATATTTCCCAGGAAACGTATAATTTACATTACGCGGGTCAAGGTGGCCCGAGGTTTTTACGATGACCGTTGTCCACTTTCCTCATAAAACGCCACTCCAATGCCGATTCATCGCTCGCTTGCGTCACGCAACTCGCGAGGGAGCAAAAACCGCCAGGCCGAGTCGAGATGGTTTAGCGTTAATTCGTGTCCGACCGCGAACCGTCTTTTTCTACTTCTCACGCGTGCGGCCTTATTCGGGGCCCCGTTGCACCGTGTGAAAATATTAGAAAACCGACGGGAGAGGTTCAACGAATAGGTCAACGCGTGTCTGACCATGGCCAGAATTTTCTACTTCGAGGCGAACCGTATTCGGTAGGCGTAACCCGTGCTGCGAGCGTGCTGTTGAAACGCTGTGAGAGTTTTCATTATGATAACCTCGGATGGAATTTCACGAATGTCTGGCCATGATTGGAAGCGTTTACTTCGATCCTAATAGAACACGAGAACCCATGTACCGCGAGATGTATTAGCAAGGCCACAATTATTTTACACACACTCGTCGACAACCGTGCATCACGAATCCCAGTCCTTTGAGGTCGAAACCAGTTACCCTTAAATTACGAATCACGAGGAATATCAATTCAAAGTTCACCTCCATTCATCTGTCACCTATTTCCCAGAAACGCCCAACCCGAAAAGTTCAATTTCCCTCGCTGTCCGTTCCCCGGCAAGACGCTCCGCTCCCAAATCCCAATTACCGGCATCGCCGGCAATGAAGCCCTCGAAAGTAGAATCTCCCGTCCACGATCAGACAAGCGTGTCTCCGGCGTTCCCGATTAATTCCACGTCTTGTAATACATACGACGAACACGGAAGAGTGGTCCGAGGGAGCCCGACGGAGACAGCGGTCGCGACGAAGAAAGGAACCCGCCGATTATGCGGCATCGTGATCGTCCGCGGCCGTAATTTCGCGGGCTCGGCTCACGAATCCTCGCGTGTCCCCCGTAACGAAGGCAGATAGGATCGTCCTGCCGCTCGGTGACCGATCCGCCGGCGCAAATAAAAAAGGAACTAGGAATAAAAGAGGGTACGGCGGGAAAAGGAGGAAAAAAACCAGTTCCCGGTGGCACCTAAGGTGTGCGCGGCAGGTTATTCTACGCGTCCGCTCGCGGCCGAGTAACTTTCAACCGGGATCCCTTCGTCCGGGGTTCCGATAATGGATTCATACGCTCGCGAGCGGGCAACGCTAACGACATGCTAATGCTCGCCGCTCGTGGAATTAATGGGGAACTCCATCTCTCTCTCTCTCTTTCTCTCCTGGATCAACCGGGACGCAACGAGGAAGAGGATCGGCGTAAAGACGACGTCGAAGAGGACGCCCGAGGGAGAGTCTTCCGCGTATAAGGACAGCGCTCGATGGGGGATCATTACGATCCACGATCCGCGGCGTCAAACGACGAAAACCGAGCATGAAGGGCGCGCTGGGTTAGGCCCTCGACACCGTGTAATACATACCGCGGCGATCGTTCGACGGGAATGGATCGCCGCGGTGGACAGGCTCTCTCTACCTACGGGACTTGTGTTTATGGGGTTATTTCGCCGGGATTTTTTGGCGGTGAGGAACTAGTCGGGGATCATCAGTCTAGATAACTATCGGGTTTAACGGCGGGAATGGGATGGGGGAGTCCTGGTGCTTGTTGGTTGACAGGATGCACGGTTAAGTGGATGGAGTAAGTGCATGGGGAAATGCGCGATTTCTTTGGCTTTTTTGGCTTCGAGAGTGGTCTCGGCGATGGCTGCTCGAGCCAGGGTTTCATGCGACTCGGTAGATCGGGGATTATTTTGAATTTCTGGGGATTTTGAGATTTGAACATTTTTGTGGAATGGGATTTGCGATGTTTTGGGTATCTTTTTGGTTTCATTTTGTTGGGTTATTAGGAATATAGAGTTCTTGTTTTGGTTGATTCGTCGATGAGAGGTAATGATATTGGTGGAACGAAGGAGCGAAGCGATTAATTAATTACGGAACCTTTTTCGGAGTTTATATAAGGCCAAGGTTACGGGCTGGCTTTCAATATCCTGATTGCCATGCGATGATCGCGGCGGAAGGAAAGGTGGCCTTGAACTGTCAATTACAGTCGTCTAGACAGTATTAGGATCGGTGTCCCGTTGGCTGAATAATCGAATACAAGTTAAGGCGATGTCGCTCGGCGTAGACAAAATAATCGATGCAACGATGACACGTGATACTAAACTTGACGGTTGACTGAATGGACAGCCAAGGCTAGAATTGCACGGGCCTCGTTCATACGATCCATTCTGTCCGTGAGAATCGTTACACAATCTCGCGATAGAGGTAATGATAGCGTACGCTATTTCCGCAACTGAAGTTCCTCGTTTCGAGAGCTCCAACTAATGAATTCAGCGAATATGGTAGCGCATACTGCGAGCCGCGATCCTGTTCATTTAAACCAATCTTTCTCTGATTAGACGTTCGTTCCGTACCATGCAATTATATCAAATAGATTCAAAAATCATCGAAGAAAAAGCAAGTCGATAGCTCCGAACAAATCAAATGCCTCCAATCTTTAAACATAATTATCAAACGTCCTCTTAATATGGAAAACATCCTCGATGCAGTACATAATTGAATAAAACATTTCATTCCAACTTTCTTTTCTTATTCTCTCCAAACAACTCAGCGGAATCGCTTAAAGTCCCGAATCGAACGACAAACCAACGAACCCATGAATTACAGCGACCAAATACAGGTACGAAACCATAAATATCCGGGCCAGCGGCTGCCCGAACTGTGTCACGCTCGCTAATTATGACATAACAGTTTACGTAACGCGGGGGAACAGTAAGACCATCCGAGCGGTCAGGTTTACGGTCAAACGATCGGCGACGGGCTCGTTGCCTTTAAAATAGGGACTCGGGCATATCGTGTTAATAACCATCCGGCGATACTCGTCACGATAGAGCCACGCCCGTGGATACTTTCCGCTGCCAGTATCTGGCCGGCTCGCGACTAATAGGCGATAAAGTGAATTTTATCTCGGTAAACGTCGACAGCTCGGTAACGTCATGCTTTCTCGAGTCATTACCTTCGATGCGACGGAACCTGCAGGGAACCGATCTTGTCGTCGAGGAATCTCCTCATGGCGAACCTGTCCAGTGCCTGGTCACGTCCGCCGCAGATGCTGCTGTAGTTCATGTACGCGGACACTGCCACACCCAATCGCTCTTTGCTCCCCCTGCGTCAGAGAACGTTCGTGTTTCGCGTTTATTCGACGCTCCGTGGATCCGAGCACTCTCCCGTTTAGACGATCCGTAGTTTCTCGATCGAGCAACACTTACCTGGCGTGCAGAACGACCACGCGATTCGGCGCACCGTTCAACCAGGAGTCCAGCTCCTTGCACAGGGCGCATAGTCGTTCCAAACTGGGCGCCAACCCCTGCGGCCAGCCCGCTTCTCTGGTGTTCGGCTCGCCTGGCCGACCGGGCGACGAGAGGTTGAATATCTGAATGATAAACAATTTCTGCATTGTCTCATATAACGTCGCTTCGGATGAGTCTTCGGGTTTAACCCTTTGAACTCTGTAGGCTCCAATATTGCGGGAATAATATTAGATATTTCAATGAATCCTAAAGAAACTACCCCACAATTATTATTTCACGCATCCAAATTTTCCACTAAGAAAGAAAGTAAAAGATCGAAGAATACTATAAAAATTAGTTGCAGTTGCTGATAAATTACAAAATCTTCTGGAGTGCTAAGGGTTAATGAGAGTATTCGAGTTCATCGAAGATTAATACAGGAAGTTCTGAAATTTTCATTCGACATTGAAAGTGCTTTATACTACGAACGAATGTTTGGATATTTCAATGATTCTATTAATTCTAATGATTATAAGAGTATCGTTTAGAATGAAAACGGTAGATTAATATTGAATCTCGAAGTATACGCCGGAAGCAATAAAGGATAAAGAATCTCTGCTCCGCTGGGGTAGTTCGATGGTACAGGTTCGGAGGTTAAAAGTTCCCTTGAACTCCAGTTACCGAAAACTACGCTCGTCGTCCGTGTGCTCGAGAAATCAGAGTTCGATAGAGGACGGATCACCGGTTCGACGAGCGATCGCGAGCCGCGGTTGCAACAATCTTACGCTAATCGAGTTAAATAAAGGTTACCTCGCGCCGATTACCTCAGCGTCGTTCAATTTAACGCCGATCGTTCGCCGAGAAAAAGCCGCGCGCGGTTAAGCGGCTATTAATTTACCCGGCATCGGCTGCTCACCATATAATTATCAGCGTGTTTCCCTCGCAGCAGCGTGGTGGCGTGCTCGAGCACTCCCTGGACGTCCTCCCTGTACCAGAGAGCGATGATCCTCTCCGTGACGTAACGGAGCTCCATCATCTCCGCCACGCGACCCCCGACCTTTCCGGATCCAGCCGTCGTCGCGTCCGCACCGACGCCCGGCGTCCTCGCGGGTGCCGTCGCCGACGAGGACGTCTGTATCTGCGAAATCAAATTAGCGGTGCAATTAGACCGCGATGCCACGGTTTGATTGACGCTCAGCCATCTTTGCGCAACGCTTGAATATTCAATTTCAATCGCTCCGACCTGGGATGAAACGCGGAAAGGTCACGCGCGATGCAATCGTATTTTTTCGAAACTGGTTCAACAATCTCTCAATTTCAATATTATTACAGTGATCTCACGACGGATATATACAACTTCCAAATGATCAACACCGAAGACTTATTATTATACTCCACTGTAAACTCCGCAAATGCTACCCTTCGACATTCAATCTACAAGATTCTTTCACAATCACGTCTCTTCGATCCGTTTCTCCCGAAACCTTCACTATTTACGAACCAATCCTGAATCTCCCCGGCGGTTCAACCCTCACTTTCACCGGGCCGAGACGAAAGGAACAATAAATTATTCATCGATACACCTATAGCGTTGCCAGAGCCACGAAGTAGGAAAGAACAAACGGAACGTCTCGCGGACGAGTGAACCTTGGAGTACTTCGGCGCGTAGAGGATCCTGACGACGATCTTCTCCGGCATGCCGGCGCGCGCTGGGTAGGGTCCTTATCAAAGCGAATCGACATGAAATCCTGGCGGTCGGACGAGGACCGCCGCGTTTATCCTGCGGTCGGCGAGGAGAGACGCGGCCACGACGGGATAACAGACTGCCGGGTATTGTGTTTCGCTCGGCGGTAACGTTGCCGCGGGTTTCGAGGATATATCCGGTGGCCGCCGGTCTTGTCCCGACGCTTGTACTGCGCTTCTTCTTCGTCCACCTGACAAGTGCAGCCAGGATTCCCCTACTCCGCCGGCCTCCGGCCGATTTCTGCGTGCGCGATGCAACGAATTCGTGCACGCGGCGTGACTCTCGGACCGCGAGTCACGCTCCGCCGTTAGACGCGAGCCGCATTACGGCGCGAGCGGATCGGTTCGCTATGGAGAACGCGATAACGCCGGTGCGTGAGCCGCTCGGCTTCAAGGGCGACGGAGGAATCTGAATAAGAAGCTTGTCGGCGAACTGCGTCGCTTCTTCCGCGAGACGTCGGCTACCGTGCGACGCTATTTGCGTTGGATGATGCGTATTATCTCCGGGAAGTGGGGGACGACGCATGTATACATGACAACCGATGCTTTTAGTTATGAGCAACGAGACAGAGGAACTGCTCCGGTATTAGTTCGGAGTTCGAGGTTTACGATACGAGGTAAGCTAGGTTTTAGTGCTTCCTATTTGGAAATTGGAAGTGTGCGTCAGTCCGATGGAATTGTGGGAGTTATGTCTCGCGTCTAGGAATGACTGGAAACGGAATCACGCGTCGCTTCGAGGTCCTGCGTTAACCCTTTGCTTTTAACAATAAGTCTTCGGTAATCTGTCGATACGTGAAATGGGGAAATGAAATACCATTGTTCCCCTTACTTTTTGAATAGATTCCTCGTTAAGTTAGTTGGAAAAAATGTCATCTGTATCTCATAAAAATAAATTGAATATTTCTAGTGACAGATGTTTAGAGTGCAAAGGGTTAATATGACGCTCTATTTATTTATTCAAGAATATTTTAGTCATTGAAATGTTACCTTTAAATGGTACAATCGTGATACTACAAATACGGAAAAAATTGTTAAAACGAGTAGAGGTTGCAATAAAACGTCGAGTCTGACTCGACACAGGACTGCTAAGGGTTAACAACTCCAACCGTTCCTCGCAACGAACAATTCCGGTATCCCATTAATCACGACGCACGGATAAACCTACATTCGAAATCTGTTCGATCCCCAGCTAAACCTCCCACGATCCTAACCTCGCAGACCCTCGGACAGAAATCCCCGACGCGAGGTATTGGTCCGTAGTCCAATAAAGAATCAACCGTTCGTCCATCGACATTCCCATTTCCACGTCGATTTCCTTCGTAATAATTTAACTGTACCCTCCCGGCGCGGAGCCGGCGCGAAAGTAGGCAGAGAGGATATCGGCGATCGCGCGGAGGTCCCGTAACGCCATCGGACGGATCCAGCTGCACACCGCGGGTGATGCCGATCCTCCGTGGAAAAATGCGCCTCGTCAGACGATATTACGACTTATTCGCGCGTGACGTCTTGACAAATGCCGCTCGGCGAGCACCACCGCTTCCCTCCGCCCTCCACCCCCGAGAGCGACGGAGGAAGTCGGACGACGGGGGCTAGGAGCCGGACCCCCTCCGGATTCTAAGCAACCGTGAGAAATGCGAAGGACAACGGGGGCCGGTGGCGGGCAGCCCGGGCTTCCAAGGAACGACAGCTGCGGTAGGACCGTGGGCCAGCGTAATAGCAATTTCACACGTGAGCCCGACGCCGGGAGGGATTTACGGCCGTAGCAGACCGCGACGTACGAGCGGAGCACGGCTGCACCCGCCGGAGAGAGAGAGAGGACCAGCCCGCGCCGCGTTACGATCCTATAAACGTATTTTTAGAGGCGTCCAGCTCTCGCCCCGGCCACGTTCGGAACGCTCGCCGACGTGCCCTGCCCGCTCGGGCCCCCCTTTTTTATACCCGGCCACCGCGGAATCGTTAAATTTTCAATTTGCACCGGCGACACGCGTGGGCGGCCGCACTTTCGCGATTTATCTGGAGTGCGCGGGAACCGGGCTGGGGGTGCCGGATTTGAACCGAAATTGAATTTTTGAGCGACTTCTGGGCTGCTGGTTTTTTAAGGAAAGCGTAGAATTAGGGTGGACTGAGAAACGTTGGAAGTGTGGTTGATTTTTATTGAATTGTAATGGATAGCTTGATTGTGGTTTAAGGGCGTGAGAATTTCTGAGCATTGAGATGCGTACTGGAATGCGCGTTTTTCTGGGCGATAGGCCTTGGAAAGTGAATTGTTTTACTGTAGAGTGTGAAAGGCATTTGGGAATGCGTTTGAAAAAGCCGATTCTGTGAGATTAATTGAGATTGTGGGTAATATGTAATTTTCCGGAGGCGCGGCTTTACAGTCGTGAAATGCTTGAGTACACTTAGTAAATGAAATACGTCGTGGTTTCTTATTACATTTGGTTTACGTAAGAACGTAATGTAAAGACGATAATTATTGGCCACGCCATTAACAAGGCGCGCAGAACGTGGGGCAGCAATGTCAATTATCGTTAATACGCGTAATTGCCGGCAGCTAATTTCTAATTGGAAGTATAGTGCCGGGCGAGAGTGGACTTTATCGTTATCGACTTTTTCAGCCGACGTGCGATCCGATTGATAGTTGAGCGTTGCTATTCCTGAAAGTCCTTAATAGAGGGACTCAATAAATGATAATATTCAATCTGGCGGACTTCTGGACTCATTTTATCGAATGACACCATTATCAATCAGCTAACTGTATAATTTCTACTAAAACACCTAAAAAGCTCCTCTCCATATCCTAAAATATCCCATTACCATTAAAATCATTAACATCTCATTACCCTTTAATTATATTTTATTACTCTTTCTACCTGAAAATATAAAATGGTAACTTTCGGGTTCTCCGAAATATTACCAACACCAGATCTTCAATAATTTCCTTCAGCATAATCGAGAAAATGATTCAAGATCTAACACTGGCGATATTTCTAGTTACCATTTTATATTTCCAACCGATAAATTCGAAAATAATAAAGCATAAATTCCTGCAAGACGCAAAAATGTTCTTAACGCAGTTGAACAAATTTTTCGAGCCGTTCCTCAAATGACTCTCGATCCTCGTCGAACAAAGATTCCTTTCGACGGCCTCGCGGCAACAATTGACGGTATTTTCTCGCATGACAAGTTCCGCAGTCGAGGTTCATTCCCGCACACACGTTCCCGCTGGAACGGCCGCGGACTAAACACGGATAAGGGTTTCGTGAATACATTACACGGTCAGCGTCAATATATTTGGATTATCTCCGGTGAGCATCAGTCGATGCTAGCGCCGCTCATACGATGCGCCAGCTTACTGCCATTTTAGCGAATAATTCTCACCGTTCCGTGGCGTTAATGCGCGGGGTAGAACGCCCGGCCGGCGTTGCCTGCACCACACCGGGTTGCAGTTTGAAAAAGGACCGCCGGTAATAAAGCACGTACCGCTCCCTTGAAAGCTATCCAACGTCCGCTTTAATTCTCCGGCAGTGTTAGTCTTAATCCTCCCACGTGTTGCGTCTTCGGATCGTTATCTCGAATAATAGTACTTAATAATAGTAACAGTAATGGCTATTTATTATCTGGGGCAGAAGTATAGCTGCACGCGGCGCAGGACCAGCGAGTACATGCTAATTAATGGGATTCCACTGGATTGGGGTCATTTTCCGCTAACCGGTGCACTTAATTATCGTAATCAGATCATCGTTCCCCTTAGCAAAACTCGAACGCCTTACCTCTACGATCTTAAAACATTCGAAAATCGCTAACGATCATACTGAACTCAATATGAAAATCTCAATCAATTGACCGGAAACTTTCGATACCGATCTATTTATCGGATTTCCACATCCCGAACCGATTTCGCGTCCATTTTAATGCACTGGCACACGAATCGAACATTAAGAGTCCAGTTCCACGAGTTCCCGCATTTGATTAGATAGCGAACGACGCTTCGATCGCTTTATCTGCTAAACATATGTACCATTCACCGTCGAGATCTCCGGAATCCCCTATTTCTCTCAAGCCTCGTTCCGACGTCGTGTAAGCTAAAAGTGGCGGAAACCGATCCGCGGGGACGCGTACGAAAGCGGAATCGGCCCGGTAAGCATTGTAAACTGCAAAATTATTCGTCGTGACCGCAGGTAGTAGCGTTGCGCGAGGTGAACATCGGAAATACGCGGACGACGATCGTTATGCAAAAGCCAGCCCAGCACGGCTCGAAGGTTTATCGTAACCGATAAGGAGTCGCGATTTGTACCATTTACGAGCCAGCTCCCTCTAAATATTTAATATTAAAACAACCGGCGCGCCGGAGAGCAAGTGCGAGGACGGCTGGCATTGGCCGGCTCGGCTCCGGCCGCGATTGCATCAGGCGTGTCTTCATTTATTCCGCGGGAAAACACGGCCGAGTCCTATTTACATTCGAAACGGGCGTCGTTGCCGGGGAACGAACGGCCTCAAACGCGCGCGCGCGCGCGCGCGAGCGATCCGGCGTTTTGCAAAAGCGGTCCCGTATGCAAAATCGCTTCGTCCCCGGTTCGAAATTGCCATCCGCGGCCGACATTTGCATCCCGCCACGTGCGTAACCTCTCCCAGCGAGATTTTTGGAACGAGAAACACGCTCGGCCCGCTTCCACGGCGCTCCTGACCTCGATTCCTTTCTTCCCGCTCGCCTCTTTTTTTCTGGCCTTTTCCCGAAAACGCTTCTGCGCGTTACGCGTCGTAAAGAACGGAGACAGCACGTTCCGTAATTGAATGGTTTTTACGAGAACTGAATACGGCTGAATATTCAGCGGGGATCGGCGAATTATTTTAACCCTTTGCACTCGAGAGGCGCAAAGCCGTCGCCGCCTGATTCGACGCAGCGAACTTTCAAATTTTCAATTCAATATTACCTTGTGTAATTTGTCAACACATAGAACATCGAAGTAAAATAGTTCTCTTAACACTAGGTTTACGGAACGCGACAATATGACGCAGATTGAATTTTATAAACATTTGGTAAATGTTTCAATTGGTTTTCGTTGATCCAATTACACGAATATGAATCCTGATTGTCTATTTCTACAATTTCCAAAATCTAAATGAACGAATATCCACTTCCCCAGGAACAATAGAATAAACTACAATAAATGCCCGTAAACCTAGTGTTAATCTATATCAGATAATCAATCGTGTTAGTCGCGAGAAATATCGTTAATATTCAGTCGGAAAGCAATGGATATTTTTCATGAAGAATATTGTCGAGTGCGAAGGGTTAAGGGCGGTGCTCATTACGTCGTCGCTGGGATCGACGAGGAACAGGCAAGAATCTGTACCTGCTGTTGTTGCTTGTTCCTGGAGATGGTGTTGACGCTCTTGGGCTGCGCCTCGTAGCCTCCATTGTGCTGCAACAAGAAAGGGATACACGAAATTATATTCCGCGTTCTGAAAAATACGAGTTATATGTTGCTGAATATGTATGAGCTGCTCGTAAACAGGTTGCTCGTGGAAAAGGAGCAGCACGCGAATCGCGTGTTGCTCTCATTATTCCCCGAGGAACTGCCGCGAGAAACGCGAAGCCTCGATTATCGCTGTTAACAATTTATTCGGATGAATATGTATCGCTCGCGAGTGAATTTGCAAGCTAATCCGCCCGCCGCCTTCCGACGAGCGACAAGAAATTTCTGTCCCGGTGGCGCGATCGATCACGCTTGATCGACGGCGCGACTTCGGAGCGCGGCCCGTTTAATGGCGGCCGACGATCGATCAATGTTGTTTAAATCTCGGCAGGAACGGAACGCCGCGAGTCCGCCGGGGAGGAAGGGGACGCGACGCGGCGCGATCTGTCGTGTTCCGGGGGCCGGCCGGGAACGATCGCGCGAACAACACCCACGCGACGGGGGCGAACGCA
This sequence comes from Nomia melanderi, assembly GCF_051020985.1. Taxonomy (NCBI): domain Eukaryota; kingdom Metazoa; phylum Arthropoda; class Insecta; order Hymenoptera; family Halictidae; genus Nomia; species Nomia melanderi. The sequence continues at coordinate 37,668,829 of NC_134999.1, forward strand.
CCTCGCTCTCGATACGGAGGGCAGTGTGCCAAACCGTGAACGCGATGCGGTGCAGAAGCGTCTCCGTCTCCTCCCGCAGCGGCGTCTCCTCTTTCATGTTGTTGTTCACGTTGTCCTGGCGGGGATCGCCGCAGCGGCAGCAATTAGCGCGCAGCCAGGCTCGCGACAGCGAGCTGCTGTTCGAGTTTGTCATCTTTCGAAGGAATCGTCGATGATTTTAAACTCGATCCTCAAGAGATTCTTGGGGAACTTTTCATCGTGGGAATTGATGGCAGAGAATATTCCTTGATTTTAATGTGTAATTATTCATGGCTTTTCGGAGGACGTCTGTCTTTTCTTGTGATTTTTAATTACAGCCTCGAGGGTGGTTCAATCGTTTCAAGTGTCGGGTGTTTGCTCGCGCGGATTGATGGTTTCTGAAGTGTCTTCGCTGATTGTGTGAGTCAATTAAGTTCTCTTCAATAACAGCGTCGTTATCAAAGCCTTGGAATGATTTCGATGTTTGCGTTCGACTCTGTTTATCGGGGTTTGAGCACGCATTCGGTATTTAACTTGGAAATTATCGACTCGCTCGATGTTACGTGAACACCGGTCTTCGGAGACAGGTTGAATAAATTGAACCCTTCGATGGCAGGCTTGTTGGCAGACTTTGAGCACACGTTCAGTACTTAACCCAGTTAATGTTTCAACGATCTCGTTAAGTTTATCGGCGAAGCTAAGCTCCGATCGACTTCTACGTAAATAAATACTCTGATCGACACCTTCGGCGCAGGCTTGGCTGTCGAATAATTTCCTGTTCGTCGTTCCGGGTAACTTTAAGTCGACTCCTATACTAAATAGCACCATTCGATCGTGGACTCTCTTACGTTAATATTGAGCATTCGTAGCGGTAATTATATTCCGGGATAAAATAGGCTCCTTTAATGGGACTCTCGCGATCAGAAATTCAATTTCGTTCCGTATACTTTACACTCCGCGGAAGTGTCCAGGGGTCGGACCGTGTTCCAAAATTTGAAGTTCACAGCCCGAGACAGCACGTGTTCGTTCCACGTCGGCGCCGTGGGCCCCGAGCTCATTACGAATTGTTCCGCAACATCGGGCACCGCCTTCTCTTCCTCTTCTTCTATCTTCCCCGCCGAAGAAACAGCCAGCGACGTTTGCCAACTGCAGTCGGGATGATTCAGCGACGAAAATCCCTCTCCGATGCTAATCCCCTGGCGCCTGTCGAATGTCTTTGCCCCCGTGGTGCCATCGCGACTCGCCTTAATATCCGCTGGACAGATTATTTCTTCAACTTGTACTCTCTTAGGAACTTCTTCGTGCTAATTAAACGATCCTCAACGAACTACTCCTCTCTCTCCATCGAAAAAGAAGCTTCTCTTCAAACTACCATTAAACAGCCTCTTCGTTAACCATCAGGACCAGATAAACCTCTCAACTCCGGTATCATCGTAATCTAACAAATCAAGATCACAGTGGCAACCCGCTCTCAAATTCAACTAAATCCTCGCTCCCCAATAGCCTGTCAACCCTGTCAACCCTGTCAACGCTCACGGAGACACATCCCTCGCCGTGGTTCCAAAAGAATCCCCGAGAACCTCTCGAACCAGTGAACTTCGAACAAGGCTTTCTTCGCTCGAACCGTCACAAAATTCTCCAGCTCCATTCCAGAAGCCTTCCACGGTCCATCGTGCTACCACGAATCCCCACAGAACCTCTCCGAACTCCACCTGTCTGGTTCAGCAGCTCAAGGTCACAGTGGGTATCCACCCTCAGGTGGACACGTTCCTCGTTTCACTGGTAGGCGTTGGAGGTTCGGCCAGGAATCGGTCGCAGGCGGTTCCCTGGGTAGTTCCGAGTCCTCTGAGGTTTGCGGGAAGACGCGACAGCCCCGTGGCCAGTGAGAAAAGTGCGAAACGATCGAGACGAGGCGAGGATCACGCGACCTGGGTCAACCGGCACGAACGTCTGCGCCGCACGGGAGCCGCCCCGGCGCTGCGGCCGGATAGAGGGATGAAACCCTGCATCTCGACGCGTCCGGGGCTGCGGGGGTGAGTCGGGGGAGGTGCACGCCGCCGACACGTAGCCATGGCGACGCCGCGAGCAGCGTTCTCCGAGCGTTGCACGTAGGTTCGCTGCTCCTGCGCCGCGTACTCGGCAGGACCGCCGCGGCGGAGTCTGCCGTGCGCGCCGGCACACGCGGCGCTGCCTGAAAGGGACAAGTCCTTTCCCTCGAGTAGGTCGAGAGTGCCACTCCCTGTAAATATAATTACCACGCGAAATTGCCGGACCCACCGGATACGACGATGCTCCCCTATCCCCTCCGTCGACGGTTTGCGCTTTTATCGCCGCGTCGGGGCGAGATGCGTCTTTTTCCGAGACTGATCTTCGGGTTTCCGTTTCAACGATGTATCGGAGTCTTCTGGGGATCTTTGATCGAGTGAGTTTTGGGGAATATTAACCCTTGCACTCCGAAGTTTTACTAGAAATATTTCAACATTTTCTGATGAGATGGAGTATTTTGTGAAACCTACTCGACGAGCAATTCACGTGAATTGATGGACAAAGATATTATACGTCAATATTTCTCAGATTGATGCGTTATATGAAGTACAATATTAAATATCAAACTTTATAGCTTCACTGTAGGAAATCAAGTGGTGACTGAGAGTCACCAAAGCAAAGGGTTAATCCAGGTAATGGAAGTTGATAGATTATTGGGAAGAATGATGCATGTGTATCGAAGGTAATGATTTTGAAGTAGCGTATGCATTGTGTTTCTGTTTGTGAAAAGGAGAACGTTGGTGGATATTTGATTCTACGTGAAATTTTCGCGATGTTCTATCGATCGCACGAGTATCCGGAAGATGAAAATGACAATAAATCGCTGGACATCGGAACGCGACGGGGGCCGCCGCCGTCACGACGATTCGTCCTTTTCCCGTTCCGCCGGGACAGATGGAAGGACGTTCTTTTTTCGGTAGATTGATCCACGCGGTCTAATTTTAACGTTCGATCGGCGGAATTCTGCAGCCGGATGCCTTTACGACTAGACTGCGGATTTTATGCTCCCGCGGGGTTTACGACGCCGTAAGACACGATGAAATAGAGACTTTTAGTCTGGTACACCGTTCAGGTAGCCGTTACACGATGTGAATTAAATTCGAACGGCGGCCACGACAAATTCGAACAGGAAATTGATCTGTAACCCGATTATAATAACCAGAACTATCGATCTTTATGTAAATGCAGATCCTCGTGGATTAACTCGCGGAAACCGTAATGAAACAGAACGCGGTCTACCCTATTAAAAGTTCTACGACGTTCCAAATAAAAAGAGAGAGAGAGAGGCATCCTTAAACTTTATTAAAGCCTCTAATATACTGAATTTAAACAAGCGTCCCAGCCATAACCGCATAAATATCCGCAATCTAATTATATCGTATATAAAATCTTAGCGTCGCTATAGAGGCCTAATTAAATTAATCCGAATAGCGTACGGGAGGCTAAGAATGTGTAACAGTATTCCACATATTATCCCTAACAAGATCAATTTCTAATATTACAAATTTAATCCCTCGATAAATAACGAACAAATTATATTCCCTGATCACCTCGGCCGGTTCAGATGACTCGAGGAAATCGCGTGTGTAAAAACGAAACTTCTTCCTAATAAACGATCCTCGCGAACCGACCGTTGTAAAACCGTCGTTCTTCCGTCATGCTGATGCACGTTTATTACACGACTAGTTACAAGTCCGTTCGAACAACGGGGGCAGCAAACAATTCCAGGAAAATACAGTCGCCAACGTGGCACAGTACGAATTGACGGGTTAACTTGCTTTCTCTAGTGGCCGTGTCAAACAAGATCCAGTTCTCGAACTTCCTCGCTACGCTACAACCTAATCCGAACTTGTAACAACAATGGTAATAACTGCGACTCGTAATTAACTAGCCGGATAGCTCGGGAATCGAGTGAATCGATTCCGATCAGCGGAGCGACCGGACTCGCAAAAATCATTCCACGGAATCCGACGATAGGGACACGTCGAATTGAATCGAAATTGGCCGCTGCCTGTCTCGGCTCGCGCGCCGCGGACACGAAGAATATTTTACGACCACGATAAATCACTTTAACCAGCCCATAGGCCTTCGCGGCTGGAACACGTTTTGCCAGGACTAGATGGCTGGATAAATAGACGGGTGTCCTTGTCGAGAAAGTGCCGCGAATAAAGATGCGGAACATAGTAATTCAGATTCGCCGCGGTCGAGGAAGGGGGACAGGCGAATGGGATTTTTATCCGAGACCCGGGACTCTATGATTTTGCCGGGATCTTGGTTATGTTTCAATTCCACGGGACTTGATATATGCGCTGCGTGTAAATTTCACTTAACCAGTTTACTGTGGAAGTTAGTTTGAAAAATCTCATTGTGCGCGCGATAAAATCGAATAATGAAGTGTATACTCGTTAAATGCAGGCCAAATGCGCTTGAAATATATCCTAACGAGAAACTGAAGCGAAACGGAGAACTACATGTTTGTCTCAAAAAATGAATAATCCATCGTTGACAAAGTTAGCACCATTAAGAGGTTAACTGGTTAATACCATACCACGTACAACATTTTTATAGTAACCTATAAGGTATCATCAGTTCGAATATCTGCTTCATTTTGTAATGTTAAGTTGAATTACATGTGAATTCGATAAGAGTAAAGTTATAAATTCGAATACGTCCGTCGACGATGCCACGAATTTCTATTTCACTTTCCCTGGGGGAGTTCGCTGGAAAAAAGCCTGTTCCGAAATATTAAGAACAATCGGGACACCATTTCCACTTGAAAATAGATGGAAAATTGATCGAAGGGGCTCTGACGTGAAAGCGGGGCCGGAGGAAATTTGATTACACGCCATAAGACGCGATTCAATTCGGATGTAATAAAATAAGGGGGTAGTATTCATTCGCTTCGCGCTGAAAGTCGACGATAAAACAGAAATTGAGTTTCGCGTTAAAAGAACGGAGAGAGAGACCGTCCCGTATTTTTGTTCGCAGGAGCCCACGGTTTAACGCGGGGAATGGGTAATCGAGCGAACGTTCGCCGTCTTGTTGGGCGAATCGCTTAGCTGGCGGCTCGGGTTTCGTATATTCGGTGGAAACGTTCCGCTCGAAAACAGCCGGATCTATTAAAAATGCCAATCGCGCGCCGGACTTCGCATATTAAATTGCGAGAACCGTCTTCGGCGACGTTTAACCTTTCGCCGATGTTAATTAGCAAGCGCCGACGGGCGGAATTATAATTCCGTTTTCGTAGGAAACCGACGCGATCAACGGGCAGACACTCCTGTACAGAAATAATCGTGAGCTATCACCTCGACTGGCGGATCGGGGCCTATAAAAGTTTCGCAGCCTCGGCAGCGTCTTGGAATTCTGTTTAGGTTCGGTAATCGCGTCCTTTCTAATTGCTAAACCCTTGCGCGCCGCATGAATCCCCTTTCATTTTATCCATTCGTCGCATGTCTGCGCAGTTCGTTCGATCGCTCGATCCTCGTTCAGCCCGTTTACCGTATCCAATTAAATTTTTACATTAGCTTCCCTTTTATTTTATGATCCTCGCTTTATACTTCGCTTCCTTCTTTCTTTCCGCCTTCCGTAATTATTTCCCTATTCTACTCTACATTCTAGAGGCAATATCCCGATCGCCTTAGCTTCACTTTCGAACCTGGCGAGCTTCGAAATGTAACACGGGAAACTCATGGGGAACGTTAATTAGTCTCAAGTGTTTACAGAAATATGAACTTCCACGCGCGCGGAGGAGGTTAACGGCCGGAAACCACGATCGAGCGGAAAATCATCGAGCCCGTTAAGGAATCGGTAACGATCGAGGCGAGAGAGCTTTCTAAGAAGCTTGTTAAACTTTTTAACGCGCGGCTAATCCGCGTATTAATTATGCCAACTGGAAGAGAGCCCGCCGTAACTCGCGCGGACGCGGATGAACGTATCCACCGGCGATTTAACGAACGGCGTAATCGTCGTGGAGGCGAGCTGTTCAACAGAAAGACAACCGATTGGCTAATACCGGTTTAATTGACTTATGCCCCGTGATGCAGCGACCGTCGCGATTGAGAATCACGTCTAAACACTCAACGAGAGCACAGCTGCGGAGGAATCAGCGCTCGGCTGCTGCCCGACGGAATCGTGACCGTCGCCTTAGGAAAGTGTTCGAACAACATCGCCAGGCGGAGTCACGTCTCGCGTTACGTTAACGAACAAATTGCGAAACACCCGCGAAATGGACAGCGTTTCGCGGCTACGGGATTGCCTCCTCCCGTGAAAGCTTCCACGTACGATGCTGATTCGTTTTGCCACGTATTCGGAATCGTGAACGAATGCCATCGAATAATCTTATATAAATCGCTTCTATTCGTCGGTTCTATGGATATCCAGCTAAACTGAATTACCTTGTTTCTCGAACTTTTTGCTTCTGCAACTAGAAACAGAACTAAACTTCCAAGCTTCGTTTAGAATCCTAGAGTTACTTTCGATTAAATGCCGAAATTTTAAAGTTCACTTCGCGGTTGGTTCAGCTGGTTTCTTGCTCGGAGTTCAGTCGGTTCCGGTAACTTTATGATTAAGTAACAGTACAATCTAACGACGGATACGCGTCGCCGGTGTATCGAATCCCGGACAGCCGAGAAAAGCAAAGGGGGCCGTTAACGCGTGAAAACGTTTCTCAAGGAACAGACAAACAAAAGGAACGAGGCCAAGGAAAGGAAGCGGCCAAGACAACGGAACAAAAAGGTATTCTAATCGCCGGTAATCGAGCGGCGTGTCGAAGATGGCACTCGCACGATCACGTGGCGATCGTGAAAAAATAAAAGAACGCTTTGTCGGCCGCATCCTTGAGACGGGCGAGACAGGAAACACCGCGACAGGTGTACCGGCTCGTGCATACGAGCGTAAGTGCACTCTATCCAGCTAATCGCCGGCGATTACGCAACGCTTGGTATTCGCCGGGACGGGTAAACACTTTTTCTTTCGGATCGAGATCCCCTATGACCTCACAGGAAGTGACAACCGCCACGTTCATCGTTATAAATATCCACGCGCGCTTATGCGAGCGACACGCGAAGAAAGCGATTTTTCTTGCAGCGACGCTTGTTTTCCGCGCGTTTACGTAAACGTACGAGCCGTGTAAGTGCAGTGTAATGCGCGATAGAGATCGTACCGAGGGACGACGAGCGGAGAGCCGAGCTTATCCGCGGGCCCGGACTTATCTTCGACCTCTGAACCCGCCGACGAGCAAGCCGGTTCTGCCCTCCTCTCGCTAGATCTCAGAGACGATTAAGGAAATTCGTGTATCTTAAGCGAATTGCTTCATTAATCTTCCTATTTCCATCGAAATCTCGGCCAGGCCTATATTAGGTCTAGACGATAGAGAAAGATGACAGAGGCGATTAAGGAAATTCCTGTATCTTAAGCGAATCGCATCATTAATCTTCCCATTTCCTTCGAAATTTCGACTCGACCCATATTAGGTCTAGACGATAGAGACGGATGGATTAGATTTTTAGACGAGCTTCGAGAATGTTCTCTGCAGCTGGAAGATTCGAGCGTTTCATCTGCGGTCGGTGAAACTACGGTTCATTACATCGAAAGTTTCGAATGTGACGAAGATAATACACAAAAGTTTCGAGAAGTTAATTTACCGCGGTATGGAACGACAGTACAAACGGCTCGCGTAGTAATTAACAAAACGCTGCTAATATTTTCCCTTAATTACAGCGGCACTGGAACCGAATTAATCTCGGAAAGATAGATAGCCGGCCAGTGACGCAGCAGGATCTTCCCGACCTACATTAAGAGTTCCAGCGCAGAACTTCAGTGTTTCATCCGCGATTGGAACTCGATACGGGAGTTCTGAATGTCGAAACACGCCGATCGTTTTATTATTCGCTATTTGACAAAAAGAGTGTCTTCGAGAACATCATCCAATCTCCGTCGAAACACGACAAGCAACTAAATTACACGTTTCTCGTTAGCACCGAGTCACTAGCGTGCCTATTTCGCGTCGCGGCGTAGAATGTCCTTCGCGCGCGGAAAGATTAAGCCTCGATTCTCGTTCGTCACCGGTGGGAACCGCGTCAGTTCCAGGATAAACCGGGAAACTCTGATTACCTTCCGCAGCTAGAAAATCGATGACAGTGCCCGTGCATAAGCGGGTCCGCCTGTCCCGCGCCCATTTATCCCTCCTTAAATACCGCGGTGACATCGGTCGATACAAAGGTTGCGTTCCAGTTTGTCCGGGGAAGAATCATTCTTTTCGTGTTTTTTTTCTCTCTCTCTCCTCCCCTCTCCGTTCCGGCGTGTTTCACCGTTGCTCGCGCGCCGATGACAGCAACGCGCGCCGCGGATCGGCTGAAAGTGATTCGACGGAGAAAAGCGGGCCGGCTGATATATCGAACGTGAGCGAAATACGCGAGCGCTACGGGAGCAAGTGGGTCGTGATCCAACTCCGTGACACGTTACATCCATCCGGGAGGAGTTTCCACTGCGGCACGCGGCGCTTTTAATAAAGAACCCCCTCCCTCCTCGAACTCCCTTATTTCTCCTTCGCCATCCCCCCTAGCCCGTGGCCACACAAGAAGGTAGCCGGTCCCGCGGCCAAAGGAAATTTCGATATCTGGCCGGGCTCCAATCGCCGAATCGAAACCGACGTCGGGCACCAACGCGGTTACGACCGTCCACTTGGCTGCCCGCTAACTTTTCGCTGAGTTCCGGCCACCTTCCCGCGACGCACGAATTTCTGTAATCTTGGATCACGGGAATCGTGCGGTCGCCGTGAATTATTGGGAGCATGTGTGTCAAGGTGCTGTTGCGATCGACTCTGGTTCCTGCGAATTGGTGATCAAGCATGAGGATGCTTAGGTTTGGTTTTTTAGATCGAGGAAGTAGAAGATATGGGATTGACAACTAGTGTAGATCAAATTATGGAACCAGGAAATTTCCTGATAATGGAAGTCTGTAAGTTAGAGGGGATTGTTCTCTGAACGATTGGATTGATTATGGAAAATCTGCGGTATCGAATGAGTAATCTACTTCGCCCCGTTCCTGTCGTTAAACGTTCCCGTGCTTCAATTGCTTCAACAGCCTTCAAGTTGCATCGAGGAAGATTATTAGAGAAGCAACGACTCGGATCGTCGTTCAATCATTTCTGGAGCAGGGGACGCGACGAAAACCCGTGGTATCGCGTGCGTCGGGAACCAGATATTCGCATTGCGTCAAGTCGATGAACTTGAGCACTCAACGGAGACTGGTACGTCGCTGAACAAGACCATACACGTGCTAAACTGGTTTTCTCGCCGTGGCTCTTCGATTCGTCTGTTACGTACGGTAATTGACCGCGACATTAGGCCTATACACGCCATACCGAACAAATAGAGGCAAATCGCGACCGATCATCCTCCGCCTCGTCCCCCCCTTGCCGCGGCGATGTCCGCTCGTGACGTCCCGGATCGTCAATTAGTAGCTCGGCGACAACTTGTCGTTCACGATCGTAAATAAACGCCCTCGCATTCCGAAAAGGGGCTCGTCCGCCTCGTCTGAGGTCCGTCGAGTAGGAAGTTTCCTGTCCACTTGATGTTTAAGGACATCCTTCTGTGGAGACCCATAGCCGGGAGTTAGACTGGCTTTCTGGGGAGTCTGGGTCGTTTCTAGGCATCGTCTTCGATGACTCCGGGGTTCATGGGAGTTCATAGTCACGATATTTTCGAATAGAAGTGTCGCACTTACTCAATTTTATTTGTAGTCCACGTTTGTTTTACTTGGGCAGGAATGTTTGAACAGTAATATTTGGATTATCTTAACGTAGACGTAGACTTTAGCCCTTTGCAGTCTCTACCTTAACAACAATTTTTTCTATATTTATCTGTAGTATCACAGTTGTATCATTTCAATGACTCTCAAATATTTTTGAATAAATAGAGCGTCACATTAAGCTGCAATCGAATGAACGTCGACGTGAATCTCAAAGCGAGAAACCAAGAGCACTTCGGACCGCAAAGGGTTAGGTATTAGGTGGTTTACGAAAACGCTAAAGAAACAAGTGACTATTCTTACCAGAGACCTCTCGAGAAGTTAGATAAAAGTACTCGAAAACGCACGAAGCTTGTAGATTCACGGGAATCTCATCTTCCGCCGATCGTTTTCCTCTTGAAGAGTGATGACGGTTTCACAGATAGGACTCTCGAGGCAGCGTACAGATGATCCCGGAGAATCTCGCGGCAATTGCGATCAAAGGCGCAGATGGTTCTAGACGAAAGTAGGCGAGCGTCGTTTAAGTTGACCGCGACAAGCAGTAGCCACGCGTTTCCCCGATTCCGCGTCGTGTAATGGACAAACACGAGCGGCCACGCGGCTGTCTGGTGAACACCAGATGCCAGCTAATTCATACAATCTAATCCTGGATTTTTAATCGTTCCCGGAGTATATTTCCGTGACTCGGCTGGCGGCGACGTCGCGGCCAACGTAACCGAGCCTCCGGCCGCCACACGAGCCGGAGTCCCGATCATTGTTGTCGAGCGTTGTTGATAGACCGATTTCAATAAATCACCGTCGAAACGGCATTATCGTCGGAAGCGGTTGATTTATCGGAGCGGTTCAGAAACCACTAGCAATTTAAAGGCGATTGAAGCGTTGGCCAAAATCGCTCCTGCCCGGTGACGTCAACCTGTCGTATAAATATCACTTGAGACACTTGTTAATGCGATTTCGAGATGTCTTACTGGCAGTCCTGTCGTTGCGTCAATGGAAATTTCAAGAAATTTTATTACGATCATTTTTTCCTAACTGAAGCGTTAGTTCAAGGACGCCCCAGACCGTAGACTACGCTAGACACGCCCCTGGGATACACAATGTTGCAACAATCTTAATTCTCCGATTAGATTCGAATTATGATAATGTTTCAAGTAATTCCAGATCCACTCGAGACTCGGAATACAGGAAGCCACTCATTGGGTAACTGTCAACTTAGGCACGCCTCCAGACGCCAAGCGATCATCATGATTCACTAATGTTTAATTCATGCATACTTTTCCTCACGTATCACGATCTTCCGCGGAATACAAGAATTCGAACGACAGTTTTCTCACCCTGAGTAATTCTAGACATCTCAATTATGTCAGAGCAGAGGGCACACCTATTATGAATCACCCAAGCCACGCCCCCTAAAATCATACAGAACGGAACATCGCCTAACCACTGTCGTCCAATTATCCTCTATCCAAACTTCCTGAAACACGACGATCCAAAAAACCGTTCCCCTACCGTGAACCGGCCAAAACCACGCCCCTAAGCCCGGCGAGGAGTGGGGGGCCTGGCGGCCCGACCTTGGCCATCTAATTGGCCCCTCTCCAACTCAATTTTCCGAGCGTTCAGCGAACTGGTTCCGAACCCTCGAAAGGTCCTGTCCAAGGCCTTCCAGGTCTCGCGCACCCCGGAATCCGATTACCGCGAGATCGCAGCGTACACGTGTACTTCCGCGAGAGAGTCACTCGACGCCGTTTATGCGCTCGAAGGAACGAAGCAACGAAAGAAAGGGCGGGGGAAAAAAAGGGGAAAAACGAAGCGAGAGCAGGGAACAGAGAGACACGGAGAGACGAGACGCTTCCTGATTCTCGTGTTTCGCGTACGAACACACGATCGCGCGCTCGCGCGGCCGATTCAGTCACGACGAGGCATTCCGAATTAAGAGTCGAACAAATTGACCGAGGGGGATTAATTGATCGAGGCGCGGCCGGCTTCTTCCCGGCTAATCCCCGTTGCCCTTTTCCTTTTAATCCCCGCGCGGCTCCTTTCTATTTCGATTACCCGCGCCAGCCACCGGCTACCAGACGCGCTTCGATTAAGGTTAACGCCTGCTAATGCTCGACGTAATCGGAATTACAGAAAGTTTATAAGCGATCGCGTGGATCGCTGGCGCCTTCTCGCAATTTCATTTATCGTTGCCTTATAATTTCACCGATATAATGTAATCCGAGCCGGCCAGGAATCCCGCTCCGCCCGTCCGACCATTTCGCGAAACCCTCCTCTCCCCCTCTCCTTTCTCCGCGCTGTCCGCGAACGCCGGCTCCGACGTTTCATAATTTCATTTAAACTCCCGTAATTTAAATTAAACGGTTCCCGTCGGTGGGACCGTTCCGTGCCCGCGGTGGCAATCCACTGCTCCGGGCCTCTTTCGTCACCGCGTCGCATTGTCCGTCACTTTCGACGATTAGGAAATCGGGGGAAGACGTAAAAAGCGCTTTCTGGTCGGAGCGTGTGATCTGAATGCCGCCGAGGACCCGGGAATGGGGTTTTGTGCCGGTGAAATATGAAGTCTCAGAGAATTATGGAGAATAAGGGGTATTCTTTTATTCTTCGCGATAAGATATTCTATGGAATGATAAATCTACGCCATATTTCTCTACATACCCGCTTAATCTACTATACCTCGATGATTCCTATATTCCCTTTTCCTTCAGACTTCAAATATCGAATCTTCCAAGCGAATATAACTGATACAATTAGAGAAATTATTCCTCCCTCTAGTTGACGCGGCGAAATATATTAATGCCGGACGAAACGGAATAAGATATAAGATAATAAGATACTCTATAGAATGAACAATCTACGCCATATTTCTCTACATACTCGCTTAATCTACTATACCTCGATGATTCCTATATTCCCTTTTCCTTCAAACTTTAAATATCGAATCTTCCAAGCGAATATAACTGATACAATTAGAGAAATTATTCCTCCCTCTAGTTAACGCGGTAATATATACTAATGCCGGACGAAAGAGAATAAACAACTGCGTTAATTTCGAGAGACAAGCGATAGCGAGGTATACCGTTCGTCTCGCGCGAGGTACTCGAAGCGGACGGCGCGGGAGAAAGTTCGAAAATCGTCGATCTCGGGATTCGAGGCACGAGGGAATTTAATATGCGCTCGCGTTGGGGCGCAGAGCACGTTCGGCTGCGAAACGCGGACAGAAGTATGTCCGAGGTACGCGTCTATGGTATCTAATCTACGGCCGGCAGACATTTCCATGGGTTTTCTCCGCGCGCGCGGAAACCCGGGGGGCCGGCCGCTTGAAAATTCCGCGGCGGATCGGACGGAACGGCGCGCGGCGCGCAGCGCGGCGATAACAGCCGACCGAGAATAGACGAATGACGCGAGGCGCCGGGAGGTCGCGATATTTGCCCGATACACATTCGCCGAGTGTGCAAGGAAATGCATTTCCAAGATAAAAGCGACGCAATTTTCGCACACGTTATTTCCTGGCAGTAGAAATCGGTCGACGGGCGAGCAACACGTGGCGCGCGACAATATAATGCTCGCGAAGCCGACAGAAAATGACGACGGTCACGTGTGTCATCGATTTCGGAGCACGTCGCCGGGAAATATTGCAAATTTTCCGTTCGACCGGTGCACAATGCTGAAACGCGAGCGTTTATAGCTCCCGCAAATATTAGAGCTTCGCATACGAAACGCGCTAACGTATTTCGCGACGATACTAAGGCGACGTTGATAGTTGTTCGAACGTTACACGTTGTAAAGATTAGATAGAAAAGTCTATTGTGGAGCTGCGAAATATGAAATCGATGGGATAGACCGACTCATCGGAGTCGCTTCGCTAGAAGCAGAATGTTCTCTGACAAATTACTTCGAAGGAATAATTAACATTCGGTTCACCTAATATGTACCGTGTATTTTACTACAAACTACAAATTTCAAAAATCTCGTATTTCTCAACGAAAACGTTCCCCTGAGAAGCTTCTATCAGATCCCAGCCTCGCTACCTAACGTCCCCAGACAAAGATTCCTATTCTAATTATAAGCAAGGGCTCGGAATCACAGATAAACCCTCCCCTCGCAGCAGTCGTTATCAGCCGGTTAGCAAGGGAGTAGCGCGAATCTATAATTGGAGTAATCTGCGTCTCATCTGGCCAGTCTCTGGAACCAACACGACCGATCCCCGTTTTATCGCGGGAGCTGTCATTCAAGTCGACGGCCGGTCAGCCGGCGGACAAAAAGCGCCGCGAAAATCCACTATTTTTACCCGGCATTCCACGGAGCGTTGGTTACGCGGTGGCCCCGAGGCGCGGGGAGGAAGGATATTTGCGCGCGGCGTTCTCTGTTCATTGAAGTAATCTCTATTTCAGGCCGCGTTACACGACAGCGGAATTTCTTGGAACAACATTACATCCGTTTCACTTACATCATTCCAGAGATAGCTGATCGAAGGGGCCCAACGCTCGCGCGCTACGGCGCGTCAGCTAATTATCTCTGTTTCGTGGCGCGAGCCGCGACCGACCGACGTTTCCAGTCGGCCGGTCCGGAGATCGGGCCGATCCGATCGAATACGCGCGCGACGGAGGGGAAAAAAAGAACACTCACCGTGTACGGGACGTGATAATTCCTGCGGTGCACGTCGCCGTGACACTGGACAGTGGAGAGCATGTTGACAGCTGTCAACCGGCGCGCGGACGAATCAATGATCTGGCCGGTACGTCGTCGCACTCTGCACACCGTCGTGGATCAACGATCTATCGCGAGTCATTTTCGTCGGCACTGTGTCCCGTCGATTCGATCATCGCTCGTTTTAAAGACGCGGCCGCCGGAAGTGCGTGTCCGTGAACGGAGTCGCGCGGCATCCCGTCCGGCCGAGAGGATTTTCAATTGGACACACTGTCATCGATGATCTTAATGGGACTAGTTTCTCTCCCGAGTTTCGTTTCCCGGTGTTTTTATTCTACCCGATCGGAATGTCAGCGGCGAGGGACGAGAATACCGCGGACGAGACGGCAAAAGACGCGGCGCGTTCGATGGCAAAAGCCGACGGAACTCGAATGGAGCTCGTGTCTTTCGGATCACGCACGGAACGTATAGGTTTAGGTATACCGGAATGCGCCTGCGCGGTGCCCCGGCTAAGGCGCCCCAAGACCACGCTCGGTTTCTCCTTGTTCTCCACTTCTTTCGCCCTGGCCACTCTTCCTACTCTCGTTCGTCCTTCTTTTCCGTGCCCGCCGACGCTGATAAACCGAATCCGATCGCTAGATTTTCTGCGCGACGATCGCTGATCGCCCCTGTCCGCCGGATCTCGCGATTCCGTTGATCCTCCGATATTTCACCCTTCGAGAATGCGAATATCTCGGATAGTCACGCTTCGACATTTACAATTCTTCGTAAAGAGTTTTTATTTCAGAGATGGGGAAATGTTGTATCTTATAGTAGTCTTTAAAACAATTTTCCGACGTTTCCAACGGAGAAGGAACAATTCTCAAAGCGAGCTTTGAAGACTGAGCTTAAGGAAATAACAGCGAAGTAGGAAACGAATGTTTCGAAGAGTTTCAACGAATCGACGGTAAACTATTCGAGGCTCTTCGCCATATCCAACGCAGCTGTTGCCAGAAGTGCGTGAAACAGGTTCCGCGGTTCGCCCAAAAGTACACGAACACCCAATAAACCCGGCTCACCTGTCCGCGGCCCGATAAAACGCACGGTTCTCCTTTTTGGCATCGATTATCCTTCGGGCCCGAGCCAGAACGATTAAACCGCGTGATCGATTAAGCGGATATAAAACCGGACGAATCCGTCAAATCATCGGCACCGAGTCGTCACGGGTTATCGTCGGGAGCCGCGTCGTAAATTACGTGGGACGGCCATTAAAATGCGCGCGGAAAATATTCAGGCGTTCGTCGAGCGCGAGCGGTATCGCGACGAATATGCAAATACGGCGATTAAGGCGCGCGGAAACGCAGTAAAAAGCAGCGCTAGGCCAGGAATTATTATTTCCCCGTGTATCGGGGACGATTATCGATACAAATTCAATCCCCCACCAGAGCGGCCCGTTCTGCCCGTCACTTTTATCGGCCCGAAACCGGTTCGCGGAGACGGATCATTTGTCTCGATCCCGGCGCTCGCGCGCGCGCGCGTCGCGTCTTCCCTCGATCCTCAACCGCGTGTCATCCCCGTCCTTGATCCCTCGATCGCGTTCCGATTGGGCGCAATTGATCACCGACGCCTTCGTTAATTCGCGAAATAACTGGTTATCACCTTCGCGCTCCTATACTCGACGAGATTTTATTCGGACGAGGCAAGGTGAGGTATGTGCGAATCGTTTGCGGGAAAATGTGGCTGATTGTTTTGAAGAACGGAAACTGTTTTCGTGAGACAGGAATTTTGTTTTTCCGTTGCTCTGTGTATTTCTGGTAAATGCGTTTGGTTTTAAGGTATAATGTGCGAGGAAGCAAGTTTGAAGATTTAACACTAAAGCTATCGAGCACTTCGATTGACTTTTGAAAATTTCATTATGGAAACTCCAAGAGTGCATCTGTTCAGACTTTAATTGATTTACAATTCAATTTGCATGGTGCTAAATGAATTTCTTTAATAATTTCTCAGAGAAACATTTGTCACCTTTCTAATAATTGCAAAAAGAAGACATCAGAGATGAGACATCGAGTCAGACTCGACATTCTATTTTGTTGCAACCTCTACCTGTTTTGATAGTTTTTTCTATATTTATTTGTATCGCAATTGTACCATTTAAAGGTGACATTTCACAGACTCCCAAATATTCTTGAATAAATAAATAGAGCGTCACATTGAGCTGTCATTGAACGAACTAACGTCGACGTGAACCTCGAAGTGAGAAATGAAGAGCACTTCGGACGCAAAGGGTTAATGTTTCAAGATGTTCGAGTACAGCTTGAAGATTTTAATATTTTTACGTTCGAGTAGAACGATTGGTTTTTATTTCGAACGTAGTCGGCGAATACGCGATCGATCAAAGAGAAATTCGTTCGGATTCCCTTCGAATAAATGGGTATAACGATCCTCTGTGAATAACGAGCTATTATTGCTTGAATGACTTACTCGAACGACGAGTATTCACCCGGTAGATTATCTGGCATACATATTAATTCGAAACGATTCGAATAATGCGCGACCCCGACTGTTCGTTCTTGTCTTTTATCGATCTCGAGTGGTCACGGTTTCGCAACGGACACGAAAACCGTACGCATACCCGGGCCGATCGGAACGCGCGAGAAATTAATTTCGCTTGTTTAATTAAAACTGGCTCCGCTTAAATTCGCCGATGGTAAAAAAGCAGGTGGGACGTCTCATCGCGATACGCTTAAGTGGACCTATTACGCGGCTTCTCGACGGGTTCTCCGCGGCGATGAGACCGCGGACCGCTTCATTTTCGAATGAATGCGCCGCGAGAGCGTTTCCAAAGGGAAAAAAGAGGCGCGCGGGATGATTCATAAAACTGCAAGTTGTTATTGCGGTTTCTAATGATTCCGCGATCAAAGGAGTGAGTAATGTACGATTCGCATTTTCTCGTTAAGCGATCTATACTTGCGCGAGCATGAGAATGCGTGTTCGCAGTGATGAAAAATTGGACGTTTAATCGTTGCGTTGTGTTCGTGTAGTAACGAGATCTGCGACTCTAAATAGCACCAGTATTTAAAAAGATAATAAGAGAAATGTGTCTACAGCTGCATCGTTATTCGAGAAATTTGTATTTCTCGTAATACAAAGAAATACTAAATAATGTCTCTTTTGAATGAAATCTCGATCGAGCACAATATTTCAGTTAAGAAACCTCATAGAAAATATCTGAATGGATGTATCGTTCGAAACTGCACAAATATTTGTAGTATCGACGAGGAATATTTTCTATAAACATGTCTGGAGCTTGTCAAGAAGCTCGCGACGAAAGAAGACCGTGTTTTTGCAGCGACAGAGAACTTCTGACAGGTATTAAATGGTCCACCAGGACGTATCTATCGGCCGGTTTACCACAATGGAGACGCAAAGCGCGGAGAGCTCACATTATACAGGCATACCACCCCCACCAAGCGAAGGGTTCAAATCGGCGCAACAATGGGGGACAGGAATTGGAGCGAATGCGACTGGTAACAATATCGTCGGACACTTCCAACCCATTTCTTGTAGCCATTGTGTTAATGGAACTCGATCGGCGTTTACTCGGCGTCGATAACAATAATAATCATGCCGTGCCGGTTAAAAAGGGACACGCACGGCGCTCGTGTTGCCGCGCCACCCACGCCGTCGCGGAAAAAGAAGCATAAAGGATCCACACCGTGCAGACGCGAAATATCCCGAGAGAGATTCCATTGCCTTTCGTAACAACCGAACGACGCGATTCTTCGCGCGGACGTTCGCGGGAATTATTGTTAAATGGTCGAATTAAAATATCGATAGAATTAAACAGGAATTTACGGTTACGGGTTTCACCGATAAAATCATTACCTCGGCGAATGTAATTCCACTTAATCCCCGATATTTGTTTACAACCGTTCGAATTTGCATATTCGAACGCTCGCGTCTCCCGGAAAAATCGTTAATGGAAATCCTTCCTGTTGGCGCGCAGGATTCTTAAACGAATCGCGAAGGACGAATGGATCCCGAGCGTCGCTTGTCCATTACCGCGGGAAAAATCGCGATCTGTTTATTGATCTCGAATCGCCGACGTAATTAGAAGACGCTCGTCGACGCGGCCGCGCGAAGATAGCCGGTTTCCAGGCGCGAAACGCCCGAACGATGCTTTACGGCAGTGTAAATCTCGTTTATGCGTGTTGCCGCCACGTACCGATGCGAACGGACACGTACGGATACGACTGGCGTTCCCTCGGCAATTTTCCGCTCGGTATTTATCGGCGACGATTATAATGATACATCTTTATTACGAGCGAGATCGCGCCGGCGCAGAAAGCACGGCCGGAACTTTTTCGACGGGACAGCTGGGCAAATTAGACCCGGCTGTTTTACCGTAATCCCGTTTTTGTTCAGCTCTTTTGTGAAACAGAATTTCGTGCGCGGCGTCCCTTTGGCTTTTTAATTAACACGGTTTCTTCTTATTCGGACGGATTTAATGCGTTCGTCGCGAATCACGGAGACGCGACGCCCGAGGGATCTCAGCTAATAATGGCTTATAAATTATGATTGGATTTCTGAATTGTCTGCGAACCGCGGAAGCGTTTCGGTTAATACAACTTGAACGTATTCTCGAACGTTACAGGCTGCGCTCGGAATAATTTCAACAATTTCAATGATTCAAAGTCTCTTAACGGTTCCTGCACTCGAGATCCGAACACTTCGAATGGTATTAAGCGATCCGCGTTTCGTTATCCGGTCATTTTATATCTTCATTATTCTCGCGTTTCACGGGCGAATAATTCGAACAGTAAATTTCGGAGTTCAACCTGTTCGAACGTTTGAATTGCGGACTAATTTACATAGTCCGAGAAACAAAGAGCGGATCCGAGCGACGTCTGAGCAGAGAAGCAATTAAATCCGCGCGCGAAAAAAGCCGTCAGAAGTGACTGCAATTTGGTGGCTCGAAGGAGATTCACGGTTGGCAACATTTTTCACGGTTCCGACGTAAAATTCTGTCGAGGAGCGGGACATTAATCGTTCAGCGGCGGCGGCGAGGGGCTCGGTGACGCTGGTTCATAAATTTCGATGCACTTAGAGCCCGGTGCAGCCGTGCACCCCCTCGCCGCGTTCGATCCGTGGACCAGGGGCGGCGGGGCGCTCGAGATTCTAGTCGCACGATATAGAACGATGACAAATCGTCCGCGAGGAGGAATCTCCGCCGAAGTACGAACGGAACTTCCCCGCGAACCGACGTGGAGGACGAAATATGCGGAGAGGACATCGCGGTCCTTCTTCAACAATTCAACCTCTTCGCTGCGAGTGACGAGTATACTCGTCGTAAACAAATGGCAATTGTTTCGGCGATGTACTCTCGTCATGAAGGGATAGAAATTTTTTGCGCGACGAGTATACCGTTGATTTGAAAAGAAAGCGTTCTTGTGATTTAACCCTTTGTAGGCCCATGTAACTTTGAAGTCACATATCGATATATTAATATAATAAAATTAAATAATGAGTTAACTTGAACTTTCGTACGCTCAGGCGTGAAAGTTCAATGCCATTCTAATTTGAAGGATACAAAATATATTAATTTAATGAAATTATTCAAACTATATACATTGTTAATTCGTTTTCATATGTGCGTATTCATTAATTTCGAATGGCAGATACTTTGTTACAATCATGGAACATAATTTGTTCAGTTAATTAGCCCATAGAGGGTTAATTCCATTGTACAACTGAGGACGTTCAGCGTAACGAGTGTAATCGTCGACGCGACGTTATAAGCGAAACAACGTACTTTCAGAAAGGGGACAAGAGATTAACCTCTATAACGTCGCGTTCTCAGCGACCCAGGTACCAAGCGATTCGGAAATTGTGGTCCGAATTATTTTTCGCGGTCCGAGAGACCGAATTCCAGGCGAAGACGGATGGATTCTCCCGGTGAATCAGCGCAGCGAAGCGTCGACGCGGTAAATACGTCTAAATTTAACCGGAAGTAGCGGCGGTCGATGGAAGAAACGACTGAGACGAGATTACGCTCGGTGCCTGGCGTGGAAGTGCTTCATCCCCCCATCCCTGTCTCCTCGTCGCGCTCTGTCGCCGAAGATCGAACCCAGCAACCCCTTCAACACCGTAAATAAATCCCGTCCTCGTTTACGCGTGCCACGCGGGCAGATGTTAGGACTGCCACTCTTGTCTCGGTGGCGAAAGGAAAACACTGAGCGAGTTCCGAAAACATCCGAGAGCGGACGGCTATTCGACAGGCTCGATTATGCACTTTTACAAGGTCGAGTGCAGCCGCTGGAGAACTTCCGTCGGCGGAGAAAAAATTGATGGGCTGAGGGCCTCTGGGTGTTTACGTCTGCGGCTGATTGTTTTGGGGTTCGGTAAACGACTGCGTCACTTTTAGAATTTTCCTTGGAAGCGGAAAATGTATCACTTGAGAATGGAGTAACTAAAACTATCGTGATTATAGTAACGATACTTTGGAAATGGATTTATTCGTAATCATTCATTGGTGTCTTTCATAATTTTACGAATATTCAATTTTCAACAGGAATTCCAGGTGTAAATGTTTCATCCCTTTGCACTCGAAAGACTCTCAGTCACCACTTGATTTGATACAAAACTATGAAGTTGAATATTCAGTATTTTAAATTAAAATTACATTTCACAATATGGAATATTTAGTAGTAGTTTATAACTATATTAGTATAATAGTTTCAAACAATGTCGTCTATATTTCATCAGAAAATGTCCAAATGTTTCTACTGAGAAACTTTCGAGTGCAAAGGGTTAATCCCTAATTTTTTTTGATGAATCAAAGAAACTACCTTAAAATAATTAAATTTTCCACGCATCGAAATTTTGTACTGAGAAGGAAAATAAAAGATCGAAGGAATGTTATAGCATTTCTCGTTTTCTCCGGAGATACCATAAAAATTAGTTGCAGTTGCCGATAGATCACGAAACCATCTGGAGTACCAACTGTTAAATGTATCCATTAAGTATGAAAATGTGTCGATAATCACCGAGCAGCACGATACACGTCATTCTCCCCGTTCGAGTGAGTCGCAGTTCAAGAAGCATTGGTACCTTGCCAAAATCTCCATTTGTTATAAGAGAAACGAGCGGCGATCACGTGAACACGGCCAGAATTTCGTTACGCGCCTGTGTTCCGAGGATGCTCAACTGACAAAGCGGGCCGCGCAATTAAGTTAAATAAGATTAATGCGCGGCCTGATGTAACGACTTCAATGGCGCGGTGTGTATCTAGCGCCCACCACGCAAATTCGTGCGTCGTTTGGTACACGGCTCGGAAGACAACGCAAGATTAATTGCATCGAAAATGCGGCGTGGGTCGCCCTAGTAAGGGCAGAACAAAGGTGCCCTGTACTCGACCGCCTTATCTGAACGGCGAAAGAGCCGCGAAACTCCAACGGTTTTCCGCAGACTGCTTAATTGCCATTCGTCAACGCTGCATCACTGTCTACCGCGCCAACAATATACGCGAATAAGAATCACTTTGTAGCTATACTTGGAAACAGAAGGAAGCGACGCATTTGCAATCAACTTCCTCATTGCGTTAACCCTTTGCAGTCCGAAGTTTTCCACTAGAAATATTTCAACATTTTCTGATGAGACGAAGACGATATTTTGTAAAACCAACTCGACAAATTCACGTGAATTGACGGACAAAGCTATTTTACGTCAATATTTCTCAGATTGATGCATTATACGAAGGAAATCAAGTGGCGACTGAGAGTCACCTCCCGAGTGCAAAGGGTTAACAATCCAGATGAAAATTTCACTCCCATCCGATTCTATATCGACCTATTTTCTAGCCACCGAATCAACCTCATTTCATCAACTATTCCAAACGCAATCGCGAAAGGCCAACAGTAACACCTACATCCTCACACTCCTCGTAAAAGATAATCCAAGGTGAATCAGAAAAAAGCCGAAGAGATCGGAAGTTAATAAACCAAGAAGAGTCTAAGTACGGAAAATGACGTCCGTCAGCTTAGCTGCCGCGACACTAAAGCCCCGAGCAATTTGTCACGGCCAATACGCGAGTCATTATTAATGAATCCTCCACCGGTAGCCACCGTCGTCGTGGCGCATCTCAAGGAGCCGGCGTTGAAAACGAAAACACGGGTATGCTCGATCCAGCTGCGTCGTAATAGTCGCTGTCCGCAACCCTATTTCCTAACCCCGTAACCCCGAGCGAGCGGCAATACGAAACGCGCGCGCGGTGGGTTCCCGGCGTTCAATGAACCGATGACGACTGGCAGCTGCAGGATTCTCAAGGACCTGCTCGCCACTATTTTTTCCCCTTCGCCGCCGGCCGACCCTCTTGACCCTCGAGCTTCCCCGTTTTCTTGTTCCCCGGGCATTACCATAAGCAGCAACCGATTTCCAGCGGGCCGAGCTCGCCGGAACGCGAAACGTTAGTCGTGAATTTCATCGATTCATCGCTTCCCTCCTCCTCGAACCGGACACGCAACTCGGGGAGAGAAAGAGCCGACGCTGTAATCGTTCGTTCGCGATCCGCGCTGGACACGAGAGCCGCGCGGCGGTTTATTCGGCGCTAGTAATTGCGATAGCATCGGCCGATTAAGACGTTAATTATCGAAAGATCGACTGCCAACGCGGACCCCCTCCTGGTTCGTTTATCTCGCCGCGGCGAGAGGAACACCTCCTAGCGGGTTAATTAACTCGTGCCCGACGAAACGAGCCTGGCGACGTCGGCGGGGGGAAACGCTACCGAGGATTAATCATGACCCCGAGACGGGGCTCTCACCTGCGTGACCGGGGGGAAGCCCCGCGAGCGAGCAACTCGCTCGGGGGTAGTGACTCCTTTGCATGCCGGAAGGTAAGTAACCAGCGAGAGGCGCGCGCGGGCAGCCTCGTCCCGATTTCCGCGAATGAAAGGGAATCTTTGATACGATTGCTCGATGAGTCACCGACGAGGCTAGTGATCTAGTTTTTAACAAGGTTTTATCCCCCTTTGACGGCGCGCCGCGCGGTACGTGGGATTTTCAGACTTCCAGACGCGGAGAGAGATTTTCTTTTGGCCCGGAGATTTTAGTCGGTCCTGCTTTTTACCTCTTCTCGTCGGTACCAAAGATTGAGGTTTATACGACTGTATACGTTGTAACTGCGGAAAGATTCGGCGTAGAAGTTGTTGTTGAGAAGCTAACTGTAGTAAACGAGAGGCAGATAAGACACTTTGTGTGCTATCAGTCCGTGCTAAATGTGTTGCAGATAAACCGACGATCATCTTCATTAGAGTTGCGCAACGTCGAAATTCGACGCGTTACGGAATTGTTTACCTGTATTTAGTTGAATAAAAGTCTGTGAATATCTTCGCATAATCGTGGATAAAGCGATATTTAATGTAGCGTAAGTCTATCCCGCGAATCGATACCGGAGCCGTCAACAACAATCAATCGTTCGCCCATCGCTACCCCTATTGACGGGCTCGATTCGAATTTCTATCAATAGAAATCGGCTCGCGCAACACCGTGTATTAGTATCAGCGTTAATTAATGCCTTCAATTTCCGCTGTTTATCGCGTCACAATGTTTGGACGTCAGAGAGCCCGGCCGGGCAGCGACTAATCGACGTTAATGCGATAATAATGTCGGGCACCGATCGCGCGTGCAATTGAACGACCGCTGATAATCTGATCGGACTTTACACCGTTTTCGACGTGTTCCGTTGGCAGAGTCGGTTCCGCCGTAGCACGCTCTCCGCCTGCATCGTCGTCGCGTCGTAGCGGTTTTATTTTGCGCGCTTGATGACCGAATTCGCGGCGCAGATAGTAATCTACGGGAGGGACTCTCTCTCTCTCTCTCCCCACCGCAGTTGCTTAATTGGGTCAGCAGCGCAAAAAATAAGGATGGGATCATCGGCGTTTCGGCTGGTACACGAATTACCGTCGACGTCACCGCGAAACGATACTCCGGTATCGCGCTAGTCGTTAACCTTGCGCCGGAGATGATCTCCGCGAGCGAAAAACAAGATTAACTCGAACGATTGCGACACAGTATCGCGATATTTTGTCTAGCTCGACGAACGAAACCAGTTCCGAGCGGTTCAGGCCTTGGGATTCCTTCTATATTCGTCAATTTCACTTCCAACTACAATGCATGGACGTAAGAATTCAGCTACGCGAGGAAATATTCACGGATTCGTGGCTGTTTATTTATACAACGGTCTTAATGACTCAATAAATTACGTGTATCTACTGATAAGCTTATCTTTTTATTGACTACCTTGTGCATAACATAGTTGCTATACTTTTGTTTATTTTTCTGGTGAAATTCGTGTCCGATACGATTGCTACTTTGTAAATTAAAGGCAGATTTCGTGGAATCAACCTTCGATGCAACAAGATTAAAGACTAATACAAATATTAAGAACATCGTATACAGATAACAAATATTAACCCTTTGCGGACGAAGATTGTTGAAAGTATACGAAACCTTTTGCAAATTCTGCTAAATTAAACACTGAATGCTTAAATCGTAGAGAATAAGGAAACTGTGTGCTGATTTCTTGCTGTTCGAACAGTTAAATCATTTGTCAACTGGGTATTCCAATCATGGAAGTTTGATCTCAGCAAAATGCCGACATTCGTCCGCAAATGGTTAAAACTACGAAAAGTTCAGTGAACTGACGATATAACTATAACGTTACAATTCAAGAATTCAGATATAACAATCCAAGAGTTATATCAGATAAATCTACTCCGAATAATGATTCGAAACTTACTCGATCACCGGAGCGACGACAAAAGCGTCTACCAGAAGGTAATCGAGTAGATTCCGCTTTTATTGCTCGCCATCAACGTAACCGGTTACGGAGGGTGATTAAAACGGGCCGATATATACCCTGGGTCCAATCTATCAGTTCCAACGCAACGAGTTCGCCCGGAAGTCTCCATATACCTACAGCTAGTAATTTCTCATTAAGTCCTGGTGACCTAGAATCAAACTCCGCACAGTCGTGGGAGCACAATGGCGGCGTAGACCGGGGGTTGCGTCGGGCCTGGCACCCAACCCCCGACTTCTCGACCGGTTCAATTGGATGTACGGCTCGCATACCGATAGTCTCTCACGAACAATGCCCGTTGCGTTCAGTTGTATGCGCGGCGCCCGCCGACGTTGAATATATCCTCGCTTTCTGCTGATTCGCCGGGTTGCATCGCGCCGGAAACCGGCAATCGGCGTAATAGCACAAAAATGGAAACCCCGGGAAACCCTCCCCCCCCCCTCCCTCCCTCCCTCGCCCCGCGGCTCGGGACGCGAGGATTCGTTTAACGTCCCACGCGTTCCCGTTCATTGAAAAACGGCCGAATCGCAACTTCGTGAGTGTATTTTCGATATTTCTCTTCCGCGATACTACCCACGAACCGGTTCCCGCTGTTTCAACTCTGTTCCAGTTCAATTCCGGGCCGATTGTGTTTGGCCTGCATTACGGTTTTGTATTTCAACGGGGGCGAGAAAATTAAAAGAGCACGCTCGGTCGAGGGAAATGCCTTTATGCTCTTGGAAAATTGTTTTACTAATGAACTTTGGGAGATTAGAATTGAATATCTAGAATTTTTAGTAGGTTAAGGTATTTTTAAGAGGAGTGATTGCGAGAATGAGTGTGAGCGAAGGACAGGCTGCAAAACGGTCGAGGGAAATACCTTTAAGCTCTTGGAAAATTGTTTTACTAATGAACTTTAGGATATTAGAATTGTAGTATCTAGAATTTTTAGCGTAGGTTAAGGTATTTTCAAGAGTGAATGTAAGAATGAGTGTGAGTGAAGGACAGGCTGTAGAACGGTCGAGGGAAAGTGGCCTGCGCAACGCCGCGGACCCAAGATTGCAGGGCCAGCTTTTCAGGGGTGCATCCGAGTGTTTGTGACGAGTGCGAGTGAGAAGAATGCTTGTGGAGAGAATGATTTTTAGGAGAGAATGTCTATGAGAGAGTTGCAGGAAGAGAGTCGTGTGTTAGCCTCCGTGGCATTGAGTTGTATTTTTACGTGTTGTCCGTGTTTCCATATTTTATTAAATACATATATTTATTCCTAGTTCTCGACTACTCAAGATCTACTCTTTCATTATCTATAATATAGTACCACTATAGAATTGAATATCTTCCTGTATCGTTCGATGTAACACTTCTGTGGAATTCTTTGCATGTGTTCGAAGGGTTATTATTGCTCGTCGAATAGGAAAGTGGAAAGTATACGATTATCGGATTACGATGGCTGCGAGGGACAAGTAGAGAATTGACTATGCGAGAACGGTACGATCGGATTGTAGCAGCTCGTGGATATGATATGGGGAGGCGGTTATCACTTGTCGATCCGTGATACACCCTTTACAATGCTCGCGCAACCCCTGACCCATAGGTATGCGAGAATCGTAGCTGCAGTTGATACACCCCTGGAGAGTTTCAAAGGGTATTCGCGGCTTCCGCAGAGATTTACGCCCCGGAGGCGCGTGTATATCGAGATTTCGCCGTTTCGTGAATCACGGAGATAAAATCTTATTGGTCTGCGAAACGAGGCTGGGTTTCTCGGACTCTCGCGTGTCTGCCTTCTATTCAACCGTTCCTTTATTGAAAAATAGCAACCTCCTCGTGAACCATTCATAATCCCTACGGTTCTACGAACAATCAACTCAACGGATATTTATTGAACAACGATGCTTTTACCCTCCGAGAAATTCACTTAACAGCCAGATGACAGAGGTGTTGCAAAGAATATCACTTGCCATTTAAATCGGACGTATAACTTATCGAACAATTATTCACTTAACAGCCAGATGACAAAGGTGTTACAAAGAATATCACTTTCCATTTAAATGGAACGTCTAACTTATCGAACGATTCTCCGGTGTTCCGGTGTTCCGGCTCGCGTGAAGTACATCGATGTCGATTGAAACTGTCTAAAATGAATCCGGACAAGTCTGGACAAGTCTCATTAAGGTAAACGCCGGAAACCCTTGAAGAGAAAGCGAATCGATGACAAGTGATCGGTACTCACCACGACTTGTTGACTGTTGGTCGGGCTAGGGCTCGGACTGGGCGTCGAATTGGGGGTTGAAATCTCGCCGGAGGTGGGGGAGACGGAACCAGTGGTAACGGTGCCAACTGTTGGAAACGCTCTCGCCGGATCTGCCTGCCATTGCTTATGGATTTGCTGGGAGGTATCCCGGAATCTAGCTCCCTGAAACCCGACAACGAAGAAATCGTGAAACATCGATTCCGACGCGAGTAACAGAAAATCGCTCGCGTTCGGCGGTCACGTGTGGCAATATACTCGTTCGACTTTTACGAACGCCTCGCATCCTTGAAGAATCAGAGCGAGCAAACAGTTTGCACGCAGTTCTGCTATACATCATATCGCAGCGATGACACAGTTCGATTAGTCGCGGATATTTGCCTCCGAACAATTGTATCGTAAACGATCGGCCGGCACGCTTCACTGAAAAACTTCTCGCAATGGCGCATTTGTCTACGCAGAAACAACTCGCCGGGAATAACGAGAAAGTGTTCGTCGAGCTGGCTCGACCCTTGTACAATTTTATTTCGCAATTCTTTCTCTCGTAAGACTTTAATTTACCGCCTCTTATCGCTCGCGACAATTTATTTGGATTAGATGAAAGTGTAGCCTACGCGACGATGCGATTGAAACTGTCCATTACTCTCTGCCTGTAATTCGAATCTACCGGTTGAAAATACGAAGCGAATATGCACTTCAATCGGAAACTGTTTCAACGAACGTTCAACATTTGTTATAATGAAAAATCTGCCGTGTGTCCAATAAAACACGGGCAACCGGCCTCTCCGCTTTAATCATAAGCGATAGCACTTTAACCTTTAATATCTCGCTGATATTCCACACCAGCGTTCCCATTAAAATACTGCAATCCCAACAATCTTACGTTTCCTACGAATTCGATATAATTTAAGGCGCGGGGCCATACATATTTACGACCTAACGATCGCAAGAAGCGGTCTCACCCCTTGCGCGCGTTATTAGCACACGTACCCACACGTGTGTACGGTGGAGATAGCAGTGAAAAATAAAAGTGTCATAATTCAAAACGCAAAGGGTGAAGGAGCACGAAGGGAACCTAACACCATGGGAGGTCGTAGACCCTGCGAGCCCGGAATATCGCGTGCAACGGTGCAATCCGAAGAAACGTTGTTCCTCGCGGTGCGGTAATTGCAGTTATGCAACGACCTGCCATAATAACGATTAGCACGGGAGTATAATAGGAGGCGTAAATGAAGCTGTTCGCGTCCGTTGGACGGTCGTTCGCTTTCGAGCGCCTCGGATTGAGATATTCCCCCTCGAAGGAGGAATCGAGAGCCGCCTTTCGTCCTTTCGTTTCGTCCGTCACTGTTCCCACCGGGAATTTCAATTCCCGCGAATGACCACCGTGGTTGTATATTTACCTGAAAAATTACGAGCACAATGCGCGAGCAATTTCGTCCATCGGCGGGTTAATTGCACGCGAAATCGCGCCACAGGATGGAGGAAGAAGAAGTCACGGCACCTTTTTTCCTCCTCGAAACTCGCTACGGTTCCTCTCGATTCCGCCGCGAGCACCCGCTTTCGACGTCTCGATTTGCGTCTTACGATTCGAAGTCGCGGCACGTTCGACACGTATTTTTCTACGGGGAAACGACCGGGCCCGAATCAACCCCGACAACGACGAAACGAAACGCCGCGGACAACGCCACAGAGATTCCACGCGGAACGTTACCGAGTTTTTCGAGAACTTTTTTCCCGTGGGCCGAATGGAGATACAAATAGATTTCGCAGTTTGATATTCTGGGCGAGTCTATTGGATTTGTGGGAAATTGATTCTGGCTTGGAAAATTTCGACGACGCAAATCAGATATGGGAAGACGAGTCGGGTATTTTCGTGGGGTTCGTAAAACGAATCGGTTTCACCGATGTGAAACCGTTTGAAATGATACACAATGAAACGCAGATTATGATGTGTACGAACGGGTGTACGCTGGTTAATCTAATGGCAGAGCGAATGGACGTTCCGGGGAATGCATAATGAAATACGAGATAAAATAATTCGAGAAACCGTCGAATATTTCTAATAAATTCCCGTATATCGACGAGCCTCGAGTGCAATTAATAAATTTCCCGGAGAGCACTCGGCGCACACAGGCTCCCGTGTGTTCGGCAAATAATGGATCACTCGAGTGAAGCACGCGTCCGTTTTCCTCTTCCGAGCAGCGCGTGAATTTCTATGCGCGCCTCATTAATTCACGAGCGCGCAGCCTCATTTAAAAATCCGATCGCCACGCATCTTTTTGCATTCGGGATCGCTCCGAAGTCCCGCGACGGCGAACGATCAATCTTCCGGCGTGTTGCATTCGGAGAACGAGCTCCGGATACGGCGAAAGAATTTTATTTTATCACGGTAGAGAGGATAAAGTCCCGGGGAGACGAATGTTCTACGCAGCCGAGCACACCGATCTAGGCCATCAGCAAATTCCTCTTTAATCCTAATACAATAGCACTCGGCTATGCAGATAACTTAATCCAATGAGTCTACAATAGCGTACCTGTCTTTGTATCTCGGATACGACGACTCCTAATTACGTCTGAATAATCCGGGCTAGAGTGCCTTGGCTATATTAAACTACACGCGACACGATCCGATCCCCTGCGTCGATAAATGAGATGTGGAACGTAGAATAAAATCTTTCTCTTGGGGGCCCGGATTGGATTGCGCGCTAATTCACGAGCCAGAGGTAGATTTCGGTTAGATTATGGCTTAATTTATGGGTTAAAATTAGGTCTGGACTAGATCGCTGTCTAATTCATGGGTTGGAGTCTGGGTCGAGGAATTTTCTCTGAGAAACCTGCTCTTAATGGAAAAATCGGTACAAGTGCGAAGTAGCTTCTTTATAGATGTCTGTAGAATCAACGCGGGACAGGTAGCATAGGAACAAATTGCTACAAACGATTCGTATATTCCTCCGAAAGAATCACTTTCTAACGATTCGATTTCCCACTCAAGATCGCTCTGTGCATGACTGCCCGTTCGGAATCCGTTACAATTTTCTTCTGAGACGGTGATATCAGCTGTCCGGATCTTTTAGTCCAATTACAGGCAATTTTTCGTTCGACTTCGCGCCGATTTCTCCATTTTCGGCGTGAAACGCGTTCGATACGTTCGCTCGGCCGAGCCGGATTGTTTTCCACGGCGGAGCAACGTCGCTGGAACGCGTTGCGCCACGCGAACCCGGACAGACATACGAATTAGACGAAGGGGGCAGCGACCAGGTACCCCGACGGTGATCCAGCACGATCGAGATCGGGCAGATACCTGTTCACGGTACCCCGGTATCGATCCACTCGATCGTCGAGGGTCGCTCGGCCGGGCACCGGTGCGCCGCGTTCACACCCGACACACGATTGCCCCTTCCGTGTAAATAAAGGCGTGGTTTTAATTAAGCAACAGGGAAGTAACGGAAGAAAAGCACGCACGCGGTTACGTAACCGGGCTTCGGAACGAGCCGATCGGAAGATAAGTTCTCCGTCCAGATAAAACGTCAATAGTGACGATTGCCAAGGATTACGATCCTCTTCGCCCGATAACGCCCGGCGGCCTATCAAACGGTTTATCTGAATTGCACGCGGCCCAATAAACTGCATCCAGTGCAGTTCCGAGAACCACGACCCGCCCAAACTTTGCGGCTCGATTCATCGGAGCCGTCTCTTAATTATAAAGATTGCAATATCCGTGTCACACTGATAGAGTAACAGAGTTTACTTCGAATTCATCTTACAATTACCAGAAAGATATAGATGATTTCTAGAGAAATTACTAAGTAAATCCATTTACTGACTGAAGCGTCTGATATCATAGTCTCCGACTTTAGTACTGTAACCGCGCTAGCATTCCGAAACCTTCGCAAAAGTCATCGAACCAATCGCGAGAGCCAGCAGAGAACCTAACCTTGACACGCGACTCGCGCAGCGATCATTCGCGAGTGGAGGGGATGAGTGGCGAGCAATTACAGGGGTCACGGTACAGATCTCCGTTCCGTTCGCCGTCGCATTCCATTAAAGACCGGGCTCGTAAAGTCTTATCGTCGATCTGGGATAAAAACCGGAGCCACGATATTTCGCCTGTGCGGCATGCAAAGCGTGTCTGGTTGCGCGCGGGGACATTCGTGCGGGTGGCGAGCAAAAAGGAATGAATTGTCTCTAATCCGTGGCTGAGTGTCGTTCGAGCAATAACACGCATCGAGACACGAACGGTGGAGGGAGGGGAAAAAGTGGCTCCGGCTGGAAGAGAGCTCGTTCAGTTGCACACACGGGCGTCAATGCGGCGCAATCAATTTCCGTGTTGCTCGTAAGTCACTTGGCCGCGTGCACGTGTGTGTCGGTGAGCGCGAGCCACGCTGTCCCGTGCACGAGCATGAACGTCGGGGGGAAAGGGAGAGGAATTACGTGATAGATAACGGTTGATCTTATAGTGTGATCTGAATAGCCAGATATCGACGTCGATAAAGGAAAACACGGGGAATGTGGAGCGGCAACGTGTTCCCCCCCGAGTACAATGAGGAAACGTTCCGTGTCCCTAATTAATTCCGGCGAAAAAATCGAGGCGCAATCGTGTAATCGATTTATCAACGTACCCCGGGCCGATGGATTTTAAATTCAATTATTATTAATTGCGCCCGGCGAGATTGGAAATCGATGATAGAGTGTCAATTAGCCCCGGCTCGGGAGGAAGGCGGATAGCGGGCCGCGACACCGACGACGCTACGCGAGTGTTGTTTACTTGCGTTTCGGGAAATCGAGGTGCGAGATGAAGTGGGATTCTCGGAATGACGGGATCATTTAAACAGGTTTTCGGAGCCGAAGGTATTACAGGCGGAGGGAATTTATATTGATGATAGGGTTATTGAATATTGATTCCTGTTCCTTTTTCAACTGCTTAAAGCTCGAGACTGATATTACTTTTCTTGGAACACTCGAATTGGAGCAAGTCTAAGAACTGGCTCGAAACGGACGAGTCGAAAGAATAATCAACCTTCGAGAGTAGTATTAATTGAAATTCGAAGCGCGGAACTTCTGGGAAGCACCGTCGAAGTCTAAATAAATGCTGCGTGGTGAAACTATGAATCTGCGTATCGATGAAAAACATCGATAATACTTTATCGTGTAGAGTGATCGATTCGGTTAAAGTAAATTCCACGTCACCTCCGATCGAATAAAGTTACAATAATAGAAACCGTACCTCGCTGAAGAGTTCGTCCAGCTCTTTCCGCGACAACTTAGCCTTCATCCCGCAGACATTCTTCGACCTATCCCAAAAAATCAAGCAAAACGGTCCGCCGCTAGCTCGTCGCGCGAAGAAACGTGGCTCCTTCAAATGTCACCGGCCCGCGTTTTTCTCTCATTGGTGTTGGCCGCCGTTCTCAGAGCACACTGCGTCTTTTTAGACGCATAAATAGTCGATGACGCGCGGCGCAAAGTGCGGCGGAAGGTCGCGCGCTGCTTCTGCTACACGTGTCGTTCGAACAGTTCGCACTTTTTCTTCCCGCCGGCATTATTCGACCGACCAATCACCGGTCTCCGATCGTGCACGCTCGGTTACCAGCTCGTACCGTAATTAATCGGACGTTACGTCGACGTTAACTCTCGTTATCGTACGGGCCGAGAGATCGACGGACCGAAAGACGGGACTGGAACACACTGAGAAACATACACCAGTGGCCTTCGACGAGATATTGGCGTGCGACAGTGCACGTGATCTTTCGTTGGCGCATCCACGCCCCGATTTCGCGTGAGTCGCCGTAGATTGGCCCGCGGGATCGTTTCGAGAGCGATATCGATCCCTTTACTGCCCTCTTTCTTCGTGAATCTGGCACACCACGCTCGCGCTAGGCGTGCACTTTCCGAGATCGCTAGTGAAAACCCTAGAAAATTGAGATACCGAGTTGCCTCTTTCGTTGTTGCTGACTTCGGACCGCGGGCAAATAATTAGACAAGATTCGGAATCTTTGGTGTCTTGATCAGTGGTGTCTAGGGCACGGTATAGTTTTAATTCGGAATCTTAGAATACTAAAACTTGGAATTGTAAAGCTTAGGATTCTATAACATTGTATTCAATAGTTTAGAATTCTAAATCTTAGAATACTAAAGCTGAGAACTGTAAGGCTTAGAATTCTATAGCTCAGAAATTAATAGCTTAGAATTCGAAATCTTAGAATACTAAACCTTGGAATTGTAAAGCTTAGAATTCCATAATTTAGTATTCAATAGCTTAGAATTCGAAATCTTAGAATAGTAAAGCTGAGAACTATAAAGCTTAGGATTCTATAACATTGTATTCAATAGTTTAGAATTCTAAATCTTAGAATACTAACGCTGAGAACTGTAAAGCTTAGAATTCTATAGCTCAGAAGTGAATAGCTTAGAATTCTAAATCATGGAATACTAAAACTTAGACTTCAACAGCCTAGAACTCTATGACCCAGAATCCACAATACAATCTATTCCAGCAATATTAAACAATCCCAGCGAGGACACAATACTCGAAGACAATCCAAGGGAACAACAATCGAACATCGGTCTCGCTGAAACGGGACAGGTACATAATGAAAAGTCATGGGGGCCGGGTGTTTACTAATTCCTCGCGATTTTAATTAAATCGAACCCCGTGATTCCCCGACGGGAATTCCACGTTCGATCGAACCTGCCATTCCCGCAGCCCCGTGGCCGCTCCGCCTGCAGCCTTCGATAACTAGTTCCAACGCCCACGCGAAATTACCGGCTCTCCTTCCTTCCTCGCGCCCCTGTCCCCTACCACCCCCTCGGTTTTTCCCTTCGACCGGCAACTTCCGCCGGTGGCATCTCGTGTTTCAAGCCGAGAT
This sequence comes from Nomia melanderi, assembly GCF_051020985.1. NCBI lineage: Eukaryota > Metazoa > Arthropoda > Insecta > Hymenoptera > Halictidae > Nomia > Nomia melanderi. The sequence continues at coordinate 37,703,209 of NC_134999.1, forward strand.
ACTGGATTTCGATCGGCCGACCGGCCGGCCATTGATACGGCCGTGTAAAATGTGTATGGTTTCTCAATGACACCGGAGAAATCAGTGTGATCGGAGTTCTCACGGGCTCGTGCTGACCGATTTCTCCCCTAGATTCTTATCGGGCTGGACACGTATATACATACACACACGGTGTATCGATACACTGTTAATCCGTAGCGTAAACTCAGCGACCAACGCAGTCGCCGGGAAAACAAACAAATGGACGAGCCACACTCGGCCGGCACGAGGGAAATCCGCCAAGGGAATCCGGGGAATCTCTTATTGGCAATAAATGGCGGACTCGCCGACGCTTACTCTGGCCGTTCGGTAATGTCTGCTTAGGCCTGGGAAATGGCTGTCCTGGGAAGATTCCGCCGAGTTTACGTTTAATTGAGAGGCATCGCTTTAAGTGTCGTGCTATCGTATACTTCTGTTCGCGTTGCGTTCGGACATTAACTTTCGCTCGATTATTCTTGCGATAGATAACGTTAACGCGGAGTCACGATAACGCTGATGTAACAGGTTAAATTAGCCAATAACTGAATACACGATGATAACTTTGAAACGTTGCTAAATATTTCATTTAGGATCGTAATGTAACACCGAAGACGCTGAAGGGTATAAATTGAACTCGAGCGACAATTGATGGAAGCTAAACCGTTTCGCGAGTCCAACTCGTGGGAAGATGGAAATCCTCGACACAGTATCGTCAGGGTCGGCCCAAATAACGACGTCCGCGCGTGAATTGCCAGTGATTGCCGGACACGCGTGGGCCGCGATCACGAATTAGCGTTCGTAACCGTACGCGTCGCGGCGTTGGCCGCTGGAAACGGACAATGGTTCGCGTTTCTCCCGGCGAAACCGCGGATTCCCCTGTTTCCGCGGATCCTTTGTACGCCGCGCGCATTCCCCCGGACAATTATTCGCGGCACGGCGCAGCGCGTGCAGATGCGCGTCACGCGTGTTACGAAACGCTCGATTGTTCCGCGGCCGTCGATTTCGTAACGGATCGCGGCCGCGAAATAAAAAGCGCCGACTTACGAGCGGTTCGCTCGTTAAAAAGCCTCGGGTCGATATTGTTTTATCGATGGACTCGCGAACGTTCGAGCACGGTACACGACCGGCGTCGTGAGAAAACGGTACCTCTCTTTCGGTGCCCGATCGAATCCGCTTGGAAGCCGGCGAGATCGAAAATCGTTCCCCGATTGAAATTTATCACGGACACAGCGTTGCTCTCGTGAAACGCGGCCAATAACACGTGTAAAGCGGCCGCGCCGCGGATTCATACATATCGAAAACCGCGCGAAATTGTTCGAACCCGATATCCCCGGCCGGCTCGGAATTGACTCGGACAGGGGACGAGAGTTAATTACGAATTATTTACGATTATTAGACGGACGTTTATGCAAAGCCGCACTTTTATGGACTATTTGAAAATGCACGATAATTAGAAAGAGATTTACTGCCTCCCGTTATGCGGTTCATTATATCGAATGGAGAATAAAGAGTTTAATGCTGTTTACCCACGGGTGCCGTAAACGCATCGTATTTACAGTCTAATAATTAGCGAATAATATTAAATTTATTACTGTGTCGTGGAGTTACGCAACGGTGAACTTTCCTGGCGGTGCGCGCCGCGGCGGTTCAACCGTTTATGTAAGAATATTAAGCGTTATTTGTTAAATTGCCCACTTGTCTTGTAATGGTAAATCAATCTCGCAGTTAAGACCCCCAATTAACGTCCGCCGGTAATCCCACTTTCCTATGATTGATAGCTATCTCCTCGTATAACCAAATATCCTCCGAGAACAATAGAACTCTTCCTCCCGTTCCGGGAATAAATTCCCATTGAATTTCAAGCGAAACCCTTTACATCTCCTGCGGGAACGGTTTACTACGGTGTAACGTTAAAGGATCTTTTCCATCGACTGTGTAACCTGAATTTCGCCCGGTGCTGGCCAAGCTAAACGCGATGTCCCATCGAACAACGGTGACCAACGGTTAAATTAGAGTCGTACACGGGATCTAGCGAGGTTTTGCCGCCAGTGTAATCTCGATCTCGACCGAGAGGTCGTTTATCCTCCCTCGAGCTATGCGCCGAAGAAATGTCCGGCTTCGTTCTCACGTGGCCCCGCGCGCGCTTCGTCCGCGATGCAACTTGCATCGCCGTTAGAGGACGATCCGAAACACCGGCAAGAATGCTGCGCGACGGTTATTATGGGTTCACCCGGGACCCTAACCGCGGCGGGACGCATAAATTTCAACTATTCCTTCGAGAAGCCTGACGACGAAACCCGATACGAGACAGTTTCGAGCGGATGCTCTTCGTTCGTCGACGATTGACAAGCTTCCTGCGTTTCGTTGCTTAACACTCGCGATTTAGGCAGATCGGCGATCCGATAGATCGAACATCAAGTTCCTCCACTGATACCACTAGGAACACGTATCAAGAATTCATATGAAATTCAATAGGACACCAGGCTCGTTAGATTTCAGTAATTGACACATGGCTATCTAGAATCTCCCATGGAGCATGCGCGAAGCTGCTACTACCTGCCGAGATAATCGCTTTGAGTCCCAAGTCAGCAACAAGTAGAGGCAACTAAACAGTATCAACATCTCCTAAGCTTGGTACTTAGATAGTATCGAACACTGAACGTTCCAAATTTCAAAAGAACTTATAAAAACTCAATTAGCTCGCGATTCATCTATCTGAATTCCGCCACTGCAGTCGCATTATCAACACAATCACCGTTCACAAAACGATCGGCACCGAATAAACTCGTCCCCCGACGAAGCGCGACGCTCGAACTCGCACGGAACGAGTCAAGATCGCGAACCGTCCGAGTTTCTCACGAGGAGCGCGACGACAGCGTCGGTTCTTACGTGCTCTCACACGTATCCGCGTACGAAGCTCGACTGGCCGAGCCGCGGAGATCGTGCACGATCCTCGGCCGTCTCTCCACACGAGTCAACGATATTATTCCTCGTAAATATTTACATCGCTCCGGGAGAGATAGATCCGTTCCGACGATCCGCGTAGATATCGCGAGGGGCGTGGAGGAGCCGCGAGGAGACGCGCGCGTTCGCGCCGGCGACGATAAAACCGTGTTACGAGCGGCCCGCGCGCGATGCTAATGACGCGCCGGCCACTCTGATTTAAGGGATCGATGCCGCTGCTTTAATTGAATTGGAACGGGTCACGAGAGAGGCGGCCAGGTTCGATTCGAGCGCGATACAACGGCCGCCGGAAACTTTGGACGGCCGGAGAATAACGCCGCCGCCCCCGTCCGCCCCGCGAGTCTCGCTTAATCGGTTTACGGAGACTCGCGGAGTCCTCTGGAGATCGACGGAACTGGATCACTGGGACCGATCGGAAACTGATCACTGAAACTTGAACACTGCACTCGAGCCGATCGATGGGGACGCTGAGAACTCGTGGAGCTCGCGGCCGTGAGACGTTCGTCTTGCTACTGCCATTCGTTGCGTGAATGGGAGAATTAATCTTTGGCGATTTGCAGTTTCAGCTTGGACTTTAAAGGTTTCAAGACTCAATATTGGAGCTGCAAATATTTGAAGGTCTAACGTTGAAGTTGAAAATATTTGAAGGTTTAATATTGAAGTTGAAAATGTTTGAAGTTCTAATATTGAGACAGAAAATATTTGAAGCTTCAACTTCGAAGTCCCAAGCATCCGAAATCGCAACTTCGAATCCTCAAATATTCAAGCTCCCAATATTAACGTTTCGCTCGAACCTTCCATTTCAAAATCCTTTCAATAAATTCTCACTATCACCGACAAAACGGTACCTATTCGTGCACAATAGAAAAGAACGCAGCAAGAGATCGCCAAGTTCCCCGCACCACGCAGAATTTCAAACGCCGCTTCGCGACGTAATCTGAAACGCGCCGGAACGTCCTGGCCGAAGCGTCGCGCGAGAAACTTCAGCCACGAATGCGAACGTCGGTGGTCACCATTGAACGAGCCTCGACGAGACACGTAGGACGATCAAATCGAAACGCAGCCAGCGAAGTGACAGCCAGTGATTACCTCGGACTGGCAATTTTCCGCGGACGCGGAAATGCCCCGAGCACGAGCGCAGGGGAACAGAGAGAAAGAGAGAGAGAGAGTGTGAGAGAGAACAGCTCACGCGAGCGGCGTGCGCTTACACGTATGCGCGTACCGCAACTGGCTGCTCTCGCGGAGATCGCGCGGAACACGGCCGAGCCGACTCTCCGGACCGTATGTCGCATGTTCCGTTCCCCGTTGCACCGCTGGAACGACCTCTTCCCCACGTCAGAGGTGATCGTCGCGGGAACTGTCGCTCAACGATCGCCGTTGTGCAGCTTTTCGCTGGGAACGACAGTTATCGTCAATGTTTTCATTGTGCGCTCTCGTGTCTTTACAGAGTTTGCGTTGTAACGATTCGCGATGCAAGTGCCTTGCAGATCGCCGCGACTGTGGACTCTTTTTGATAGGAACATAGTGTGATTCGATTAGAAGTTTTGGAGAGTTTGAATCGTTACGAGGTGTAAAGTGGATTGTGGTTTAGTTCGAAGATTCTGGATAGTGGAGAATAGTTGCGAAGGTTTTTATTACGATCTAATGCGAGTCCTCTATTGGAGAGAAAGTGCTGGTAGTTTTATGCGGAGATTCTTCTCATGAATCTCTTTGAATTTCTTGGTGGATTCACACGAATTCCTTCTAACTTTATGTGAAATTAATATGCATCTAGCGGAGGAACCTTTCTATAACCTGTTCACCATTCACTTTCAGTAATTAAAAAGAATCCCCGCAAAACCTTCGTCTACAAATCCTCTTATCACGGAATGCAGCTTGCGAACTTTCGTTTCGCAAACCTCATCATCGAACCTTCTATTTTTCGTTCAGTTCCAACAAGGAAACTTTATAAACCTCTCCTCGGAGAGCTTTCTTATCTTGAAATATTTCGAGTGCATCTATTGTCGTCAACCCCTTCGCTTAGCGAAGAAAACTCGTTTCCTTCGATTCCCTCCTTAAACTATTTAAAATCGTTAGCAGAACAAACTAAATTGTACATCTAACTCTTAAATATCATTTTCTGAAGGCGAATGTATACATTTTGACGAAATCAGACTCACATTTGGTACATCGTGTTCTAAACATATGATTTAACCAGTGAAACAACAAAAGATCGGTATGAATGTTCATATTTGGAGAACCAAGTCGCAGACAAGTGATTTAACACTAGAACTACCGAGTATTTAATCCGATTAATATATAATCCCCATAAAAATTGCAATAATGGATTATTTTCAGTTTCTTCAGACATTCATTACAATAGTCAAGTAAAACAATTGATTCTCAAGATAATTTTGAATATTCAATGCTTTCAAGATATCAATAATTGCAGAATAAAAAATTCAAAACCAGTCATTTTTACTGGCACGGTAGTTCTAGTGTTAATTACTCGACAGTCAGAGATCAGCACGTAGTTTCCTTTTCTTCTATTGACTACGCGATTGATAGATAATCTAGCATCGTCTATTGAAGGTTTCATACATTTCTAAAATGCTTCGTCCGCAAAGGGTGAAGGGACTAATAAACTTCCCTTTTACGGAGCCACGGTCAACCCTCTTACTCTCGTCTCGCGGAGAGCAGCCTTCGATCTCCTTTACGAACCACCCTCCCACAGTGAGGAACATTCTCGCAGTGAATCTCCCTGGAAAGGTTCACAGTGAACCTCGCCGGTGAACCTCGACGGATCCAGACCATGATCCCATTCGCCGGTCGCAGTTATCCCGGCAATTGCCGCAAATATCGCTGTGGCAGCTTCACGTCGCGGCCGGCCGTGGCAAAGGCCGGGGGATGCTGGGAGACACCGCGCGGGGAACGGGACTATAAACTACGCCGGGAGTTCAGCTCGCAGTCGCGACGAGGACTCGCGGCCCGAACGCCTGCTGTGTGCTTGCGTAACCAATCGGGGGACTTGCGGTCTCCGCTGGCTGACATCGCGTTGTTGGCGGGAAGAGTTATGAACTCGCGGACGAGAAATTGGTCTCGTTCCCCCGGTGACGCGTCTCCGCCGGTTTCTTGCCTCCGCGCGACCTCGCGCAGCATACTTTGACCCTTGATCAGACTGCCGGCTTATTCCGCGATGATATTTCGAGGAATAACTCGGGGATTTTTGCTTGAGTCATTGGTTATCCGGAGATCGAAAGCATTAAATGATAACGGGATATTTTTATGTTCAGCTGGCCGATCCGAGCGGAGAAATGTTGGTGTCTTTGATGCGAAGATTGTAAATTATTTTGGTTATTGTTGTGGATATAGTAGATTTTTTTTATCCTGGAAATATTTCAAGTTTGAGGGTTAATTATGAAGATTGATTTGAAATGTTGGTGTCTTTGATGCGAAGATTGTAAATTATTTTGGTTATTGTTGTGGATATTGTAGATTTTTGTTATCCTGGAAATATTTCAAGTTAGGGATAATTATGAAGATTTGATTTGAAATGTTCAGGTTTTAAGTTTGATATGTTCCAATTGGTTTGTAGCCTGTTAGGATCGTTGAAATTTGAATGTTGAAACAAGAATGAGAAACTATCAAGGAGGAAGTTGAATAGTAACGCAAGAGTTAGGAAGTGTTAGCTAAGACAAAGAGAGTCCCGGCCGGATTTTTTCCCAACGACTTGCACCAGACGGTCGGAAAAGTTTCATTCTAGCAGACTGTCACTCCGGATTGATATAACAACCGGTTCTTGCGCAACGCATTCCCATCGCTGTCAATGAAAGAGAACGTAATGCGTGATTAGCGTCTTGCCGGACGCTTTAACAATCGGCCTTCCGAGGAACGGAAATTGCGATAACACCAATAACCGAGTAATCAAGATCAACCGTAGTTTACCGTGGTGGATCGGCCAAGTGCAGCCCGCACGTGCGAATGTCGAGAGCACTGTTTTCTTGCTCAATGAATAATTATCATAAACGCGCGGCTACCGTGGCGAGAAAGGAACACGTTTAACGGAAAAATCCGTTTAAAAACCGTCCGCCTTCGGGGAAACGTCAGCTTATTACGAACGCCGACCGAAAAGCGTTGCGCCTAATCAGTTTCGTAATTATCTCTTTCATAATCTCCCGGGACTTCATCTGTAATTTGCCCCCGCTCTGCACGTTGCGCCGCGAAGAAGGAAAAAGAGACGGGGAACTATTATTAAAGCCATTACATTTTGCAAGGGGGAAAAGAACGTATGTAAAAATACATTATCAGCAGTATGTAGATTATTATTTACGGGCCGCGTAAAGAACGGAGTAAAAAGTTGGATAAGATACGATGTTCTTTTATATTCGCTTAAAAAATCCTTCAGTTTCGCGGCAGTACTGAATAAAACAAGGTTAGAGGGCTAAGAAAATAACTACCGCAATAAATTTTATTTTACGCAGTCTCTGTTCCCCGAAGGAAATGGTTTTAATCCAGCGGATGTTTTATGGATACCGATACTGCAGCCGACCCGGCGGACCTTTTTATTCATTACTTATATTTTAGATACTCGCGGCAGATATTCATTCATAAATTAATAAGCCGCGGATGTCTATTTATAAAATTCCTGGTTTACCAAATCCTTCGGTAAAAACAGGCCCAGACAGAAGTTCATTTCTTGCGATACTAAACCTCCAGAAATGGACAATATCTAAAATAGATCCTAAAAATTCACCGAAGCTTCTACCACTCCATTCATCCCCTTTTATCAACCCTATCCTAAAAACATTCATCTTCCTACGAACAAATCCTCTCGAACAAACGTCTCATCCTATTCGTCCATTCCAAACTTCTTTGCACTCAGATATAACCATCCTCCAGACTTTCAATCCCAAAAACCATCCATTCATCCCTGTCGCCAACCCTCGACCCCAAAGAGCATTTACCTTTAACGAACAGCGCCACTGCAACGCTAAAATTCCTCATCCCATTCATCACGAGGCCGAAACAAAATTTCATTGCAGTCAGGTGTAATAGTCGGTCGTCCAGCATGAGCCAGCCAAAGAAACCCGAACAATAAACAATCCGGCTCGGCGGCCAGGCTCAGAGGAAACTTCCGCGCGCGCTCGCGAGCGGTGAACGGTGCAAAGAAATTCATCAAGGAGAGACATTCATCGCGGCGCGGTCGCGCACGCGAAGAGGAGAAGGTGGGCACGACACCCACGTGAGCCACGACCACGTACAGGATATATCCGAGGCGGAAAAAAAAAATGTTTGCGGGGGCGACCCGCGATACCCGCGGCCCGGGTAATGCGCCGGATCGTTTGCACGAGGCGGACGAGTCCCTTTCCGGCGGTGCCGACACGTGTAAACATCGGGGTCGAGGAGGAATCGGTGCCCGGCACCGGCGCACGGGGTAGGCACGCATCATCGCGGCCATATTTCTCACCGGGCGACCATCGGCGACGTCCATTGTGCAAGGACGCCGCACAATGGAGTCATAAGGAAGTTGACTCTGAGTTATGAGACATTGTCCCGGCGACCTGTCTTCTTCAACCGTAATTGCATACCGATCGGATGTTTCGCGGAATGCAATTTACGGCTTCGACGTGGCCTGGAATCTTTTGCCCGGCTCCCCGTGGCTAATTAAAGCCGCTGAATAATTGCGATTGGGCATTGTCCCGCCCGCTTTCGGGACGATGTCCGCCGGATGGCGAGTCGTTATTTGTCTCTCGACTGCAAATCGTTCGGGGGTTGAACGAAACTGTGCAAGTGACACATAATCGGGGTTATGAGTAACTCGGAGGTGTCGAGAAGTGCTCAAGTCTTTTAAAATTGAAATGGTAAAATTGAAAATTCAATATTAAATTTTCTATAATGTATCAACACACGGAACGTTAGAATAAAATAGTTCCGTCACTCAATTTATACAAGGTATTTCTTTGTGCTAGTTGCAAAACATATCATTAATATTCCATCAGAGAATAATGAACATTCGTTGAGAAAAATATTCTCGAGTGCAAAGGGTTAATAGTGCGTTGCGACTTGTGTCAATTTTGGTTTTTACTTATTTAATTTGTTCGTTGGTTCGTAGCATTGTCGAGTGGATGAAGAAGTTTAAATTGAATATTAGACTGTATGACGAGTCATTTCTTACGAAGGTGTTTTCCGAGAAGGAATTAACTCTGCGAACGAAGATTCTTTGAAATATGCAAGACCTTCAGCAGATAAAGCTGAATTATATATCAAATCCTCAATTAATATGAAGAAAGGAAACTACGCGATGATCTCTGGATGTTCCAGTAACTATGTCATTTGTTTGCAACTTAGTCTTCCAAATATAAAAATTTCATCTCTCCGAAATGTCGAGAGTCGTCCGCAAAGGGTTAAGTTCTTCTAGTGGAAGCTAAGGTCTAGAAATTATGCGAATGCTTTAGAATATTCGGTGGAATCGAGAACAAAAGGAACGAGGAATAATGAATGACCGAACCGGCACTGGCAATAATCGAATACGTAAGTGCCCCGATAATCAGAGACCTCGGAACCTACGGCTACTGGTCACGAGAGCGATTAACTGGAAGTAGGACCCGACTCTAAAACACATGGATTGTTTTCGCGATTGATTGACGTGCGTCACGCCGCTATCGGGTATCGTAAAGTCGGGCAGCGGCATTTCCATGAACGTTATCACGTAGAACGAGCAACGGTCGAAGGTGTTTGCACGCGTGTGCGCGTTATTATGGCTCGGATTTTAATGCCGCGAGCTACGAGGCTCGGTCCGTAACAACGTCGAACGATGGCTTGGCAAATACTGTTCACCGGGAAAAGGATTAAACAATAACGCACCAACGAAACTGGGCAAGGAAGTCGGTTGCCTTATATCATCAAAGTTCCAACAATACGCCGTTGCACCGAATGTTATTGCAATTGTTTCGGGATTCAAACTTCGAACGATTCCAACCGTTGAAACATCGAAATTTCAAATTATTGAAATTCTTTAATTCCACGCTCTCCCGATTAAACGCTAGAATTCACTTTTCGAACTATACGTTCTTACCGTCTAACCGAACTAAGTCCAGGAATTCCAGAACTTTTCATTGTTCGAATATTATTCCCCGCGGTAGACCGGAAGCACGTTTATTGTCGTCGGATATTGCATTTTTGGGTATGTTCGCAGCCAACTAGCGGAAATGCCGTGAATCGGAGGGAAGGAATGCAAACACCGGGCGGAACAATGTGTGCTCCGTTCATACACACGCCCACGTAGGTGGTTAAAGTGGGTGGTTGGATCGGCGGAGTGGCTCGAGTACCAAAGTGCTCACCGTTCCGAACGCTAGACCAACGCCTAACCTTTGGTTCGCCGTACTTTCGACCTTCGGGACATCGAGAGGTTAACAGCCGCGATCTTGAAACTGGACTCGACCGATCAGGAATAGCCCTCGAACGTTTCACCGGGCTGAACGATTATTTGTTCAGACGAATCCCTTCTCTGTCTCGCGGCGAGTCTGAGTCAACAACGGGAATAAAATATGGCTGGGTATTTTGGAATTAACGACGACAGAATTCGAGCCCTTCGATGATTAAATAAATACGCGGTGTAACTTATTGCATTCTGGCTCCTCGGGGAACTGCAATGTTTGCATGCAAACAGCCCTGCGAAACAAATTGGTGAACTGTTTGATCGTACCATCGAAATATCGCAACATTGTTCAATTGAAAGATTAACGAAAATATGCATCAGCACTATCGCTCTGTGGCATGTGCTAAAATTCTCCAAGCTAAATTTGAATAAAAGCTAGAAATTTTCTAAAAATTCCTTTAAATATCCACACGGTAGATCTTCGATTTTAGCAAATTTATAGAGATTCATCTCCTTCAACCCTTTGCGGTCCGAAGTGCTCTTGGTTTCTCACTTCGAGATTCACGTCGACGTTATTCGATTACGGCTTAATACGACGCTCTATTTATTTATTCAGGAATATTTGAGAGTCATCGAAATGTTACCTTTAAATGGTACAATTGTGATGCTACAAATAAATACAGAAAAAATTGTTAAAGCAGGTAGAGTCCTCGAATTCGAATCCTTCAACGGTCCACGTCTGGATCGTCGCGCCGGTTAATATCGGCGAACGGCAGCCCCAATATCCGGTCGACCTTACCATCGGCGATAAAGCGGATCGTCGTCGAGTCGCCGGTCAAAGGCCCCAGCGACGAGCTAATTACGAGTCCCGCCGTCATGGAAGTTGAATAAAGAATGAATGGATCCTCGGCGTCGTAGGCGGTCCCTTATCTCCCGGTAGTACTACGAAGGCTTTCCGTGTTTACTCTCGATAACGCGGCGATCGATAAGGGGGTTCACGGCGTGCGTCGATCGCCTCACTGACCCACATACGTATGCAAATCGGCCGTCGCGTGGATCCACGCGACGGAGGGATCGAACTCGTCCGCGGGATCCGTCATCCGTTAACGACGAAAACCCGCGTTTCGGATAAATTCATCGGGAGACGATCGAACAGTAATCGTCCGAGCGCCGTGACCCAATTCCACGCCATGAATAATAACGAGGCCGATTCACCTTTGAGTTACGACTTTCCTCGGCTGCATCTTGCGCGTTTTTACGCGTTAACCCACTTCGAGGACCCCGGCCACGGCCAGGACGACCGTGCTCCTTTATTTGCTCCTGCGACTCCGCCGCTGGGACGTTTAGCCGGCATAATTATACCTAGGCAATCTTTCCGCCGCTAAAAACGCGGCTGAATTAAGGTCTCTGTTGGTTCTGCCGGTTTTCCGTGGTTTTTTCAGATACACCGCGGAAGCTCCGTTTTATATTCTGAATTAACCTGTGCGAGATAAATTAAGAATCACCATAGTTTCGTAATTCACTAGTGAATTTCACTTTACAAGTACTCTAAATATTCTATAAACTTCTCTCTCTTTAACTTCATATTATTCGTTTCAAATATTCCTTATACAACTCTTCACTGCTACAAGAAACGCACGATTCATCGAAAAACCCCATCGATCCCTGAGAGCCCTACATCCTCCGAAATCCCCAGACGCGAAGTTTAAACGAGCCAAAGAAGAAAACAGCGTTCGGTGAAAGCTTCTGTAGACGCAAAAAGCTTATTCGGAGCACATTCGACACGCGGTAATGAGTAACGCGAAAAACGAAGACGTAGGGCTTCCAGCGGGATTAGCGGAATCGATAGCTCGAGTCCACTGGACGCGATTAAGCATTCCGATCTCGTTGTAATCCGTTCGTCTCGGGTTGTCGAGAGGTTCGCTCATTGCTGCGGCCGATTACGATTCGCCGTGGTATTCGGGTCGCGGGGCCGGCGAGGATGCTCGCGCGGATAAGGGCGGGCGGTGTGAACGGCGCTTAACATCGATCAGAGGAACGGCGAGATCTGGAGGAGGGCCTGACAAGAAGAAGAACGGAGGGATGTGAGGTGAGGCCAGCTGAGGTTGTTCGCCGATGTTATGGTAGCCACGGGCCCAAGGTCGCCGGGATCACCACGAGGACGTGGCCGGCGCGGCGGGCCAATCAGGACGCGGCGAGAGCCGCGCGGTTCTTTGAAAAACTGCCGGCGCATGTTGCGTTTTTGCGGGCACCGCTCGGCCCGGACTGCCATTAAGAACACGACACGGGGGAAACGAGCCGGTCACCGTTTTCTTCTCTATCGTTACATCAGCGAATCTCTTTAGCCCCCACGGAAACCGATTAATCTTCCGCGCTGCCCTGAATTATTCACTCGCCGGGGATAAAGGCCTCGTCGATCCACGACGCGCTTCGCCGGTGGAATGAAAAATAACGAACGCGAGAGGCTCGTTCACGTTCACGGGATAATAGGACGTCGAACTCATTGACGGACGGAGGATGTTTACGCAAACAGGGATTTTCAGGTGGAAATCGACTGGGTGAGTGGAATCGAAAGGAGATTGAAGGTTCCATCGGGACTCGAATGGGAGGATAATTTTGTTACACTTTATCAATCCGCCCGATGGAATGAATGACGGGTAAACTGGGTTACGGATCTTTGTGCGTTTATAGCGTATTCGCGCGTAATCTCGTAGAATTTTAATACTGGTTTTATAGAGGAATCTCCATGAAGGGAATGGATTTTTCCAATCCAATTAAAAGTGGTTTATGTTACGCGAGCAGCGGAAAGGGAGCCTTAGGCGCCTTCATATGCATCTAATTATTCGAAACAGCATTCCCGGGAGAGTGACTCTGGTCGGCGACGGCTCGGATACGGGATTCCTACGCACTAATCAAATTTTCACTATCAAGGACGCCATCCCCGAGGAATAACGTCCCTAAGGACGCGTAAACACGCGGCGGCAACACGAGCAAAGGGAGCAGCAGCACCAGGCAGAAAACGAAAGTGAACGAAACGCGGCCGGCAAGAAACGCTCGTGCCCGGCGCGTCTTCTTCATCGTTGTCATTGCAAACGAGGCTCGTTACGGCGCGCGCTGCCGCGTCCAGCCTATATACTCTCTTAATTGGCAGGACGAGCGCCGAGAGACCGGCCAAGGATTCCCCGGTATGAATTTTCTCGCCTTTAGTCCCGGATCGTTGGCTCGGGCCCGCGGTATAATTAATTGTTTTTCAAACCGCCGGGGAATATTATTTATCGCAAACGAGCACGCGCCCTTGGGAATGAGTCGCGGCCGGGATTTAAGGATCCCCCGGTCGCGGTATAATTCGAAGGCTTTACGATCCTCCGGCGGCGATAACGAAACCGCGCGAAAAACGAGAAAAAGGGACGGGGCGACGGACGGAGGAAAAAAGTTGAGAGAATGGAAACCGGAGATCGTCCGGGATCGCGGGGAGACCGGATAACAATCGCCGGGGACGCTTTATAAGGACACCGGCCGAGAGTAACGGGACCGCGGCGTTATCACGCGCTGCGATCGGCGATTCGCGTTGATTACAGTTGCGTCAGGCCACGTCTCACGCACGCCCACGCGTTTTCCATGGCTGCGGCTCAAGATCGCCGTGCGATCATCGGTCCGACGTGCGACACGACGTTTCTGCGGTCTCTCGCGCGGCAAAAATCGCCGGACGGTCACTTTCTCTTCCGGCATCGGAGACAAAGGTGACCGGCGGGACGGCGTATCGATCATTCCCTCGCGGGAAACGTCCCGATGAATATCGCCACGGACGACTTGCCTCTCGATAACGTCCGTTCCGCGGATGAGGCGGACACCTCGTGCGGTCGGGGCCTGTCGTTGCTCGGATGAAATTATTTCAAAGCGACTGCTCCTTTTTTCTCGTTCCTTCTCTCGCTGTGCAGTCGGCCGCGAAATCTTCTCCGAAGGATTCGGGTTACTGGGTGTCCTTTCACGAGCGTCGAATTTTCAAGGATAAAATGTCGCGAGAACAGTGTACGCGAATAACTATAAAGCTTCAATTGGAATCGAGTAGCTAACATATCGAAGACTCAAAGAATATTCCAACTGTACCATCGAAATCACTCAAACATCCGAAAGGCAACCCCATTTTTCAACTACCCCGCACTTAGTAGCACAGACCGTCAACAGCCACGTCCCACCGGTTCAACCCGCGGCACTCGATCTTCCTCGGAAAGGAAACTTGAAAGCTGGCATCCGACAGCGAAGATTTTTCGCGAACTTCGACTTCGCGCCGCCTGGCCGCCTCTCCCTTGTATCTCTGTTATCAGCAGAACCCGTCAGCCTTCGAAGAGCGAATAGAGCGGGAGTGTATAGGTGGAAGCTCTCGAACGAATCCTTTCTCGAGCGTCGTTAAATCAATTCGCGCCAGAGGCAGACGTTCGGCCGTGACAGCTAGCGTGAATCCTCGCGCTCGCCGACACTTGTAAACGCGGCTTTAAGGGCACCGACGGGGGAGCGCGGACACGCTACGACAAAGTGGCCGTGGTGTTCGCGGTGTAACGGCCGTGCGGTTACCGGTTTATCGCGCGAGAATGCCTTCGCCGAGGCGAGTCGAGTCGGGCCGGTGGATCGGATCGGGGCCCGGGATGCGCGCACAATGAACCGGCGCGGCGCGGCGCGGCTGGAGCCACGCAAACGCCGGGCCCCGGACCTGCCGGGCGAACCCCGCGCGGTTCACCTGCGTAAATTCGTGCCCCGCGGCCGCGCCGTGATTAATATTCCTAATTACCCGACCGGCTTCTTCAAGCCGGCCCTCTCCGCTTCCAGGGGTCTTCGCAATTAGCCTAGGTACCTCGTAAACGCCATAAATGATGCCTCCTGCCTCGTTTATCCGGGCGAATCTCGTGACTCCGCGTTATCCTCGTGGGCCTGTTCGCGCGCTCGGCATCGTTGCCGGGGAATTCTCGGTTTCGTGGGTAATTATCGGGTAAAAGCGTGTTCGAGGGACTGGGCTGCTCGCCGATCGTACCGCTGCTTCCTCATTGCCGTCTTCCGCGTTTCGATTGGGATTAGTTTTGTGGATTCGCGTGATTGATTCAACTTCCGAGAGGACGGGAGAGTTGGGTTTCACTTAGGCGTGGATCGAGAGGAAGCTGCCGCGTTATCGATCGGCTGGTAGGAGGAATTCAGTGAAATTGAAGTGGTCTTCGGGTGATCTAGCCTTGCTCCGATTCAACCGGCTGATGCCTGTTTTCAAGAACAGCTTCAATGCTACTTCGTTTGCGTATAAATAGCGGTGACTGCCGAGGCTGCACACTATTCTCAGCTTTTCCAACGCTCGGCGACCAAAGCGGGTCCGTTCGGGGAAAGAGACGGGTCTGAATCCTATCGTTGCCCGACTCGATGATACGCCGGGGATAGAAACGCGATTGCTCGAGGTAGGGAAGAAGTGAGACCGTAATGAGGGGAATATTACTCGGAACCCGGCGAATCATCGGAACCGACTGAAATGTCAAAGACCTTGAGCCAGCGGCAGCTCCGCGGATCCAAACGGTAGCTAATGAAGCCCAGATAGCAGCGTACTCCTAACGACCGATTTCCCATTGATCATTCGTAGAAATTACTATCCAGGTGCTGGAATCCCGGATCGATCCGAGGTTCTCGGAGCTTCTTGCTATCTTCATCTGCCGGTGCCCGTAATCACTCAGCCTCCCTGAACCGCGGCAATTAACGTCAAACGGCGACGCTCGCGGTCGTCACGGCAGATAAGGGTCGCTCGCCTCGGCGAGCCAGCAACCCTCGGTGACACGTAGGAACGTGGAAGAAGCCTCGGAGAACTGGTCGTAGATCGTCCGGTTCCTCGATCGCCCACGCGGATCACCGCGGCCAGGCAACCAGGCCTAATCGATGCGTGTTCGGTGCGTGAGCCTCGCGGCCAGCCTGATTAATAGCCGCAATTATTATCCCAGCCTGACTTCCCCGGCTCCCCCCTCGGACTCCGAGCCTTTCTTGGCCGCGGAAGCTCTCCGTGTACCGGCTATTAGGACGGTATATGCGATGGCGGATTTCAGTGACTGCCATAGCTCACCTGATCCATTATAGTCGCCTTTTTCAGAGGCGTAAGCGATGCGCTTTTGGAGGAGCCGAGACGCGCGCTTTATGTATCGATTCGGCATTGACTCGAGCGTTTAAGATTTATCTGAATGGTGACGTGAATGTATGGTCCGGAGTTGGTAAAGGTGGATTTTGCATGGGGATTACCATCGCGTTATTAGCAGCGTTGGGGATTAAAGATGAAATGTCGGGGATGCGGAAGATTTATCGAAATTCTCTGATTATGCACCGAGAAAACGATGAATAGAATATTAGTGGAGTACGGTTGAATCGAATGCCACGTCTACTTGCGTTTAATCTACCAAAATTAACTGACGGAGCGTTCCCTTGTTCTCAGTCTCGACGGATTACGCCAGAGGAATTCGTCTAGTAATTAGCAGGCAAAGGTTAAAACACAGCCGTCGTAAAATTACGGTGATTCTCGAGGGGTTAACGGGGAATTGAACGCGGCGCTGGTAGTGGTCCCTAGACAATAAACACCGTTTCACTAATTCTTACGTGGCAGTCGGTCTCTCACTGTCACTTTCTCGTCAGTAAAGAACCGAGGTAGACGCGCGAGCAAACACCAGGCCGGGCCCATGGGAATCGCCGCGGTATTCGTGCGCTCTAGATGGAACTCCTTGAGCGGAGCGTGTTAATTTCACACGCAATGGCGCGCGTGTACACACTAGGTTTGTGGGTTACGCCGCGGCCACGCAGAATTATTCGGCTCGTAGAACGAACCGCTAATGAATATTGATGCGCCGCGAGCCTGGCAACGCTCGAGGTCGATGCATTAGCATTATTAACACTTCCCAGGCCGGCCGGAGAATGGCCGGCACGGAAAAAGAGGAGAGCGAGGGGAGAATATTGGAGATCGACCGCGAGAACTCGTGGAATTTGTCCTGTTGACTGGACTCGGGTAAAGGGAGCCGGAGATATTAGAAGAAATCAGCTGCGACTTTCAGTCCAGTGAAAACCTAACTGCGAAATAATATTTAATTTATTTCCACTCTCGCATTAATAATCTCTGATGACAAGACATTTTTACGACTGCAGTAATTACGAGTTTCAATCCGAGGAAGACCGTTGTCTGCAAAAGCATAGGATTGCGTAATAATTATCAGATTAACGAGCACAGTTTCATAATTCCCGTTGTTACTATAGAAGATTAATGATGCCCCGCCTCGAATCCCTCGAATCCCATTCGAACCTAATAAATCCCCCTTCCCCGCGAATAAACGGATTCGATGACGCAACGTCGCGCGCGACGACCCCCGTAACCGCACGGAAACTTCAAAGTGCCGGATCGGCGGAAGCCTGCATTTACACGGCATCTAATCGGCGAGTGTCGAGCTGAAATTAAGCGAGCGTCTCTGGCGCGGAGCATCGAACGAGGTCAGCAACGGCCGCGGCTACGTGACCAATTGCCGGGCTACGAAACAATTTAATGCGATTAGACATTAGCCGGGGAGCGGCGCTGTCTGTCCGCTGTCAAATTTCCTGACCAATCACGTGTTCTGCCGGATAGTTTCGCGTCGGGTCGCACAGAACCGACTTCTCCCGGGGAGCACGATCCGTTCGCCGTCCCGTCGTTCCTCGGCTCTTTCTCGTCGCGATAAAGTCCACGAAACTTACCGAGCGCAGCGGAAAGAAACCGGAAACCACGGTAAATCACGGCCAATGGCCGCACCGGTGGGTTTCCCCGTTTCATCGATTACCTTTAAAGAGCCTGGCCCTTTTCCCCGGTTGCTCGAGCTCGACCTCCCCGCCGGGAGACCGTCTTCCGATCCGTGCAACCGATTCGGCCTGTTAGCACCGTTCGACCCGGCGATCCTCCAGGGAGTTCTCGCGATTATTTTAAGCTTCCGGCGATCTCCCGCCTCTGATCGGGGATTACCGGCCGTTCGATTGTGCTCGCGAGAATTACGAAAGTTTCTAAACGGTTCCGCCGGCCGACGAGCGGAGAAATCTGATTTCACCGCGACGGCACGCTCGAAATTAACGAACTTCCCCGAGCATCATCGACGAAGGCCCGCCGCCGAGTGATTTAAACGGCGAGTTCGCATGCGAAAGGCCGCGGGTATTATGATACGTAATTTAAGATTCGTTACGAGAGACTCGGCCACCCCCGATCCGCCGGCGTACATCGCCGGCGATATCAATTTATCGGCCCCGGCTGTAGTTTACGGGGCGCGCTCGCTCGCTCGCCCGCTCGATCGCGCGCGCGTTCGACAAAGCGATACGTTTCACGGCGAGACACGATTCATGCGGCTGTCACGCCCACGCGTCAGGCTCGCAAGCCGCGGAACTACCGGAATGCCGTCGCTTTGCTCCCAAGACACGCGGCGAACGGTCTCGGGACGGCATTAGGGCACGTTCGGCTCGGCCGCACGGCGGAACGATGTCAATGTCATCTATATCCGCGCGAAATTCGCGGATTTGCTTGCGGTCTCCGACGTCTGCGGGAACTCTGTATTAGTTGGGACAACGGGAAACCTATTCTCTACGCGAGAATTCTGTCGGGACCGAAGAGATCGTGCAAATTTAGGAGCGTGGACTTGATCTTGGGTAAGTAGAAAGAGGCCGTAAAGATCAGACGCATTCCTCCGTGCGATATCTCCTAAATAACGTTGTACTTTACATTTCGTATCTCAGCCAGAATCGGATTACCAGAATCAAGAATTGAAAAATACAAAAATTCCAAGGGTAACTTGCAACAGAAGACAATGGCAACGATATTTCATCGAGTACAGCACGAAAAATTCGAGCATCGGAGAAGAAAGATTCCATAGATAATTTTCTTCCGGTAGAAATCAACGGAAATATTTCACCGCGTCGAATACGAGGAAATCGGCCACGGAATAGCACCGGGACAACAAAAACCGAGTGAAATTCGGGTCGTTGAAGCATCGGCGAGCAGGTACCGGTGATTCGCGGCCCGTTTCCGGCTCGAGTAACCGGACATTCGGGATCGGTGCCGGCCGGCAGAAAAATGTTCCAGGAATTCCGTCGCCGGTGCTTTTATTTCCGAAACGGGGGTCGTTAAATCCCGATGAAAAATGCGTCTGGGAGCTCGATCGTCGCCGAAATTCACCGGGGAAATGCCCGACGGAAGAGAGCGGCGAGTCCGTCCCTCGCGTGGCTCGTAAACGCGCGTCAGTCCCGGCGAGGCTGCCGCTGCTGCGCGCTCGCCGCGAGTCATTAAAACGTTTATAAATTTGTCCCCGGCGATTCGCACCTCTTATAAGACACTACTTCCGTTCCCGCGTTTCGAGTGATCGTCGGCGACGATCCCGGCCGATCGGCCGTGCGCGGCTTCGGCTTCGGCTTCGTCTGCGGCGGCGGCGGCACGGGAAGAGGCTGGCAGCGAGAGTCGGGGGTGGATACCGGGACGGCTTTTTGCCGAGTTAACCTCGGATTACCAGCCATAACGTTTTACGACCGCGACTCGCCGGAATTGCCATTCCGTTCGCGTAAGGATGGCTCGTAAGGAGCTCGTAAACGACTTGCATAAAATTGATTCGCGGCAGCCGGCATCCGACCGACACCGGTTGTCCATTCGCGAAACCGGCCGGGACCGTTTTTCGCCGTTCGGAACGCCGAAAGGTGGAGGAAATCGGCCACGGGATACCTTTCGCACGCTCGCCGACTCCCCCGAACCGATTTTTTTTCGTCGCCCCACCTCGCCGGGTCCTTAAAAACTTTATTCCTCGGAGGAATCGTTCTTTTTGCGCGGCGAGATTCCTGGGAGGCGAGCGAAATTTCGTTTCTGTGTTCGGTGTTGAGTAACGGCTGGGAGTGATTGCTTTCGGTTTGTTTCCTTAAGGAATTGCGTGATTTAAAGGGTCCGATAAGCGGAGAATTGTACTGTAATTAATGTAACTATTAGGGTTTTTTGAATTTTATTTAGAATACTTGATAGAGGTTTCAGTTTATGCGACGATCGATCGGTAGGAATAAAATGTTTGATCACTTTTCGAAGACGCCTGATCGAATGGATTTAAGTAAACCCCGATACCGATCGTTTATAATCGAATCCCAAGGGATCCGTTCGTTACGATGCCTTAGAGGCGAATAAGACGGCGAGATATTGTAATTCTGCAGACGAAATCCTGATAAGATAAGGGCTTCGTTCGGTCGCCAGACGTTTGCTGCGCAAACATGGCTTTTGGTGTTTAAAGAGACCGTGGTATATACCAGCGGAGGTTAATTCGCTGAAATCCGATGAATTTCGGAACAACGTTAACGTCTTTCAAGATGATTCGGTTTGAAATTCGATCGACTGCTTAATACATTTTCGTACCGTTAATCCATTCGAGCGTAATCTTTTCAATAAACTCCATTACACAGCTGGCGTACGATTCGTCTGAAACGGGTCAACGTCTGCACCGTTCGCCCAGAAATGGTAACACAAAATGGCTGTCAGCATCGAAGTATTCCGCGAGCAATAAGGACAGCCCCGTAAGTCGCGCGGCAGCCGGAAACTTTTCTAAATCCGGTAATGCATCTGCGATTCCGTGTAATATTTGGAGTCAGTCTCCGGTCGGCGGAAACTTTCAGCGAACTCCTGTGCGGAACTTCGGGATCTCATATCCTCGCCGACCGACCGAGTGCCGGCTTGTTTCGAGTATCACGCGAGTCCTGCGGACGCAGACGCGGAGGAATTTGGGACGTCGCTTTGCGTCACGGCTGCGGAAAGAGCTCGCGGTGACGTGGACCCTATATTCGGAGGCTTAGAATGTTTTCAGGATGTCCCGCGGCGAAAACGAAGAAATAAAGTCAACCTTTTATCGTTCCATTAACACTTCTTCCCAGCGATTTGTTTTCGCGAGCATATTCGCGTTTCGGCGGCCGCTCCCGTTATTTACAGTAACGAGTGATTCACTATTTTTAAAGGAAACCCGCGCGTGTTTGTCGCGTCTCTTTTTATTAGATCGTCGACGCGTTAATCTCCGATAAGAATGAAACTTTGTACTCGCGACGGCAGGGAATATTTTCCCCGGTGTCTTTATAACGTTTTCATAATGTTTGAAGAATGATTCGGTAGTTTCTCAAGAAAATGAGTAGGAATTACGCGGACCGAAGTGGATCGTTGAAAAATTCATCTCCGATGAAACTGGAACTCGGTATATTCTCTCCGGAGTGCCGGCACTGTTTTAACAATATTTGAAGTGAAGTTTGCAGATGCGAAGATCTTTACCTCGATTTAAATAAAAACTCGCCGGGCAGAATTTATGCGGCGTACTAATATTTGCTAGCCTCCTCCAGCACCCGGCGCCATTTCGGTGTAGCGGCGGGCCGGGAAGACATTTTACATTTAAATCATGTTACGCGCTGACCCACTTACAACTTAAGTATCATTTTTTATCCCTGAGTGTTTTGTAAACTCACCGCAGCGCGTATGCAAACTGCTAATAAAGAAGTACACGAATCGAAGGTTCGGAACGAGCGTGGTAATAAAAAATTCATTCAATTTCGAACCGAAAATCTCCAACATCCGACCCAATCAATCTCACAATTTCACTAATTTCTCATTTCCAACGTCTCGCTCCCTTCCTTCGCGAGCGAACGCCCAACCGAAAGGAGGGAAATTTCCTCGCGCACGAGTTTCCCGGGATCCGATTCATAGCGGCGAAATTTCGAACGCTCATGAGCCATTGTTACCAAACACGTACCATCCCGGCCAGCTCGAAAATTCATGAATATTTCATGGGCCTGTGAACTGGTACAACTAGGATGAGTACTTCGCCGTGCTTAGCGCCGCGCGGGACCTGACGTAAGTACACCCTGTTAAACACTCCCTCGGAAAACAAGTGGACCCCAGGAGCGGCGGGCTTTCAGCGAAAAGGCTGGCTGGGAGCGACCTTAACGGCGGCACACGATTCCCAGAAGGACTATTTCGGCTCGTTTGTAAATCTCCGCGGAGAACCTTGGCCCTAACGTCCGTCGAATTCTTCATCCGCCATGTCTGGCCCGTGGGTCGCCCGAGGGAGGCAAGGCCGACGGGGGAAAAGACAAAACCAGAGGGGCGAGGCCTCGGACAGAACGGATCCGCCTTCGTTTCGCGGTAATTTGCGCTCGGGCTCATTTGCATGCCAATTAATTGGCCGCGATTACGCAGGATTTATGGCGGCGTCGTCGTTGCTCCTGTCACTATGCGGGCCACGCTCTCGCCGTTGTCCCTCTCCGCCGGCCCGTATGAATTAAAAATTATGGCGATGAAAGGACCACGGACGCCACTTTCGGACTCCGAGGGACCCGCTTCCAGCTGATACAGTTTAACTAGATGATCTTCTCCGGGATATACGGCCCGACAAAATGAAAACTGGAAGGCGGTGCATGCAAATTCGCGAATATATTTTGGGGACCCTTGACTCTGCTGTTTGGAGTCGGTATTAAGTTGGATAAAGGATTCTTCAATTGACTTTGAAGTATATGCTTCTTGACTTGCTTCCGATACGGGATATAATTAAAGAATACTGTTCAGACGCGTCGAGCACTCTTCGTTAAGTATTCGAAGCTGTTTCTACAAGTCCCTAGCCCCTATCTCGAACTAGCTCCCACTGGAGAAAATGAATATTTACCGAGCCTTTAACAGATTACACCGCGTGAACTCGCAGCGTCAAACGACGCGATACTCACATCTCTGATGACTTTATTAAGGCGAGCAATAATTCCCCAGCAGAGATCGATCGAGGAACGCGAACTACCGAGCCGCAATCGTCGGTATTTACCGCTGATAAAGCGGCCCGCGCGTTTCTTTGTCAGGCAATTTTAATTATCGAAGAGAGATAGCGACGAACGCGGAGAAGCAAGTGGTACGCGCACCGAGCCGTAGAGATATCGGTTCGACTGGTACGTGTGTTCGTCGGAAATTTCGATAGTCGGTATCGAGGCCAGACGGCTTCCACGACTTTTCCATGCACGCTGGGACCAGACTGATTGGACATCTACGAATGGCGGATCGCTGGCGACCAGCCAACAGGGAGAAAAGCGTTCCGTTCGATGGACTCTTTTCGCACGCAACGCTGAGGAACCGAAAGGCGGGGTTCCCATTTCGTATCGTCTATATATCCTCTTTCCCCTGGCGGTCCCGCAGAATATATCGATAGTAGGGCTTCCGGGTGCGGCCGGATATCTGGCCGAGTTTTATCTACTACCTTTTAACGGGCACGCTATCGGCTGTTTGCTCTGCCCCGAGTCAAATCGAACCCCTTCGAGACTTTTTATATTTGCAATATATCGCGTGTACTGTTGCGCGTCGAACGCGCAGCTTCGATTACTTCCCCTCGGTTTGTCGTTGTTTCCCCTACTCCCTCTGTGCCTGGTGCTTTACTTTCTAGGCGACAGAGCTGGGGAACGACTACCGTTGCGCTGCCGATGGTACCGTTCTTCCAGCTTTTTTCCAGAGATTGTACTTTATCTTTACTTTCATGTCGACGTATCGATAATGTGTTATTTTGTTTATTGCAATAATCATGGGTAAACTGGTGAAGTGAGGAGTGAAGTAGTTAACGATTAGAGATACTTCAATATATAAAGGATTTGGGTATTCATACTGTATCTTCAGTTTCACGTCGACGTATCGATAACGTATTATTTTGTTTACTGCAATAATAACGGGTAAACTGGTGGAGTAAGGAGTGAAGTAGTTAAGGTTTAGAGAAACTTCAATATAGAAAGGATTTGGGTATTCACGTTTCACCAGGAACGCGAGTATCGCCGGAAACTTCTTTCCAAAGCGGTAACGCGAAGAAGTTCGCAAGTTCAAGAAGCCAGTAACGCCGAACGAAATACGCGGCGAGTTTCGACGCGCGAACAGTAGCATACCTGCGAGCGGTTCTTATCTAATCGACCGTTATCACCTCCCCTTTCGTTCTCCGTTCAAACAGAACGTCGTCCAGAAATTGCGAAGTTTTTTCCGCGTGGAAAAGTGGAAGTAACGCGAGTCCCACGGAAGCTTCTTACAGTAACGGTGAAAATAAACTGAACGGTATTCCGCTCGCGAAAATCAACCGATCCGTGTATATAAGTTCGTCGATTGTTTACACGTTCGTTACGGTTTCTTCGCTGAATCGACGCTGATAAGATACATTCGAGGCTCTCGAGGCGATCAGCGTTACGCAAGCCTCGGGAAATTGGAGTACCGATTCTCACGGTCAGCCATGCGGTCTGGGGACTGTGAAAAGCGGGAAAGCATAGAATGCAAACGAAATTCGCCGCCGTGGAGAAAGTCCGCGTTAATAGGGCGGCGTACGCACGCCATGTACGAGTATCAAGTGTTATCCAAGAATATCCGCAGACTAGAAACCTCGAACAGTCATGCAAGCCGCGGATACATAAGACATCGTCGCGAACGTCGAGAATTCCACGTCTCGGAGCTATATATAAGGGCCCGTACACACTAATGCAATAAAACGGCGACGCGGGGCGTTTCGGTGAACGTTTCTGTGTTGGCGACGTCGCTAATAGACTCCGGAGGTCCCTCCGAGCAGAAATCGAAGCGCGCGCAACACGGTAAACTTCGGACTATACACCGTTCACCGATGTTCCACGGTGAAATGGGATTCGCCGGTAATAAGGATTTTATGAAAATTAAAAGTATCATCGACGGTCAGAAAAGTATGCGAGCGCACGAGGAAAAGGAACTGTAGAAAGGATAACTCGAACCGTGATCATAAACGGCCTACCACTAAAGAGATCACTAGAACAGAGCCCGATCATCAGATAACTCCTAGCTCCGCAGGTATTCATTTCTATCGTAGTTTAACTGCCATGACTGAACAAGAATTAGTCCGCTCTAAGAGTATATAGGAGTCGACCTGCCGGCTAATTGCTGGTTCTGGAACCTCCTACAGCTATAGATCCCTAGTTGATGAGCAGTTCAGAGCCTACGATAGCCATCTGATTCAAGATCGAGAGTTTATCCGGGGATACCTGGAGCCTGTTTCGAATAATCCGAGGGAACAATAGCCTAGAATCTTTCCTTAACCTTGATCAGGTTGGGAACACGAGAATAATTCTTTTATCTCGCATTAACTCTATATACCAACTTCCATCCAAACAGAGTTAAAAGGTTGCAACTAGAAGCTTAACACGTTGCCGCGGCGGTTACGGATAATTACTTCCTTATCGCTCGAGAACGATCATTTAACATGATCGATGTCCAATAAATTACTCTCGCAAGTACCTGGCTAATAGTATAACAGAAAAACTCCGATACCAAAGAATTAACAACCGTTTGCGTCGACTTTCCCGCGACGGTCCAGCCGTTAAAGAGCCCGCGCGACTCGTCTCCGCCTCGTCACGTCGCGCCTCGTCCCGTCGCGCCGCTGTGTACAGGCCCTAAGCCCGCGTCGCGGCGAATTTAGAACGCAACAAGAAGAAACCGCGCGCGGGCGACACGGCTAAGAAACAGAGGTGGAAGAAGAGGCGAAAAAAAGGAAAAGAAGCGGGAAGAGAAGAGAAGAAGGAAAAGGCCCGAGGAAGGAGGAAAAGAAACGTGGACGGAACGCGGCGCAAGTACCTCATTGGTGGAACCGTGACCGTTCATCTTGCCGTCACCTCTGGTATCCCATTACCGGTCTGCGGCGAAACGCTCCAAGGATCGTTCACCTTCTCGCATCGGTTCTCGAAAATGGCGCATCTCCGCTAGCCGGTGACCGGCGGGTGTCCGATCTCGCCGGAGAGACCTGTCCTTCACCCCGAGACGCGTCGGCCGGCCCGAAATCCGCTCGTGACCCCCCCCAAAACGAAACCCGGGGAACCGGCGGTCACTCTCGATTTTCGTTTAGGCTTGGTCAACGCCGGTCAAGGTCACGCCGCGATCCGCACCGATACTAATTTCGGCGGAGTGTCCTCGGGTTCGACGACCCTGGCCATGCTCGCTTCGGACACCGAGCGCCGGACACACGCTCAACACGATTTCTGATATTTTATCCCCCGACGATCGATCGAGCACTTTCGACACTTGATACCCTCGCTCGGAATAGAACTGTTCCGCGGACACTTATCTCCGTTTCAACGTTTCTTCTCTTTGACACTGGGACAGACACTCCACTTCACTGACGAGGCTCGAGAGTTTAGGTTAGCGACGGTTATTAGAAGACACTGTTAGGGTCCGATTGGAATTTTCTGATCGACTGTGGTGTCTCTTCGACGATGGCCTTTTTTCGAGATGCACTGGATTGTTTTTAATTGATCGTTTTGGAATACACTACGGGCGATTAGTTCGGTGAACGGATGGATACGAGCGGTCGTATGGATCGAGTACCGGCGGCGAATCGATCATTCCCACGTCCTTCGCGTTGGAGCGCTGTTCGCGGACTGGAGAGCTCCGCATCGCGCGTGCACGGAGCCCATCGCTATCGCCGCAGGTAGACACCCCACCAAATACGCATACCGGCAGAAAATTTGTGGTCGAATCTTTAACAACCCGCTGTTACACACCGACGACGACGTTAAGAATTATATACGAGCACTTCCTGATTTATCGGCGACGCCTCCGCCACCGCCGCGGATGTTCGTTCCGTAATGTATAGACAGCAGGGCCTTATTTGTCGCGATGCACATTCATTACCGGCCCGATATAATTCACACCTCGCCAGGCGAGGCTGGGGACTAGGGGATGATGTGCGGTGGACGGTCGTTAAATTTTTTAGTACGCTACCGGCGTGTACTGCGCAACCTTGTGGCGAGCATGTGTCGGGATATTTCACGGTAAGTGGTAAAAGTGAAAATTTAGTGTGCACGAATTTTAAAATGATTCCCGAGACTTAATTCTTCTATGAATTAGACAGAAAAGAGACTGTTGACTAGACATGTGTATTATATGTCTATCGTCTGGAATATAAAAATTTGTTTAATCGTAATGATCACTATTTCCAAAGTAACCATTGCTCGATCGGTAAAATTTCTAATCCTAGAGCCAACTGAATATCTACATAAAGAAGATATAAGGTTCTGTTATATTTCATTGTAACGAAAAATGATTAACAATCCCTCGCGTCTTTATCATCGTGAGGATAGCAAAAACTGTTGGTCCATCTACCGGGAAAAGCGAACGGAAGTAATGCATAAAGATCAGATGCAGAAATATAGGTGGTCCGCGTTAGGGGTCAGACAGGTTAGCACCGAAGACGAGGAACGGGTCCAGAAAGAAGGTGGATCCGAAGATTGGTGGCGCGCCATTGTTTCCGCGGGCCCGCTGGTGTCGGCCGGAACGTTGGCTTCTGATACATCATCTTTATCTCCGTTCCCCTCTTTATTTTCGTTCGCGACGTTGCGCTGCGAGCTGATGCGCCATCAGCAGCTAGGATATGATCCACCTTGATACCCTTGTTCGTGATGAATGCGGGATTGTTGCCGGTGTTGATTTAAGGAACAGAGATGAATAGGAGAAACGAAGAAACAGAGGAGGAATGAGGGCGGGAGGGCGAACGGGGGGAAGGGGAGGGGACGGCGAGACGATTGTTGATTAAGAGGAATACGAAACGAGCGGGAATAAAAGGAATTCGAAATTTCTGCACGCGATCGCGCGGACGCCTGGAGGAGGCTCGGTGTAAGCGGATTAAGGTTACATAAAAACGAATTGAACACTCGAGACGTTTACGAGAGCCGGGTACAGGATGTTTCAAAGCACAATGTCCTCTCGTTACGTCTCTTTGACTTGTCCCCTGACGCGAAAAGATTACTCCGATCCCTAACGATTTATATAATGCACGCGCATTTTTTTCGGTCGCATTATTCGATCCCGTATAAAATAAATGGATCCCGTACGGACGGGCTTAAGTCCTTCCACGAAGTCGATTTTCTGGAAAATAAAAACTCGCGTAAAAAGGATTCATTTCACTTTTATATTACCGTTTTTTCAACCCCTCCGCACACCCGCCGGAGAGAATCGCCGGTGATCACGGCGGGGCCGGCAGATTTTTGTGCATTTATGGGTGTCATAAAAATCTGAGAAAATCGGCGAAGTATAAAGTTCCGTAGAACTTAATACAGTTTTATTTCAACTGCCAACTCTTAATATCCTGAAATATTATTCGTGCGTTTTTACCGCTTCTTTTTGTTCGACGCGCGCCGCGTTCTCGGGACTTTCGTCAATTTTTCGACCATGCGATCCGGTCTCCCGACCGGCACGTAAAATATAACGTTCCGCCGGAATTAATCCGAAATTACGTGAATTAATTTCTGAAATTGCACGGCTCACGTAAGCGGCCGCGGTTTAACGACGCGGCGAATTTTGAAATTCGTGCGTTTCAGGAGTCGCGGAAGGAGAATCGATTGGATCGCGTGCGAGGGGCTGTAACGGGATTCGGAGCGGGGTCGGGGCTATTGATCGGGGGGATCGGCGGGGGCAGAGGTGCTCGGATCTCGAGGATCGAGGCGGTGCGGGACGGGGCACGGCGGCTAATCGTGAACCAACGCGAAAGAAGTTTCGCGGTGTCGTGACATTGACTCCGGCCCGGTCTAATAGCTGGTAACATCCGCGATCGAGTGCACCGTGCCGCGAAAGTAGGCGCGATTTACGGGGACACGGCCGCCGCGCATCTTTCCGCCGTTAATTTATCGCCGTTACGTAAGGAATTACGCTCCCGCGTCGCGGCGAGGTAAGAGCGAGCGCTGAAACGCGGGGACGGTTCATTACCTTCTTAATATATGCCCTCTAAGGGACTCTGTCCTAATCCATTGTTATTTAATGGCTCGTTACAGCCCTGGATCCTGGCTGTCCGCTCGCCTTTTCGTCTGTTGTCCGGCGTGGAAATACGACCGAGTTGTAAATTAACGAAGCTAAGAAGACGAGCGTTGTGAAATGAATGGAGGATGAGCGGTAATGAAACAAATGGGAGTAACTTTAGTACTCCTGCGGTTTCAGCGGCTACGGGGTGGCTCATGTTTGGGGGTCGCCCGAGGCCACGCCTACTTTACAAAATTCCACCTTCACATAACCGCTACTGTCCCTAAAAACACTCTGTATCCCTTATCGATAGACAACTCTTTCCGATGAGAAATAATTTTCCGTGACCACCACAAGCCACGCCCATTCCCAAAACAGTCATCCTTTTCCCACGCGCGAGGAACCCAAAGCATCTCGCAAGATTAGCGCAGGTTTCCCAAAAAACAGAGTACAGCGATCGGAGCAGCTCCGTCCAGTCGGCGATTCGCTCCATCTCCGGTCGCCTAACAGCGTCTAGGTCTAACCCCTTAACACCGGTCGCGTAGGCACGTCGAAGGGCGTGGATTAATACCGACACGGCGCACCTGGGCGATCCTCACCGGTAAAGAAAGAAGTATGATAAAGAAGCGTGCCCCGGCGTACGCGGGGAGGACGAGGAACGGAGCCGCGAGGGATCGGTTGGGACCAGCGTTACCCATCGTCTGGTTTCCCCGGTTCTTGCCGGGCTGTTTACAATCTTGGAAGGCCGAGGCGGTGGTAGCACACCGCGCTACCACCACGTATGGTAGCCGCGGGTTTCGTACTTGGCGAGGACGGGATGGTGACCAGCGGTTTACAACGCGGGACGGTCGATGCACCATCGCCAGCTACGTAGGCAGGCGAGCGAGCGAGCGAGCGAGCGAGGCAGCCAGCGAGCGAGCCGGCTGGCATAAGCCCCGGCTGCGGATCCCGGTTCAAAGAGGCCACTAAAAGGGCTTGCTCGTTCAGCTTAGAGTTCCCGACTCCTCCCTCTTGCACGAGCCAGGCTACCAGTTAACCGCAAAGATGACCGTGCCCCGGCGAACAAGGACGCTTTCACAGGAGTTTACGTACCGGGCGCACGCTGTCGCGATTTAGCGAGCGAATCGAGCGGCCTGATCGAACGACGGACACACGTAGGCCTGGCCTATGCCATTCCGTCGGCCTCCCTTTGATGTTTCGAAGGCTAATGGTGCTCGGGGAATTTGAACGGCGACGCGCTAAGAAGTAGGCGAAAGTTGTAGAGCTAACGAGAGGATGGCCGGGAAGTTCGGCGAGGAAGTGGCGAAAAGAAACGCGCTCGCCGCGACCTTCGGGCTCAAGGAAACATCTGGTTCTCCATATTGGACGAATGATGTCGTTCCAGCGGGCAGGGGTTCTCAGGCCGGGCCGGGATTGGATTCCTGGAGAACGGGCGTTACGGCTACGGCGATGATATCAATACCTTCTCACACATACCACGGGTTTATCTGGCGAGATACGCGCCGTGATGCATTGCTCCTCTGTGTATACAGTAGCGTTATAATGTTACAGGGGACGGAAGATAACAGTACTTTCTGGACAATTTCTATCGTTACGCGGACACATGCCGGCTGGGGATAATGAATGGGTCGCGGTGTTGGGCCTGCGAGTGTGCTGGATGATGGAAATGAACTTTGGAAAAAGTTAGCTTGATGGATAATGCTGGATTATACGTTGCAGCCTCGGTGTCCTTCGTTTCTCTAGTAGATATCTTTCTCTATTGTTTCAATATCGTTCGTTAGACCTGTTGTCTACTGCTCGTCTGATAAATTAGAAACATAGTTCCAATCGAATGCTACACAATCTCTTCTAATTCTATCAATGAACCACTTTGCGTATCGAGGCCTGTAACTCGGCCAATCAGTCTATGTTGAATCTACAACTGTTTCCAACAGCCTCGCCGACGAAGAAGCAAACACGACAGCGATTTCGACACTGGTTTACAGAATGACCTAACAGTTCACGCAATTAGCTGTCTGAATGTACACACGATGCTCGACCAGTCACGGAACTCGGCTGAACGTGTGGTCCAACGGGCACAGCCGAGTTCAAGGCGACTTAGGTACGAAACAAATATTCCGCTGCTACCGTGCGTGTGACGAATTACATCACACGCGAAGGCTGATGTTCCACGGTACCGCGAAGAGGAGAGTTCGAGATGACGGAGGCAGCGGCGGACAGCTCCTGGAAGGACCGGCGAAGCTGCCTCGAATTTCAAAACGTCTGGAACAGACGTGACCCACGAAAGATTCTTACGTTCGAGATTCGCCCGCTCGCCTCTGCGACTCGCCGAAAGAGTAATAACGTTCGTGCCGATACCTGTAAACTTAATAAGCCCGAATTGCTAACGCGACTGCACCTGGGATCGGCTGACTGTAGGACAGACGATTCCGTTGTGCTCTACGTGTGCGATGTCGTCAGAAAGTTAGATAAGAAGAAACAAAAGAAGCTGTCGAGGGTCGTAGTGCTAGGACACTTTCAATAATTTAATAATTCTTCCCAGTCGACATCTTTTTCTTTAGCTTCAAGTTTCCTAGATACAGAATTGATTTAATCAAAGCATCAATGTATCGAAGTTGCCAGCCAACGCGCACACCGGATCAACGTATCCCCTCGTTAATATCAGGAAACGGTTTAGCGAATCACCAATTAGGCCCAGAATTGTTCTCCTTTTTGCCGATGGAAATAATCGTGACAGAACAAAACGGGCTCAATAATCAGCCACGGAACTGGATATTCAAGTAGCCGTCCCACCTGATCCAAGCCGCAATCTATCGGGTGAATCTAGCTAATTAAACTTTATGCCTTCCGGCATTTTTCGCTTCGGTCCCGATCGAAATGTCATTCGCCGGGGCGCACTGCTAATTGCCCGGCCGCCGATGACAAGTTCACAGCGAAAGTCAACGCCGGGACTATCAGCGTCGTCCTCCGGGACGTTCTTAAATGTCAATCGCCGGAGGATTCTTTCGCTTTCACCGGCCGTCGGTCCTGTTCGCGAGGGAAAAGATTCGCGACGGTAGATTCTTCCCGTTGGTAATGGACGCTCTCTCCTTTTCGTCGAAAATGGACGTGTCAAAGGGATCGGGGCCCGTTTTGTTCGCGGTGCCACGGAACCGTCGTAACGGACGACGTTCCGGCACTCACAGAAGGAAGTCGTCGCTCCTTTCCTTCTCTTTCCATCGCCGCTCGCCACCGTCTCGGGCACGTTCGAGACGTCCACCGTTCATCCTTCCGCCCAGCTTCTCCGCGTCGATTCCGTGTAAGGCTGCGATTACACTGGACGCGTGTTCGCGTGAACTACCGTTCTGCGTCAAAGCAATCGAGCATGTGCAAATTATACGATCCGCATTTGTTCCGTATTTAAACCGTTAAACACTGGAAAAGAAGAAAATCATGTGTCTGTTATTCGAAACTGAAAAACCGTTCGTCGGAGCAGTTCGTCCGAATTCGCAATGCAACTGCAGCCTATATCCCCTTACACACGTTGAAACACGAAGCAGGTTGCATCAATTGCTAGCTTCCACGATGCACAGTGCAATACACAGAGGCTAGACAACATAATGGAAACATTGTTTATAAGTCCCGTATTGTGCAGCCGAGCGTAGCATCCGAGTTTCAGCGTGAACGTCGAAATTCACCGTGCAATTTTGTGAAAACTCGGGATGTCCCCATTGTCTTGTCCAACCCCTGCGCGTGGATCAGCGGCGAAGCTGCCGTCGCACGACAAACTGAGAAGAATCGGTAGCGCCGAAGCAAATTGACGGTGATGCAGGTTTCGCGGAGCCTAGGAGTCAATGCACCGCAACATGTTTGAACGTGTGCAGGGGGCTTAAGAGCGTATGCGCGCCGGTGTGACACACGAGTGCCTGGAGATACGAAGAAGGTAAGGTAAGTAAGCGAGGCTCGTGCCCTGTCCGGTGACTGAACCCACACCGCATTTCACACAACGAACCACCGTTGGAGAGCAGAGATCTATCATGGACGCACGCTCACACGGGCCGGAGACGTCGCCATATCGGCGAACAGTTCGAGGAACCGGGGAATCTCATCGGCCACGCCACCCGGTGGCGTGCTCGAATTAAGATGCATCTGCTAACTGGGATCTGCGAGTTTAGCTACCGATGACTTCCGGCACTGTTCCGCGAAACAGGCCTGTATCTTTTCGAGACGCGAAAAAGTTGGCAACGCGACGACGCGGCTGCTATCTGCCTCGATGGAACGGTCTTGTCGCGGAACGTTTTGTTTCGCGTGTTCGAGGCACGGGAGATTTGTTTGAGCACCAGGAAGTACAGCGAGCGAGCTGGCTCGGCGAGAGCCTCTTCATGTACGAGGAAGTGCTCTCAACTCTGTCACAAAGTTTCTGAGAAGGCGCTGCGCGATTGTAGATACTAATCCGTTTAGAAGTGACGCGCGCGCGCGCGAGCGAACGCTGGAGGACCCGAGTGGTTCTTCTCGCTGCATCGGGACGGGGAAGAAGCGATAGCAAGGGGATCGTTGCTTACCTTGTCCTCGCAGGTCTTGTGGCAGATGTACTTGCACACTGGAATTGAGAAAAAGGTTTTGTTAGAATGCTCGTTGTTATTGTTTTGGGAGACTTGAATATGGTACTGAAGCGTTTGACATGTAAATTGGCAGGAAGTGAATCGGAGCGCGGTTTTTAGCTGAGTTCTATTTGTTAATACTTGCGATGGGTATGTAGAGTATCTAGAAATCTAGTTGAAATGTTAAGTATAAATGTGAGATGTTCGTAATATTTCATAATTTGAGAAATGTAGATTTCGAGTAAAGCTGAGTCTTTTTGGAACAATTGTTTAAAAATTTCTATTGCAAAACCCATCGCGAAAGAATACGAGTTAACTCGGAGGCAGTTTTCTGTCAAATATAAAGTTCGGAGAACTTAGAAAAGAATTACCAAAAAGGTAACAAATCGTTCGAATAAATTAACGAGTGATTGGAGAATATCAGTCAAAGTTCGTTCGAATAGCCCGCCACCTTCTTCTCCCACTTCCCTGTTTCACCGTCGGTCGCTTCAATTTACCGACTGGTCCACTCCCAGTTCTGCCTTTCCCACAGGGAATCGCTTTATCGACTCACCTCGGCAGCACGACGCCTGTTTGATCACCGCCTGATGGCACAAATGGCACGGCCGCGGCTTGCGCAACTGCTTCGTCCGGAACACGTGACATTGCGGCTCGAACTCGCTCTGAAATCAATCATCGGACAGAGAAAAAAATTAATTAAGTCAATGATTATACCCGGTCGCACGAAATGAATGCCACATTTGATCGGGCTTCTGCAGCCGTGCAGTCGCTATCTGGAGCATTTTTTTCGTGCACTTTTTTCCCCCCGCCGATCCCGTTTAATTATTGGATAAGGACCTCTCGACTGGTTGGTTTCAACGAGGCCTAGATCTTTCTAAATGAAACGCCTGTTCGAGAGTGCTCCGCGGCGACGGAAACTTTTTCGTCCTCTCCGAAATCATTATCCCCGAGGAATATAATATTCGAAAGCGTTCGACTCGTATACTTCCAGCCAAAGTCCCGGCGAGTCTTTAAACTGCGGACTTTCATGCAAATTCGCGGGTCCATTGTCAGGAACCGCGGAACTAGGGCAAAATTTCATTTCCCATACCTGTACCCCGGATAAGTTAAAAATACGAAGACAATAGCAATTCCGTATAACAAAGCATTCCACCTTATTCTCCTCGACCAGCTAAAAATTCCCAGAATGTGCAATCCAACGATAACCAAGATTATTCGTATCTATACAACGTTCCACTCGAGTATTTACGATTCTCAAAAAAATCCAGCGCACCTACATCCATTCAATTCCGCGGTACATCCGAAACATCCATCTTTCCCATTGAATTCGAAAAAATCCATAAACACACAATATAAAACGTTTCTTCCGCCCAATCATCGATTATCAGCTGCAGCGAAATACGCGCTCGAACAAGCAGATAATCTATCTTCGGCTTCTCGAAGACGGAGCTCGGGGCGATTGTCGTCTCCCGCGATTCCGATTCGACTCTCGTGACCGTTAACAGCGTATAAGCGGTTACGCGGCGGCGGCTCGCTCGCTCGCTCGCTCGCTCGCTCTCCGGGGAGGCATAGCTCGCGAAGTTATGCGCAAATAATCGCCCCTGGCCACTTACGATCCCGCGATGCGCGGGTTCCGATTACGGACACGCAAACAGGCCGACTGTTCGTTCGCCTGGGAAGCGGATGCCTTATGCTTTCGCCCGATCGATCACGCGTTCCCGGAAAACAATACGTGGAACCGTGCCAAATTCGCGCGCGTACGCGTGTAACCGAGGCTCGCCGCGTCGTCGCTCGCCGATTCCGCGACACGCCTCGCCATAATTCAATCGGCTTTCAGGGAACCCGATCGTCCGTTTCGATACTGTTCAGGGAAAGCGGAGACGTAGGAGGTCTTCGAGGTGTCGATTGACGACACACGATACACTGTCCCCTTGTCGCGCGTCCAGTAAATGGGCCCCGTCGATTAACCGGGGTGGGCTAACGCGTTTGTTCATGGAATCGACGTGTTCGCGGCGATGGCTTCGGCGGTTCAATTGAAACGGGGATAATATTCGAGCACCATCGAGATAATGCGAGGTGAAACAGGTATCCGCCTGTTTTCTGCGATCGATTCGTTAAATCGTAATGCGTTTCGTTGGAGATTCGGGTATCAGGAAGTTGTATGGTTCGTATACGTTAAACTACAGTCGTGTAATATCATTTGTGTCGAATAATTGCGTCGAGGGATTAATTTGGAACGAAGCGGAGTTACCTTTGTGGTGGGGACATATGCGATGCAGTTTGGTCAGTCCGTTGGAATAGTTCTGTTGGTTCTGTTGCATTCGCGTAGAATGCACGCGTAGACTGCAACGATGCTATAGGATTTATTGACTTTCTTTTCATACGAAATTCTGTGCGCCAGGGGAAACGCTTTTCGAAGGGTAGAATGCATTAGCATCAGCGCGCGGTAAGTGGAAACAGCAAGTGATGAACAGACGCGTTCGACGCTGACTTTCTCTGGAACGATTTCATGGGTGGATATTTTGCGTGCTTCTGCACGAGGATTAATCCGAGAACACTCAAAGTTTTCCGAGATCTATCAAACCGCGAATTCGCAGTATCTGAAGAATTCCCGAGCCAATAAGATCCCGGCGCGGTCTCTCTATCGATTTCTGGAGAACGATAATCGCGGGAAATATTTCTGTGTCGTTCGTTTCACGCAGCAGGCAATTAACCCAATACCGAAGAGTACGCAACATGGTTCTAACATTCCACGCACATTCCGGCGCCTTCGTTGCTACTTCTTTCGCCGACCGGCGATACACTTCTTTTTATTTTACCGAATTCATTAGATACATTCGTGGCGCAATATCCTATTCCCAGGGTCTCCGTGGAACAATGGCTTCCAATTACTTTCTCACTTTCATATTCGAGAACCGTAAGAAATGATTTCGATACTTTAATGTTAGTGAAAGTTATCATTCATCGGACTATTCTATGCGTAAAGAAACAATTGCAATTACAAATCTATCATATGAACTACATAGTTGGCGCTATTGTGAACTGTACGATACCAATTAAATACGAGCAGCTTAAGATAAGCGAGGGGAAAAGTAAACAATAAATGAACTTTGAGAGACGGACAATTCCACGTTCGACGGACGAAACGGATCACGTTTGAAGAACAATGATGACCGCGGAGCATAATACCATAATGTTGCGCGGCGTTTGATAAGCCGTTCTCAATGAAAATCCCACGACATTATCGTCGTTCGTGGTTACTGTTCGTTTTATCGGGCAAAGTTTGCCTCGGCCGGCATCCAGACCGCGCCGACACAAATTGTAAAATACCGAGCCATTACGAGACCGTAATATTTCGTAATTATCAGTTTTATCGCCCCACCGCGAGCCACCAGCTGAATTATTGTCACTCGCCGCAGCCGTGCCATGGAGGCGGAAGAACGAGCTTCCTTATTGGTCACTGTATGCAAAAGCTCGCCCCATTCGCGGTCCCGGTGGAACCAGCTATCCGTTCGCCTCGCGATTCTTCCTTTTCTTTTCCTATTGTACGATAAACGGCCCTTTCATGCGCTACATTGATGCTCGCTGTAACATTTGTCCAAATTATTCGTTTGGCCGAGTGCCGAGAATGATATCGAAGAAATGATCGACTGCCTCGGAATTAGATCAATACTCGGGGAACGCCGATAAGCGTCTAAAAGTTCTCGCAATTGAAATCATTTCGTCTTCTCTCCTTTGTATCGAATAATTTCCCTTCGAGTCCCTTTGTTTCGAGATACAATGTTTAAATTACAGAACACGGGGAGAAGCATTCCGCGTTACTCAAGCGATCCAATGAAATTCTATCGGAGAATCTACTTCTACAATATTTCATGCGAGTCGCGGAGTATCCCAGGAAGTTCACAGAATTTATAGCCTCGCCGGTTCACCGATAAATCCAATAAATTTCCCCAAAGGGAACAGTAACCGCGACGAGAACGAATCCTCGCGAACGATTCTTAAAAACTCACAATCAGTCTCCGCGACGTCAGTGCGCGGGGAATCCGAACAAATTGGCTAGCCAACGAGTTTAAGATCGATGCCACGCCACTCAATTCCCCGATTGTACAAATAATTCCGCTGTCCGGCTCCGCGATCGATCGATCCCCGGCCGAACACCGTGTATCGTACTTTTCCAATTACCCGGATAATTGATGCCGAGTAGAGCCCGCACGCCACTTAGCTCTGCCCTTCCCATTTATAACGACGATTTATCAATCGGGCGTCCCACCGATCGCCGATTAAAAGAAACAAAAAAAAAACAGAAAGAAAGAAACACGGAGGAAAAACAATGAATTCTTTCCCATGGTTGTACATAATTTCACGGCGACTTAGCCGCGTCCCGGTGATTGCGCACGTATCTCGGTAACTAATTGCCGGATTCATTAGTGCGGGGTGACCTCCGATGACCCGTGAGTGCGCGCCGTCATTGATCACGCGCGATTAATTGATCCTTAATCTTCCGCCGGGGAAATCCATTGAAATCCTGGGGCTCGCGCCGGTTACGCGTCAACCTAACCCTCAATGTCCGAGTTCCCGCCATCTTTACCTTTCTCCGCGAGCATACTCGAGGTCGAGGTCGACGCTGACCCGTGCACCGTAACTTTTTGTTTCTCTTCTTTTCTCTTTTTCATTCTTTCCCCTTTGCGCTTCTCTCTTTCTCTTTCTCTCTCTCTCTCTCTCTCTCTCTCTCTCTCTCTCTCTCTCTCTCTCTCTATTTACTCCTCTTTCGCCCCGCTCTCCCCGTTCGGGAACGAGCTCGTGAGCAAGGCTGAAACGCAATAACGTCCGACGTCTGGAGTTTAGGCGCGCGAAAGGGTTACGATGAAACGGCGCGACGGGTACGAGTTCCGCTGTTTTATTTGGCGACCGAGGTGAGGGGATCCGTTGCATGGGAAACACTCGAGATGAACGATGGCCTGGAATTTTAATCGTTCCGACACGAACGGAGCTTCTGACGCGCGCGGAAACTCGCGGCGCGATGGAGGACTCGTATCGCCGCCAGTTTTGAGGGTTTCACTGTTTGGGGATCGAATCGCTGATGGACGCGGCTGATGGAACGAATCGCGGGCTGAGCTTCGTATTTGCATTCGGCAGAGATGGATTTTAATGAAATCGAACGGAACGTGTACACTGATTTTTGCGCAAGTATTGGGAAATTGAAGCTACCGGTTTACCGAATGTTCCGCTACGCGAAGATCGTGGATTCCGTATTTGCAAGTTATCGTTACTGTGTAATTTCATTGAATATTCGAATTTAATCTTGTTATGTTTGAGATGAGCTACATCGAAACCGTGAAGCTTTTACGGACGAAGGTTCTTTACAGTTTATAAAACCTTCAGTAGATTCTGCTGAATTATATATCGAGCGCTTAAATAAACTGCCATTTCAGTTATTAAATCATTCGTTGGAAAACTGTGTGTTCGAAATATGAAAGTTTGATACCAGCGAAATGTCGACGTTCGTCCGGGAATGGTTAATTGTAAAATGATAGCTGGCAACATCTCTTATTCAAACATCACTAATGCAGTATTTTCTCGACCCACATCCACGGTGCGAACCAAGGAAGTAGCTTACGGTAAAGTAGCAACTATAAATAGGCCACCGACAGCCAGAATCCAACCTCGTCGGAAACAGATCGAACGCTCGGCACTAAAATTCCAGGTTTCCAACCCCTGCCCGCGAATTCCTCGCCTATCAATGACAACGTGTCCCGGCGCCGTACCCAAATCTCTCTTTTGTGTCGCGGTCCATAGGGACGGAATTGAATTTCAACTTGAATCTTCAATCTTCCTTTGCCACCTCAAATATTTGAGATCGGCGATGATCGCTCGCTGACCCGGATATCGTTCCGACTCGGTTCATCCCAAAATTGGATTCCCCGTCGGCGGCAAGACGAGAAGTCGTCGCGGTGAAACGTGACAGCGTGTAGCACGGTTCGGCGCCGGGCGTGACGAGAGTCGCGGTAACATTAGACGCGGCGATGATCGCGCACCGTTTTCGCTGCGAATAGCGGACGGTAGCGTAATAAAGCGGAATATAATCTGCATCTGTGATGAGCAACGATAACCAGACGCCGGTTGGTACAGAATTAAAATGGGACGCTCCGCAAAAGTGTAAATAAGAAATCCGCAGCAAGCAAGCTGCGCGTTGCGCTTTCGAAGTTCTGAAATTTAGAATTTCCAAATTTTTAAACTTTCAAAATTTCGAAGATTGAAAAAATTCTAAAATACTCTACGATTGAAACTAACTATCGAAAATCTATATTATCGCCTCGAGCATAAACATCCCGCGAATTAGATTCGTGCGAAAGTCATAATTCGAAATGCAAATGTTATGAAGCAAGTCTGACTCTAATTCTTGGAAGCCGTTGAACGATATACCACCGTACCAGCCGAATTTCCAACACGGTTGTTAATTAACGAGACGAGGATCCGCGTGGCCGGGGAACCGACACTGATACTCGAACTAGTCTGCGGGATCGAGTCGAACGGGTTCAAAGTTCTGGCAGCCGAGTCGAGTGGAATCAAGTGCGTTCCGCTCGGGACGATACACACATCGGTCCGGTTCGCGA
The DNA here is from genome assembly GCF_051020985.1 of Nomia melanderi. Taxonomy (NCBI): domain Eukaryota; kingdom Metazoa; phylum Arthropoda; class Insecta; order Hymenoptera; family Halictidae; genus Nomia; species Nomia melanderi. The sequence goes on from NC_134999.1 coordinate 37,743,514, forward strand.
AACCGTCCGCTAGAACGCTCCAAGAACGAACAGGGACGAGGAGAGAGGCGGACAGAGACGAGCGGTGGAACAGAGGACGCTTTGTCGGGTTGTGTTTGCGCTTTGACTCGGAACACTTCGGCTCGCATTAACCACGTAGATACAAAGAGTGCACGGTCACTACTTTTTTACCTACTCTCTCTCTCTCTCCCTCTCTCTTTCTCTTTCTCCCTCTCTTCTCTGTCTGCTTTCAGAGCGACGCTTTTATCTCCCACCTTCTCCCAGGTCCTTTAATCCTCGGGACCCGACTGTCGCGACACAACGAACAGCCGCGGAAAACACGCGGAAATCGAGGGTGTTTTCAACCCACGGGCTTGGGAATTGTTTGTTGATGTCTGGGGAAGATTCTCTCTGTCGTGTGTCCTCCGAGTCGTGCGGAAAATTACACTTTTGTGGACGAGTTTAATGAAATTGCTCGACTACCTCCTGTCTTTCAGTGCATTTATTACGCTGCCATTGGACCGTAGTTTTCATCCATTCAGACTACATGGAATCGTTTAAAATTCTATTGAAAATTGACAGAATTCCCATGAGTCGCTTAATTCAGAACTCAAACTATGCCACTGCGTTAAAGCTCCACTAACTTTCTACAAAAAATTTATAGAAATCGAACGTTGTCCACGAACGACCGTCTCACGCACGCAACACCGCAGAACCGAGATTTTGCAAGAACGTTGGTAGACAGTCGCAGGAAACGAAGCCGGTGATTCATAGCCGAAGAAATTACCTATCCGGGCCGATATTTTCCGTCGAGCATTGTTTACGCGAGTCGTAAATAAAGCGATATTAAAAAGCAGCCCGGGGAACGATTTAGGTGCGGCGAGTCTACAAATCGAGTCGCATAAATACCGAACGTGTGTAGCCGGTACGTCGAACCGGCGGGGACGCGCGATCATTACAAGGAAGCAGAACGTTTGAATCGTGAATGCCGTTTATACCGGATCGAGCAGAAGCCTGCACGGTCGATCGGGTTGAAATACGATTAGCCGGGGTGGTCCCTATACCGAACAACCGAAAGAATAATATAAACGAGGCTAATGCCTCCGATGACAACATCTTTGCGCGGATGACAGAGCGCGCATAGGAAGGGGCTTGTACTGGGCTCGCCCCGATGGTAGAACTTGTGCGCACGGTGGCCTTAAATCCGGCCGTCCCGGCTTCCTCGAAAACATCTCTACGATCGCGTTACTCTACGTGGAAGTCGTGCGTGTAATGGAGCAGGGGGATCACGGCGGAAGAAGGACGGCGCTAGGTGGAAGAGTTATCGAGACCGCATTCAGAACAACGTCTCGCGGTGCTCTAACAAACTGGGAGAAACGTACGCCCGTCGCGCATCTGGCGCTGGGATCGTACGCCACGATCGCGTCAAAAAGAAACCCCGGGATCCGTGTTTGAGGAGCGTGGTAATTTAATGAAACACGACTCGCGGACCCTCCACGCATACCGAGCCCTCCTCGAGACTCGCTCTCGATCCTCGATTCCTTGAGAAAAATTCGCGCGTTCACCGGCGAATGTTCACTCGCTTCGGGAAACGCCATCTTGTTACGGAGATTTTTAGTCGTTCGTGTTTATCTCGATATAGTTCGGAGAATTACTGGTGCTCGAATGAAGGGTGTGCAAGGAGGATTCTCGCGTGAAATTCGAATACAGAGGACGATGATCAATTGAAACGTAAAGGATTTCGAGCATACATTTCACGGAATATCGCGCGAAAACGGGAATCACGCAGGGAGCACGGTTCATTCATAAATTCCAGAGTCCGGTCGAAATGAAGTTCAAAGAACTGTCTCCGATAAATCGTCGCGCGGAACGTGATACAACGGAGCGGCAGGTAGGATTAACACTGTAAAATATCGGGACTCGGTGCGGCGGGATTTAAATTTCGCCGATTCCTGCCGGTCTCGGTGCCATATCGCGAGATTTACAAGCGGAGCGGCGTCTAACGTCGATTTTCAGGAAATTTACCGCGGTGTCTTGACGCGGCGCAGGAAAGGGGGACGAGAATTTATTCGAGCACCGTCCATCGCGAATAAATTTTCGGGTCTCGTTTGCACGCGCGCTGGCCGGGTCCCTTTCGTCGGGCCGAGCGCGCCTCGAATATCGTTTCTCCTCGGTTTCGTTCCCTTTCCGCCCCGGATTTACCGCGTTGGCACCGGGGATTACCAATCAGAACCGTGCTCGTCTCTCCCGCCTTTATTTTCGTTCTCTCCGTCGCGCTTTACGGGCTCGGCCTCTCTCCGCCGGGCTTTTTATTCGTGCGCCGCGCCCGGAATGCCGATGGCCCGGTCGCAACACCGACTTTTGTGAGTTATAGTTCTCCTCGCGCCGATTCTGCACGGGTACGCGAGGCCCCGCGGCCTGCTCGCGGAAAAAATTGGCCACGCCGAGCGGTTTTCGAGAGATATCCCGATAGCGCCGCGCCGTGGATGACGCGCAGCACTCCACGCGAACGAGGGGCGAGCGGAGGAATGCGCGTCGAATGGGGATGGATTCTCTGTGACTCCGATAGCACTGGGAAAGAGATATTGTGCCTGGTTCGAGGTACAATGGAGCGACGCGAAGTGTCCATAACGTTCAAGATCGCATCTAATTCCTGGCAACTCAAGGGTTTTTAGGGCAATACCTAATTTGCCAGGAGTCTCTTAAGATTCGCTGGATTAGAGATTAATCTCAGTAACTCGTAAGAGTCCAATGTATTCAAGAATAATGCAACAAGTTTCTGAAACACTAATGAACTTCGTAACGATGGCAAGGTGCTCCCAACAGCTCGCTTAATTCAAGAAAATATAACTCCGCACTAAAACGTCTAAGTTAATGAATAATAAACCAGATAATGCGTAACACTTTGTACTAAGGAACTCCTAAGAAAGCGTCGTACCGAGAAGTATATCGTTAATTTGCAGCGAGGTGGAGTGTCGTACGAGCGCATTTTTCAGCAGCGCTGTACGCCGGAGCAGAGATCCTTCAAGAGATTCTTATAAGTGTTATATACGCCGGCGCATTTTCCTAAATTATTCAAAATTACGGTACTTATCGAGCTCGGCATCGCGGCTACCACGCAGCCACCGTTACGGCGAACCAGCCAATTTCTTGGAACAGTTCATAAAGCGCCGGGACCCCCAGCGGCGCGATGCATCAGTGTGAAATTCGTGCGAGCGTGGAACGCAGGGGGACGAGGAGAATTTGTTGAGCGCCGCGGAGCCTTCGCCAATATTCTTTCCGTGGCACCGGGGTGCAAACGCCCCGTGCAGTCGTCCCCCCCGGTGATGAATGATGAACACATCGGTGCCCTGACAGTCCGATCGCGGCCGAGAAAAAAGCAACGATAGGCGGAGGAGTAAGTAAGCGAAACGATGTCCGGCTTATCTGCCCGACGCGACCGCGCGCTCGAGTGACTTTGAACGATTGGCTCTTTTGGTGCGCGGCCGGGAAGGAGGTCGATTCATCCCAGCTCTTCCCCACGAATTATTCCCGCTGAACTTTTTGTTCGACAACCGATTTTCGCAGATTTATGGGCACTCTTCACTCCAATCTCTACCTAACATCAGTACAAATTCGATACGATTGATACACTTTTCGAACTGTAATATTCCAAATGTTCCAACAGCACTCTTTTCATTTCCTCAAACATTTTGCTAATTCTACGTTAAAAGAGTTCCAAGAGTGCACCTTATCCCACGAAACATCTACCGTACAAAGCTCTCGAACAATCACTTCCCATTCCACCGGATGCCAAAGCAATCTCCGTCATTAATCTATGTAAAGGAAAGGAAAAAAAAGAAGATCATCGTTCAAAGAACGAGGACGTAGGAATAAAACGGACAACGAAGAAATTCCTTCCGCGACCACTCCGAGAACACTCGGAGCGGGCCGATTTTTCCAGATAAGCGTCTCGCGGTCGTTTGACGCGCGTGTATTCAATCCGCGGTGATCGCGCGAGCACTCCCACGCCGAAGTAGGCCCCGGGCACGGAACCGGTTGGGACCGAGCCCCGCGAAGATAGAGCACCGGCGCGGCGCGGCGGCGCGCTCGTCATCCGGGCATTTTATCCGCGACGCTGAATCGTCCGTGTTGCACGTGCAACGTAATCTCGCGCGGTGTGTCAAGTACACCGGTCCCCGGGCCCGTTATCGGCGTGTATCTGGATCTTTCAACAAGATCTCTTACCCTCACCTAGGCACGTAAGAACGCGGCGCGCGGCGATCGTGCCCCTGCAATTCGAGTCCCGGTGTCAATAATATCTCCGGTTGCATCGTGCCCGCGAGGCGCAAAAATCTCCGCGTTAAGAACGAACGGCTATCGGTCGGATCGCGCACGCCGCGCGTCGAGGAAGTTAACCCTTTGCACTCGAAAGTTTTCCGCCGCGAGTATTCAGCGTCCACCGATGAGACGCAGGTGACATTCCTTGAGATTAACGCTGGAACTACCGAGCATTTAACCCTTTGCACTCGATAGGCGACTCCCAGTCGCCAGATGATTTGATAGAGCAACATTCTAAACCTTGGAATTTACCATTACCTTTTCCATGCTGTACCGATACGCGAAATGTTGAAAGAAAATGGCTTTAGTTCCTTAATGCATATGTGATTCCTTAATAATTTCAAAGTATCTCGTCTACATCTAATTAGAACGTATTGCATGAAAATCTCTCGGGTGCAAAGGGTTAATAGAATTAATATGTAATTCCTGTAAAAATTGTAGCAATAGATTATTTTCAGTTTCTTCGGACGTTCATTATAGTACTCCAGTGGAACTTTCAAAATCATTTCGAATATTCAATGCTTTGAAAATATCAATAATTGCTAAACAAAAAAATCGAAACCAGTCGTTTTAACTGGTACTAGTGTTAACGGTGAGATACAAACGAATCATATGAAACAAAACCCTTTGCACTGTGGAGACGATTTTGTTTTCTACAAATGGTTTTTCGAAGAAACTCCGCTCCTCTCCGTCTGTTCCCGCGGATCGGCCTCCGTAGATCACGGCGCGATCGCTGACGGAACACTTTGGCCACCTGCGTAAGATACCGCGAAATTGTGCCGGGAACTTTGCTAATCAAACTTTGCCAATTATTCGATTGAAAAAATGCGAGCCGGATGCTCTTGCGCGATTCGCTTTGAACCCTAGCGAAGTTGAACACCGAGGGTGGGTTTCCAGAGAAATTTAAAGTTCTTTGCAACTGTTAACGAGTTCCTTGTACGGTGCGAGTAAAATTGGATGTAATACTGATTATATCGCGATAGTACTCGTAATACAACAATGCTAATTATTATTTAATCACTAGTGTAACATCCAATATTACTAAGTCAAGAAATAAACTCCAACAAACCCCTTACGATCACAAGAAGGACTCGATCGTCCCAAAGATCCCAAGCAGCAACGATAAATCCCCAACCCACCGGAGCCAGCCGCAAACTTCACGAAACACGAGCCGCAAAGCGGAGGGAAAAAAGAGAAACTCGAATGGTTGGCCTCGAAGCGGCTAGCTAAAACAAATCAAGCGAGGCAATCGTCCCGATTAGACCGGAAACGGAGGGACCGTGTCTCGGAAACTATTACCCGATCGCTGGTAATCCCATCTGGAAGCGATCCAGTGGACCCGTCGATCGCGGTTTGCCTAACGATGACGAACGGCGCTGGATTATTCGTACCGCGGTTCCTCCTCCTTTCGGTACCCGGCGAAATTCGTTGTTGCTCGTAGAACGAACTGGTCCAATAAGCCGGCGGATGGACCGGGAACGCTGAAAAATGGCGGCCGGGCTGGCGCTGTAGCGCCGCAACCCTCCTAAATCTCGTCGCGCACGTGTTCCCCACCTTCCGGCCGCTCCGCTGTATTTCTAATACCAAAGATACAGTATATAAATTCGCTGTTATTACGCCCCTTTGACCTCCGCGCTCCACCCCGGGCCCTTTCTACCCGGGCAAATGCGAATTTATCGCGTGTCGCGGATCGTAAACGAGCCGGTACATAAAATTCGGTGTCGAGCCTCGTTTTTGATGGAACCGAACGGGAACAGCGTTGGGAACGAGACGAGAGAGAGAGAGAGAGAGAAAGAGACCATCAAAGTGGATTGAGCCAACCGTTTACGGCCGTACGTGCCTTAAAATGGTAACTAGACTGGACGGTTCGACGAGGGAGTAAGATTTTTCCACGGGCGCCGCGGCAAAAATCGGCATTACGGGCCGATTCGTGGCTTTTGTTTTTGCGGCCCGGATGCGATATGGATTTTATTGTATCGTGAAACGAAGCTTTTGCGCCGTTCAATTTTACGCGCGATAAAGGTTGGGGTCAGCGGGATTTCATTTGAATATACGGATTTTATACCGATGATTTAATTAAACTGTTTTGCCCTGTTATTTAAATCTCCGTGTAGAGTCGACGGGAATAATAAAGGGGACATTTTTTGCGGGGCGTTCATTATTGCGGGCTTTTTACCTGGGTAATAAAACCCGCGCGGCCCGATGGGAAAGCAGACAGCGCGCTCGGGAAACGTTAATATTGATTCCCGTTGCCATTCTATAAATTTGAGTTATTGACAAAACCGCGGGTTTTGTAAATGCGCCACTGAGTAGCGGGTATTATATAACGTTCGATGCGCGATACTCTTTTCTACAATTTCATAAAATTTGTATTCATTTCTCCGACAACGGAAAATTTCAATTTACATCGTGGCGTATTGTTCTATGGGAATGTAACAGCGATACGAAACATTCGGTTAAAGAATTAATTGTGTAACGTTCACCTGCTTCTCTCTGCGTACTACATAAAATGTTGGTGAGAATAAAATTCAATATTTGCCGGTGTATATTCATTTTCGTATCGCGCTCTGAACATTAATTAAATGGTGTTCTGCGGTTTCATCTGTTACAATTAATGACATTACGTTCGAAATCAAACGTTTCCGCCTCTGTGACAGTAAACCGCTGCGCGGTTGAGTCGTAAATTGGTACATTAACATTTCCAGGTGTCATTGGTCAGCAGTTAAAGCCGAAAACCACCGTCGAAACGTCAAACCCAACGGATCTCCGGATAAAGACATTAGTACCCGTTCGAGACGAGGGCCATCAACGAGCGAGTCAGCGGATAAAACATTTATCTATCGCGTGATTGCCTATCCCAGGCCCCGTCCCGCGTATATGTAAATCGGTTCGGCCGTGGAGCATCGTTGGAAACGCATATAAAGAAAAAGACTCCCGTCGTGGAAGGCGCACACGTGTCCATCGCGTAGGGCGTGTTGTTACTCGGAAACATCATAATCCCGCGTGCAGGCGCACGCACATGGGAGGAAGGTCGCGGTATAAATCTTCGCTCGGCCCTTCGTTACCAGACGCCCTCGAACGTCGTCGTGGAATTTATCCGTCGACGGGTTGACGGGGCCCCAGACAACGTATCGACGAACAAAGAAACACCGCGGCGCGCTTTGCTGTGGTTGGTCAATGGATCGTACACCATATAAGTGCAGGCAACCCTCTTACGACATGGTGCTTTACAGACACGCTTTCGAGACAGCCGAAGATAGAAAATTCGAGAGTCACGCGGTTCGACAGCTGGGAAATGTACACGTTGAGATATATAGACGTTAGGAAATTTGACAATTTTAACGCTCAAATGTTCAATAATTTCTAAACCTTTGAATTGAAAAATTTACGAATACTCATCGGTTTCTTTGCTAATCCTACATTCATGTAACATTTTAGATATGTATAACACAAATCCAAAGTAAAATTTACAAAATCGAATTCCTTATTCTCTTCCGTCAGTTAGAAATTTTGGTTTAATCGATGTTTAAAAAGGTATCAATATAATCACCGACGGTCGCGTTTTTAGTAGCTGAAATTTAGCCGGCGTTCAATGTGTTAATAAATTTAAAAGTCAAAAGTGATTGACTTCACCTTTTAATGTTCCTAGTCTTTACGACTGACCCATATATTGTCATACGAAATTTTCGACTGCCTCCATTAATAAGTCATTACCATAACTAGATTATGGAAAATTTTCCTGTTAACGCGCTGTTGCCGTCAAAATGACCACAGATCTGTAATATATTAATCCGGATAGTTGATTACAAGATCGTCGACAAGGCGATCGCACTCCGTTACACTTCGGTGCGATTCAGCGAGCACGATGAAGAGGCACTTGCAGCTGAAGGGTCGCGGAACGCATGAAGGGTCGGCGTAGATAACGCCCGGGCTGATTTAATTAACGATAAGTAATTACGAGGTCAGTGTTACTTAACGACTGCCCCCTCCACCTAGGAGAGTATATTATTTTCGTGTCGTAGCGTAAATTACACACGCGCCTCTATTACGATTAGAATCTCGGCCGGTTACGCGCCGGCTATTTCACGGTGCCCATTAAAACGTTCCGCGGGAAAAAGAACGGAGATAACTGCCGTGGAAAATGGTTACTGCCATGTTACAGCGGTTGAAACCGCGCAGAAACATCGTTGTAAAAAGGGGACAGAGAAGTGTTTCGCCAGCAGAAGCGTCATCCCCGATGGACATCCTTTCCCGGGAATTTTCTATATTTCAGCCGCAACAAAGAGCGCGGAACGATAGCCGGCCGATTGCTTTTTATTTCGGCCACCCGCATTATTCTAATGCCGGACAAATAATGGCGGGACTATGCTAATGGAAGGTGCGACGCGTCTCGTGCTCTCGGGAATAAATCTTCCGGCGTGACATAAATTAGCGTGTTCAAAGGATACTCTGAAATTTATCAAGCGCTTCAACTTTTTTACCAGCCGCGTACGGTTCTGAGGCCCGTGATTTACCGAGACAATTATTTTTAATTATTCCCGCGCCTTGGCGCCTCGCGGCATTTTATTCGAGTGGCCGTTAATATTTATGAGGGGGCAAGCGTTGTCATTGTTCTCTACAATGTTTGTAATGAAAGTCTATTCTCGTCGGTGGCTACTCCGAGAGCTAGTCAGTGAACAAATTAAACTCCGTTCCACTCTTCGTCGGTGAAATAATGAAGAAGAGTAATTAATGGAACCACAGTTACCAGAAAATGAAAGTTCAATGGAAAGTCTAATTAACAACGTACTTCTGACCTGTATCAGTGACCGAGTTCGTGTTTCGTTCATTAATCAAAGTCTCAGACATCCTCGAAACGAAAAAGACGACGCGATGAACGAGTGGTGGAATTGTTTAAACAATTTGATCGAGGAAATTGCTCGCCACGGTAGAAGAGGACTCACGAAAAGGCAACGGGGGTTCTTGATTCGAGGAAACAGCTGTTCCGCGACGGTCACGAGCGTTTGCCAAGAACTCGGCGCCGTTCCACCTCGAAAACTAGGAAAGTGGAGCGGGCTGAGACCCCGGAAGACAAGGGCCGGCGACGAGAGGAGAATCGTAAAACGGCTTTTTTCCCCGCGCCGTGTGGACCCGTGAATAATGCGTCCCTCGGAGTGGCACTCGACGCGCTCCGCGGGAGCGGACGTTGCGAAACGCGCTGCCCCGCTCGGACGCTGGACGCCTAATTGCAAGAAACGCGGAAATCGCCGCAAGAAACGGCCGGCCGGGCCTTGAAGGGTCTCGTTTACGATTTATCGCGAAGCCCGGCGAAAAAAACGACACCGGTAAGAAGATCGATTCAATTTATCGAGGCCCGGTGCGTCGAAATCGATTTTACCCGCCGCGTTATAATGGACGTCACGTTGTTCTTGTTCCGCCGGGAAGCGCGCGGGAAAAAACGCATCCCGACCTCCGGAGTTTACTTATTACTTTTTGCCGGGGCCGATCTACATTGTGCCGTCGCGAGGTGGAGAGGAAAATTGATGGGGCCCTTTTCTCGTTTCAGATTAATTGTCTGTCTCGTTTCTTGCGGCTGGCCGTGCACGTACCTGGACACTGTATTCTCGAGATTCCGCTGTTATTCGCTAGCTACGTTACTGCGTTATATTTCCTTTATTACTTATGAGTCTTCCAGATAGTAAATTCAACTTTTAAACGGATCTCCACTAGCTTAACACTTTGCTAGCCACGTCCATTGAGCTAGGACATTTCTGTGAATTTCTTTGTTATCTATGTTACGGTATTTTTTCGCTGTAAACTTGTAATATTTCCGGTTTACGGGTTGAAACATGGAATATCTCGAGTTAGAAGTAGATGATACAAGAAACCGTGCCGTCGAAATACATTTCGTCATCGGAAATAATTACGAAGGAATGCGGACGAAGCATGAAGAAGCGGTTCCGAGGAAACAACTCGCTTCGAGTATCGTCTAACATTTGTACCGACACGCTCGATTCGATAGCTTAAGTGTCCAGGCAACTTAAACCTCGATCGATCCCCGCGATCCGCGTATCCATCTCGAATGATCGTTACACCCGGTACTACCTTCGATCAATCAGAAACTCTGTCGCGCGTCGGACGCATTGAAAATAGCCACGACCATAATATGCGCTCGGGTTGCATAACCTCGCGCGAGTCCGAGGTGTGTGCGCGCAACAACGCGAAACGATCTCTCAACAGATGCGTGGCTCGGTGGCTCGCGATTGGTATGTCCCGCGGACCACGTGGCGACGCGGGTAACCCGTACACGGGTAGCTACGTGAAGCGTTTTCTGAATGGCCGCGGAACGCGAGGCCTCGATGATTCAAACGATCGCGGCGGCTGATTATTAATCGGTAATTGCGTCTCTCTAACACTGTCTACGTATCTTGGTGTACGTTCCGATCTGCAATACCATTGACTTCCCTCGCTAATCAAATTAATGAAAAGGAACGACATTAAACGTCTAAGAACACAACTCGTTTGCGTATTTCTACGCTCCATTTGCTCGATCTTTATTACCGGGAGCTATGATATGTTCTTAGACTACAATTATTAGATTCTTATCGTATTGTGATCTATATATATATATCTTCTAGTCGTGAACATTGAGAAATCAGTGAAACCCGAAGCTTACCTAAAGTACGCGCTCAGATCTATCGATGAGAAGTCGACGATGAAAGAATATTTTCCATCCCGTCACAATGACAGAAACCGATTCCACCGATCGATCTAATCGACATCGAAGTCGGCCCCCGTCCCGGCATGCACCACGCGTTTCACGCGTCGTGTTTCCGTTCCCGGTATCAAGAGCACACCGACAGCCCACGATCCCCGTTCTCTTTTTCTCCGTTCCCAATTTTATTTCTCTCGTCCCGTTGATGGGCAGAAGTAATCCAGAACGATCGGTGAAATCGGACAGGCTTAGGAAGCTCTCTAGACACGCCGAAACGTTCCCGCGACCGTTTCCCCCGAACGTTTCCAGCGTGTCAGGCCTCGAGGCGTGTCCGATCGACTTAAGCGTCGCCGGGCTACACGCCGCGAGAGGAAGTTGCACGGGGCCAGGAGAAAAGTAATCGCGTCAAATTGCATTACACGCCGCTCGGTCACCGGTGACGCTCGGTTCCGTCCAAATCGACCCATAAAACAATCGGTAATTACTGGACACACGGCTCGCCGGCGCGGCCCGTAAGTCTTTTTCTTCTTCCGATCGTTTACCATGGAGCCCAAAGAAAGTTGACTTTCTTTGGTAATAATATACGTTAAGATTGATCAACGAGCGCAATGATGGATGATGATTAACGCGGAGAGAATAGTTGCCTCGGTAATCTTGAATTTTATCATACGTCCGATCGTTGAACGTTCGAAAGGCTTTATCTACTCGCTGCTCAAGGTTCGAAGTTACTTGTAAAATTCCGGAATCCATGTTGCTCGCGCAGTCGATTGAGAAATGAATGTTTCCAGCGAAGATTTATCTGCGACGCGGATTAGTTTGAATACGGTACACCGAACCCGGACGAATCCGACTTTTCCCGTTCGAAATTTCCAGTTTCTTCGGCTCGTTAAATCTATTATCGACACGCGTACCGCTGACTAAGTCCGTCGATCGTATTTTTTCATCGCCAGGAGCAAATAGTTACGCTGGCAAAACGGCGCCGAACGAGCCTGGGCGGAACTGCTCCTCGGCGCCCCGTGTTTCGCAAGCGTTACTTGGGAAAATTCAAGTCATTCCGTGGTCATGGCGCTTTACTCTGTCATTATCCTACTTTGGCCGGACGCCGCGGGCGGGACATTCTTCTGCGGTTAGATCGAAAATTATTTTAATCCAGCGATTCGCCGTTCGCCCCGTACGAGTCGTGTATGGAATAATAACTTCCCATTCAAAGAAACGATCTACCGAGACTTTTACTCGCCTATTGTTAATCGCGCTGTATGATCGACAATTTATAAGTCGATCTGTATCGACCGTATTCATCTACAAGAAATACTAGCCAATATACCGATCAGCAGAATTGATCAATACGTTCCTCGCAACCTATAGCGTGTTTCCTGTCTAAAGCCGGCCAGCTAATCACGAAATTTATCTTTCCCAATTCGAATCCTGCGTGTACGTAACAAAAGTGAATACAAATTTTCTATTTCACCGAGGGATATTGATCCAGTACAGGAAAAAACGTTCGAAAGAGATAACGCAGTACGAAGAATCGCGAGGGAAGGAGATGAAATCGGCGTGATTGGATTAGTGGCCTTGAGCAACCGATTGAGCCTACTTCGCTGGCTCTCGATCGTTATACCGACTGTTAACGATACTTCCGACACTTTCATCCGCGCGAAAGCTTTCATTTTTGCGGCGAGAATCTGGGCCGCGTTTCGGTACCCGCTCTTTAAAGCGTTATTATTGCGAAATGTTTAACATTACCGGGATCGAGTTATTTCGTATCATAAAAGTTGATGATACCTTTGCGCGCCGCGCTCGATGAGAAGTTAATGCCTCCCTCTCCCTTTTTCTCTTCCACGCTGCAGGTCTCGCGCCGTGTTTATCCACGGAAAATCGTAAGTCAGACCGACCTCGTGACGTGCCTATGCTCGAGTCCGGCGGTTGCGTAACATAATAATACTTGCGTTCTGCGTAATTGCAGCGTCCCATATTCGGACTCGCCGGCTGCCATTCGTTCGCCGCGACCGTCGCCGATTCGCACGGTCGTGAAATATCGCGGGGAAGACGGCGAGCGTTGACATCTTTCGCGAACAGGAAATTTGGAGCTCGTTACCGGACTCTGTTGATCTTTATGTATCCACGGCAAACGTTTGCTCGTGCATTCCGGCATAATTGGCTCTTGAACTGAACATTCTGCTCTTTGTGGTAATCTCTCTCTGTGTCTCTTTGTACAAGCAATAAACTAAATTCCCGCCTGCAGCGGAGGTTATTACAGTCGGAGCAATTAATTAAGAAAATTGTAGCCGCTGCTGTTACGGAAGTGAATGTGATAGTTGAAACTAGATCGAACACAGAATTTCAATAGAATTCGAATCAAAGTAGCACTGAACGGATCCTGCGACTGAGAGACAAATTCACTGCAGAACACATTGCTCTCGAGAATACGCGAGCTTCTCGCCACGGGTAACACAAACTAATTAAATCCGCAATCGTAAAAGGAAGAACTTCACTGTAAAAACTTAATCACCATAAACCTCTCGCTTCCCGCTTCCAATTCCACGCTACTCCTACGAGAAGCTCGGCGGCGATACCGCGCGATGATATCATATTCCGCGGATAGCCCGCGATAACCACGGCAACCCCGAAATTCCCATAAATCTCGTTACACGATGAACAAGCCGAAGGCTCCATAAAAGCTCTCGCCGGCTCATAAAGTCGGCCGGCATTCGCGGCGCGAGCGGTGTGTATCGGTGCACGGCGGTCTTAATCAGCCGTTAATCGGCGCGTTTCAGCCGGCGGTTTCGCGCGAACCGTTTAATTGAATTGAGCAGGCCTGCCGGGCAAGGGAGGCCGAGATGGCGGCGAGAGGGGGATGGTTTGAAATTGAGAAACGTACCGCCGCCAGTCACGAGCCGTTCCGGCGGAGCGGCCAGTCACGACCTCGTAACTATTCGGCGGCGCGATACGGCCGCGTTCCCGTTGTTAAACGGCTAATTGGTACAAATTAAAACTGGGTCGGGGAGCGCGGCGCGGGACGCGCGGGACGCCGAACGAAAGTTCAAGGATCGCGGATTATTAGGTGCGAATGGGATCCTATCTGTCAGCGGGCCGGTCACGCGATTCCCTAACGGCCGGCCACCGACGCCGCCATATCGATCACCGGCCGTAAATCACGGTTTTAAACGGCGCCGACGCGACGCGACGCGGCTACCAGTTATGTTTATTGCAACAGATTTCTCACGGAGTAAACAATAAACCGGGCCCCCGGTGAAATATCGGCGATGCATCGACGCCCGCGGACGGCTAAGTGAATTAGCCGGCAAATTGCTTTTGAATGGAGGCGAATTGAAACGGCGCGCAACGGCCGAACGCCGCGGCGTTGCGGGTTCGTTTGATATTCATTATTCTTTGCGCTCGGTTTTATTAACCGCGGCCGTGGATGTGTAATTGGCGAAATTGTCGGGTATACGCCCGATGAAATGTAGTGGAATTTTTTAATCGAGTCTCGCGTCTCGTTTTAACGATCACGGGTGGAACGGTTTTCTTCTTGGTAGGATTATATCGTGGTCGGTTGATTTTTTCATGGAACTAGTGGAAATTATTATTAACCCTTTGGCTAAGACGCGTGTTCCTGAGGTGTATTGAAACTATGAAAATAGTGGATCGAACTGAATTAAGCCGATCTAGAATAATCAGATTTATGTGATGTGTGACGAATGGAAGATGTGATTGTTGAATTAGAATTCACTTGATAGACAGTGAGATTATATTTAATAGACAGGGAACGATTCCAAAGAACGATTTACGATTGTGAAATGGCAGGAGATATTGCAGTTTTTTCGGGGAATCATTGATCCGCGCAACAAAAGGTTGTAGGCTACTGCAATGATTGCATTGGCGAACGCTATGAATAAATCTGCATTGTTGAGATAAAAAGTTGAGCAAGTATCACGAACGGAAGGGGTGACATCGTTCTGCATTTATTATTGATATTCTACAAGCAACCGTCATCGAAAGATGTTCTGCTCATGAATAAATAGGAGGATAATGCCGCGTTCAGGGCCGAGCATACCGAGTCAATGACGGACGATCCCACATTATTGATCGCCAGATGAATATCCGACCCCAGGACGTCGCTGCAGCTTGTAAATCGGGTTGTCAGTCAGTAATGATTGGCAGAACAACATAGCCGCCGCGCAATTTTAGGTCTAACGTCAACATGGACCGGTACCTACGTAATTCGACTTGTTAAGCGGATCCATTAAGAAGTTGTAACAGGCATCATCAGTGTCCTCATCTCTTGGTCGAATGGATTCGAGGTCGTCCCCGTATTACGTCGCTAAACTGGGCACGGTTGCCAATCATCGGATTATAGAAAGTATTTCTCCGCGAACAAATAGGAAAATTGATGCATTTAACGTACAAGCGAGAGTATATTTACATATTAAATATCATTCGAACATCAATCGGGATCCGAGTCGCTGCGGAATATTAAAATATTCACGGAAAGACGGAAGAAAGGAGATTCGAACCTTTGACAATACCGTTCTCATTATTTTTTCCTTGGCGCCACCCTGCCGTGAATTTTGAGCGCACGAGTCGTGCTCTTTTGACCGCCATTAGTATGATTGAACCGGAGAAGAAAAGGGATTGTTCCGTATGCAGAACATCGCGCGAAGTTTCGGTAATGCCGAGCCGCGAGAACGGACACGGGAATAACTTTACCCGTGACCCGGTTTCTCGCCGTGTTTGTCTACGTAATGTAATTTACTATTGCGGATTGTATCTGCGACATAAACAAAATTGTTCCAGCGATTATGTGCCTTTGTACCTTCGGCGCGAGTACGAACGAAACGAGATCCGCGGTAGATAAAAATGTTCCTTGCGTCCGCCGGTTGTCCGAGTCTTCAGGAAACTGTTCGTTTCGATTCAGAGAACGAGAACGATAGGATAATCGAGTGCCATTCGACGAAAGCGATTGGAAGACGCTCGAACGACGCGGTATCGATCGCGACCAGATTCAGCGTCGTTTAAAACAAAAGCACATAAGAAAATTGCCGTTGATTCACGAGCCGCAATCGACTTAACAAGTGCCTCGAATGAAAACGATCGCCCGGCGAAATGAAAGAGGATAAACGGCCAACAAATCCAAAGCAAACTCGACGTAAATATTCTTAACAAGTCCGGCAGTGGGCAACCGTTTTTCCTTTTCGCAGCCACGCCTAGCGAGCGCAATCCCATGTCCCACAAAGAGCTGCAGTTGCGTATCATCGATCCTCCCCGCAGACCGTCGAACGCTGTAAAACGAACGTCCCTGTCAAAGGACCGCGAAACAACGGGGCGAACTCGCCGATTCTCGTTAGCCGGACGAAACGATCTCCTGTACTGTCAGCCCTGGTATAATACGGTTAATTTGTTCTCTGTTGTGTCGAAACTGCATTGCAAGGGCATTGTCAACCGGGAGTGAGTTGGTCAGTGCGATGGAAACGTTCTATGGATGCTGACCAAGATTTTTGCGTCGTGCTCTATGAAATTGTTTACGAGAACATCGGTTATATATAGATATACTGACTTATATATATTATACACCAATTTTACAATAATACTGTTACTTAATAAGTTGGCAATTAGTTAGTAATAATCCTACAATTGATGGTCTACAGTTAAAACGTTGCGCCACCTGAAAACCGTGTCATAAAGTCGCATTAAGCAAGAACAATGCGATTTTTGCGTTACGCGGATACGGTGTGTAGTATTGTTCTAAGGGCTGATTCTATTTATTCGTTGTAGTGTTTACGTCGATTACGCGTAGCCGATTTGGAAAATAAATCCAGCGTACAGCCAGCCCGCCGGCCGATTATGAAACATGAGGAGACTAGGAAGACGAAGCACCTCCGGCCGGCCGGCTGAAAGGGCATTAATCCTTGAGCAAATTCTCTCCCGTCGATTACATACTTTCGGGACACGCCTCGTTATGCGCGTTATGCATCAGCCTCGACGTCGCTCCATCACCGGGCAACGTTTGCTCCGGGATCCGAGACACGCGAGCCGCCTCGTGTTTTTCGCATCATCGGCAATTTAGCTGAATTAATGACCGCAACCGTGTGCACGGACCCGATCGCCTCGATTCACGGACCGGCGACGGGGAAATTATTATAGGGGATGCATGGAACGACGATCAGGGCTGTCAGCTAGTATCGAGTCGTCTAATACTGGTTTAATCGCCTCCGATTCGCCGCGATAACTTCGTGCTCGCGCCACGGATACACAATCTATTATATATTTCCATAAACTGATACCCTCGTTCGAAGACAGAACACACTTCCACGTTGTTTTTATTAGAGATTCAAGATCGATGATAGACGACGAGACGAAAGTGATACAAGGCTCGAATTCCCTTCGCATAAATATTCCATTTAATGAAGTAACACGTGTAACCGAACAAGCCGCGATTACCATACCCTTATTAATAAAACCGACGCATCCCGGAGATCGATAGAAATTTTTCTCACGAAATCGCCATTTGCCGCGGATTCGCGCCGCTGCGCGAGTCACCGAACGGAATGAAGTATTAAAATCACGCGCCCAATATAATGGCGGCCATGTTTGCCCGGGCATGAATCACCGAAAACGTGTCGCGCGTTTTCCACGAGACGGCCCGGCCAGGATTAGCGCGGCGAATATTCCGTTATTGAACCGATCCGATGCGGCCGGGACGCGCGCGTGACACGGAATTTGTATCGTTCTGTTCGCCTGGGCCCGCCGGTATATCTCGGCGGCGATCGGTTCGCGGGACGCATAATTATCGGCCTAACCCTGCCGATAACGCGCGTTCGAGCCGAGATACGGATCCATTCGCGACGATGCATCATCGATGCAAATGATCGAATTACGTAAGGCCGTTTCTCATTGCGCGGAGTGGTAGTTAAGCCATTGTGATCCGTATCTCGCGGATCTAGCCTATCGCAACGGTGCCGCCGTTGCGCGCGGCGTGTCTCCGCACCGAAAAATCACGGGTTGCGACACTCGCGCGCCGGTTGCCCGCTCTCGCGCCCTGTCAACTATGTACGCAGGAATTTTAATACAGTCCCGAGACGAAGTTTCCAGTTGCCGTGGACAACGGTTGTTCCGGCGACCGGCTCACCGCTATCTAAATAATTGGCGAGACTAATTGGCGGACTCGTTTCCTTCTTCGGGCTCTCACGCGCGTCCCAGACCGAGAAATTATTGGCTATGATAGAGGTCTAATTGGAAGACGATTAATTGGTATCGGCGTTCCTGTCGTATCTTTGAACGCGATGGATGCGATAGGGTGTGCTGGTAAGTAACGAAATCGTTAATCTGCTCTGATAATTAGTCTCTTAACAGTATCAAAATTGATCTGAAACACTTGAACATTGTATCGGAAATATTGAAAATAAATTCAAACATTTTAGACTGTACTAAACATAAATTACCTGCATGATATTATCACTTTTGTCTCTAAGAAGTTTTCAGTGTCACCGTTTGCAATTATCTACTTATACGAAACTCATCGCGGAGTTTCCGGTAAAGTTTCTATCGGGTCAGAAGTAAATTCTCGACTCGTGAATTCCTGGATTCCCCTCGCAACCCCCGGTAGTCCGCGAGCCGCTCTCCAGATTCCCCTGTTTAGATAATCACGGTGTCGTGTTTTCGCCCGTGGCTTCTCCCCCATTTAGTTAGTTAGACGGAAGAAGGTGAGACACACTCCTAGATTGAAGATCAGACGTGCTCCCGCCTAAAGCACGCGCTCCTCCGTGCCTTGAGGCTCGTTATTATACTCGGATACTCAAAGTAAGACGTCCCATTCGCCTGGCCCTTCTTTTTGGAACGTCTCGCGCACGTCGTCCTCGCCCTCACGCGCGGCAATTGCACTTGACGTTTCGTGAGCAATCGGTTTATTAAACCAGGCCTCATCCGACCGGCTGTTCAACGTTTTTGCTTGTTCAAAGATAGTGGATCTATAGAGATAAGCATCTACGTTCGATCAGATAGCGCGCGGTAATTGGTCTTGTCTTGATAGCTCGAGATGATCGTCGAGTTACAATGTGTATCAAAAGATGCTGCATATTCCCTTAAAATATCTTCATCTCCTATTCAATCTCAACTTGAAAACCTTGAAAAAATTAAGCTTCTACGAGTATTCGTTACAAATCGTTGGAATACCATGTCACGATGCCTCTACAATGAAATACAAAAGAAAATCCCAGTGTCAACGAGGATTTTTTAAAATTCATTTTCATACATACAATGTCTGCCTCGCATTTTTCCGGATGGAAACGTTCAGGAAACGCGCAACCGTTCCACTCGCAGACAAAGCAGCGCGACGCATGTGTTCTCGCATGAACGGCGGCGCGTCGCGATAACCCGAAGGCCCCAATTACCATATTAGCGAGCATAAATGTAGAATATTTTCGAGAAACCGTTCCGCCGCGCTCGTAACGGCGCGAAGGGAGCCCGCAGCCCGCCCCATTGTCCCGAATGGGACAAACGATGAGTGACGATCTGATAATGAGTGCATTCGCGTGCTGCCGGCCCCCGGGCCGGCCCGGGCCCCTATAATTAATTAACGGGCGAAAACCGGGGATCGTTGTTTCACGGTTACGGTGTTTCGCCCGGTCCCCGTGGCCTTAATTAATTCGCCGCGTCCAATTTGCCGATTGACGCTCAACGCCCATTATAGTTGCCGCGGATTCGAGCCGGTGTTATGACTCCCGGGCAATTACCCCTAATTAAGTATGCCGAAGACACGGGCGCGCTCGGGCGGCGACGCGAGGCGAATTTCATAGCCGGTCTTTCCTTTCACGGGCGGCTATCGCCCGCCTTGACACGAATCTAATGCCTTCTAACGCGATGAACACGTCCGTCCAGTGACGCGGACAAATTGCATCGGGCAACCGGACATGTTGACGCACCAACAAAAATCCGCGACGCCCCGAGCACCTTCGCGAGCTGATCCCTCGATCCACCGGGTCGGGGAAAGAGAACATGACGGGTCTATTTATGTCCTGGGTAGCCGAGCTCGGTATGCGTTCAGGTTGGAATTCTTTTTCAAGGAAGATTATCTCTTTGCCTCTCTATTTGATCGGTATTTCGTTCCACTGGCGAGCTTATAGAGAAGCATAGCGAAGTTTTGGTAGAAACGAATGGTAGTCTAGATTCTAGAGATAGAACATTATATATTATATTGCGAAGTATTTTGAATAATCGAAGAATTTGGTCAGTAATCTGTGAAAATGGGAACATTGAAAACAGTAAAGATGTGTTGTAGAATATGCTTCTATCTTCCAGGGATCGTATATTAAGAAAGACGCTCAGGTTTTCTGTGGAAGGAGAAGATTATTGCAGGGTTCAGCCCAATCAATGGTGAGATCGTGTAACACATGGTGTATGTCGATCCTGCAGGTCAACGATTGGTCGATCAAGTTCAGCAGCCAGTTAACCGACTGTTAGCCTGCTGTCGTCCCCGCTAACGACTTAATGACGGGAATTCGCCACTTACGGGGGCTCCTCCTTTTCTCCTCTTTCACCGGTCTGCAGCGTCTTTCTTCTCCGTCGGTGAACGACTCGGAGCGAGCCAGTCAACGGTCAAGTAACAATGTCGAAAATTGGACGACAGTCTCTATTAACCTCGGCCAAGAGCCACGGGGCAATTACGACGCCGGAAATAAACTTGTGCCTGGCAAATCGCGGTGCGTGTCAAGTGTTAAGTGCCTGCATCGCGACGAGTCGCTTTATGTCAAGGAGAAACGCGACGTTGGTTGGATTTCAGAGTCTTGACTTACTTTTCCAACCCATTACCGGATGCGTGATATCGCGGACTTCGAGAATCGACCGAGGAATTCGAGTATGTACCATTATTTAAATCAAATTCACCTCCATACTCTGGAAATAATAAAACTTTTGCCCGTGTTATCGCGGAGCGGGTAAAAAAGTCCGGACAGAAAATTTGGAGTAGAACCAAGAATGTAAAGTACGCTGGTTTCTTCTACTAAAATGCATCGCCGCTTATCTAGGCCAATGTAAATGAGATGCTAATTAGGTAGATACAAAAATCCTGAAGTCAAATGTCTCCAGTAACACTTGAAACATACTACCTAGACTCGGTCTCCACAGTTAAAAAAATTCTCGTGTATCGATAGTTTTTAATAAATATCAATTCGAAGTAAACACTACGATATCTGATCGTTTTAAATAATAATAGAAATCTTCGTTGGTACTTGAGTTACCCGTTGATACTCATAATCGATTTCCCATTGAGCGCGGCCGATAAAGATCAACCCCTTCCCCGAATGACAGAATTCCCAGTGTCGGTGCATTCCTGCGGTTTCCTTCCGGGAATAATACCCGATGGTCCCCCGATTGTGTCTCATAATACTAGGAAATTGCATTACTGCCAGCAGCTACCGTCTTACGGGTAATTGTTAGGCTCGAGCGGCGCAACAATGGCGTAGAATCGTCGAGCAAATGGTTTCGTTCCTCCGTCGCGACCTCGCTTTCAATTCCCCTCGTTCCGTCGAGGACCCCCGCGTATTTCGGCTTCCAATTAAAGCGCATCAAAGTCCCCGGATCGATGATACTCGACGATTGTGCACCGCGGCCGACAAAAGCTGGCTTTCCGGCGGCTTTCGCCGTGGCTACTTCGCAGCTGGCATTCGTCGCGCGGAGAAATATCCCTCTTTACCCTGAATTCATTAACCTTTCCGAGATTAATTATTCGTGACGCGAAATTTCTCGTTGGCCCCCCGCGGTTCGATGAAAAGCGAACTGGTTCTTTCGCAAGGATAACGAACGCTATCGGCTTTATATAATTAAACAGCCATTAAATTATCAGATCGATTCTTTCGATTCGCAGCTCCGATTATGCTACCCGCAGGATCAATATTTCTACCTTGTTAATAAGATAGTTCTCCGGAACGAGAAGAAAGTGGAAATTTCTTATTTGCCTTGGGTGCACTCTTGGGTAATATCTTTCACGGTTTTTGTTTCTTGCTCGATATAGAAACCGGCGGTACCTCGGCGGAGTTTTAAAGGAGTGTCTTTTCAATTATACCGGGCAAAGGGAAATTCTAGATTGGACACTAACTTTGATGAGCTCGTGTTTCGCGTGGCTACTACGGAAACCGTACTCTATTTTTCTCCAGGGAAATTTAATAGAAAATTCCTTCGTGCACCGTGAGGAATTGGTTATCGTTGATCGTTCATTTTTAATAAGAATAACTTTGGATCCGTTAAGTATTTAGAAAGTGATGATTCTTCGATCTACCACGGAATAATTACCTAAAAGATGTGTGTCGAATTGTTTCCTAGCTTTAGAATTTTGCAATCTCCTGTTCTGAGGATTCCATGTGTATCAAGGTAATGTAACATTTTTATAGTCAACTGCGGCACTCGGAATTTGCGTGCGTTCGACAGCAAACGTGCTGAGCCAACTGTTACGTAATGTAATTTTTCAATGTCTCCTCCAGTATATCGAAACGACGATAGTTATCCAGAAAACACGCGAATGACGAGTACTTTATCGTTTCATCCGAGCCTGCAACTTGTTCGTTGCGCTATCAGCGAGTTTGATTTCGTACTGCTCCATCCGCGCCACGTTCTCGCCTCTGGACGCCGACTCAGGAAGAAGCAACCTCGCGGTATCGAATTTCTCGTGCATCACGAGTCGATAGTATCGAACGTACCGGTGAATCCCGCAGAATGAGCGTGAGTTTGTGAAACTTGTTCGTGCTACCTATCGTCGGTCATCATATTCCGGAAATTCTTCGACGATATCGATCTTCTAATCACTGTGGAAGTGTGTTCGCGCAATGAATGTTGCGTGCAATTAAAATGTCTGAATTTATCTCGCATATTGCATCGTGGTGCCTTTAGAATTGCTCGTCATTTGGGACCAACAGTGAACATTCAGAGAATCGGGATTACTATTCCGAAATTCACGAGTCTCTAAAGTTCCAAATTATTGCAAAAATTGCTCCGTGACTTTGATTTTCAATGCTTCGTATCCTGAAGTTACGACATTCTTTTGTAGAACCGTTTACTTTAAAAGTAACAGAAAATTTGAACATTTGCAAAAATAAATGTGACAGTTCTCCATGAACGGTACAATCGTAGAAACGTGATTAAAGCGATCGGTAGAATCCAGTGGAAACCGAAGGCAAACAATTTACAGGGAACGTTATCAAAGATGAGGTTTCGTTCGCAGGACTCGACGGCGGGCGCATCGACGCTACAATGGCCAGATTATCTTGTCATCGGTGTAATGCTGTTGATCTCAACCGTGATCGGGATCTACTACCGATTCTCCGGCGGTAGGCAACGCACAATGGAGGTTAAGCTCTGGAAAATTAATTTCGACACGGACGATCGAGCTTGCCGGGCTCGATCCAATATCCGCGATAAACTGCGTTCGAATCCTGGCACGTTCTTAGATCACCGGTCCAGTCCGGTCCGCGTCGGGGCGATCTTTCACCCGTTATCGCGCCGATCGATCTCGCCTCGCGATAAATATTGCTATCGACACAAATTGCCAACTATCGGCCGCTATTAATTTATCGGGTTACCTGGATAGTCTGCGGCGCGCCGCGGCGCTGTCGATTAAGGTCGGAACGTTATTACGATTCGAGCACCGGCGAAAAGTGTCTACTCACACTTCAATCAGCGCTGATAATAACAATGCCGTCGATTGATCGGGAGATCCTTCTCTCCCCGGCATTCGTGTGGCGAGATCGATCGGAAGATACCCTCGCTGGCGATCGATGGATCGAACGCACGTTTTCACACCTTATTGTCTGCGCGTCTTAAAGCGCCTTGATGAGCTGCGAAGTCCGTATATTCTCCGATCAAAGATTCCATGATATCAAAGAGAAGCTATTTCCTCATTGAAAAAATAGTCGAACCTAGTAATATTTATAACGAGAATACTAAGTGTTCATAATTACGATCGTAATGGGATCGTGATCGTTCAAGACTGGTCTACAAGGAGTTTCCTTAATCGGTTGAATCATTGCAGGAATACTTCTCGGCGGATCGGTCAATAGGCTTGTTCACGTTGTCAATGGGACTGTCAGTGTCATTCGTGTCAGGAGTGTCGATGCTCGGATTCTCCTCGGAAGTCTACACGAACGGGATACTGTTCCTGACGTTGCAGTTCGGATACATGCTCGCTCTTCCACTTATCATCAAGTGCTACCTCCCAGTCTTCATTAAAAGTAATACGATGAGCATCTACGAGGTAGTTAATTAATATCCGCCAGAC
Source organism: Nomia melanderi (assembly GCF_051020985.1). Taxonomy (NCBI): domain Eukaryota; kingdom Metazoa; phylum Arthropoda; class Insecta; order Hymenoptera; family Halictidae; genus Nomia; species Nomia melanderi. Next base: position 37,767,768 of record NC_134999.1, read on the forward strand.
ACTGGACTTAAAATCGTACGAATCTCGATAGTAAGACTGAAATATCAATATCGCTCCAAGTGTACCGGCAGACGCACATTTCACAATTTCGGGGACGCGAACCGCGTAGATCATCGACTTCACGCGCTGGTAAAATCTACGATCTATATATCTTACTTTCCAGTACTTAGAGAAACGTTTCGGTCCTAGAGCCCGAGTGTTAACGAGCGTAATAAACACCGTCCTCTTGACGATGTACACCTCGATCGCCATTTTCGCGCCTGCATTGGCCATAGAAGCTACCGCCGGGCTCTCCGGTCACATGAGTATCCTGTTGATCGGAGGTATCTGTACGTTCTACTCAACCCTGGGCGGTATCAAGGCTGTCTTGATCACGGACGTGATCCAGGCAATCTTAATGCTCGCCGGCCTCGTTTGCGCCATTGCGATCGCGATTGTCAACATCGACGGCGGATTATACGGCGCATGGGACGCCGCAGCTCGTTCCGGTCGTCTCAATTTCTCTGAGTAAGAACTCGATCCGATCCCCAACACCCGTATCGTAACTCGTGAAACGTAGTTTCAGCTTTGATCCGACTATACGGCACACCACCTGGAACCTACTGCTGGGGAGCATGCTGATGAACCTGCAATTGTACGGCGTGAGCCAGGTGCAGGTGCAACGATACCTCTCCGCTAAGTATGAACGCTGTTTCTACCACTAGTCTCGAACTTCGTTTCTAAACGCTTTCCAAATGCTTTCTCTACGAAGTTACGAGGAACTATAAGTTACTAGAATCATTTATTTTCCTGTTTGACGCGTAGGAACCTGAAAACAGCCTCCTATTCGTTAATGATCTGCGGCGGTCTCACATCGACTATGTTAACCCTGAGTTGTTTCTGCGGCTGGTTGCTGTACGCTGTCTACAAGGACTGCGACCCAGTGCTGTCCGGCAAGATCAGTTCCTTTGACAAGATACTGCCATTCTTCGCGGCCGAGAAGATGACCGAGTATCCTGGAACCAGCGGACTCCTGATCAGCGCCATTTTCAGTGCCACTCTCAGCACGATATCCGCTACGATGAATTCTCTGGCTGTGGTCACTTTGGAGGACTATCTGAAGCCACTGTGGAGCAAATTCGGCGTAGAGATGTCCGAGGAAAGAGCGACGATGATCGGCAAGATACTCGCGTTGGGCTTCGGCGCCATTTGCGTGAGCCTCGCGTTCGCTTGCAGGTCGTTGGGAGCGTTGATCAACATAACTCTGAATCTTTTCGGATTGCTGGGTGGCCCTGTCGTCGGGATTTTCACTCTAGGCATGTTCGTCGAGGCCGCGAACGAATTCGGCGCTATTATTGGACAAATGTCCGTCGTTATTCCTCTCGCCTTGATAGCTCGTGGCACCACTGATGACATAGCGTCGCTTCCGCTCTCCATCGAGGGATGCGACAATTCCACTCTGATCTCTGTTCAGAATTTTACCACGTAAGTTGTCGATTTTTTTGGAAACTTCTTCAATGCTTGAAACTTGCAAAGCAATACGGTTTTTTATGCATTTACGGGAAATTAGTTTCTATTCTAATTCCGTTTCCTAATCACGTTCATACGAACCCGCAGAATATCCGCATCTATTTATCACAAGGTTTAATAGTTAGCTACTCATTAAATATCAGGGAAAAAGGAGGAATTCCTAATCGACGATATAAACAATGAAACAGTTAGAAACAAGCCACGAACTCGCGTGGAAACGATACGCTCGGAACGACCTTCGGAACGAACATTTAATTACAACGGAGTAAAACGCGTGCGCCGGTTCAATTATAAAACTCGGATCTCGCGCGGCGCGCGGCCTTAACAAGCCGGCCATCAGGAAACGATTTTCAATTTCAATTTCAATTTCCACTCTGCGCGTGTACCCGGTGCCCGCCTACCTCTCACTTTTCATTTCTCCGCGGAATTTACAGTCGGCCCGATATCTAAGGCTCCTTAATCTGAATTTTACATCCATCCGCGGTTGCTAACCGCGTCGAGGAACGTTTGCTCGTTCCCTCGAAGATTTCCTTTCCAATAAGGAAACCGTGTTGCCGGTCGATCCAACTGGAACGTTATTTACCGTGAAAACCGGCGAGAGAAAAGATTGGTGGGGCGCAGCTCGGAAATCAGGTGAAACGTTTAGGCGCCGGGAAAGAGCGTAGATCCCGCGAGTCGATACGTTTCGGAGGTCCTAACGGTCTCGAGCGCAATCTATACCGAACGACCGTAAATTTATCGGGAACGGATGATTTCTTCGGCCGATAAAGCCACGGCGGCGCGCGGATTCGTAATTGGAATATAAATTACGGCCGGCTCGTTCTAGGATACGTTATCATGTTTTTAATGCGCCCCGCGATAGCATGGGCGTGGAGTTGATCCCGCGGTAGCAACGATCAGTTAGAGACGCCGATTACTTCCCGATTTCTTTTCCACCGCTCCAGCTTTCTCGCAAATGGTAAAACTCACTATTTCATCGTTTCCCACGATGCCGGCTAATTGCCGTGTTAATAAACCGCGATTACTAGCCTCCTTGAAAACCGTACGCCGCATATCCGCGGCGGCCTGCTGCTTTCTCCTCGCGCCGGGATCCAAACAACGCGATCGAACTTTTCGCGTTCCCCCTATCGAGCTTTCCTCGATAAGTCGATGGAAAGGTAATATCCGACATGGATATTTCACGGGTCAATTACGACCGTTTCACTTTCCTTAGGAATTGTGCCTCGCGAACGATCATTTCTCTAGGCGGATCTCTTTAACATTGAACTTGCGGAGAATCTCTGTGCAACGATATTCTAGCGGAGAATTTTAATCTTGAGAATGTTAACTTTCGATTTTCAATCTGTGAGAAATCTGTGCGCAAGGATACTTTATGGGGAACGTTAGTCTTGGTAGTTTAAGTTCGCAATTTTCACTTGGCTTATCTTCGGGTACAGGAAAACCATAATATGTGGAAATTAATAGACAGTAATATGAGGAATATTAAGTTACATAGACTTAATTACTGACAGAAACAGGATATTCTGGTAACGTAACGGTAGATTGGCTTTCCGACACTGGAGGTTCTATTGTAATTAATTCATGATTTGCAGAAGCGCGGATGATCTCGAAATGCCCTACATGAGTCGAATTTCGCACATGCTGTACCTTCCCATCGGAACGTTCGTCACAATATCTACCGGTTACTTGGCGAGCCTGATCATTAACAAAGTGTATCCAAGTGCTAGACGTATACCGGATCCCGACTTATTCACTCCTTTCTTGGCACGAAGGATCAAACGACGAAGACAGGATGCCAACAAAACTACTACCAGTCAACTTTATATGATGGAGACAAGAGGATGACACAATTCAGACTAACAATCGGTGAAAAAAACATTGGTCGTGTAAATAATGTCCTAAATATTTGAAAGAAAACTGTAACCGTAACGATATTATTTTCTCATCCCCAACGCTGGTTTATATATATATATATATATTTATTTATTTATATATATATATATATATTACTATTCAACGTGTGTTCAATCGATACCATATCTAGATAATCGCATATACATTAAGTTATATCGAGATCAGCTAAATTAAACAGCAGAAAAAGCTAAAGCTTCAGATTCAATCTCTCAGAACCTCGTTACCGTCTAAAAAGTCCAGCAACAAACAAACAGACACCGCAGTCCGATGTCATCGTCAATCGACAGTCAACGATTCGACCGGCGATAAAAGAGAGTCAGGCTAATTCAATAACTTGGCGGTGCGTAACCAGTTTCCGTCTGAAGTCCAGTTCTTTCTCGGTTCGTTCGTAGCCTAACGAGCGTCGATTAGCGGAAAAAGGATATGATGCGTCCGCGGCCGAGACACGCCGCGCCATTTGGGTCAGCGTCCGCGGATCCGCTCAGAACTGGTCCATCCTCGTTGCGAAACTCGCCGAAAATTGGCGTGACTTATCTCGCGATCGTCCGATCCGTCGCCGTGCAGGCGTGAACGATCCCCCGTAACTCGCTTAATTAAGCTTGATTCAAACGATCGCGTTATCGCGCCACTAGCTGTCGCTCGGCCACGCTGAAAGACACGCGACGCGGCGGGACAATTGATTCTTTCAACGGCGCGTCGCCCGTTTAACCTTCTCTATGCTACCGTTCATTGTTATCAGCAATTTTGATATTTTGCATTGGTCCACAACTGCAATCCGACACACGATACCTATAATATCTCAACCTTTCCAACTCGACGATGTAGGCTCGCGTACCAACTGGCCCGCGCGGTGAAACCTTACTCACAACACGAGTACAAAGCACAGAGTACATCAAGGTAAATCGGATCACAGGATGCATCAGATCGAAACAAGAATCCACATTCTCCAAATTTGGAAATTCTATTTCACTTTTCGTTTCGTCCCTGCAGGAGAAAGATTGGAAAATTCTTTGAAAATGTATCGACTCTTAAAAGGCCGGAAGTATTTCGAATTTAAATTGAATTAGAATGAATTGAAAAATCTTCTCAAAATTATCCTCTTACGTTTAACGAATTTCTTAAGACACAGTCTCGCGTTAGAAAAATTCGATCACCGTTCCGGCCGGGGTAACAATCGTTCGCGCATTGTTTGCGACGCCGGAACCGCTGCGATTTATCGCGTGTAATTGTCCCTGGCCCCGGATAGCGGGAACACGGCTTTATAATTCGTTTAATTGCAGTTCGTTCGCGCCCCGGCTGAATTTCATCGCGCGAATCGGGGATAAATTCCGGCGAAGGGGGGCAAGCCGGCGACCGCCCGTCCAATTCCGTGCCAGCGTTGACGCATCGAACGTCGCCGCGCTGCCCGGAGAATTAAAAGCCGCCGCTCTCGTTTCGGGACGCCGGGAAATTATAGCGACAATTTTTAAACCGGCCCGGCGATTAATTTCCCGTCACCCTGCGGCTGTTTGGCATCGCGCGTCGTCGATCGGTACTCTCCTGCACGGGGCGTGGCCGGCCGCGTACCGGCACTGGGTTTTGGTCACGTTTTTTCGCTGGATGTCAATTCATTTTCTGATATTCCGCGTCATAAAACCTCGGATTTCGCGGGTATTAAAAACCAATGTTTACATTATCGGTTTTCCCGGGAGTATTTTCACGTTCGCTTTTAAATCCTGCCGCATTACTCGATTCGGATATTTGAAAAATGTAAGCTCCGTGTGATTTTATATCAAATCGATGGCTAACGCGCGAGCGGATCTTTCGGAGGATACAGTTTGCGGGTATACGTGTTTTGGGGAACGCCATGTTGACGCAGACGCGCCCATAAACGGTCCCTAAAAAAGGGAACCCGTGAGAACGCGGCTGCTTCGCTTAATATCCGATATGGTGTTTAAACAGACCCCTATCCCGGCTCGTTAACGCGATTAAGGGTTACTTTCTCGAGTGGAGGGGGACTGCTGCATTATTTATAGAACACGTGCCGCGGGAAAAAATGTTGTGACATCGGTATTACCGCGGTATCGAATGTAAATACGAGAACAGTAAAAAATCGCACTTTCTCTTTGCTCGAAAATGTCAGCCGATATTGTTCCTCGGCGCATGCGGCGAGGAAAGAAATAAACCGCGAGCGTCGCATAATTTGAATCACTGGAAGATTCATTTGAATTTAATCCCGCGTAACGAACCGATGATTTACAAGTGTCCGACGGACTGCTCGGTTATTCAGCGGCGAGTTCGCTGACGCCGTCGTCATAAAACACGTTATTTACGTATCGAAACGTCGCTTCCACGAAACTTAATTGCACGGTTCGATCACGAGGAGCTCCCGGCGAACGGAGGCGCGCGGCGTTCTCATCGGGAAACAACGTTTGCCGGGATCACACAGGATCCGAGGTTTTACACGCTTCCTGGACGCTGTAAATCTCCCACCCACGATGAATATACAGAAGTTCGCGGGGACACGGGTTTTACGGAATGGCTAATTGTCGCCTGGAGAGAGGGACCTTTCTCCTGGCGGGATCGGTCGGAATCGAACCGTTCCTGTCGGCTCCGGCACGGATATCCAACATGATCGAGGGGCCGTTTATTCTCCCACTACTTTCGTGTACCAGTGGACGCCGGAGACCGGACTCTCGTCAATGAATATACATTTATGCAAATTTATAACCTCATTGATAACTTCCGACGAATTGGAGTTGAATAACTTTCCATCCTTTTCTGATGCTGCGGTTTTCGTGAATCCGAAACTTGCGACTAATTGACGTGGATTCGATAGGAAAATGTATCAAATGTACTCTACAACTTGATTAATTATTCTTTATAGTTAACTAATTTGTGGTTTCAGTGAAACAATGTGCAGAAATTTGTTCAGGGTTTCATATAGTTAACGTTAATGGACACGCTAGATACCAGAATCCTTTGTTCCATTTTTCTTTGGAATGTTAGCTTGTTGTCGCGACCTGCTGCGATGCAAAGAAAAATTGTTCGAAGATGTTGCAACGGGGTTTCGAAAGCGTATCGAAAATGTAAACGGCTGCAAGCGGGTTCGAAGATCGGAGCAGAAGCACCGTAGGCACCGGTTGCGTGACCATGGTTGTAAACGGTGCCGAACAATGCTCCGATCGAGGTCGATACATCGAACACCTCCTGGTGCAACGACCGTGCCGACAAAGTACGAACAAATGCGCCGACGAATAAGTGCGGGAGGGCAGTAAGATCGCGGCAGATGGAAGTATCAGCTGCACAGCCAGGGGCAGATCGTTGACCACCAATCGAGAGTCTGCCTTTCACGAAACTAACCGATCACAAAGTTAACTGAAAAGCCGGAATTCCTTACGCTTCGCAGATCTTTCTTGTACGATTTTTGGACACCTGGAGGCATTGTCAACGTGCCATTGTCGGAGACAATAGAGTCACACGAAAAATAAGCTACCTTCGAATAACAAATATTACACCAACACACACCTACAAAATTTCCCCATGTTTCTACACTTCCTCGATACCGATTTCGCAAATCTTCACAGGGAAATCCAACTACCAACATCTTCAGACTATTAATCCCCAACGTTTCAGCTCGAATACCCTGGATTATCGCAGGAAAATTCACCTAACTCCCAGTTATCTCGAAGACTCAATCTTTCCAGCATCAACCATTTCACACAACAGTCCGTGACTCTCCAGCGGACCATCGCAGTACGGTGGCCGACGCCGAGATTGCTACCGTACCACGAGGAAGGCCGCGGGTCCAGGCGGTTTTGCGGTTGAATCGTCAGGATAGAGCGGGCCCGTAGATAGTCTGCTTCTATCCGGCACGACCGACGAAGACGAAAAGGACGACGACTTCTGGATACTTCTCCGAACATAAGTCGCCGGTCGTTTTGCTCGTGGCGGCGCGGCTAGGTGCCGCCGCGGCCACGAGATCCCATGGATCTGACGCAAGATGGATATCGTATTCCCTATAATGCATAGCCGGCCGTATCGTGAATTCCGTGAAGAAGAAGCTGCCTTCGCCGGACGCTCGCGCACGAACTGTCTTTTGCATAGGTTATCGTGGAAGACCCGGGAATACGGACCGGGCATTCTTTTCGCTCTCGCGGGAACAGTCGACTTTCCGTTAGAGCCGCGCGAGAACCCGAAAATATCGGTTCGGGAATCTTTTTATTTATTACTTATTATTATTCATGAAGAATACGGAGCAGAGATGATAACTAACAAATATTTTAATGTATTCCACCCTATATTGTTTCCTTCTCAAACTTAGAAATGATCTTACTTTTACTTAACGTGTTCTTGATCACAGTTGCAATAAATCTTTTAAATAAAATATTGAAATGAAACTACAAAGAGTATGCTAGTTACTGAATGTAATGTATTTTGTAACTCCAAATCGCAAAGTTGATAACATTAATCTCAGTGTCTTTTGGAAATCGGCAAATTCGGGATCTCGCGCACCTCGGCCATCCGTCCGCGCGGTGACCGGCCACCTTTTCCCGCGACCCGTCGCCGTCGCGCCCGTTTCCGTAAAACCACGCGGAATTTCTGCGCCCCGTGGAATCCCAACGAGTCGCCGAGGAATCCGCTGTAAACTTTCGTTTAACCAACCAATTATCGGAGGCATCGGCGGACGCTGATGTCCTCTCAGCGTCAGCGTGCCCTCCGGAGGACCCCGGGCAGCGGAGGATTATCCCCGGGATTTCAATAAGAGAAAACGACCCGCGGACAACAGTGGCGGGTTCGAAAAATGCGCGGCGGGCAGGGTGAAATACGGGGGAATAAAAATTTTTATGAAATCACGGGAAATTTCTCTTTCGTTTACAACCCATTACAGATTTTAATGGGGGAGCTGAATTTCTGCGCGATACCGCGGCGGGATTCAGCGATAGTGGAAATTCGCGTACGTAAATGGAATACTGTTTTATTGCCGTCAGGATTCTCGATCTTTAACACTTTGACCGTAGCCGAACTATTAATCGCGTCCTCGGTATCTAAGTCCCAATAAAAATTTGAAGCTCGATCATTTCTCTTCGCGTGACATCGTCGAGAGCTCTCTCCGATAAGCATTCGTTGAAAAATTCGAATCGCTTCTTAAAATAACTACAGTATCTGCACAACATATAAATAAACCGCCAATGAACTATTCCAACAATTCGTATTCAGGGCTTAAGAAACTGCCAAAACAACCCCTAACAAAGAACTCTTCGAGAACACCGATATTCAGCTTAACCCCATGATACTATTTATTTTCGCCACTAAGCTCGTGTAACATTTTACTATCGGCAATTTAGAAAAGTAGCGAAATTTTCCATTCTGCTTCAAGCGGAAGTTTCACTTGAAGATAATACATTGATAACAGCGAAATAGTTACGTGCTTTGATCCGTGGATAACGAACAACATTGATTGTTGTCAGATTAGTCTAGAAATCTTCATCGCGAGTCTCGCTCGTCATTGTACGGCAAGGGGTTAAAATGACACTAAATCGCTCAGGTGGGGTCGTGGGGTCCGGTAAAAAATCGCAGAAGAAGCCGACGATCTCGAAGACGCTCCGGGACTGTCCGATAGAATGCACATACGTATGAGGCCTCGGTACAATAGCCGTTCGAACTTTTGAAGCGTCCTCCCGTCCCACCCCTTTCGCAGCCGCGGACCGCGGAGTCGCATTTAAAATTGAAATCACGGTCGTTGCCCCCCTCTGCCCCCTCGGGCGATCCGCTCGGCTGTTCGTGCGCCCTCCCGAGGATCCTCTGCGGCTCGTACGATCTTGATCATCGACGCTGCCCCGTCCTCGGCCCGCTCCGTCCGCCCTACTCGCGTCTTTTACGACTCCCCTGGTATTCTTTTTCTCTCTCGTTTCCTTTTTCTCGGCCGGCGACGACGCTTCCTCGCCTGGTTTCACGCAACCAGGCCGGCCGCCCGGCGAACCCGCCCCGAGACCCGTGAAACCGCGACGAGGTCCAATCCGTCTGGCGCCCGTCCAGGACGAAATTTCTAGCGGCCGGCCACCGCGAACCGGTTCATTCATCGATCCCCGACCACCGGCAACCGACCGACGAGTGTTTATGCGACCGCCGCGCGGCACCGGGGGCCGTAAGCTCGATCCTGGTTTTCGGAGACGCACGTGTGGCCCCGGCTGAATACATATTTCCCGGAGGATGAACGTTTGGAGAGTCAACACTCGTGTAGCTGGAACCTTTTCAGGGCAGAATTACAGAGGTTCCACCCTTTTTATGGGACGATCGCGGGACGATGTGTCGTCGAAAGATTTCGAAAGTAAAATATTCCATCAGGATAGTTATTCATGGGAGATATTATTTGTTGTATGCTAATGAAGTAGTAGTACGTTGCCTAATTGACAGTTGAGTTTATGATGATACATGTGATATCGATAAGATTCCTGCTTAATTTATGGAATGGAATTCTAGGTAGATTTCCCTGTCTTCTTATCTTCCTGGATAAAATTGCTTCGATGTTGTATATCTTAACGATCTCGAACGCGTGTTCTAAATGTAAATTACTATCCCGGCCAGTAAAGAATCAACCAACGATCTGTCCAACGCGAGAGACAAAGGTCTGCGAGGGTCGGAGAACCCAAGGCTTACGCAACCCTGCCGTGTCGAAGGTCGGATCCCGACAACTTATGAAAATCGATTCGTCTTGCACCGGACTTAATTACCCCGGAGCGACGAATAATTGCGTCGAAATCAGATAAGGAACCAGTCCGCCAGCGTTGCTGCCCGCGGGCGTAGTCCGGCCGATTAAAAATCAACGGAGGAACGCGACTCGACGTCGCTGTGTCTCGCATTACGATGGCCGCGCGTGTTAGAAATAATCAAGCGCCGGGAATTTCTCGGCGTCTTCTGACGAAACATCAGGAAGCCGGTGAAAAAAAATTCCTCCCATCAGGAAGCGAGCGAAGCATTAAAGGACTGAAGAGCCGAGGAATCCCTAAATATTCCAGTTCTATCGACTTTCCCAGTCTACCTCGGAATCCGGCGATTGAGTTCTCTCATTCGGAACTGTTCGCAATGTTACCCGTTTCCCTTGCAAAATGGAAAGTCAATTAGCGAAACAGAACTGATTGACCTGACTGCATTGAACGTCTCTTTCGGATCAACAGATTAACCCTTTGCAGACGAATATCTATTGTCCGAGCAATTGACATATAATTCAGCTCCATCTGCTGAACGTTTCGTATATTCCAGAGCACCTTCGTGCTTTCCTTTCGGTGAAATTTAAATTCATCCGACGAAAGATACAATTGATCTGTGCGTATAATTTCTTCCACTGTTTCGTGACACTTATGAGATCATCAGCATACATTCCCCATCCCCGATGCGGATACAATGCTTCTTCCATGTCACGGCGCCCGAATCGTCGATGCTAATGCACACGTCTTTCTCGAGTCGGTCGTTCCCGTTCAACGAATTTTTGCGAGCAAGCCCAGGGCGTGACGATCACATTTGCACGTGCCAAGGGGCGTTCGCGTCACGTGGCGGCGGTTGACAGCGCGCTGCGACACGGAAACGAGTCATGGGTCTGGCCCATCTCGCCCACGATTGCCGCGGGAATCCCGGAGCGCTCGATTGCCCTCGCGCGTTTCGCATTCCACCCGTACCCCCGTTTCAATCGCGTCCTTTTCTTCCCTTTTCCGTTCGTCTTCGAGCGTCCCTTCTCTCTTCCCGCTTTTCCACTGCATCGGACCCGCCGCAGGAACAACAATGTTCGAGTCGACCGTGGAGACAATGGTCTCCGCCGGACAGTGATGGACTTTCTTTCGCGTTGACACGCGTTAACGATCGCGCCGCTGCCTTCTGATCGCAGACCGGAACACGATTTCAACGATTCCAGCCGCGACAGCCGGGGAAACGCTCGGTCGCAGCAGAATTCAGCGGACGCTTTTTGCATCGGTTAGCACGTGACGGTTAATCGCTTACTCGGTGGCTCGCTCGTTAGCCATTCTGCTCGCGAAATGCCGATGGATTCGCGGTTTCTGCCTATTTATACATTTCCCGGATTTTTGCGAACCATCGTGGACATCGACGGTCGAATCGAAATCGAACGAACGCGTTGAAAATCGAGATTTATATACACTCGATGTAACGAACCACCTTTGACACGTAATTTTGTCGTGAGAAACGTTGTAATTCCGTGAGTTATTTCTCGTTTTCGTAGCCGGAAGAGAATTCGGTCGGAAATTGGCGGACGCTATACAACGTGCAGCTACAAAGCGACGAACGCACCGGTGGACTCGCTTGCGTGGGATCGTCACAGAGGACGGTTCAAAGGGAAACAAAGTCTAGCTCGTTAATCCACTTGGCACTCGCCAGGAAACGGGAGACGAGTCGATATACTCGGGTCCGGCCTCCGGAGCCGGGACGTCGGTTTCGAAACGAACATCGAAAATCGAGAGCTTCGATTCTGGCACGACGCAGCCGCGTTACGTAACCAGGTCGTTGCACTTCGCTCTAAAATTTTGCCCAAGAGGTTTCTATCTACCCGTGACTCACCCGGTTGTTTCTACGAAATTCCTAAATATCCCTGACCGGTCGTAGAAGCCGCGCCTGGTGCCCCGAATACCCTAGATGCGTCGCATTTGTTACTGGCTCCTAATTTTGGTTGATCCGATGCCGCATAATCAAACATTTCATACAGATTTAACGATAATTTTCGTCAACACCTTATCCAATACCAGTTACATACTCTTTCAAGAACCACTTGTCCTGTTTGAGAACACAATTTACAAGAAAATCGTCGAGCATCGTATCGACGAGTTTACTCGGCGACAATAATTACACTTCTAACGGCAGAATCTACATGAAACAATCCAGTTTTAGCAAACCACCTTGTAGAGTACTCCGAGGATCGCAGAAAACGTAGAAAAATACGAAGCCGTCGCTGCAGGTATTACGCAACCGGCTATTTACATTGCAAACCGGGAGCCTCGCTAAAAAGATAAACAGCGAGTCGAGTTCATAAAGTCCCAAGGCCGGCGTTAAATGGAACGCAGCGATTCCGTGGGACCAAGCGACCAGCGAACAGCAATTAAGAGCCCGGAGAGCGACGTTTAAGCTCTCCCCGTGACAACTTCTTCACACGGGGTCCCAGGCGTCAAGTGTCGACGGAAGCCACTCGACTCAAGACGACGATAATCGTGAATGCTGCCGGTGATTCGGCCCGGTCCACATGTTTTGACACGTCACCGGCGGGGCTGTTTCACTCTCCCGGTATCCGAACATTAATCCTCCCCGCTTGCGGACCCGCCTAAACGACCATTCGCTCCTTGACGCTGGGATTTACGCCAGGACGAGGACAACGGGCGGTCAGGCCCCTTCCTCCTCTGTGTGTCTTTTATGTAAACGAAACTAACTCTCCGGGCTTTTTCCACGCGTAATTCGAGATCCCAGGAAGCGGAGGACAGGTTGCGTACAGGTGATCCAAGATTAACCGGTCGATCGGATCGAGTGGGCAGGTCGGGGCTCGGTGGTCGAACGCAGCCAGGAAGAAGAGGAGTACGGTCCCACGACGATTTATCTCGGTGTGAGGTCAGGACGTGCCTTCCAGACCTGCGGAGATCTATCCTGCCCCTCGGTCCTTGGGTGTTCCTTTGTCTTTGCTCGCTGGCGAGATCCTTCGGCTCGAAGGGTTCCGGATTACTTTCTGGTATTAGTATTCCACGCGATCCTTTCTTCTACGTGGAAAGGAATCGAAGATCTGTAATACTATCTTCTGATTGGGAACTCTGTCTTTTGGGAAATGTAGGTTGAAGATTTGCCGAGGACGCTTTGCTTGATGAAATCTATTCAAATTCTAAATTCATCGAATTAATTCTGTTCATTCTACATCTTCAGGTTATTTCTTATAAAACCTATTCGAATTCAAGAACGAAGCACCGAATGAATAAAGTCTATTCCATATTTCTCGATCATTCCACGTGAAATCTATTCGAATTCAAGAACGAAGCATCGAAGGATGAATTGTTTATTCTACACTTTCGGATCATCCGTTCACCTGGAATCACCGACACTTCCATCGACTCGACTACCAGACACGCCCTGCAGATATCTCGCGGACGCACAAGCCGTTCCTCGATCAAGGATAATCGGCGGGTGCCGCGTGGATTTATTACGTCGCCCGTGATACGATGATTACATCGTCAAAGGGAACGCGTTGATGCGACTCGGGCTCTATGTGATGCAATCCACTCGGGGCTACGGCGCGATCATAGGTGTGGCGGGTCAAAACCGCCGTCGATCGAACGAAGGGCCGTTCTGTGGCCGGTAGCCGAGCTGCGCCTGTTCGATGCCTACGGGGAATACTCGAGAGATCCGAGCATATCCGGCTCGCGGGACCAACGTGTCGTTACCCTTCGCGACTGTTGACCGATTATGTAAAACGCGCTACCACGGGTGGCCTTACCTCCCACTATTACGTCGGATCCGCGCGTCCTTACTCCGCGCTGGATTACGGAACCGCGTGGGTGCTTCCATCGATCCACCCACTTGGTCCCGATCCTTTCGCGATCACCGGTCAATGGATCTTCTCGTGAGAATCACGAGACGATCGAGCAGGAATATAAACAGGCGGATTTTATGCGCTCGTGGCGTTTACGAGTACGGAAGATAGAGGAATGCTTTAATGGAAATTTAATAATGCCACGGAATATTTTAGTAAGCCGATAATATTAATATAATGGTCGGAAGTTTTTCAGCGTTTCGATAGTTAAAATGAAAGTAACGCGTTGAATATATAATTGTTTCGAGTGTTGTGTGGGATTAGGTTTCTGAAAACAGGACGCCGGCCTCCGTCGCGTTGTACTTTTTTGAATATTTGATAAGAAAGTTTTACCGTGCGTGTAACAGTATCGTGAATAATCGAGTATTTTATGAAGTACCGTATATTTCGATGGGTTGGATTTATGTACTAATATATATTCAAATCAGTGGAATACAGGAATCAGCATAAATCAGCTGAATATCAATTGGACATCAACATTACATCGAGCATTTATAACAAGCATCACGGCCACGCGAAAGAGAAAATCCAGATAACTGCCACTGAAATTCGCCGGGACACGTATAAACGATTGATAAATTTGTCTGGGACAACGTAACGCGCCGCGCGTTACATGCTGGTGCTTTTCATGCCAGCAGTTAACGTTGTTTACGAGAAAGGAGGTTATTCATGCGGATGCGGGCCACCGTGGTCATATTTTCGACTATAATCGGTCGGAAAACCTTTTTGCCGCGTTACCCAAATTATATCTCACTTACGAAGACCTCTACCCGTAAAATCATCCCCCCAGATAATTGACTAGGATAACCCATTAGATCACTTGATAAATCTCTGCTGTCTCTCCCGACAATAACTCTAAACTCCATACACACTGAATAACTGGCAGCCTTCCACAAGATCTTTCCCATTACAACAAACGCAGACTTCATTTCAAATCAAATCCCCTTCATTTTCCAATCTCCATCCTCCAAAAAGAACAACAACAACACCCGTACCCGTTCCATCAGCGCAAAATGATCTCCGGGAACCCTTCACCTTATCCGAAGATCGAAGTGACTTCGTCACATTTGCATTCATCTCTCGCCGTCCCGGTGAAACCAGTCGGCTGGCCAGGTATATCCGCCCCGACCCGGCTGAGCCAACAAAATTACATTTCCGTACAAAGTACTAACCACCCTGGGCAAAGATTGCACTTTTCGAGGCCGGCCGCTAAGCGGTTGAGCAAACCCGGCGACACTCGCGTGCGGAGCTCGCGCAAGATGGCGTGCCAGCAAAGAGAAGAGCACAGGAGAGAGCTGCGGAACAGGTAGGTACGGGCCGAGGAGGACTGGATAATCTTGGGCCCAGCCGCAGCGGCGCGCGATGAAGAGGATTCTTCCACCTTTTCGCCGCGGGCCATTATTCTACACGTGCGAACATTTCGCGGGAACAATGGTCCGGTCGTTAGCCGGGGCTTTTCGTCCTGAGTTAGGGATCGTGTCCGGCCGCCGCGTATTATTCCGCCGGGTTCCTGGAACGACGTTCGTTTGTCGGCAAAAATAAGAAGCCGTGAAAAACCCCGTGGAAGCCGGGGGTCCTCGAGGAACCGGGCCGTCGACTGCCAGTCGGCCAGAACCGGGAGTCCACCTCTTTACACGTGTTCCCTTTCTCGCTTCCTTCATCTTCAACCTTAGCTCCCTTTTTTCTTCCCTTTCTAACCCGCCCTTCTTTCTCTGCTTCTCTCACTCTCTCTCTTTTTTTCTCCCTGTTGCCCTTTCCCGTTCCGTCTTGTTCGTAGTTAGGCTCCATTACCTCTCGCGAGGACATTTTCTGAAACTAATTGGGCCGCCGCCTCATTAGGCACGAAACTCGAGGATGACTTTCTCGCGTTAGCGCGGCCAGGCCAGATTGCTCCTCCCCGGAGGTGGGAGTCGTAAAGAGGTCCGCCGGGCCACGGGCGAGGTTTTTGTTCGGGACATGTTCGTGGCGGAGGAAAAACCTGGAGCTTGCGTGCCACCGTTGGCGAAGACGCGATGACGCTGGATAGCGAGGATGTTTAGCTCGGGGATGTGGAAGGATGGAATCGATGCTTCGAGCGGGCACGAGTTGCTTCTGTGTGTATAGAAAGGTGCTTAGTGAAAGGGAGGAGGAGGACTTTATGCGAGGCAGTCGGTTGGGAGTGGAGGATTCTGTGATTAAAATGAGTTGAGTATTGTTGTGGAAGGAACTTATGGATAAAGCTGGGAGGATGAAGTATAGGGGGATATATATATGAATTCGACGCGATGCATCTGAATGAAAATGGAATGTTCTTTAAAGGAAATGGGCACTTGATCAAATACGGGGGAACCTTTTGCTAGGAGAAGAGTCAAGTCGGCGTCCTTTTACCGGAGTATCCAATGTTTCTTTAATAAATTGAAAGAAATGGGTCTGGCATTGAGGTCATAACGATTCACCCCGTGAAAAGGCGCAAACCCCTCGAATACATTAACGATCTCAGTTTCGAAGCGCAGCTTCCTATTTGCATAATGCCCTTTCTTCGCTCGATAGAACAACGTTTCCGTGAAATCCCTTTCCCGAGCGACGGCAATGGGGGTGGGTGGCGTTTAATGCCACCGCGTTCCTCGCTCGGGAACAGGATGCGTGTTCCCGTGAATGAATTCTTTAATAGCCAGCGAACGTGCCCTCGTGATACGGCGACACATTAGCGACACATTCGAAATATTTAGGTATGCCTGAGAATGGCCATTTAGCCGCTCGGGTTCGACTCATTGTGAGCGGGAAGGGGTGAACACGGTGACTAAAGGATTTCTGGCTGCGACAGGCGAAAGAAAACTCTTTTAAAAGTCCGGGAGACTTTCTTAATCGATTTCTTCCTTAATGCCTTTGTCCTCGGGTAACTTGTTACTCGATTCGTTATTTCGTTAAGATTAGATTCCAGTTGTACCTCTGAATATCGTATTATCGTAAGTAATACGAAAAGAAAATCTACATACCGAATCATCAAAGACAAGAAAATAAAGTTTACAAGCGTCTCTAGAAACCCCTAATCGCCGATCGACAAATTGAACGACGCGCCCAGTTTCCTCCACAAAGCAAACAATCCAGCGCAGAAATCAATTCAGCCAATACCATCAAACCACCATAAATCACGGGGCAAATCCTAACGTGCGAACACCGAACGAAAGGATCCGCTCGCATAATAACCTGTCACATTAATGAACAAGTGATCCCGCGAACGGCTCGGAAACCGGTTCCCGATTTTTCCCAGGTGACGATAAGGTCCCAGATGCGCGCCCTGCGAGGAAGGGACTTCACCGCACAGCCGTTCGCGTTCTATCGTTAGGGCAAAGGTATTCAAGGGCGACAGGAGAATGGAACGAAGCACCGTGGAAGGGGCTGACGGGAGGAGGGGACCGGAAAGCGGCTGCCTACAGAGAGGACAAGGGAGATGAAATCTTACTGTGCCCGACCTGCTCTAATCTGCTTCGCCTTGGTAGACGCTGCGCCTCCTGCTTCCCGTATTCCCGTGTCACCCGGTTTTCTCTCCTTTTTGCCCCATTGCCATCGATTTCCCTTTCCCGACAACCCCTTCGGCCCCAACATCGAGCCGTGTGACACGACAAGTTCGAATATCTCCGAGTTGTTCCACGGCACTTAACGAGAATGGAATTTCCATTGGATCGATGGGAGTTTGTCCCGGAAGATTTAAAGAAGCTGAAAGCTAAAGGGGAACGCGCAATTGAGCTAACCGATCCTCTCTCTTTTCCCTTCCCCTCGCCCACTCGTCAGTTTCTTCTTCTTCTTCTTCTCCTTCTTCGTCTTCTTCTTCGTGTTCGCCCGCTTCCGCCACCTTCGAACCTCACAACGAGCCTCTGCAATCGGTCGATCTACACGATTATTGGCTATCGTTCGATCTATACGCCGGCCTAATTGGATTTATTAATATAATTAAAGAGGGAACCGATGGGAGGATTATATGTAACTGTACCCGAAGCTGCCGGAAGCGTTTATGGGCCACCTTTGAACTCCGGGAAATGTTTGGCGTTCGTCACGAAGTTTATGGCCGAGCTGGGGTTGCAGTTTCCCTCTAGAGCTGTCGGTTCCCTTATCTCTCGTCGAAATTAATTTACGACGGGGATCGATAAGTGTCGCAGGAAATATTTGCATCGTTTCGGATGATGCACTTCGGTGAAGGTTTTGTGTCCTTATCGCGGACTGGCTTGTCCGAACACGTAATTCCCGAGTCGCAAATATTTGACTGTCGCGGTTCGCTTTTGGAGACCCTTGGGTGACGTTTGCTTCTTTTGTAGTCGACTATGGGATTCGTCAAGATGGTTCCCACGCGTAGATTTTCACGCGTTCAGTATCGAGGTTCGACGACTATTCTCCTTATTATTTTTATCCCCAATTTCACGAAATAACCAATGAAAACAGACATTACAAACTGCATAAAACTCCATAATCTGTATGTAACTAAAGAAACAATACTTTTTACCAGGAATATTATATAAAAATATATAAATCGACTACCCAACATAAATTATTCACGAATCACCCTATAAAGAACGCCCAGAAATTCTATCGACAGTGGCCAGATGCAGTCGCGTTAATTCCAGCCGGAAGTTCGATTCGCCGGAAGCGCGGTGACACGAGAAGCTGACAAATCGGCCAACGTGGTTCGCGCCGGTGTTGGCGCTCGTGCGCGGCTCAAAAGCTGGCAGACACGCTTGTTATTGTTGGTACCGCGAGGGGTCGTTTGGTGGCTGACAGTGTACCGGAGACATGCATAATAATGTGTCTTTGTCGGAGGGGTGGAAAGTTGCATCGCGGCGGATATTAGCCGTCTCGCCGGCCTCGAGGGGTTGTTACAGGTAGAAATAACAGGCGGAGGGCGGCGACGATAGGCCCGCAAAGAAACAGAAAGTCTCGCGAAACGTGAAAAGGGGAAATGAGGCGGACAATGACTTCGCGCGCCCGTGAATATCCGCGCGGAACAATTTAGCCGGGCGCATAGTCTGCAAGGATGCTCTTTTCACGGGGCGAGAAGTAATTACGAACACGGTTTTAATCACGCTCCCAGCAACATTGAGTTTGTAATAATTGTATCTCCACCGACTTCACTGGTAATTAGTATATAACCATTAATCTAACTCTTTTCATTTCACTCGTTAAATATTCAGAATATTTTCAAATTTTATTCATTTGAGCAACTTACGTCTAGAATTTCACTAGAATTTCACATTACAATTGAGTCACTCGGAGGCCAATGGGGTAAGTCCAGAGTTAATATTTTGACTTGTGAAATTATTATGCAACATGTTTAGAAGCTATAAGAAGGGCTTTCTGGCCTATAAAAGACGAAGCAACTAATAAATCCTCGAATAACTAAAAAGAATATTATTTATTCCGTAAAAGTTTCCACCGACAATCAGAAACATCTACCCACAATATTTCATACGTAGTTATCAAAAACCTCGCGGGAACAAGGAAATCTAACCGGAAACATCGCTCAAGGCTACACCGGTAGCCCGAAACAGTGAGTCTCGTCGCAGCGAAATCCTCGGGTAAACGATCCTCAGATAATTGCGCACCTGTTTCCATCTCTATCCGGATTGGCGCGTAGGCGCTCGGATTACGAGCGCCGGTGCGACGCGGCATTGCGAGGGACTGCTGCTGGAGGACGTAGAAAATTCAGGACGAATTTTAATCTGAACGCGTGCATACCCGGAGCACGCGCGACGTGTATTTCAAAAGGGTGCAAGGGGAATATTCGGGAAACGTGCCAAGGGGACGCGGAGACAAGCCCGGCGACCCGTTCCCGCAATAACGCGAATAATGGCGGCTGGTTTTCTGGAATGGCCGAGCGCGAAGGAAACGTTCGGCCGCGACCGCGCCGGAAAATCACGTAACGCAGTCCAGTTAACCGGAGTTCCAGGTTGCCGGGGAGCGAGAGGAACGTCTATCGATGCCTGTCATCGCGAGGAACACCGATGATTACGCCGCAATCGTTCTACCGTGACAGGTGAACCACCGGCACCGCAATAATTGTTCAGAAAATTGTCTGACCGTGATCCGCACCGCCTGGTATTCGTTTTGTTTGTTCAAGGGAAACCACTATGATTAGGGGCGACGAATTCAGATGGGATTCCTACGGATGGCTTTCCAACTGTCCTGAATTTTTTTGATCCCGCATCAGCGACGTACAAGTTTCTCCAGATGGTTTCAAGAGTCTGCGGAGGGCACGCAAACGATTCAATGGAATTAGAGTGAAACAACCGAATCAGTAGGACAACAGCGTTGTTTACCATTGCCAATGTAAAGGGAAGATTATGTAAGCAGACGATTCGACGAGTCTCCTACGTCACCCATTATGCGTGCTAACAAGACCATTTTCATTAGTGCATTATCTTTCATCGGGAGAACAGAACACCGTTGCGTCATCTTCCTTTCAGCGAGACCTACACATTGTGCCTCAATGTCGCTGCGATACTTATGAAACGATGCACAGCGTCGTTCAAAAGTGCGGCGCACGTTTTGAATGGAAGATCGGTTCCATTAACCATTCCAATTTCGGTCAGCTGAACACTACATCATGCTATCGAAGTCGTTTCTAGAATGACGCACATGAATCAGCTTTGTACACCTGAGCGAACCCCAAAGGAACCGTTCCCGTGATCCAGCCAGTTTTATCATGCTCGGGTCGTTAAACCGATCTATAAATTTTCATCCTCCGGCGCCGCGTCAGTCGTCAATCGGATATTCCGTCCCCGGAGTCGATTTTCATGGGAAATCACGGTCGTCTTCGCGGAAGCGAGCACGCGACCATTACGAGGCTCGATCTTTTGGGTCGATTGCACGGCCCGTGGCGCGGCTAATGGACCAAACAGGAAGCGGGAGCGTGCTTAAACGTTTATCCGGTCGATCGGATTCCGTTCTCTTTTCCGACTTTGCGCGGGACCGCGGCGGGCGGCGGTGCTTTCACGTTGCGATCGGACACGCGTGTCCGCGAGATAGCGTTCCCCTCGATTTCCACGCGGACTACTAATTTGTATCATTACGTGCACGCGAAAAAAGAAGGTCGATCGGCAACTTTATCGTTTGTTCGACTGCCGCCGTGTCGATTGAGTCATTCGGACCATCGAGCAAACGCCTGAAAGTATAGGTAGCCGCAAACATTTTAGTTCCCACTGATAATCGGTCGGTTTATTTCCTACTTCATATCGGGAATATAATTCAAAAGCTTCACGGTTGGAAGAATCGGGGATTCCGAGGACAGGTGCGCAGAGATCACGTCAAAAACTTAGATAGACATGCTTTCAAAGGGTTAATGGTCACGAGGACCGTTTAGCCATCGAGCCATTATCCCTAGACTCCGTGCTCGATACCGCTGATGAAGTGAAACGCTCGTAAACCGTTCCACGATACCTAAAGAGCTTCTAATTCTGGAAATCCGGAAGACCTTTGATCAGACGATTTTCTCGATGGACGTCTTTTAGTGCGTACAGCGTTTAATGTGTCTCCGAGAAATTGACGAGAGATTCTTAGGGTTTAAGTGGTGCCGATTAGCGCCGATGCACGGTAATAATTATTCGTAGTATCTTAAACGCTTGGATCACACAATATAACACTTGAAAGCCACGAACCTTTCAAATTCATTTCAATAACATCGGAAAAACTGTTTCCTGGTCTACATTATGATAATTTATAGTCGAAAAATGACTAATTCCTATTCAAATCACACCGATCAACGTAACCTTCGCTTGCGTAATCTCTTTAGGAAATTGTTAACAATTGCCTCGTTGATTTTACTACCTTCTCTCTCATTATATCGTCGTCTATCACTTTAAAGAAGGAAGTTAGACTGTGGAATCTGTTGGAATAATTATGAGCAGTGCTCTTTAGTCGGTTAACCGGCGAACAAAGTGAACAAGATGGCGTCCGACGCGTAATGGCGTCGTAACTAGCGGCGAATGGGACGTGTCTCCTGCGAATCGCCGGCGAAGTATGGGAGAGATCGCGTCTGATCGCCGGTGGAAACGGCATAGGTCGGTTTCCACGGGGCCGTTTGTGGGAATACAGATCAAGGAAGAGGGCCGGCGCAGGTGGATGTTGCTCATAATTCAGGGAAAGACAGTGCCGGACGCACGAGGGTGCCACCAACGGGCCATGCAAAGCCCCTATCTGATCGATTTAACTAAACGCCTCCACTATATCACCCTTAACTGATCTTCACCTTTCACCCTTTTATACACGGCGGACTGCGTTCCTCGCCTCGGTCTCGTAGTTCTTCGCCGCGGTTGCTACGCCACGGCCATCTACACGACGGGATACAAAAAGACGCTCGTGAGAACACCGAGCCGTGACCGGGCGTCGATGACTTCTACTCGCTAAATGACAGTTGCCCCTACGACACCGGACACGGGAATTGATATTTCGACCACTGGGGAGTCCTGGTGATTACCCGGTGCCAGGAAAAGTCAGAATTCGAGATTCAATCCCGCGTCGGTCACCTAGTGTATCAGCGACATCGAAAGATCTAGCTAGGTTCTGATAGTTTCAAATATTTTTATATAATAGTTTAATTAATTAAGTCGAATATGATTTGAGAATTCGGAGAATAATGTGTTGGTAATTCTGAAAATTTTAATAAGTCCGTAACCAACGGGAGAAGTATTCTCAGCGAAAGAGTGCACTCCGTGACTCACTGCCCGTTTGCAAGTCGTTAGCCGCATGAAAAACAAGACGCTCTTTGTTCCGTGGCGTGTCATCTTGACGCCGTGCAACCGCGGAAGCATATAATTAACAGATTTCACGTATTTTCTGCTCGCTCGTCTCGTGCCCCTCATTACGGACTCTCGAGAAATCATCCGACGACCTTTGTTCACCTCAGCGACCACGGAAGAATTCTGTCGTGTCGCGGTACTCCCGGTGAAAAGGGTTTGTCGGGCTGATTGCCTGGAATTACCGAGATCCAGCTGCACCGCTAAGCATTCTAGCAATCGCGGACGGAGAAACAATCCTGCAATTCCGGGGGAACTTTCGACTTGGTGAACTATGTAACCCAGAGTCGCGGGAGAAAATTCAATAATCCTCTCAAAATTCTATAAATTCACCTGTGATCCACTTCCTACATAAAACAACAACACGGAACTTCCCCTTTACAAGCTGTTCCAAAACGTAATTCTATTCAACTTGGCTAACCATCAGTTCTCGATCGATTCTCAACAAAATTTCCTTCGTCTTCTACCGACTTTTTAATTCTCGATAAAATTATATTTCAAAACTTCCTTCCAACAATTGCCCTGAAAGATTCATTCATTAATCGTGGTTCAACTCGCAATACTCCCGTTAATACCACCGAGAGTCTTCAATCCCGAGCTCTTCCACGAAGAGATCCTCGCTTCCACCGGAAGTGTGCAAGGATTACGTCAGCGCAGAACCGAACAAGCGACCTTCTCCGTACAATAAAATAATTCACGTCGAACAGAGCGACTAGTGTACGTTTGCCTGGAAACAGCTGAACGAACAAATTCCTTTGCGCAACGGGCAAAAGCCGGGCCGCGGACACCCGCGCGCGCGTTTCTGCCTTTTGCAACCAGACTCGCGGTTCGAACGAAACTGCGGCTCGCTTTCTGACATTTCGTGTTGCCGCCCGGATTATCATATTACACGCGCGGTACGTGCCGACGTCCGCGAGATTTACTTTTCGCGATTACAGATAATCCGCTGATGGATCATCCCGCGGCTTGTCGGCCGGCTGCGGCACGCCGCTCGCCACACACGGAGACATCGATTGTTCCCTCTCGACGGGATCGACGAACAGTGTGCCGCATCAATTATTCAAAAACAATGAGCGACGATCGGTTACAAGGCACGCGGAGGTCTCGAGCTACCTGACGCTGCCGCTTCCTCGTCGCTATCGCTCAATGTCTCGGGGACGGCCCGACATTTTGTTCTTGGGGGACATCTTAGCTACCGACAAAATGGCGGGAGGCGGCAACTTGATTAGTGTTAATGAAGATTTTAAGGTCTGGCGACTTGGACTATTGACTAGATTAACGATGGATGCAATAGTTACTTCGACGAGAGATTAGTGACCTTAAAAGAAACAAGTAAATATGATTTTGTACATGAAAGAATACACTCCTTTATACAGAGAATATTTATAGCTACAAGCATGGTAGTTCTTTCGGGTGTCAAGCTACAAATTCTCAGAGGCTATTACTCAGCCACGTTGCACCCCACAGGACAAGGGACCACATTCTCGGATATAAATAGTCGCATGAAAAAGTAAGCGAGATATTTCATACAAACATAGAATGTGCAATTTTCCTTTTACCAAAATCTATTCGAGTGTATTGTATATACTTTGTCTCAATCCTTAGCTAGACTACTTTATACGCATCTTTCTGTCCGATTTTATCACCTAAATTCTGACCAAGTGTGGGACGATTCATCCCCATGAATTACCCTAACAAATTTCCGTGCTCCTTACTTCCAGCGAAAGATGTCCCTAAAGCAGCTGACCTGGGAGCACAGCGGCAGGGGAGTTGGAAAATCGCGAGACAGTGCGACGCCAGACGTGTGTCCTAATTGAAGAACTTTTAATTGCGCACCGGCGTGCAGCTGCAATTAAGGAATCTCGAGAGGTCGGGCATCGTCGCCTGCTCGCAGCGCCAGTGAAACCGAATCGTTAGCCGTGATATCGCGCGATTTAATCTCCGACGCCGCCATTCGTTTCTTTTCTCTCGATTCCGTTGCTCGTTAAGTCCCCCACTCCCCGTGCCCGTTTTTCCACGGGCTATACGCGCCACCAAAGAGTCCCGTCTACCGTCTAACAGATCCTTCCCAACCCTCTGTCTCGAACAGTTCCATTATCCTGGCTAAATTTCGTCTTTGTTCATCGCGCCGCGACGAACAAAACACGATCCCGAAGTTCCTATCCCCGGAGAACGTTACAGTTCCAAACTCAAACTCCGGTAAACGTCGTTTCGACGCAGACTTGTTAGACGACGGAGCTGCCGAGACGATGACGAGACGCGTCAACGGCGTCTGGCGAGGCGGGATGAAAGAAGACGCGTTATTTTCGACGATCGTTTTTATAAAACGGGTGACCGCGGTTGTGCGAGACTCTCCGAAAATAGAACGGGAATAACGTCGCCAAAAATTCGCTAGCCCGTTCTAATCTTGTTAGGCATATTCACTGTGAATTTTCTGGCAATTAACACTTGGATATTGCTTGTGAATTTTTGAATTTTTGAATTCTGTAGCTTCGAAGATATGGGAGTTAAACATGAAACAGAGGATCGTCGAGTTAAGAAGAGAATAGAAAGTTTCTCACAGAACACCAAGATATTCGATGAATTGTTAAGGAACATATAGGATCATAGATCCCAAAGTTCGCCTCGAAACTTGACTAGTATCAAGGATTAAGTAACTGCAGGAAAGATGTTGCCTTAGCAACCCCTGGCAACAGAAGAAAAGGTTGAACTTTATTCAAATTCGATAAATCGATCGCACTTTCGCTCCCCTTTGATTTGGCACGTTTAAAATATGCGGGGTCCCTAGTCACGGAGAGGATCTCTTTAAATGAAGTAACCAATTCCTTCATTTGAATTACAGAATGGGAAACATGAATGTGATAATTGGACCGAGAATTTTCTCCCAGATAAAAACCCTTTGTAACATTATCTGATAACGAGACATTCTCCAAGAGTATAATCTACTTACACATGGAACAAAGAATTCACTAACATATTTCATCCCGTATAACGAACGCGTATTACAATAAACGAAGAGAATTCGCTGTTCGGAGGTAACAATTCTATCGTTCATTCCTGTTGAACACTCCGAGAGGGCTCGTTCTCGAACGAAACATGCCGATCCCGAAACAATGAAGAAAATTCGTAGCTAACAAGTGAACTTTCCATCTGCGACGTTCGAGAACATAATGGCGGCGGAGGCGGGCGACATAAAGGCTCGTTTCCGTCGGTATTAGACGCGCCAAATTCCTCGGATTAGTCAAATAACCGAGTCGTTACGCACTCTTCAATTTATGCCGAAGTTCGTCAGCCCGAGAAGGGACTGTTGATCTTTCGAAAGGTTAGAAGGCCCCGCGCCGATCTGCCTACGCGGGCCGCGTCTCCCGAGAGCGCGGCCGCCGGCGGACTTTGCTCGATAAACTCGAAAATGTTTGCTCGAGGCACACAGTTTTTATTTTACACCTTTTAAGCGGCGTCACAATATTGCCGGCGCCCACGCGCGGTCTATTTCCCGGACACCTTGACACTCGACGCCGGCGAAGTATGCGTTCCGACACGTGGGAAACTATAGTTCTGATTCCCGAGTTACTATTACGCTACTCACGACCCGTACAGACACGACCCGGCAATCTCGAGTGGTGTAATCGTTTCTTTTTACCGTGTCGGCGTCTCGGGCTGGACAACGTGTATTCTACATGCACGGTAACAACACTAATTGGACAAATTATAATGTGTTCTCGCAAGATGATTGCGTACAGGTCGGTGAATATTGAATACGGGCACCCCGTCATTTCAGCGACGTAAAGAATTAAAATTATATAGTTTCTACGGCACATCGACATTCATTTGAAAGTTACCACTCAACCTTAAAGTTTGAGGACCGACTCTTCGTGAGAATATGAAGCTATTAGAATAAGAAGCAGGAATGATTAAAAATTTGTCAATAACTATATCTCCGAGGCAGGTCATCGATAGAGTCTACACCGACGTAGAGGAGAATAACGCTCGCTGTTGCCATAGATGAATTTCACAATCATTAATAACCTGCAAATGAGATCTTTACTACGTTTCTTTCACTCCTCATTCTAGTTTCAAAGTCCCACTCGAACTTCCCACCTGCTGCCAAACAATGTACATATACAGTTTCATTGAGAAAAACTTGACTCGCAGTCAACGAAATGGATCCCGTTCCCATGTTAACGCACTCGTTGTCGTTAAACAGCTACAATCATTCCGAGTCCGGGGAGCTCGGGTTTCTTGTAAGCGGTAATCCGCCACTTAGCGTATTAAGCGTGATCGCAAAATCGAAATTGAAATTTCAAAGAAATTGCGCACGAACGGCTACGACTTTGCTAATAACCCCAAGACTAATTTCGTCTCTGGAGGCACTAAAGAGCATGGCTGCTCGCTCTAAGGGAGCCCTGTCCAGCCATCCGGCCGGCCAATAAAACATTGTTTTGCATGTACGAGTCAATGGCATGCGCGCATACTTCCCGGGTAATATACGACTCGGTACCGGTTGCCGGCCGAGCGTGCGCTGATGACGATAGTTATGAGGATTTCCTAATCTTCCCGGAGAATTATGAGCCTGCCTTGATTCACCGCGAGCGACGCGGCCTAACCTTTCGCCGATGATAATCGAGGCTCATCCCGCGCATCATCGATCCGATAACAAACGTTTCGGCGAACGTCCGACGCAACGAACTCGGGAAAAGCGGCGCGGAATTTTCCGGCCGGTTCACGTATACGCATGCATACCGAGACACGCGTTAATGCATAATTGAATACGGTCTTGAAACGATCACCTTTGTTCGACGTTAACGTCGAAGCAACACGTTCACCGGGAACATTGCGGAGGTGATAAAGGAAAAAACTGAATCGGTAGAAAAAGAGGTAGAATGCCCGACGCGAGTGTATCCGAGAGAGCGACCACGAAAAAATGGAACGCAGCCGTCCGACAACTGCGCTGACTTAATTGCCGGCATTTGTAGGGAAACGCTCGGAGCGCCGGAACGAACGTGAGGCAACGCGCGGAATTCTGTTTGATAAAGGTATCGGCTGGCTGCTCGGGCTTCTTCAGCCTTGAAATAGAGCTATCAGTACGCGATCGAAATATTAACGATCAAACTCGCAACGGGACTCCCGTATTGCTGGCTGGAAACTCGCTTCGCGGAACCATTTACAATAACTTTCTTACGCTAAATAACGGTGCTTGATTTTCGTGTTTCTCGTGGAATCGAGAGTCCCTCCAAAAAACAGAGGGGAATCGGATGTCTCGACGTTCGACGAACAGTTCGATCGGGGATAATAAAAAGTGTGAAACACGAGAACGATTAATTTTTCAATTAATCCACGTCTCTCGGCCTGTTTCGCGAGCGAGTTCTAGTTTGTAAATGACGGGAAAAATGGAAATTACGCTCGTTGGAGGACGGAAAAAGCGGTTTCGACGTATTCGTGCATTCCGAAGGGTCAACCCGACTTTGGAGACACTACTCGCGGCAACCTTTCCTCCCCGGCCGTTATATAAAGCTTCCTGGTAGAAAAAAGTTGCTGGATTGCCGGGGGCGCGCTAATTTAATTGCCAGGTTCGCGAAAGAAGCGTGCTCGCCGATGGTCGGCGTGTACACGCCATGCTAGACCAGCACCGCCAATCGCGCAGGTGTATAGTACCGATAATAGTACGGTTATAATAACAGACAACGCGGCCGTTCGCGTGAACGTGGACCGCTCGCACACGTTGTCGTACACGTATGCGCGTGTGAACAGCGCGGCGCCGAGTTATGCGTTTCACCGGATTTTCTGGGTATTAGTAACGCGCGATTGTTGTGTGCTTTGTGTTTACCTTTCCACTGTTTGGCGTTTGTATTTTACTTGCGACTTCCGTGACTCGTGATTTTATTAATTGTCTCGTGAATTATGTTGTTTCGAGAGTTGACTGTAGCTCTCTCTCTCAACGATCATCCTTGTTTACTTGAAGTTCCTATGTTTTCTTTCTAGCGTGGATAATGTTCTGGTGTAATTACAGATTTGGGATTGGCCTGGCTAATTATAGACGGGTGATACTAATTGTTTATTTCTGTAACTGTTATATTTCCTAATTAGTTTTGGTTCTTTGTTCTATAGGTTCTTACTATGTCTCTTTGTGGTGAGATAAAAGATGTAACAAATAAATTATGCTATATTATTTAATTAGATCGATGGTTCTTTTATATTTTCGTTGAAGACCTTTGTAATTTATAGTTGTATACAGTTATTACAAGATAAATTAATATTCCATATTTTTTTAAAAGAACCGTTAGGACATACCCTTGCCTTCTACGCCTGCGCACATTTTCAACGGCTATGCATTTGGTGCAGCAACATGCTCCACATTTTTTCAGCGAAAATACATGGTTTTCTGGGATTTCAAGTCTTGAAAACACTCACCACTTGTTCATTATAACTTGATAATTAAGTGAGACTAGTTTGAACCTTGTTCCACGCAATATTACTACCACACTTTTAATTAATCGAAGAGCACAAAGCCATCCCTTCATAACACACCGCCATATTGCTTTATAGCTCACGTGACTTCACGGCGCATGCGCGATCTAAACCGCGCGACTAGCCTTCCAGACATGGCCGAACGTTAAGAGAAGTGAGTGGATAATATTCTGGTGTAATTATAAATTTGGAATTGTCCTGGCTAACTATAGACGTCTAGTGATCCTAATTGCTTATTTCTGTGAGTATATTATATTTCCTAATTAGTTTTGGTTCTGTTTTCTATAGGTTCTTACTATGTCTCTTTGTGGTGAGATAAAAGATGATATATCTTATGGAATTACCTGATATTTCTATACCTTATATTTTTCGTATAATAGATTACGCTATATTATTTAATTAAATCGATGGTTCTTTCATATTTTCGTTGAAGCTGTTTCTAATGTATAATTATATACAGCTATTACAAGTTAAATTAATATCTCAATTTTATAAAAGAACCGTTAGTACCTATCCTCGCCTTTTGCGCCTGCGCACACTTTCAACGGCTATGCAATTTGGTGCAGCAACATGCTCCACATTTGTTCATCAAAAATACATGACTCTCCAGGATTTCAACTCTTGTAAACACTCACCACTTGTCCCCGATAACTTGATAATTAACCGAGACTAGTTTGAACCTTGTTCCACGCAATATTACCACCACATTTTTAATTAATCGAGGAACACAAAGCAACCTCTTCATAGCACGCCGCCATATTGCTGTACCGCTCACGTGACCCCACCGCGCATGCGCGAGCCGAACCGCGCGACTGGACAACCAATATGGCCGCACGTTAAGAGAAGAGATTGTTTTGTGGTCTTCGATTAGACGAAAAAAAGTAACGAAATCATCGTGTGATTGAAAATTTGAACTTAGCACGTGAACCCTTGTAAAATCTGGAGCCTGTGGAAGTGTTTGCGAGAAGAAGTACGCCCTAGAAAACCATATTTAAGCGATGCAGAAATCAAGCATGTTGGCTTGCGCTTTAACGGTTGTCGGCGGTTGCAAACAATGGCGAGCGCAATGTTCACGGCGGTTTATGGTGAGATGAAACCCCTTGAATTCTTTGTTTACAACAATTGCCATCGAGTACCTGTTTCGTAATAATCTTGCAGTCCTCCGGTGCACAATCATTACTTTCACTAGTGACAATAATTCCCTAGGCATTTTATGGAGCAATGAATTACCCTAGGTATACGTACACAGGTTATACCTAGATTAATTAGAATAAATACAAGCACAACAGACACTTTAAGAGCGTAATAAAATTATCAATGGCACTAAAAGGAGTTTTTACAGCCTCATAGCTTAATCGACATCCTTGCCCGTTGATCACTGCGAAACCAATTAACAGAATCATTAACGAGTCAACGAAAGCAACGAGTAACAAAGATTTTCTACGAAGTTAATTAGCTGTCCATACCATCAAACGAACAATTGCAATTTACTCGACTCTTTATCCAATATCATTTATTCCGTTGGTGTTTCTTATTGCAATCATCCGTGCATGCAGTTTATGCACGGGTGAACTAATCTAAATCAAACCGGCCGTCATCGGCATGCATTTTTCGCATTCCGATCGTTATCGTGCACGTCAAAATAATTCCCCGTCGTCAGCGTCCTCTGATTGGACACAGACGCGCGTAATTATCAAAGAGCGTCTCTCACGAGGATCTAAAGTCAGGCTCGCCGGGCTCGTAGGGGTCTCGGCCGAGGTTCCAGGTAGCGGTAGGTCGAATCGTAGGGATCGTTAGGCGAACGAGCCCGGAGAAAAATCGCGCGTTAATAGCGGCGCGCAATTAAATAATAGCGAGAGGGCCTATACCACCCGCGGCGGCGCGCCGCGGCGATTTCATTAAAGCGCCACTTAGGACGCGATACGATATTCCGCGGAATGAATACGGTGGCCATTCCAGGTGCCGTTCCGTGTCCTATAAAAACGACATAAACGCGCGTCCGCGAATTACCGTGCTGCGCCGGACACGCATACCTAAGTGGAATTTAAATAAACTTCTAATAAGAACCGATCCGACCGGCGAAGGAGCAGCGCGCGGCGCGGTCAAACGCCTGTTTGCTTGGCAAAACTCAACGATTCGAGAAGTATCAATGATACAAAACAAATGCTTCAGAGAACAGTTGTAAGATATAGAGGTGAACACACGGTAATTATGTTTTTCCTACATTATGGGGATATTATGAGGTTTTTTGGGTGGTAATGGGTATTTCGTGTTTCGATTCTAATGTTATATGAATAGAGAAACGGGATTTATTTCCGTAAAATTGTTATTTTTGGAATGAGCATCATTTTGTATAGCACGGACACTTAGCGACAGATTGATAATCTTCAATTTTCGTTATGCGAATAGTCGAATCTCGAGGTATTGTCCGCAGGCACTTCGCGACGCGGAAACTTCCTTCTTGTTTGCCGGGTTATTTTTCGAGAACTTCAGCGAAGTTAGCTCGGAGAAGAAAATCGAGAGCCTTTCCCCCTGGGCGTAATCTAGGGTAATTTATTGTGACACGATGTTCAGCGGGGAATTTCGTTTTGAGTTGAGATTATGTTAAATTCGGGGAGTAGTTCTGAGTGAATATTAGAATAGATTAGTATGGAGAATTAGATGTATGCGTTTAATTATATAGGGTGTGCACTGTCTATCGCGGTATAAATCTCAGACGAGGGCACAAATCAAATAGAATTATACGGCCGAGTTTCGGTCCCAGAATTTAATAAAGCGTTTCTGCGCCGGGAAACAAAGTTTCGGAAGGGCGGGGGAGAAAGGCAGGATAAAGATCCACAGAAAAAGAACCGAGGAGGAAAGTTTCAACAGTTAAAACGATTATTAGGCGTTTCTTTCACCCTGGAATGCTATGAAGCCAGCAGATACGAAATCTCGGGATGACGAAGGGGCGCCAAGGTTGGACCTTCCACGGAGGCTGACTGATTTATTAATTTCCCCACGTCAGAGGCCCCGTTTCTGCCCGTTCCGCGGCCCTGTGTGTCGATTCGACGATACCTAGCCGCGACCCACCAATTAAACTGATAATAAAGCGCCGCCTTACCTGCTCGTTATCTTTCCCACCGGCCACTCTTAACGCAATCGTTAAGTAACACCCACTCGTACGCGATCCTCGATGGCTAAAGGGATGTGAAAATAGATAGGTCCGTGAAAATCGCGCCGTTCGAACTCGGGAACTTCTTCGAGTGGTTTTTACGACCTTGATCCTCTTATTACTTCATTCACCGCGTAAAGTTCGCGGCTATTTGAGGAATTTATGAACTCTGAGAATCTTATGATACTATCTCAAAATGTAGGAAGCTGAACACACGTTCCTACACGGCCTCCGTATAAAAATAACTTTGTAGGTCTCTAAATTCTACTATAAATCACGTCTATTATCTTGACTTTAAATGGAATAATCTTTATCTTATCCTGATCCTTCAAAGATCGAGGAAAACGGTGGAATACTTCTATTGTGATGGACAAGCGTTTATCGTTTTTCTATTAAGCAGAGTTGATTTACGGTTTTCCACAGAGAGGCTAATTAATCCCCTCTCAAACGTTTTCCATCGTCAGCCATCTGTCCACGACATCTAATTTTCTTTATCTACGTCCCCGGCCAGTACGATCTGTAGAATCTCGGTCGAAGATCTAAGCTCGGGACAATTAGACCGGGGGTACAAAGACGAGTGTCAGTTATCAGCGACTTATCACCGGAGCCGAGAGAGTTGACCTTAGAACACACGATTCTCGTTGGAGACGGTTCAGTGTATCGCCGCGCAGATAAATCTCGACTCGCAGCGATTGCGCCCCGTTAGATATTCTCCCGTCCGCCATTCGCACTGATTCATTAACACGATTCTTTATCCACGGATAAAAATAATCGTGAATGAACTAACGCCGCGCCGTGGTCAGCAGCGATCTCTTAATTGATAATTAATCCCGACGCTTCGAGATCGTTCCCGCGCGAGCAACACAAAGTTGATATTTACGTCATTCGTCGAGTTCTAAATATACCGACGACGGTTGAAGTGGATAAGCGTGTACAAGCTGATTTACTGGTTCGTAATCGCGCTAATAAAGTTGAAGAGCGCACGGTAGGATAATCCATCGCGCCAGAATCCCTGCGGGATCCAGCTCGAGGAGCTCCCTTTGGCAATCAAGAAAAAGGGAATGTTAATTGATAGCGAATCGAGAGGCCATGTGGTCAGCGGAATAAAAGAGAATTAGCATCGATCTTTTAGTGGATCAACGCCTTCGATCGTACTAACAATGAAGACTTTACTCGTCGGGAAATACGTTAACATTCCCATTCTTTTACGACGATTTCCGGCTTTAAATACTTTGAATGTTAAATATGAAAAATTGTTCACATTAACCCTTCGTGAACCGTGCACGTTTCGATAGGTCGTCGCAAACCCCGCCAGGTTTGCCGGTGAAAAATGTATAATCCGTGGAAAAACCGAGGGGAATCTTACCTTGACGAGCAGGTGGATCGGCTGGCTGACGCTGAGTGGTTTGCCTCTTCTGGCGTTTCCGCCTCCGCCACCCAAACACTTTATCCACGGCATTCCTCGGCCGTTTTCTCGCCTTTCCGTTGCCCTGTACGCTTCGATCCTCCTCCCGCCTCGTTCCCTTCCTGACTCGCGTCTCTCTTCCGCGAATCCCTCAAGGTTCCCTCGGCTTTCCGCTTCTATTCGCGACGCTCGATCGCGGACGCATCTCGGCTCAACCCTCGCGGTACCCCTCAGCGCTGCGAAATCTATGGTGGTGTCGTTTCTGGGCCTTTCGCTGGCGAACCCGCGGATTCTCGATCGAATCACTCTCAGCTGTACGGTGTACTGATTATCGGGAAACGTGCCACACCCTTTTACCCTTTATCGAAGAATATCGGTAAACTGATTTCCTCCGACTCTTTTCAATCTCGCGATCGGAATTTATTATCTTACGGAAGGGTTGAAATTCTTTAGAAAAATCCTCAAAGGCTCTTGCCGTTTTTATCCTCCGGCTTTAAACTCGCCAGGTTGTTTTTTTAGAAAAGAATTTAATTTCGTCGCCGATTTTCTGTCAAATCTTCAATATTTTCAGTATTTCTTAGAAATTCTCTCTTCGGTATCTATTTCTCGCATACGAACGTCTCACGTGGATCTTAGTATTCTTTCTTATAAAAAATTAGAGAACGTTACAGTATTGCAGATATTTATTCCGCCTTCCGTTAATGTCTTCCCGATCGTAACACGTCCTCGTTAAACGATCTCCTCCGTCAGGATCAATCGCTCCACCCCTTTCCAAACTTTCAAATTCTCCCGCGTGTCACTCGCGACCGCACGCCCACCGGCTCAGATACACATGGCTCACAAAACACGTTTACTTGAGACTCCCGTTGCCCTCTTCCTCTGTTCTCATTCAAAGCGCACAACGTTCGATGGGATCATCGGTCGGTTTTCGCGTGCGGATCTCCCTCGCGGCGGCGTACACGACCCACGTCCTCTCTCGCGCGCGGCTCCCGCGACACTGGCGGCTGTCGACTTCGCTATCGTCGATTTTATACGCGCCTTGACAGTCCGGGTCACCGCTTCCCTTATCTCCGCTCGAAGACGCCTCCGCCGCGAGCCACCCCTTGCGCCGCGGATCTTTTTCACGCCAGCGGCCCTTTCAACACGCCGATTCTGACAGGTGTTCGACTCGAAAATAAGAAAACGCGCCGCCGCTCGTGCCTTTTTTCTTTCCCTCTTTTCGATCGTTGCGCGATCAACTTTCTACTCCGTGGCGCGATTGCCAATGCGAATCCGACGCGGAACACGAAAATCGAACGCTAGATTTCGCTCCGATTCATTTCGTAATCTTCGTTGTCTCGGCAAGTTTCTCTCGGATTTTGTCTACGGAAACTTTCCTCGACGAATCTTCGATCGCTTTCTTAAGATGAAGAAGCTTCCCGCGAGATGTCAATCTTCGAGGCGGAGAGTTCACTATAAAGGAATTTTATCCAACTTCTCCAATCAGTTTGACAACTCTTTTACACGAATCGTATGTGTCTTTCCGTTCGATGTCTATATTTGCATGTGAATATCAATGATAGTCGTTTGCTAGCGAAAAATCGTTTAACTCCATTCACGAATTTTGAAATGAATGAACGCTGCCGAGGCGTTATCTAATCACCGTACTACAAACTGACTTTGTTTGCATTGATCTCTGACGTTTCTACGGATCGTTCTCGCGATGATTCTCGAGGTTCTTCTTCGGAGGATCGACGCGATATGTAACGTTTTCGCATCACGCGTTCCCAAGATGGAGGAAATCGAGGCCAGAGGGTGTGAATTCGATGTTTCGGCGCGGATACGCGCGAGAATGAACGAGCACGCGTGTCGGACGACTCGGTTTCACGAGCCTCGTGTTTTCTCGACCAGCTCGACCCGCGGCCCGCCGTCGACTGACAGAAAATACCAGCCGGGACCCCGAAGAGCGCTCCGAGGGCCGGACAGAGGGGCGGCAGGAATCGACAATCCGTGTCGAAACGCAGCTCGGCTATCCGCATCTGCGCCTCCTCTGCTTTTTATACGATTACTTTCGTTTCACTTCTTCGACGATTATTCGAACGATTCATTAATATTTCCTCCTCGTAACTGATCGAGAATTTCGAGCATTCGAGGGGATTAGGCGGGGAAATACACGAGTCCGTCCGGCGAGGAGATTACACCGATCAAATAAAAACCAGGGAGGATTGATGAAATTATATTCGAAAATATTGGAACTTTTCAAGAGATTCGATGAATTATTGGACTGAATATTGAACTGCGAAACGTTGACACACACCCGTGATTTACGCTGAAATATTGCAGTAAGGAAGCACGCGATATTTCAACGATCGTTTTATCTCTCCATTCGTTTAGAATATTTTTTTAATAGGATAAAGTTCGATTATCCGAATTTTTGTTACTAAGCCCACGTATCTCGTGCGTTTCGCTCCAATTCCCGACGCGCTATGGACAACTAATTATTATTATGGCTGAGTAAACAGCTTAAGCAATGTTTCCCCAAGATATCAGCTTATTACGCGAACAGCATTAGTCACGTGTGGAAGCAGGAGATCCTTTCGAAAGAAACTCGAAACTTTCTCGAACATAAACGCATTATTCGAAATACGAAAGAGTCGAACGAGTCGTACAGAATTCGATTTAATATTCTCATACCCCTATGCGCGAGGGGTAAATGTAACCCGAGAATCGCATCGTGCAGCGTATAATTGAACTGCGCAGCAAGAAAATCCAAACGTAAAGATCGCATGTGTTCCAGCGAAATTACACAGAAATAAATTCCATAATTTTACATTTCTACGCGTATAGGGTAAATGTAACCATTGAAAATCGGAATATGCATGGAATAATTTAAATAGATGCGCAGCAGCAAAAAACCGAGTGATTTAAGAGATTACACCGGTTTCCCGAGGCCACCCCTGGACCGGTCCCTAGCACCCCGTAGAAAATCGTGTAACCCGCGAGAAAAATGGTATCAAGCGAGGGCAAATTGCATTAGCACGCGAAACAAAATGCGTCCGGCAGTAGGCAGTGTGTTGTACACGGTGGGTATCAACGGGGAAACGTGTTTACATCTCGTCGTGGCGCAGCGGCCCGCAGATCTTTACGATGGGAGGCCATAAAGCCAGTGCCGTAGCCACGTATTTACACGAGGCCAACGGGGGCGCGACGTCTGGACGATGATCGAACGGAAGTCAAGGTAACGAGAATGTGCAACGCAGAAGCGGGGTCCCGATCTGACCCATCCACACGCGTACGGCACGCACGCACGCACGCTCGAAATTTCGACTCGCTCTCGATCTTGCGTAACCGCCGCCATGTTGACAACGTTAACGGCGGAGAATGAATCAATGAGACATAATGAGGCGCGAGGGGAGACAGTATAAAACGAAAAAGGCACGGGCCTCCGAAGGTAGAAGCGTATTATGATTAATTGGAGTGATCGATGGTCTCGTAATTTAGGTCTACCGTATATCGTAGTGGTGTCATGATTTCTGATATTAATCTATGAATGATTAATTGTGAAAATCTGAGTGAAGCAAGATCGAAGATCAGGATATTAATAAAACGAATACACAGTGTTTAGAGAATGAAATTATTGAAATGAGAATAACTGATTGGAAACCCTGAAAGAAAACATGAAATAAAACCCATAACGCTTTAACCGCATCCTACGAGGCATCGCAATGCAACGAAACAAACGTTCAACCAGTGAATCAGCTGCGTAGCAATTAATCATCGAGCGAGCGTATTCTTTGACAATGCGTTAGCTCGTCCCGGGAACGTTTCATCGTGGTTGATCGTTCCATTTACACGGTATCCAGCTACTCTGCAATTAAAACCGTGCGCGCCGTTTATACGTGTTGCGTCCAGGTAAACTCGGGAACCGCGTGGATAATTCAAATAAACCGTTCACGACGAAAATTTCGTTCGAATGACGTCCAGTCGCGTCGCGTCGCGTATGCGCCGTGTAGTTAGAATGGTGGCTCGTTTCTTGCCGAGAGAAGGGTGGAGGACTTGGGGCACGAAACGAAACGGACGAGATTCCAGGCTCGAGGGGCCGCGAGATAAATCATCGGCTTCTCCGAAGCGTGTCTCCTTTTTCCCGATGTCCGCTGGCCGAGTTGCTAATTAAGTTTGCACAACGCCGCCGGTGCCGCTTCTGGCCGCATAACGAGGCGTGTGTAACTTTCTGTTCAGCGGGAGGTAATGCGAGCGGAATACTTAATATCCCGGCCGTGGGCTTTGGGTCTCTTTCTGGGCACGTGCTGCACGCCGACGCCGCCTCCGGCCAGGAAAGGGGTGAATCCGGAAGGCCGCCGCGTTTTCTTCGTTTCCGCGAAACAAATAGCCGAGACCCGAGCAACGGGAGAACGAGAAATCACCCGGTGCACCTTGCGTGGAACTTTTCACGCTCGAAGGCCGATCCTCTTCTACTGGATACTCGGATCTCGAGAATTTCAGGGGATGAAACGAAATCAGAGTTTCGCGTTGCTGGGGAAAGGGTGAAGATTACTTGGCTGTTTTGTTACGTTGTCTTTCGATCTTGATGTAGCTATAGTTTATTCCTAAAGACAGAGATCCGTTTTTAACGATAGTTAAGAAATTGGGGTGTAAGTTAATCATTTTCAGAAATGGGACGAGGATTTCGGAGTATCGATTGCGAAAGATTGTTATTTCGATGAAGGCTGAATAAACAAGGTTAATGACGTCACGTCGAACGATTTCAGGAAAATAAACAGTGATTATGGATACAGGTATCGGTCCTATTATCGGGCGACCGTGTATGAATATTCAGTAGGGCGGTGCCGCGGTCATTGATCGTCAGATCCACTACGGATTTACTGTTTCCTCTCGTTTCGTTTACAAATTTTGGTCTCGGAAGGGTTGAGCCGTTCTGTCGGTGCTTCGTTAGGAATTCTAACGTGTTATCCGGCCGGCTGCCTAACCCGTACCCACCGGTGAAACCCATTTCTATGCTAAAGAATTCGGCACGCGAAAAAACATAAAGTAGTGGGAAGCGGGTCGCTGGATGAAGAATCGGGTCACGGAGACGAGAAAACTTTTGCCCTTTTCTTTTAATGCCTCCTGCAGAAGGGTTACAAAGTTTCGTTGAGTTATTAGGTTCAGATTATCCTCCGTTAACTCTTAACTCCGCTGTCCCATCTTAAAATAGTCTTCTACTTTCGAGACCTTAAAGAACAAATTTATCAAAGTTTCCACGCTCGATTATTCATAGAAAAATTCCAACGATGCTATCAATGCATTTATTAAATATAACACAAGAATATATCCTCAACGAACGAGGTCGAGAGCTTCGAAGACATTGAAACAACTTTGCTCCACTTAATCTAGTTGGAAACTCTAAACCTAAGGCTACTAATCGATGGTAAGACTCGCAATATCCCTTCTTAATTAACCAACACGATGAGTAATAGCTAATGGGTTTTCCCTGGCGTTAGCAAGACGCGTTCGGGGGGCGCGTAAAAATGTCACGAACCTCGGGGGGTGACCTAATATCAACACCGAGCCAAACAGTGTTTGACGTAAGCGTAAGCGTGTCCCCTATCCCCACCACCGAAAACGAAACGTAATAATCCCCGTTTCCGGAATGTGGGTGTGTGTGCAACCGGGGGGACGGTGACGCGGAGAATTGCAGAGGGAGGACGGTGAACAAAGTTGTTCAGCAGCCACAGGCCGAGAGGTCAGCCAATTCCGGCGATGCTCCCGCGTCCTGTTAACTTTCGTGCTACGTCAGATAGCCAAATGGCCGTGCTCCGCAGTGGCCTGTATTTTCAGGACGTTCGTTTTTCTCTCCCGACCCTCCACCTCCTCCCCTCGCCCCTCCGATCGAAGCCTTCCGCGGTTCCTGTCGGATGTCCGATAAAAAGGCTGACACCGCTACCGAACGGTGTTGATTAATGATCCCTGATCCCGATATTTTCGAACCGCGGTGATTCGAAATCAATCACTTCTCGAACGTCTTCCCTATTTACTGGGTTTATTTACTTCATTGTTAGTGGATTAAGAGTAGTTACTAGGAACAGAATTGCTCTTATCTTCGGAGACGATCAAATCGAAGCTGAAAGAATAATTAGAGAATTTTATGCAATGTCTTTCGAGCATTAGAAAATATTTTGGAAGATAGGCGATAATAAATTTGAGTCAGAAATAGCGAATTTGCTTTGATTTACCACTGGTGATTCTCTTTATGAATCACGCTCTACCGCTTTTTTCGCTGTAATATTTCGTAACGAGTCCCATTCGTTCCACCGTAGAAAAACAAGTTTTCCCTTCCATAAAATTCCTTTTACGAATCCGTATGAATCATCCTGTTAAGTCCGACTGTGTTCGCTGCGGGCGCACGAAGGAAAATTCCAGTACCTGTGAATCTCTACGATAACAATAACAATATTCGTAATCGCGGCAAGTGGCACCGGAAACCGCCATTACGCCGCTGCGCCCTGTACACGCACTTTGGCGTGTTGCCGTTGTACCCATGAGGTTTAACGACTGCGCCATGGAACGCGAGCATAATGTCGAAGCGTATCGTTCCCAAGACACGTATCGAACACACGGGAACACAGCGCAGAAGAGATCGAAGATCGTAACGAGGCTGCGATACGAATACCTTCCGTTCTAATTTCCTCGCCGTGTTGCGGCGATATCGCATACTACCGCGCAGCAAAATATTCCAAATTGCTGTTACCAGAATCGGAATCTAATTCCATAGTAAACTTTTACTCTAAACATCGAACTAGCAATTGAGAAATTTTGATTCAGACTTAATCGATAGTTCCCGTTTTACAGAGGATAGAGGCCGGTAGAAAAAAAGCGGAATTGTATTAGAGACAGTATATGAAAGTAAAGAAAACAGGTCGGCTTATCGGTTTATATTTTACGTCCCAGTTTTCACAGTTTGGTAAAGACAATAAAGCAAAGGCAACACGGTCCACTGCTATATTCTTCGTATTTTCAGTACTCGTAGTATAGAAAGGAAAATAAAATAAAAGACGTCACAGGCTATTGTTTTACGATTGTCACTTCACCGTTTCTCCCCAGTTTATATCAAGTATTAAATTTTATTCTATAAATGCTGGTGCGTCGGTCGCAATTTCCTAGTTGAATTGAAGTTTATTATTCCTCGAACGAATAATTAAAAATATTACGCGTGTTTGAGGGTTGTATTACGACGGGACACCCAGTATAAACGACAAAGATTCCACGGAAACGCAAATTTATGCAAACGGATACGCATATTCGGCGGAAAATGCACGGCCGTTGGATTTATAGGCGATAATTCACGGGTTCGATAGTCAATTATGCTCAGCTGGATGAGAAAAAAAAAGCCAGCAGCATCTGGGTAGATAAATTTTCTCCTTTGTTAATGCCGATTAATAACCGATGGAAAATTGTTCGCTGGTCCGCGATAGGAGCTAATAGGATATTCGGTAACAAAGGCTGGGAGGGGAAATTCGCGCGGACCGTTCGGAAAACGGGCGACGCGCGCGTTAGGCTTTGCAGCCGGATTTTCCGTCGAAATCGATTTAACGTGCCGCGTATTTCACCGTCGGAAGTAGTGGCTTCGTTTCCGCGGCTCCGTTTTCGACTCTGTCCGTGAAATAATCCCGGATTCCCGGCGAACAGTCTCTGAAAATTCCCGGCTGGCAGCTTGCAAATATTTTCCGGGCTGCTTCTTGTTTTCCCTTTACCGGGGACGCTTCCTGCAGATTGAGAGCGACTGTGACAAATGGGAGCCTGGAACGAAGTAATTTGTTCCTGGAGTGCTTTGATATTTATTCCGATTTTTCGAAAGAAAAATTATCAATTACCAGTTAACGTTACAAATGATTAAACTGCTTACGAAAAACCCATAATTCACACCATTCTATCTCTCTCCAATTGAATTCGCCAGAAGATACTGTCGACGAACAGAACCAGACTAAACAGTACAATCCTCTAAT
This sequence comes from Nomia melanderi, assembly GCF_051020985.1. Classification (NCBI taxonomy): domain Eukaryota; kingdom Metazoa; phylum Arthropoda; class Insecta; order Hymenoptera; family Halictidae; genus Nomia; species Nomia melanderi. The sequence goes on from NC_134999.1 coordinate 37,809,511, forward strand.
CCCCATTTCCCAGCGATGAGGCATACAAATAGACCCGAGGCCGCACTATTAATCTTGAAAGTCGTGTACGAGATTTTTATCGTTGCGAAATAATCACGAACCTCGTGAATAGTAGCCAGGAATCGGCGGATTCGTGGGAGGTGTAACGGTTCCAGTCGGGCTGTCCGCTTGGAGACTTTTGCGCTCGCTTCTCCTCGAGCGACCGTCCGAGGAGTTTTCGCCTGGTTCCCGCGGGAGCGACAGAGACAAATGGGACGATAAAACGGGGTTCATCGGCGGGGACGACGTTCGCGTCAGGTTTACGCGATTTCCGGCGTGCGGAGCCGCGGTTTCTCACCTCGCTCCTCTCCGCCTGACGCTTCGGGCGGATAATAGACCGCGAAACGCGTGGGCAGAAACGCTCGTCCGAGGGAAAAGGGACTGGCACGTAATGGCGGAGCAAGTCTGCGGGGCCCGAGAAAGCGATCTCGCGCGAGGACTTTCTCGCCTCTCGATCCGCGGATTAGATTAATAGGGATAGCAACCCCCGACGGCCACGGATTAATCGAGCCCAGATTTATGGGTCGCCGGGAAAATCTCGCGCGCGACATAAATTCAGCGCTCGACAGCGTTGCCGACTTTTTCCAGCGCGCCCTGCCTGAAATTTACTGTTTCCTAGACCGTAAACTATTTCTCCCGGACGTTTTTCGCAGCCCCGCTGCTGCTCCCAGTTTTCGCGGAGAGCGATGGCACCGGTTCGACAACAGCGAAACTATAGGCCGCAGTCGGCACGCACGCCGCGTTGCACTTCTAACCCGAGGAAGAAATCACGAAGTTCGAAAGTTCAGCGTGTCGAGGCCTTCCGCGGGATTTTTCCCCACGGTTTCCGTGATTTTTCATCGGCCTCGAATCCGCCCCCCGGCTACGCTCCGCGCGTCCAGATAACGCGATCGGCTCGTTGATTTATCCGTTCATTACACGAGGTCGTTAATCCACGTTATTTACACTCTTCGATTAATCCGCTGTGTAATTTAGCCGCCTCGGATCGTTTAATCCGCACGGTTCGCTTCGCGTCTAACCTTTCGCGTCACTCGGAAAATCGTATTGGAGTCGTTATCGGCTTTATTATCGCGCTCGCGATCCTCGCGGGCCGACGTTTTACCGTTTCACTTTTTCCCGGTCGCCGTTTATCGTCACGTCCGCCGTGCAATTGGCACCGCCGTGTCCTTGGTATCTTCTGCCTGGTTCACCTGCTAATTAATTTTAAAAAACGATTTCAAGAAGAGCAGTGGATACGCTGATCGACGCCGCGCAGATTTAATCCCCGTTTTTCTTCTATTGGGTTTTACGGTTATTATTAATCGCTGCTAATTGCTACTACTTTGATGGAACATTAAAACAGTCTCTATTTCGCGCAGCGGATATTCCGTAAATTGTCTCTTAATGAGAAAATTATCAGTTGACGCGGAAACCGTGTTCACCGTGCACCGGTACACGAGCGGCGGGGAACGTGTTAATCTCGATGGAAAAAAACTAGAGGAGAGGCGTCTCGATTTTATTTCCTCCGTTGGCCCGCGACACGGTGATTATACGGCCGATGCGTGAATAGAGGGACGAGCCCGTGAAATCAAAGGATCAATGGTTTTCGCGTCGCGTTGGGGGCAAACTTTCCATCGGCGCGCTCGAAGGAATGTTTCACCGTAAAGAGGAGCTTAATTACGCGGCCGCCGACGCTTAATTGCACGCGGGGAGCGTTCATTGTAGTCTTTGATTACTGCGGTCGCGGCGGAGCCTCTTCCTGAAATGAAAGTACTCGGTGAATTTCTTTTTTCCCCTTCCCCCGCAAAGACACCGTGACAGGTTTATTGCGTCGTGGACGTTGACGGCAACCTGCTGCAAATTCAAAAAAAAATATTCCCCCGCGTTTCGAGTTCATTGAAGCTCGCTCAGTCGACAAATCGCTAAAAATAAATGGAACCGAACGGTACGGAGGGAAATTTTAATTAGCGGTGCGCAGTCGAGGTAATAAATTCAAAGCGAAGTAAATATCTCAGACTTGAAATATAATTGAAAAGTGAAATAAACGTTTGTTCGTGTGACTCGCATGGAAATGCATCAACTCTGTTTCTATTTCGAATGGGAATTACACTACTCGTAGAACAAGCTGGCGATTTCCGGTCACGGAATCGGAAAAACTTGAAACCGGCCGCGAAACCGAACCGTATCATTATTATAGGTAGCTTTCGCGCATTGCCGCGACCGGTAACGGGACCGTGGGATAAACAGCGTAGGGCAAGGGATACGTAAACGCAGACGTTATGGTGTCACATGTCACGGAAACCATAAGCCTGGCCGTGTGTGCCCATGGTGCCGTAGGAACCGTGTTCCCGTTACTCCCACCGGGAATCCGCGCTAGTGTCAAAATTCACAGCGCCCGCTGCCCTGGACCTTTCTCGGAACAAGGAAGAAACTAGCTTGTTACGCTAGTCACAAATCGGACACGGTATCCGCTCGATTTTTCTCGATCACCGGCTCATCACTCACTGAAACGTATCGCGCCATTCGAACCTACTTTCCTTTCAACAACTTCAAGCCTCGAATAATCTCTAGAAACGAAAAACGAAAGAGAACAATCCTAACTTTCCAACGTCACGGACGCTAAACTGATTAATAAATTACACTGCTAAATACACCGAGTATTAAGGATCATCAACGAGGCGAGAAACGATTACTCTTAACCCAGTTAGTCCGAGACCCAACTGAACAACGAGTTACTAAGATTTACGCGGTCAAGAACGCAATGAACCTCTAATTGATGTTACAAGCGGCGCGAATAAATTCCTCGTTGACGGAAGTGTCCTTCGAGCAGAAATTTTGTAGTTGCTACGTAACCGGGTCCATTGATATATGCCCGACCCAATAAGGTCTCGCGGCGACGATTCGCGTTGCCAAGCGGCGGCGCGGGCCGCGGTAAAAGCTCGCGCGCCGGCTCGCTTGATACCCGCGCGCGGAACCCGTGGCCAATTTATTGTTTGATGAAGACGTAAAGAATGCGTGTAACGGTGGCCAACTCGAAACACGGCATCCGAGGATCGCGGGGACCGCGAGAAACACTCGCTTAACGCGGGGACCGGCGCCGTATTAATGGCGGCCGAGCGCAGACAGCGCCGGCGTTTTATAGGCCATCCTCGCGACTCCTCACGAGAATTTATGATATACGGCATCGCGCGGTGCCGTTCCCGTTTCCCGTCTCCCGGCCCGGCGAGCACCGCAAAAGTTGCACGGTCTCCGGCTTCGCGAAAGCGCTCGTAAAAGTAAAACCGAGAGCCGCGAGAAAAAGTCCCCCCCGCTCTCCGCGCCATTGCTACGGCGGGCTCGCAGCGGGCGCATCATCCGCGAAACGAGCCGCGTTTTCTCTCTCCCTCTCTCTCTCTCTCTCTCTCTCTCTCTCTCTCTCTCTCTCTCTCTCTCTCTCTCTCTCTCTCTCTCTCTCTCTCTCTGTCTCTCTTTCATCCTGGAAAATGTATCGCGCCGATGAAGCCGTTACGAGGCTCGTGAAATTAAAGGTGTAATTAAATTCACGCGCGGATGTTCGAGCGAAACCGACGGATCAAATTTAATCTGCGGGACCCCTGGGGAACAGGCGTGTTCGCGGGTGTTTTACGACGCGGAGGTGACTGAAATTTTGGCACTTTAAAATCCAGTTAAGCGACGTGACGTTCGATCGGTTCAGGGAGTTCTTGATTCTTCGGATCACGTTAATGGGCGAGGTGTGACGGTGGGCTTGATAATTCGGTAGATGCGAGAGGGAGTGTCTTCCGAGTTGTATAGAGGAGTCACGTCTTTGACAATGGTTCTGGCTTTAGGCCGGTCGTTTCGAGCGTTATCTTCCATGGAGTGTTGAATCGTGGCCAAAACTGAGTTGATGACAAAGGGAGCGCAGCATTCGGATAAGGTCTCTGTGATACAGGGTGACGTGGAATGTAGGGGATAATGTACTCAAAGAAATGCGAGGAAATTCGAACGTTGACAGGATAAACGCGACGAGGAATTTTCAGTTGAAATATATTATCTAAATCGATTTGCCTAATGACTGGTCGGGTTTAACTTAACAAGCGAGCTCGACGTCGAAGCAACGATTATGTGAACATTTTTTCCAGCACCTGGCAAGCAGCTAATTTCAATTGCAGTTTTATCTTCGCGTGAATGAACAAACCTATATAATTTTCACACATTTTTAGACCACTCCTCTATTCGTCAATCAGGCCAATGACTATCATAAACCCCGCCCGAGGGAAAAGGTACATCAGAATGTCCCATAGCGAAAGAAAAAGGTAATCACAGGGCATTGTAGTGCCTAGCCGGCCGTTTAAATAATTTCCATGCAGCGGCCAGAGTGCTGGCCATACGCGACCGATAATCCCTCAATAGAGACGCCTGTAATGAACGCTTGTTACCGGGAAATCGTTGCAACGCGCGTGTAATACCGAACCAATTCGACCGGACGGACAACCGCGTGTTATTTGTCGCCCGAAAAGCGAATTACGCTTCTAACCGCACTGTTCGCCTGTGTTCTTTGCTTACGCCCAATGTCAGCTACTTGCAACCGCTACTTACTCCCAGCAATTACTTTTCCACGACCGTTACACGCCATTGCGGCGTGTTTACGTTAACTGAACGTTCGTTTGATCCCCATTTCGGAGCATTCGTATTCGTTTGGGTACCAATGTGTTCGCCGCGAATTCAAGCAAACGCGTAACATAAAAGGATACATTACTTCAACATTTCTCATTCAAATCAAGCTACCATACATCGAACATTCCGAAATATTCAACAACAAAGCATTCGTTTCTATAATTAAATCGAGCGAGCATCCGTCGAGCATTCGGGAATACTCGGCGAGCGAAACATTTATTTGCAATACCTGGCAATCGTTCTGCAGACATTCGCAAATATCCAACGGATAAAGAATTTGTTTACAAAATCGCATCATTTATCGGGGATGAACGAATGCTCGTTTTGGACTCCAATTTTATCGGATTAAGGGGCGAGCATTCGTTTGGTCGGTGTAAATGCGCCATAACGCGGAATCCTCTGGTTACGATCAATGCGGTGCGCCGGGAGCGCTTTTCACTTAGAACCGTTTAAACTGAGAAAGACTGCGCAGACTTCTCGATGCGTTATGCTCGCTGAAAGCAGACTATCCTCGCGAGTGAATCCTGCGTTACCCGTGTTGAACGAATCTTGAAAAGAAACCCGCTGTTCGTTCCGCAGAAGAGTAACCCAGTTTTGTTTATATTTTTCATTGCTTACATGTAGCCGCATTCGAGAATAGCAAATCAGTTTTAGCGAAGATGACGGAAATGAGAAAATAAGAAAACTGATCATTGGCGCCTGCATTCTTTTCAGAGCTCTTCTCCCGAGCAACGTAGAGTACGCGGTTTCTTTTCTCGCTTCTGTAGGCCTATCACGTATCCGACCGAGAACAGCCTCGCTTCAACGGCCAGTCCTTCCATTCATTTCGCCCGAACATGCTCATTCATCCCGAGGTATCGGGCTTTAATGCGTTTTCGACGGGCCGCAGGGTCGCGTGCCAAGCCTCGCACCTGGACTTCCTCCACCTGGACGTTTCAGCCAGCGTACGATGATGGCAAAAAAAGATCGATTTCCTTTGGGACAGTGGTGCTAGACGAGTCCTCGCCAACGTCTTCTTTTCTGTAGCGCCAGTCTATTCACGCCGTACTCGATTGTATATCACGTTTGCTTTGCCATTTGATACGTCTAGTCGATGTTTGCTCAGCTTCCATAGACTCCTCGAGACAGGGTTTCTGCGAATGGTATCCAATCTACCTTCATCTAATTTAGTATTCAGTGAAACAACAATGTTAGAGGTTCGCGCAAGTTTCGGTCGATACTTTGAAACATGTTTATGCAACGAGGTTTACTGCGAGCTTATTCAGAGGCAAGAATCGCGTTACGCCTCGAACGTCTGCCCACGTTCTGGAAGCAACTCTTAAAGATTAAGCCGGGATAATTGATGCTCGGATATATAGTAGGTAGAGGATCAAGGAAGCTAATTTAATTGGATTTTTTATTGTCCCCCCGACACAACACGGTATCATTACTCGGCTAAGTTTCGATTGATCAAAAGCGCTGCCGGCCGAGGTATTTTAGTAATTCCGGGAGCTTAATGGAATGAATTCTGAATGGAAGAGAGGCACAACAGAGATTAAGCAGAACGACGGGGGGAAGAATTCGAGAAGCCGAGGCTAGAGATTACTCTTCTAGAATGCAATTACCCGAGGTACGCGGGGGCGAACGGCTCCACGACGAGGATCCGCGCGCGTCGATTTTGAAAAATCACCGCGGAAAACGGCGTGGCGCACTTTCTCGATGCTTTAATTGGGCATTTAGGTTGGCCGGGATCGTGGCCATTATCGAGCCGGTCGCCGGAGAAATCCGCGTCCCATCTTGCCGCGTACGATCGACGGGACCGCTTTTTATTCATCGCGCGGATTCCCTCGATCATCGATCCGTCCCCCCAGGAGGACTAGTTTATACGCCGTATAACTGTAACTCTACGGCAATTTAAAGTCCGGTTGAAATTCAATGGAGTGGCTAATAAAATCGCGACTTGTCCCGTTGCGGCTCGATACACTGTCGCCAGGACCGATGACGTACGGTCCGGCGCTGCCGCGACAACTCGGCTAACAAAACGCGGAAAGTCACTTCCGCGCGAGGAAATTCGAATCCTGCTGGATTTGCAAGGAAGCTGTGTAACTTGGAATTCAGTGGAAAGATGATGAAAATTAACCGTTTGCTCTCGAAAGGTTTCCTATAGAAATATTGAACATATTTCTCATATACGGTTACATACAATTAATGAGAAAACATGCATAAATCGAGGAACAATGCTATTTTATTCCAATATTCCGATGCATTATACTGAGCTTGATATTATATATAACACTGTATTACAATTTCACTCCAGCTTACGGAATTCACAATGAAGTCGCGCATAAAATCGCAAATAAATGGCAACTGTCGGCAAACAACAGAGTCTCCTATGTAAAACAATAAGTATCGAATTCAATAACAACGGTAAATTACGCATTCTTCTCTACAATTTACACAGGAGTTCGGCAAGCCATTAAATTAATTCCACTGAATAAAACCGGCGAGTGTGCATAAATAACGCGACATTAACGTTGACATTAAAACAAGAAATAAGAGCCGCTCGGCCCTAATAAAGTTCACCGAAATCCATTCCATTACGACTCACCTAAATCGTCCGTTCGCAAAAGTGTGCTCAATTGTCGTTGTTAAACAATTACTCCGGTCGTCCCGGGAAAGGAAAACCGTGATTGCCGTTAGTATACCGGCTGCCGTCCCACGCGCCGGATCGCGCAAGATTTAATTCTTTCGCGACCCACGCCGCCGCCGCCGCCGCCGCCGCCGCCGCGGCAACCATGGTCGAAATAGACATGACTCGGAGACAGTGTCATGGCGGCCGGCGCGTAAATAGCTGGCCGGGTGACATTCGCTTGTTTATCGAGCGTATTTCCAATTATGACGGACGCGCGCGCAGATAAAGGCGCGGGAATCGCGGAAAATAAGAAAATCACATCCGCCCACGGCGGATAGGTGGCCGGCGGAGTTGGATATCAATATCCGAGAGCCGGCCGCGATAATAAAGAGCGAATAGTCCGATGGGAATTCTGCCGCGTGAAAGCAGCCGAGCAATTTCGCCGAGCCAGAGGAACGCGTATACTCGCCTTCCCATTTTACTCGCGCGTCTACGCCGGCAACGCGATTCTCTATTCTTCCCCGTTTTTGAGAATCGAGTATCAACTCGGAGATAGATTCCCCCGGCTACGCTCGCTCGCTCGCTCGCGCGAGATATACTTTCCTTTAGCACACGCTTTACTCCGCGTTTTATACGCTCCAACTTTGCATTCCGTTCCATTGACTCTGATCCATCGTTGGGTAGGAACTTTACGAGCAGTTTTATTGAGAAGCTCCCCGCGTAATGAGATGAGAGTTGTAGTTGCGTTAATGGGTATTCGGGTTTCATTGGGAGATGAATTTTTGGTATCTCGCGCGATAGAATTAGTTCGATATTTATGCGTTGCGCGTCGCTAAAAATTAGATAATGGAAATGGAAGATTGAATGATAAAGTATCGGTGATAATGAACAGAGCATCGGGAAATGAAGATAATTGATGGCACGAAGGCAACAGAGGCGATAAAAGCGATGTTCACGGTAGGGTCAACGAACGGTCGCCGCCGCGTTAGATCATCGCGCTAGATCGCCACGTTTGGGCCTAGCCAGAGACAATCAAGCAATCAATGTCAGGGGCCAACCCTTTCGCGACGAAACAGTTCGCTTCCGCTCGAGTACGCATTCGCGCGCGTGCGTGCGTGCGATTCTAGCATCGCATGCCAATCGACGAAAGAAACAGTTACGCGTCCCATAGTTCGATCTATCGGGCGAACGCACGTAGACGCTCGTCTCGCTTTGGCATGCCGTCTGTTTTCACGCTTTGTTCGAATCTACTCGATGATCCACTTCTTCCGGGCCTACTTTCGTGGAACGCGTTGCGGCTAGGATTCGAAATGAGATGCGGACGACTGGGAGCAGATCCAGAATAGAGAATCGAGCGGTCAATAGGGTCGGCGGCGACTAGATACGTTGATCCTGTGACTACCGGCCGAATCAAATCCTTTCTCTGTATCTTAGAATAATATCGCAGGGGATGATTTCCAGGCCTGGCGTTTTATTCAATAATTCAGGATCTGTTCGGATGCGTTTCTGATACCCCGGATGGTTTTATAGCGGAGGATCAGGGATGTATCTTTGATGGTTAAAAAACGTACGAGGGAAAGAGTCTCTGATAGGATTTAAGGATTACGGATTCCTTTAATGCGATAACCGGCGAAGATGGCAGCCGCGGTCCGTAGAATCAGATTTATTTCTCGACACGAATGTCTGCCGCAGAATCCACTGTTTACTCGCGATGATGAGCGTGTCCTAAAAGTGGAGCAGAGCCCTCGGGAGCTCACGCCTTCCACAGGACAACTGATCCGTCAAGACTGCACGCTGAGCACACAAACTTGTTGTAACTGATTCATGAGTGAGGCCAAACAGAAAGCATTTCTGGAAATTAAACCTGCACCGCTGTTTCCTTTGGGAAAGGACCGCATGCGTGGCTCGTACAGACTTCGGCGCACCGGAGATTATTATTTCAAGCGACGCGGACTACAAAATTCTCATGTTTTACTACGAAATTCCAACAAAAACCGTGCCGTCGTATTGTTACGACGTACAGCTCGCTTCAAAATCGCGGAACCACTAATCCATTGTATATTATTCGTTCTATTCGAACTTCTTTCACTGGAAAGCTATAAAGTACTCGTAAACTTGATGCGCACCGAACGGAACGTTTTCTGAAACTATTGTTTCCTCCAATGGAACCACTTTCCCCTCCTGTAGGAATCAATCATGCCCCGCCCAGACTCGGTTTCCCGGTCCGCGGTTTTCCAGGAAGATCCATCAAACCGATCACGACCAATTACCGCCGCATTGTCCCCTGACCGTGGTTCGTGTCGCGCATTATGCCGCGGCCAATTTTTCCGCGAGCCATCCGCAAGCGGTCCGATCCCTTTCCGCGCGTCACTTCCGGTCCCCGTTATTGTGTCTGCGCGGCGCGACAGCGGGGAGAGGATAGGTGTAAAAAAGAAGGGAAAAAACCGAGAGGGACTCACGGTTGAAAGGGTCAGGTCGTGCGTGTCAGCGCGGATGAGTCAACGATGCGGGACCGCGCGAGGTTCGACCGCGATTCGTGCAGAACGCCGCCGCGGAACGCATCTGCGGCCAATTACCTGTGGCCAAGAACGTCGTCCAAGAACTCGAGGATCGGCGCACGGATGAGTCACGGCACGACTGTGGGCACAATCCTGCTCGCTTGTGGGTCCCTCGCGTACGAAATGTGTCCAAGGACAAGCGTCTTCGGCAACTGGCAAATAAAAAGGCAGCTGTTCTTTCAACTGCCTTAGTAGCGTGAAGAACTAACCCTTCTATGGCTAACCAGAAAGTCTATATTGAAGATCTCACACTTAAAATTAGATTGAAATTAGGAAAACAAGAAGAGCTTCATATTTGGAACTAGCTTCAAATTAGAGAAACGGCTGTTCAAGCTTTCATTAGTCGAAATTGGACTAAAGTTAGAGAAGCGGAAATGGAAACTTTCATTATTCAAAACTACTCCAAAATTAGAATAACAATTTTCACGAGAACACGAGGTTACTAAGGGGGCTATAGGAAAAGCCTAATTGTTGCAGGAAGAGGTTAAAGGTGCAATTTATTCGGCTCATAAACCCCTGACAGCGGTCCGCACTCTAATTATTTGGCAACGGAAGTACAAGCGAAAATTCGACGGCTACACGGCGAGAAAAAAACGGCGTACGTCCGTTGCCCGTGCATTCCCGCTACACCCGGTGCGTCGGTGATTCGCAGTGGGCGCCCTAGCCGCGTGCGGCGCACAAACAATAACGATAATGACTTAACAGGCCCATCTGCCGGGGACGGCGAAGGGTGCGGGTCTGATGGAAGTCACCGTCGGAGACTTTAGACGATAATGGAAATCAATCTAGCCCCGTTGCACCTACGCTCGCATCGCGAGCGGACACGCAACGCTGCTCTCGCCGAACCCGGGCGGCCCCCGGGTCAATTGTTTCCAACGGTCTGTACGCTCTCAGACCTTGTGCCTTCGTTTATCGAGCCTTTTCCCCGTGTCCGGCAACGTTTCCCGTGGTAAACCCGACATGTGTCCGACGCCATTTGCCCGGCTATTAATGGACACGCCGCGGCGATGCGTTAATTGAATAAATGGTCGCCATGGAGCGTCAACATTAGGCGCTTCTAATGTTTCTAACGTCGGCTGGAGGGGCACGTTGTGACACTGAGTGGTCGTATGGGAGTTGATGTCAAGTTTGCTTCTCGTTGGATTCAAATGTCCTTCTCTTAACGTGTAACAGCTATGGCTAGAAACGTTGAAGGTCCGGAGGCTTCGTAATGTAAACGTTGAGTAACGAAAACATTGGAGAAGACATAATTTACTAGAATGAATCGGTAACAGCATTGGAATAAATTTGTACACGTTATTACTAAAATTTCCATACGAATATGGTCAACTGTAGTGCATAATTTACTCGAAACTGGAATAGTAAAAGTCGTTTCCACGCGCCGCTGCGCGCAACGCCCAACGATTTACGATTTCGGAAGAAGAGGGTCCACGTTAATTCCGGGCATAACCGAACCCATCGTCACGAAGGGCTGCCGCGTAATTAGAAATCGTAATTTCCTCGATGCCCTTTCCGAGAAAATTCGTCAGCGCCGGTCCCGCCCCCGTGGAGCGAGGATTCCCCGCATGTGAACGGCTGCGCGCGGCTTTGTCCGTCGCGGAAACGCGTCGTCACTGGTAATTACGTGACTGCCAGTCAGCCATGACATCGACCACCGACCCATTTTTAACTAACTCCGCGGCGGCCGACCGCGGGGAAGAAATTCTTGCCGCCTTTCGCAACGAGTTCCAACCGTTCGAGATTTACGCCGTCGCGCGCGCGCGCCCGCGGCACGCGAAACACGCGCGACGATAAAATGAAAAAATGCTCGCGGGTTATCAAAACAAAAAAATCTGCCGCGAGACTTCCCTTTCACTTTTTCCATCGCGCGCGGTTAAATATTCGCGCAGCGGAAAATCGCCGGGGAACGCTGTTCGATCCGCGGAACTGAAAACGCGCCGCTTTTTTTTCCATTCCCGCGCGATAAATAACCGAATTTCGGATGGAGCGGTTCGATTGAACCGATGGGGGATATTGGCTTTTCGTACAATGTACCTTGAAAAGGTGTACCCGCAAGCGGCGGCGCAGGTAACTGCAGTACACATGTGTACACACGTGTCCGCTAATGGCTGCATATTGATGCCAAGCAGGGAAGCAAACCCGGTGGGCACGAATAACGAAGCATTGTGCCGCTCGCCGAAAACCATTGTCGTCCACCGAACGCGCTTTCACCCTCTCCTATTTTGTCATGCGATGCCGCCGGCGAATAGTTGTCGAGATAACTGGAAACAGCGAGTAAATGTTGCTCCTTTACTACGCGACTTTTAAGTAAATCTTTTATTTCGAATCGAGATCTTGATGAATCACTCGATATCACTCGCCTCTACGCTCTAATTTCCCGAGTGCTTTAATTACATCTTCCAAAGACGTTCTCCATTTATTTATACGTAACTATGTTGTTCTATTTAATATAGCTTCAGTATCTCGCCAGTATCGTACCAATTGGCACATGTAAAAATGAATATCTGCAGCGCTCTATTCCAGCAAGTCATAAATTGCAATTTAATCTCCATTTACCGAGGAAACAGATCGCCTAAGTCACGAAGATCATTAACATTACCGCGACCATTGATCCGCGCAGCGATCGAGACGGTTTCCACGGTGGCGTACATGCGCTCCTCATCAAGAATTCAATTAAATGCTCGAGCTAATTCTAAGAAACGAGAGTAGAGAGGCGAAGAGAGAAAAAAACTGCAAAGAAAAGGGAGACTTTTCGAGCTGACCTTGCTATAAAAAAGGAGAGGTAATCAACGTACAGCTCTCTCGTGGAACACATTACTCTTTCACGAAGCCAGCTTTCAAGGGTAGAGAGCACTCGGTCGAGATTTCTAGTGCAACGTTGAAGAAACACGTACGTACGGGGCAGCGGCACAAAAGTCGAGTTTTTCACGAGGCCGGCCATTTGTTTAGGCATTAGCGTAGCGCCTGTACCTAAAGTGCACCGAAGCTCCAGCTCCGGTTACGTTCATTAGCAGGTACTCGAAAGCCAAGCCCTGGATGCCTTGTACCCGCCGCTTTTTCTTTCTTTTTCAGTTCGTTCGCGTCCTAGGTTTCCCTTTAGCCTCTATACTCTATCGTCTTATCCTCGCGAACGACCGAAAACCAATTTGTTGTTCCGCATAATCGACGTACCCGATTCCTCTCGCTGAATCCCTCGGTGTACCAACGTGCGAAGAGGTTTTCGAGAAAACACGACACAAGGAATACATCCCGGTATGCTCGGATTCGCTCCAGTCCGCTTTACTCCGCTCGCATTTGCTCCAATACGCTCCAGTCCGCTTCGGCCCGCCGGGACCAGCTCCTATCCGCTCTAGTTTCCTCGTACTTGCTCCAGTTCGCTTGGACCAGCTCGTGTCCACGGTTTTTTCCCTACTCTGCCCAGTTTTTTTCGTGGACACGTGTTTCCTATTTTTGTTTTTCTTTGCTACCTCGTGCCCCATTTGTTGCTTCCTAACGACAAAAACAGCGGAGATCCTTGCGAGAGGCACAGCAGTTAAAACTCTTTGGCCTCGAGCTACTTCTTGAGCTCTCGCTCGCCAGGCTTCTACGTTTCCCATGTTTGTTATTTCGAGTGTGTTCATTATGTTTTCCTACATCCTGAAGAATAGAAAGGAGCGCGTAATTACTCGGCTGCATAATTGATGCAATCAGTTATTCCCGCTGAAGCTCTTCACTGAAGCGTGAAGATCTCCGCGGGAACACGCCACCTGGAATTCGCGGCGACACGTCGCCACTTCGCCGCGACAACAATGATCCCCTTGAGGAGCGGCGATACCATCGACAGAAGTCATTGTACGAGTCCGAAATAATAAGTCAGTCGCGATTTCACCTGGCCGATCGCGGCTACCCGATAAACCGGCCCTAACTCCTTCTGCCTCGCCCCCTTCGCCCCGCTGCTTTCACGCATCTCGAAGAGTTATCGACTTTTAAGTGGGCTGAGATTTGCATCTACGTGATCATTATTCTTAGCGGGAGAAACGTCGCGTTTTGCCGGGGACCGCTTGTTTGAAAGTCAAAGTGCATACGCTTTTATGATCATTTGTCATGCACGCGATGGACCCCGTTCTCCACGGTGAATACGCGCCGGACGACGCGTTCCTTGGGCGGGAACCGTTGCGACACGATGGTCTTCTTAGCGCGAGAAGAGTCGCGATTAACTCTTCGGACAATTATAGAGGGAATGCACGGTTCGCTTTACTGTCGGTCGATGTAGAACCAATTGCTGGTAAACTGTTTCTTTATTAACCATCGATTTATTAGCTTCGATCGAAAGCTTTCGAGCACCGACCAGAGATAGGATAGACTTCAATGTAAAGTAGAAAGTTATTTCTAGTAAAAGTTACGTGACACCTTGTCATTCTGGCGTCACTTACTTTATCAACAGGTTACACATAAGTACAAATAAATAAAGAAATGGGTTCTGTTTTATTTTCTTGTCAAAGGAAAATATACGACTGGTCTATCTTGCTTCTCGTCGGTATTTGGATAGATAGGGTACCATCCAGTAATCAAAAAGGAAACTGCTTTGGATTATTCTAGGATAGTAAAAGGATTTCAGTTTTGTCTATGGCTTTTTGCAGTAATTTTTGGTTCGTTTACAGAGTGAAGATATGGTTAAAAATATTCTTAAATGGAAAGTGTTTTATTGAAATTGATAGATGTTTACTGTATCATCAATGGAGTTTGTATTACAGTCCTCTCTGCTTTGAAACTCGTACCTTAGATGGTAGCACGGCCTAAGTCTATGGGAAAAATCAGAGAGATAAAAGATATGAAGTAAACAGTGAAGAAATTATTCACAGATTATGAAACTTTCTTGTGGTAACTATAGGTAATGAAACTTAATTGCAATAGCTTGATATTAAAGGAAATAGGAATTTGAATCTAGAAAGAGAATGATAGCGACATCTCGTATTGTCGAGAAGTATTAATCGGCAACATGTTTCAGCTATTTTCCGTAGATGGCAGCTTATATCATGTGTATCCTACTTTAGCCGCGCGATTTGAATCTTTATAGTTGTAAATTCTGCTGGATTAGTTGTTAATTTAGAACGATTCACCTAGTATCGTCAAATTCATCGATTCTTCTCGACAGTTTTCCGACGAAAAATTATAAGATGATATGATTGATTCATCAGAACGCAGAGTATCTTTTACGAATTTTTTATTATGACTTCGCTACAGCTTGCATATATTTATATACAATGGTCAACCTATGGAGCTACACGAAGAAACAACTTATGTTTAACAAAACGCAAGTAGAAAAACTCGTACACAGATGAATAGCAGACGTTACAGGGGCCAATCGGCAATGATAAAAATTCAACAAACACTTTGCAATCGCGAACGATCCTCCGCTTCTCGCAAAGGACCCTGAACGAAACTTCCATGAACCGCCGAGAAACTAACATGATAAAATCCTACTATTCCCCGTGTCGTCTCGAATTACAAAACGCAAGTATCAATGCACAATGCACCGTGCGCTCGTCATATCCGCACACGCGTTACAGTTTTACGTTAACATACCGTAGATTCTCGTTTACAATATATGTATATAATAATCTAGACTTTTATTTATTGTATACTCAAAAGCTTAACCAGATAGATTTCTTTCTTTACTCTCATTTACATTACACGTTAATGTAGTGCCTTACATTAAGTCTGCAGCGAGCAAAATAGGAACTGTGATCGCCTGATGTACCTGATTCGTCCTCGCTTCGAACACAATCAAACCCCCGTAGAAAACCCAATGACAATCGTTCGTTATGCACCCTCCCTTAAATTGATCCGTTACGAGAAATTTAATGAAACCTCCCGATTGCTCTATTCCGACGGAATCTCGAGCAACGCGGGAGAGGAAATTCGCTGAAAACTCAATTCGCTGTGAACCAAAGTGAGAACCGAAAGAAATCTATGAAACGTGAGGCGATTGGACGAATTCGTGGTGCAGTTTGCGTACAAACAGGCCGCAAGAAGGCACCGAGCTACGCAACGCAACGCACGAGCTCCTGAATCTCGGACTGACGACCGCGGCAGGAAGGTCCGGAGGGTTCGCCGATAATAAAAGGCTTCCGTCGCGCGCGATCCCGATGAAAGCGCGCCTCGCTGGTTCGTTAGAGTGAACGGCTCGTTACGTTAACGAGAGAGAGAGAGAGCGGCGAAAGAGCGTGGAAGATAGAGACCTTTTCTAAACACGCGAGCATGTTACCGGGAAAAAATTGCTGTCGCCAGTCGGCGGACGTTTCATCTCGCCGCGACGAGACGCGACGAGACGCGACGCGACGCGCCGACGATTCGGGATGATTCGTTTCCTGCGGAGGAAATACTTGCTCGCGCTGTGCTGTGAAATACGCGGCGTCGAAATCGATGGGAACGTCGCGCGCATCCGTATTAAAGCGGAGCTTTTCTCTACGTCGCGACGCGGTCGCGCTCACGGATCCACGATCCGAGCCGGCGTGAATTCACGGATCCTGCCTCGGCTAGGTGAGCTTTAAACGACCCTCTCCGACGGCGTAATATTACTTTCGATCGATTAAATTCCGGGCTGATCGTGCAGACATCTGGAAGGAAATATTGGCGACAGAGATGGGCACGAGTTCGTATGTGCAACGAATAAGGTGCCACTTTATGGAGTCCTTTGTTTCGACTTTACGTTCCGTCTATTTATCGACGATTTTCTTTGGGAATGTTCTGGTAGAGTTTGGTGCGATAGTTCGTTTAATATGTTCGAATATCGAATTGAGAGATTTGAGTATAGGATGGTGAAAGTTTTTGAACACCCGATAGATAATTTCCTTGTCTGTGCCCATCTCTGGTTGTGAATATAAATGACGTTGACTGTCCATTGAGATTCCTGTCGAGTTTTCATGGAAATCTTGATTACGACTGGAATTAGAAAAGCAATTATCGTAATATGGAAGCAATGTGATAAGAAGCAAGAAATACCGATGCCCTTCGATTCGAAACGATCGCAAGCTCCGTTGAACAGAAAAATCGCTCGAACCGGCATGACAGAATATCATTTCCCAATTAATCCAATTCCGAACGAGACCTACAATTAGTAAACTAATTATACGTAAAACGCCTCCGTCATTATATTATAGAAGGAACCGCGTATACCCGCGTCGTTTCAAAATGATTTCAAGCTCCGTCCAATAAAACGAAAACGTTTCGAATGATCATAATGGAATTCCAGGTTCCGCGATAATCGGGAATTAAACGAAAAATAAAGGAAAACCGTGCAGTTAGAAAACTAAGTGTATAGAATAAAATGCCTTCAATAATGTACCTCACAGGAAATTACGTATTACTTTTTCGATTCGAAATTATTTCAAGCTCTGCGTCCGATTAAAAAAGAAAAGAAAGAAAAAAGGGCTATTCGTGTAATTATGATGGAATTCCTGTACCATAATAATCATATTTCAAATGAAAAATACATTTAAGAAGCCGGGTATATAGGAGAAAATGGCTCCGATATTATACTGAACAGGAAACCGCGTATTCCTTTTTCAATCGAAAATTATTTCAAGCTCCGTCCGATGAAAAGACGGCGCGCCGGTTACGATGGAATTTCTATGCCACAATAATCCCAATAGTCAGCCAATACATTCTGCGTATTTTGTGTAACGACGCCGATAACGGAGTAACGGCAGTAAAGAACACAGGGGTATAATTTACATCGTCGTGCGGCGATCCTCCTCGGTTTTACGATCGTTTGCCTATCCTCCACGGTCGTCATGGTTAATCTCGCGATCAACTGGACACACATATCGGACGCGATTAACATTTACGTTACGCAAGGAATCCGCCTAGAGCCGATCCTCGCATACACGCGCCACCGCCACCCTTCCCGAACACGCTTTTCTTCCTTTTATTTCATTCTCCTCTCCCCCCCCCCCCCCCCCCCGCCCCTCCTCTTTTCCTTTCGTTCGCCTCGTTTTTTCATTCCCCTACCCACCCCCACTCTCTGCTCGGCCGTTCGCTGGAATACACACCGCGGTTGCCTCGGTTTCACGCTCTCAAACCGATCCGGAGGCAATTTCCTGTCCGATTCATTATTCGTGGACACGACCGGGCATCGCTAAATAATAAACGCCAATAGACCGCCATTGGTCACGTTCGCCACGGTGATCATCGCCCGCGATTGGACCAAGTACCATAATCCGAGCCGATGAGACGAATCCTAGGTATTCAATTCATCGGTATCCCCCGGACCGCTTTATTGAACTTGGCCCAAGCCGCTCGATCGACTGCGGATTTTTCTGCATTTGTAGCAAATTCTGCTAAGTAACGTCCGAGCATAAAAATTTTAATATTCCCGTTCGATCGGGGGAAACATTGATTGCCGCGCTAAACTCCGCGTCCCGATTATGCGCTTCGTTCTTCCTACGAAACTTGAAAAACGCGAGTCCGCGTAAAAAACCGCGGTTCGACGATCGTAAATTGTCGATGTTTATGGGAAATCGGGCCTTCGGAAATTTTATTAACGATCGATTTTATTCTCCTTCCGAAGGATCCTCTCTTTAATTATAGTTTCGTTGAGGGAATATTCGAATTTCATCCCGTCGAATGCAGAAATCGGCAGTCGGATCATCGATCACCGATGATTGCTCGAACATTCTGTTTCGTTCGAGTTCTCGTTTTTCTTTCGACCGACATCCGTTGCGACCGCGTTTCCGTTGTAGGAATTCTCAAGGAAGTCGCAGCTATTTCCCTCTTTTTACGTTCGAATCGAACCGGTGTACTCCGAAAAAAACTGTTGGATCGTCGGCTGCACTTTAATTCTATAAATCTAGTTACGGGTAATTTTGTACTTTGACCGAAACCCCAATTCGAGTTCGGTGGATCCCTGATTAGTTTCCTGCGGTTTCGTATCGACGATTCGACGTACGGCGGCCGCTCGGAGATTCGTTCGAACATCCCGCGGTTCGACGAAAGAAGCGGGAAATTTGGCCCGTGACTTCGAAACAATCATCATGCATCTCGAGAAAAAAAAATAAAAACAAATTACATCGTTCCAAAAATTCTGTTAAGCGACAAGCTGCCATCTTCATTCGCAAAGAATTACAATAACGATACTTACGTCCGAACGAACAGAAGGAACTGAAACAAATGGGCGTAAAACGAAACGAATCACACGGTCTCTTCTTTCTAAACATATTTATTGTAATCGTATTGGCAAGTTGGATGGCTTACATGCTAAGAATGGCAAAAAAAAAAACGTTAAGAACATAAGTAGTAACGTAGTACGTGCGAGGGGAGAAAGGAAAGGATGGAGATCTATAGATCGAGAATTGCGAGATGGAAGAACCATGGAGGACAAAAGGATCTGTGGTCGAGGACGGGATAATAGTAGATAAATAGACTATATGATATTTACAAATAAAAAGATGGGGGGCGATAAAAAAAGGGGGGGGGATAAAACAGGGTAAAAGGAGAAAGGAGGGGATATGTCTAACATACTGGCTCGTTCACGTACAGCAAGACACGAAGTCTGCCTCTGTCTCGTTGGCGAGAAGCGTTCGACAAGACGGGAAAGCCGTTAAAAGAACGAAAGAGAAGCGAGCGTCGAAAGAAATAAAAAAAAAAGAGAATAAAAGAAACTCGAACGCGGAAGTTCCCCTCGTCGATCACGGAATACAATTTTATACAAAACTCGCGCGATTTACAAAACAAAGAGATACGATCAAAGAAATTCGAATGAAAACAAACGTTCGTCTCGATTCCCTGCCAGGAGACAGACGTACATCCTTCCGACGTTCGATCTAACGAAGCTCTAAGTTATTAATGACAAAAAAATGATAATGATAATATAATAACATTAATCCTTAAACGACGGTAATAAAAAAAGAAGACAGAGTGAGAAAGAGAGAGAGAGAGAGAGAGAGAGAGGAAGAGAGAGAGAAAGAGAGAGAAAGAAAGAGAAAGAAAAAGAGAGAAAAACGTAACGTAACAATATTTCGAAGCACCTTAATGATAGCGTTTTAACCGTAAAAGTAAAGAACGAGGTGGCGGTGTCTCGATGGCGATGGTTTCTTTCTTTCGGTCACTGTTCGAAGATTCTGAGATCGCTATTCGTTAATTCCTCCTGTTTCCCGTTTCCCTCGCCTCTTTAGCGTCGCGCGGTGTCAGCCAGGTCTCGCGTTTTCGTTCGGTCGCTGGTCCGCCGCGATCGATGAACGCGAACCACGTCGCCGGTTAGCGACACGGGTAACGGGAGAATTGCGCCGATAACGATATACCAAGCGAATCGATAATCGCGTCTCGCTGACGAGCGGCGTGTTTCGCTGGGCGGACCGAGGCTGCCACGCGAAACGAGCAGTTCCGTCGATCGGAGGAAGCCAGGATCGAACGGCGACCCGAAGGTGATCGTCCCTGAGATCGTCGGGAAACCGTCGAAGATCGGTAACAATCGAGACGAGACATCCCTCGTCGGTTTAAATTAATTTGAAATATCCAGATTTCATATTCGCGATTAAACAACAATCCTCGATCCCCTCGGAAGTTCATTCCGACCCCCATACGGAAGGTCCGACTCTCGTGTGAAATTCCCCGCGCGATTCGTCGACCGGTTTCCTCCGGCGCGGCAAATTCAAACGGCACGAATCGATTTCAGCGCCGATTCGACTTTCTTCTTTTCTAAACGACCGCGCCGTACGTCGAGAGATTGCACGCTCATCAGTTTCGCTGCGCGACTGTGTTCCTCTGATCCGACATGAGTTACAAAATAAGTTAGATGTTATGGTTTTCTATCACTAGAAAGACTCTATATATATATATATATATATGTGTGTGTGATATATATATATTTATATATATATAATGTAATTATATATATATGCATATACATATATATGCCTAAGGTTACGACGCGTCCCTGATTATGTTCTCTGTAAAATATCACGTAGATAGGTATATTTTATATTTTTTCTCTTTTTTCTCACTTTCTAATAATAATAATAATAATAATAATATTAATAATAATAATAATATTTATATATATAATATATGCATATTATAGGAGGCCATTCGAACTCGATCCTCTTTCGCGCACACAGACACACACGTTAAAATCTCGTTCACACTGAACACTCACGCACATTCTCGTATTTAATCATTTCTCTTTACGTCACTCGCTCATCGTTTCTCTTTCTCTCACTCTCGATGCAGCAGTAAAATCACTAACCGGTATATATCGACGAGTCAACGCGTAAAAACGACTGTAAGTACAACGTATTGCATTGTGATTTTGGAATTCAGCACTGTCGCTCGCGGAACAGCCGAGCCGGGCGCGGTCTCTTGGCAGTGAATTCGGTTTGTCCACTTTGTCAATGAAAACTAAAAGGAAAAAAAGAAATATATGCAACACGTACGCACGTCTCTATGTAAATAATCCGGCTCTCGCACGATCTATCGTTTAAGTGAGGTAGCTCCATTGTATTTTGTCCCTTGTGCCTTGAAATCGAGCGTTCCCCCTTCTCTTCAAGTGACACTGATTCGAAACAAAGCGGTGGAGGGGGACAGTGAATCCGAGAAGTGCAGGTGCAGCATCGTACTGCCAAATTTCTTCTAGGTCACTATAATTCGGTTGCCAGTAAGTTCTAAACGCGTTACTCCGTGCATCTCTGAATTTTTCGAGTCTCGAATATCGAAGAAAAAGGAGCGTAGCTCGACCTCTAGGGCTCACCGATTATTTTCCATCGTTCGGTCGTCCATCTTTTCTCTTCTTCATCTTTCTACACGTTTTTTGCTTTTTTTTTTTATTGTGTTCCGCGCCAGCTCGGCCGTTCCGCGCAAGGAGGCAGACTCTTAAACCTATAATCCGTGGAAGCTATATTACCTCGCGCTCTGACTATGTGTAAATATTGTGTATACATAATTATATATAATATATATCCGCTACAGATGACGTGGTTTTACGCCGACGTGCGGCCGAACATCGTAAAACAACATATGCTTTAGGTAATATGAGCGTGAGTATAGCGCGAGAAGAAGACTGATATTTAATAACATGGAGGTAGCTGTGGTGATTTTCACAATCATTTCTCTTTTTCTTTTTTCCCGTTTTGCATCTTCGGCCGCGGCGAGTCGCGGTAAGTTTACTCCAAACGTCCGACTACGTGATCGAGTTCTGTAATCATCGCCAACAGGCGCTCAAGTGTGTACTAGCCGGGTCGGTGGGGACTGTGGCCTTGAACGGCCAATTTATTCCGCTCACGGACTCTAGCGCTATCTCAATATCGAACAACATTTATCTCGGCAGCTCTCTTATTGAAACTCTCAATGCATCGATGTTCCTAGACTGAGACTTCTCGAAATCATGGCATTTCATTGTTAAGTATCGATGCTTCTATAGTGAAAGGGCAAAAGGTTGATGAATTTCCTCGGACATTTGGAGCGAACGTCGCGCTAAACGCGCGCGGGCCACGGTGTGCACACGCCTCGCCACATTGCAGTGTAAAATCTCGTAACAAACAAGAAACAAACAAACAAACGAAACAAAACAGAATCAGACGTCGAGCGTCCGGTTAACGCAAGAATCACACCTGTCGTAGTAAATAGTAGCGGTAGTAGTTTCTATAAGTATAGTATCACGGCCTGGCTGCTTCAGATTTCCTGAGTTTGTTTATTACATTTACATAATGCGTTATTAAATCGTGCCGGTCGCTGGCGACCTGAGATGGCAGCACGCTACCCCTGCGCGGCGATCAGCCCGCGTCCATTCCCCGTGTGTTCGCGGCGAGAACTCCATTCAAACCAGCCGAAATTCCCTTGCACGTTCAATTAACGAAACTTCCGGTCGGGCTTCGATTAGCGGAACAACTGCCAAGTGATAATTCCGTTAAGTGGGCAGAGCGGTTCTCGCCGTTCGGCCCGTGTGTGCCGTTTAACAATAAAAATCACCGACACCGTGCGAGCCTCCAATATAACCGGTGGATCACGCGAACAGGAATATTACGATATCTCTTTTCTCCAAATAAACGACCAAAAAGTAAAAGTTCGAGGCAAGGTTAAACTAGTCGAAGTTAGAACGATATCTCCTTCGAGAAATCGCGTCAAGATTAAAATCAATTTCACAAGGTAAAATAATTCAGAAGCTTGTTAAGATTCCTAAAAAAAGCGATTAAAATGTTTCTATAAATTCCACCGGGAAATAAAACGACCACACGTCTCGCCTATTTAAGATCACACTCGACTAGTGCCGAAGGATGAGACATTAGCATTTTCATGTATCAATAAACATCGGAGAATATATACGCGATCGTATTTAAATAACCCAAATGGAGTTCCGCCGTAAACGTACGACAAAAGTGTTTTAAGGCTTCGAACGTCCCGCGTGTTCCAAGGATAACGCATCGGCAGAGCGATCGGGATCGCTATTGTCTACAGGTCGTTCCATCTTGTCCCAGGCGAGAAAGAGTCGCACCGAGAGGCGGTCGTTTCTTTCGTGCCTCGTTCGTTCTTTTTTCTTATCCGCGTTACGACAGCGTTCAGTTTCTTCCTTCACCTCGGCGGAATCGGCTTGGTCGGCCTCTTTCCTTTTATTTCGGCGAGTTTAGTGAAGTCAGGACTATTCACCCCTCCGGCCGGGGTGTGCTGATTTGCATTCTCCCCAAGGACACGGCGAGAGGAGCGAACGTCCCCGCGCCGGGGCTCGCAGACAATTCGTAAAAGGCTTACCGCGTTTACGGCGTCGTTAATCCGCTTTTATAATCACCGTAAACCGGCGAGGCGAGCAAGCGAGCGAGCGGGCGAGCGAGCGAGCGAACGCGGTTCGGCCTTTACGAGCCAAGGGGGCACGCCCGTTTATTATTGTCGACACTGAACGCCGCGTTCCTCGCGTCGCGCTCTGCCATGCGTTATCCGTGCCATTATATTCCGTCGCGATTCCCGCACCCCTGCCTTTTTTCGTCGCCTTCGATTACTGAACTTTTGATCCTCGAGATTTCACCGTCCTCCTCTCAACGCGACGACAGAATTTCTCTGTCCCGATCCTTCTGCAGTTTAGTCTTCGTCGGAGGACTCGACACTTTCGATTCGACTGGACCACGATCTTCCAGGTAGATGAATGTAATTTTCGAAAGCTTCGAAAGTGTAATTAATGCGTTTGAAGCTTGAACGATGGTATTGCAAAGCGAATGAGAAATTGAGAACTAAAATGTAGGAAATGTAGAAAATGAGTGTTATTGATCTTGGATGTTAAGTACTTTGAGGATTCTCTCGAAAATTTCGAGGATCAACCGAAGCTCTGTCGATCGAGGAATGACGCGGCTAGATCGCCGCTAGTGGTAGCGCATCACGCGCACGATTGTCTCTCTAACAACTATTGCAATACTGTAGTTGGTGGTATTTATTCCAAGTGACTATTGCGAACTATGTTCAACGGACTATTACTTTAACCCGGGGTAGACCCTGCGGGGGTTGGCGGAGTCACTGACGGGGCGTCGTGTAAAAATACTTTACATGTATATATGTACAATCGGTATATACATATATATGCTTCTGTCTGTATACATATATATATATATCTAGCTATATATAAATACTGTCGTAGAAAACTATGATCTGCGGTTACAGGAGTTACGGGGGCAGGGGGATCAAGGGACGAGTAGCTTGTGGTTTTTCTCCAGAGCAACCCCGCCAACCCCCGTCACACTATATGCTCTCTTAACCTGTGTGTCTGTGTGTGTAACACGTGTCTCCAATCTTCGACGAGTCTTGTATACAACTCTGTACACGAAATGTATAATTGTCCAGTGTGTGGGCGTTTGTGTAACGTATAACGTTCGTATCGCGCGACAAATCGTCGCTCCTACTCGTACAGTTTACGAGAAGACACAAAAAAAAATATAATAATAAACGAAACAAAAAAAAAGGTGAAGGGGGGAATGAGATAAAAGAAGAAAATGAAGAAGAAGATGAAGAAAGTCTATCGACGAGATCACTGTTCCCCGTCAACGTTCAACGAGCGATTCGATCGACGCGGATCGCGTGATGGATCGTTGACGATCGTCATGAAAAGAGGCTAAAATCCGGGCTGAGTGGGTGATTCTTTTAATTAGGGGCCGAGGGGGGGCGGAGACAGTTCCTGTGCACTCAACTTTCCATCGATCCGAATCAAAAGAAGAACGAAACGAAACGCGGAGAAGGGGGAAACAAAAGAAAATCGTCGACTTAATCACACGAAATGGCACGAGAATAAAAACGATTCGATTACCTCCCTCGTCAACGGACACGTGGAGAACCGTCGGTCTCCCCTAAGCTTCCCTCCTTCGTATTCGTTTTACTCATTTCTTTATTTTTCTCTTTTTTTTTCTTTTGTTCCTTTCCACTTTGCAGATCCTCCTCCTCGGCGAACAACACCGCGGACCAAATTTGTACTCTGTTGCGTATATGATTCTTGTTTCCACTGTTTCCACCGAATGTCCCTAATATCCTTTCTCCGTGGGGGCGTTCTTCTATTTGTTTCCTTTGAACTCTTAACGTTCCGCGCGCCTGATCCGTAAACATATAGAGAGCTTCAAGGCAAGAAGTGGTTCCTTTGTACCGATTAGACCTGGACTCGCGTCTCGATCGATCATTCCCGCGTCCTCCGCCGCCATAAATCTCTATCTACGAAGCGTCTCGGTGGACATCCGGCCGCGAACCGGAACCGAACCTGCCCGTGGACACGCCGCGAGTCGCGCGCGATTATAAACTCTCCCTCGCCGATCGACGAGCAATAAAAGACTGCGAGGAATCGCGAATATAAATGATTCTCTCCCCTCTTCCTCCGCTATTCCTCGCGCGTTTCGTATACAAGTGTTTCCGATCGTATACCTCGATACCTTCGTATATGTATGTACAATATAAAGTTTAAAAAACCCGAGAACTCACCCCCTGAATCGTTCCTGATAACGAATGTGGACACCTGAACCCTCTTTCCTGCTATTTATTGTCTTGGGATTAACTGACGCTACGTCGGTGCTAAGATCTACTTGTTCCTAAACGTTAATCTTCTCGGAAGAATGCCCCGTAAACGGAAGGGGTGAGTCCGGACGTCGCTAAAAAATCGTCGCGGCTCGTCTCGCGTCGCGATCCACGGTCGACCGATCCTCCCTTTTCTCTTTATCTTTTTTTTTGATTCCTCGGATTCTAACTTGTCCTCCCGTTCTTTGTTTTTTATTCTTTTCTCTTTTTTTCCTTTCCCACTTATTCGGACGTATCGTCGCGTGCGCGCGATGCGGGTTCATCGTACCCGATGACATCGCGTCTTATAGATGGCTAAAAAGTCACCGAATCTCCCTGCGTTCATCGATAAAATCCTCTTACAGCCTACTTGGGGTGGGGGATGGGGGGTTAGTATACTCCGAGTATTCTGTAGAACCTACTTATCTAGGCGATAGTCTAAAAACTCGAAACTCGCGGCCAATGTGAACCGCGATTATCAATTTCCTCGATTTCTCTCATTCGCTCGATGTCGCAGGCACACACTCCTTCCACGCACGCTAAAGAACGAGATTAAAAAAAAAAACATAGGCAAAGGAAGAAAAACGAAACATGAAACGGACGAATCCCTTCGTTTGAACCGCGTCACGCCACTACGGTATTGCTAAGAAACTTGTTTCCTTTTTCCTCGTCACTAGGCGAACTAACGTGTTTATAATTATTCATAATATGTACTCTCCGTAATGCGTGTATATATATATATATATAATATATATCTTGTATACGTGTATAGGCTACGAAGGTATTCCGCGAGAAATCAAAGTAGCTCGTGTGTGTATCATTAGTAGGAACCATTTCGAAGATTCGATCCTCTCGGGGCAGGGTCGCGAAATCGCGCGGCCGCGATCCACGAGAACGTCACGCGCGACGCGTGAATTAGACGACATTTGGCAAGACCGACCACGCTTCTCTCGATTTTAATAGAGGGGGCAAATAAAAGAGAAAAATGCGAAGAACATAACGGTAGATTTATAAATAACGTGAATGGGAAGATCGTTGATCCAGATCAGCTCGCAACAAGTTCAATGAATGCTGCAGGACCGATTCTTCCGCGGGGAACGAAAGAAACGAGGAAAAGCTGGCCGTTCGATCGATCCTTGCCTCCGTTCGTTCCTCGATTCATTAACTTCTTCGTTTGTTTGAATTCATTTCGCCGATCTTCAATACGAATCGTCTGAATGTAAGAATACACGAGCAACTAATCGTCTAAGATTATGATTCCGTGGTCTGAGGGGTCTCGGGGGTCGATATCGACAAAAACTTAAGTACTAGAACGTCATGGCAAGCCCTGGAGATAAATCTAGCCCGATCAATCGAGAATTTCGAACCAGAAGAACAAAAGGAGGAGCGTGAGATAGCGAGAGGAACGATAAGGGACCGTCAGCCGTCGCTTAGGATCGTTTGACTCCTGAGGCACTCGCAGCCCGCGCGACATTTCGCCTATTCTGACCTCTGGGCCGATCGAAGCACGGTGTCCGAGCGAAGGGGAAGAAATACTTCGAGAAGTCCAATCGATCTAATTAATGTATCCATCGTGGATACGATAAGCTTGATTTTATCGGAAATTTCATGGTGAAAGTAGCAAAATTCTCTAGACTTTCAAGCAATAATTCAAACTATATTTGTTCAAATTCAGAGACAGTATTCTCCGTGCCAATACCAAATATTCTGGTAATTTTTATCGAAGAAAACGGACATTGCATATCGCAAAATATGATCGTAAAGAGTCATCGATATGTTCGACGCTCCGAAGATTTCAATGCGTGGTAACGGAGTATCACTGAGCTTCGCTTCGAAATTCGATCGCTCGTAAATACTCTCAGCAAATTCCACTATATAGGTCATAGAAACGGACACGCGGTATACAGTTCGATATCTCTATACGCTGTTTAGCAGAATATTTAACTGTTACTATGTGAAAATAACGAATTTCACTGGTTCGTCTCGAAACACGTTTTTCCCCGTCGCTGGACACCATTGTTACTCATGTTCCGGCAAACATCCTTCTTTTCCCTATTCCTACGATAAAACGAGACAATTAACAACCGTAATAAAGAGGGCGATTAATAATCGTGCACCTAGCGCAACCCTTAATCGTCGAGACCGCCGTTTCGCACACGCGATCCCACACGCGTGCCAATATAACTCTCCCGTATTCTCGTCTACATAATCATATTGTATATCCTGCGAGAATGCAATGGTGTAACATGTATGTGTGTACGTGTCACGTGTGTATAAGTAATGTCACGCGTGAAATACCCGCGCCTGCTAGAAAAAGGAAATTAATTTAGGGGTCGCTAACCCTAACGCTACACGTATCCTCTCTACTCGTTAATGCGTGTTGTGTATGTAATTCCTCTTTATACCTGTACGTAGATACGTCGCGTGGTACACTAACTTCTCTATAAATCTAGACAATATATTTTCTTCCTCAACATTCATATATAATAATAATAATAAAAATATTATAATAATAATATTAATAATAATAATTATAATATAATAATAATAATAATATCTTCTCGGTCGTCGCGTGCTCGCGACGGGCACCGTTCATTAAACCTTTAGAAAATAAAAAGAATCAAACAGTTGCCCTGGCGTCACCTGGCTTCCCATTCTTTCTCGTCTGTTCTCGTCCGTCAGGTTCGCTACAGAGAAACTCCGCAAAGTACCATGAGAACGACGTCCATCAACGTGTCGCCGTATCCCTTTTGCTCTCTTCGTCTTCGTCGTCGTCGTCTTCTTCTTCTTCTTCATCTTCTTCATCTTCTTCATTCTCTTCTCTCCTCTTCTCCTCTCGTCGTCCATGAGATTCGTCTTGGTTCTGTCCTATCACTTATCGTTTTATCGTGTTCACTGAGGTAGACAGATGGAATTTATTTAAAAAAAAAAAAAAGAAAGAAAGAAAAAAATAATAAAACACGGGGGTCAAGAGTGCGTACACACGGTAGGCAAACGAACATTCCCCGGTCCGTTCCGAGCGTACAACAAAAGGAGGGATTCGTTCTCCTGGACCGATACATCGCCGGGACACCACCGGGCGACCGGTTTCCGAGCTACTTCGTCTTCCTTCTTCTTTGGAAAAAAGGACCGTATCTCTCTTGCAACAAAAGAACAAAAAAACAAACAGGAGTCTCTACTGAGGTAGTGGATGGATTTAAACTGTGAACGAGGACCGCGGCGGCGGGCCCCGATCGGGCCACCGGCACGCGCCTCCAAGCACTTCCTAATCGGGTCACGTGTCACAAACAGGTCGCGGTCTCGCGCCTATTCGGCCTTCACAATCTCCGGCTCCTCGTTCTCGCTGAAGTCGTCCTCCTCGCCGCCGGAGGACTCTCCCTCGTCCATGAGCCCGACGTGCCTGTCCTGCAACGCGTCGTGCCGGTCCTCGTGCACAACGCCCAATCCTCTTCCCTCGTCTCTGCCGATCATCGGGTAGTCCTCCATCCCACGGCCGCCGAGCTTGTCCATCGCGCTCATGTGAGCCATCTTAGCTGCGTGGGCAGCTGCCACCGCCGCGGCTTGCTCGGGGCTCAGTCCCATCGTCGCCAGCCCCGAGTTCTCCGCGATGAACTGCAAGTAGGTGTCCAGGATCGCTGATCCCGTCGCGCTGGTGTTGTGATGGCTCGGATGAAGATGACTGGGCGGGTGGAGGGGAGCTGTGTTAGGCTCGCGGCTGCCGTGCATGGTGTCTAGAGATTTAGCTGCTATCGCGGTGGCCGTGGAGTTCTTGGTGTTGCTGCTGTTGTTGCTGCCGCCGACTTTGGTGATCACAGTGTTGTTGTTCGGGGTTGGCGAGCCGTACCTCAGGCTCAGCGGCAGGGTCAGGTCCTCGGGGTCGTCGCCGCCGCAGATGCTGCTGCCCGCCTCCGACGGCGCTCCTCCTCGGGGGATCTCCAGTCGCATGTCCCCTCTTCTGGGTCCTGTCGGACTGGCCCTAGCCCGCAGCTCCGCTGGACTCACCTTGACACCCGCCTTGGCCAGCAGACGCGACGCCAGCTCGGGATCGAAGGGACTCGGCATCGGCAGCACCGGCAGGTCCTTGGTGCTTATGCCGCGGTGCTGGCGGGACATGTGGGAGTGCAGGGAGTTTCTTGACTTAGCTACCGTGCCGCACAACACGCAACGGTACCCCGGGCAGATCGTGTGCTTGTCCTCCAGGTGGGTGCGCAGCGTGTGCGCCGATCGGTAGATCTTGCCGCACTTCGGGCAGGGCCGGGGATCCGTCGCGCGGACCCGCGTCATGTCCAGACCGCGCCGGGCGACTGAAAAAGAAGATAAACGAAAGAACGATGAGGGATCGTGTTCCTGGACTCGGGTGGAATGTTCTTTGAGTTGTAAAATAAAATTTAACTGGAGGAACCAATGAATGTGCTTTCTTAATATCGTGCTGTACGCATCGCGGACATTGTTTCTGACCGAGTTACTTGGAAGGATCTTTTCTCGTTGAAATATTTCGGACGTCTGAACATCTTCGGTTTTGAATGCATTTAACTCTTTGTCCCCGGAATGACGGAATTTTCCTTTTACTGGACGAAACTTTCAGTTAATTCAATTAAACAGAAAACCTGAGCGTGTTTTTATTCCTGACGGCATTTTAATGGGAATGGTACTTTGTAACACCGTCAGGAATGAAAGGTTAAACCAAGGCGTATTTATCTTAAATTTCACTCTGCTCCGTAATTAATCTTCGAATTCCATGGGATCGAAACGAAAAGCGTTATATTAAATGGAGGGGCTGATTAAAATAAATTGGTAGAGATAATGAAAAGTAAAGGGGACGTGTCTAACTGCGGGGGTGGAGAAACAATAGGTGATTCGATGGGACGAAGACTGACGAGCCACGTGAACTTCTCTGAATACCTTTTATTGTACAAAGCATTACTTAAATATTATATACTTTTATTTCGTGTGTCGTATGTATAGTCTTACGTAACGCTAGTGTCTGCTAAAATAGTGCGTATGATGCTCTATACATTGTCCGTGGCACGAGCTGTCAATCGTGAAAGCGATCTCGCGTTCTGTGACCGGTGGAACTGGCTTGCCGGAGAATAGAAGTTGTTTCGTTCTTTGAACGATCTATCGGAAATTCGATTCGTTACGACAGATCGTTAACGGGGACTAGCGTGGTACGTTCATGTCTGAACCACTCGCGCGACCAACAACTCGCGCACGCGTATATATATATATATTTGTATTTCGTATATATATATTTTTTTTCTCGTATTCATTCGCAGCGTATCTCTAGTAACTATCGTACACGTGTGTCGAAAACTTAACCTGCCTGGGGGAATTCTTCACCTAGGGAATACTGACGAAACACAAGACTGTAGAAAAATAAGGCTAGGCGTTGCTCGAGTCAACCGATCGATCCACATTCACTCGCGCGATCACAGCTACGCTTCAAAGATCACTCTTTTTTATTCATTTCGAAATTTCATTTCTATTTTCGTCATTGCTTGTTTCTTTACACCTAGCTTTTCGAAACTATATTGAATCAAGACATTAAACAAATTCATTTCGTCCAATAGTTTGACCTCGAAAGGTAGTTCAGTCGAACAAGGGAATTTTGAGCGTTTAACGAGACACTTACAGATCGAAGTAACTGGATGTTATCAATTTTTCCTATTTCCTCGCTTTCGCGAGATCGTCCTTTCTTAAATAAAACACTTGAAACGTCTGCAATAGGTTCCAAGCATTCGAGCAATCTCCGAAGCGCCTCTGTGCGTCAGCAATTAATGCGTCTCTCTCTCTCTCTCTCTCTTTCTCGCTCTCTCTCTCTCTCTCTCTACGCGTGTCATATAATTGTATGTGTGTAAATATACGTATAATATTGCGTTTCCTCGATTAACAATTACGGAAGCATCGCGAAAGTTACTCTCGACAACCGTTACACAACGCGGCATAAACCGTTCGGCAATCGAAACATCGGCGTGCGCCTAATCATCGTCAGGCAGCGCCGCGAATATTCTCGCCTACACGCCCCGCTCGTACATAATTTATAATTCTCTCGACTCCCAATCCTACGGTCTTAATACTACGATCTTTAACGTAAGGCTGGCTTACTCAGCTTTAGAGGAACATTGTTTTCTCTTGTAAGATACGTATTTAAACCTAACCGTTAACGTCGCCGCCGACGCTCGTAGTCTTACAATCGACGTTTATTACTCTTATTACACGATCTATGGTGTGACTACGCGGTTTCATGTGAGTATGTGTGTATGTCTGCGTGCGTGTGTGTGTATGTGTCAATGTGTATCTGTTTCCTTTTAATTTTTTTTTTCTCGTTTACCATTTCTTTTTTCTCAGGCTCTACTTGGAAATACTGCTTCGTACGTTTTTTTCTTTTCTCTTTTATACAAAATCAACTCTCATCTCTCTGTGTTTCTCTCTTCTTCTGTATATATAATATATATAGATTATCTCTTCATAATATATATATTTATATATACTCTCTCTATAATATTTATATTTATATTTATATTTATATATATATATAATATATTCCTTCTGTTCTGTTCATCAATATAATCTTCCGAATATTTACAAAGTGTGCGCTTCTCAGTTCGGGACCGTAGGGGCTGGGGCGTAACATAGGTTCCGAGTGAGGAGGGGGTGCACTTGTGCGACGCGTTTCGCGGGTACAAAAGCGCTGGGCGAGGGCGACGCTCGGCGCGATCCGAAAATACCTCGCCCTTCTTGTATACTTACTGGCTCGCGTAACCTTTTCGAATACACGGGTTTATAGACTCTGGCACGCGAGACCTTTTCCGCGGGAGAGAAACAAAAGGAACGCACCCTCCACCATGTCCAAGAAACGATATCGAGTCACGTGCGATCGATGAACAACACACCGTCAGGGAAGAATGATTTACCGAATATCAGGAAGCCGGGACACGAGGGAACAAGAAAACGATTGGAAATCATAACTGGATCTGACTGGACCGTTCGAAGTTTCCCATCGAACGTATCCAAGGATAGAGAAGATACTCGAAACGAACGTCACAAAAACCAAAACAAAAAAAGAACAAGAAAAAGAGGAAGAAGAAAAAGAAGAAGAAGAAGAAGTAGAAGTAGAAGAAGAAGAACAAGAATAATTTCAATCCTCGTTGCCTCTTTATCAGACGTAGGTCCATCTGAGCGTCTTAATCTGATCCCACTGCACGGGATGCTTCAGGCGCATGTGGTTCCTGACGCTGTTCGGATGGGAGAACGTTTTCGCGCAAGAGGCAACGGGACAGGTCGGCGAGTCGCGGGGGTAGTGGTGTTCCAGGTGCGCCCTCATCGTACTGATGTCCTGCAGCGTCCTACAACAGAGCGGACACCTGTAACCGTGCTGCTGATGATGGTCGCGCATCATCTTCTGTTGCCTGAAGTCCGCCGGGCTCCTCTGGTACTTGCCGGCCCCGGTGCTGGTGGTGTTCGTCGCGCTTCCGCCACCACCGCCGCCACTGCCGCCTCCACCGCCGCCGCCGCCGCTGCTGCTCCCAGTAGTAGTCGACTGCTGCTGGTCTTGCTCGTCTTTCTGTAGCGCCTGATGATGGTGGTGGTGAGGAGGAGGGACGGATGGTGGATGATGATGACGATGCCGATGATGTTGCTGGTGATGGCTGTGGTGGTGGTGGTAAGCCGCGCCCTCTGCCTCATCGAGCCCGTGATCTGCAACCACCACCACACCAACGTTACCACCAGCCACCACCACCGTAAACCCAACCCCGAGCCCACCCCCCTAATAAAAACAGAGTACACCAAGCTGCCGCGCGCGCGCTCCTCCCCCTCCCCCTTCCTCACCTCCCCGAGCTCCCTTCTGGGTTTCATGCTGAATATCTAGGGGTCGGTGGCGCAGGGGGAGGAGGGTTACATCCCGCAAATGGTTGCTGGTTGCTGGTATCTGGCGGATCGCTAATTGCTCTATATCTCTCTCACTCTCTCGCTCTCTCTCTCTCTCTGTCTCTCTCTCTGTCATTCTCTCGCACAAGTTCTCTCTCTCTCGTACACTTTCACACGATGTGTATGTGTCTCTTTCTCTCCCGCCGTTTCCCACGGCGTATGCTCGATATCGCGCGCAATTGGCAGACAAGACTGTACGGAATCCGCGCAATCATCGCGTAAATCGAATACTGGGAACGGAGGCACTCGAACTCGTGTCCGGGGGGGGGGGGGGGGGGGGGGTTGAATCTCACGTGCCAGATTATTAACGGAAGCATTCCGGGCTACCTGCGCGTCCAGCGGAATCGGAACGCGGGCTTCCTCACCTGATTCGAGTGAACCTGCGGTTGGATCGAAGGTGGCGGAGGCATGAGCAGTTTCGTTAACGCGCGTTTACGTCCCGTGTAATCGCGTCCGGCGTTGAACACAATCGAGCGCGATCCTCGATTCTCATGTTTTCCGTTCGCAGGAGATTTATTCGTCTGGTTCGGTCGGCCGCTCGCTCGTCCGCGAAGATCCTCGGAGCGATTCGAGGCGTAGTCGTCTGCCATTCGGGGTAACGGGGATCGGGGAGAATCTTTAGATCGACCTCGTGGATACAGCCAGCTGACGGAAGCCGCTCGGCGACCTTCGCGAGTGTACGAATCGGGCCGTAACCCAGATCGTAATCTACTTTCGGCGTCTAATTTCGTGCACGAGAATAGCCGGGCGGTTTTTAGAAGGGTGGTATTTCGCTTTGGTCCCGCGGAAAGTTCTTCTAGTTCTTTTAATAGTTCCCGGACTAGGTAATTCCGTGATATACGCGCGGCCGCTCTGGAATATCCCCAACGACGACGATTTCCGACTGGGGAAGATAAGAATAGGTACTCGAACTATTGTATAATTCAAAGTGACACCTGTAACCGAGCAAAACCGATGAACCGGCAATTACAAAACCACGTTCTGCGGTGTCTATTATTGTCTGTTCCTCTCGATACCGAACAACAATGAATTCAAACTGAAACTTCGTATGCTATACACTAGAAAATTTCAAACCCTTAAACACCTGACCTGTGTCCTTTTCAGAAAAGCAGCGTTGCCAGAGGTTCCAGCCCCGAAAGATCAACGCAAATCTAAACGAACCCGCACGGAACCACACGCCTGTACGAAAGAGTATTCCCGAAATTCGTAAACGTGCGCTAGACTCGAGCGGGTGTTCCGGTGGCAAGCTGTGTCCAAGAGCGTCGCGCGGCGCGGGCCGGCTTCATCTGGTCGCGGCCCGTTTTTCGGGGGTGTCGTCGACGGAGAACGGAACGGCAGACGAGGAGGGCCGTACTCATGGCAACGA
The DNA here is from genome assembly GCF_051020985.1 of Nomia melanderi. Lineage (NCBI taxonomy): Eukaryota > Metazoa > Arthropoda > Insecta > Hymenoptera > Halictidae > Nomia > Nomia melanderi. The sequence goes on from NC_134999.1 coordinate 37,844,636, forward strand.
GGAGGAAGAGGAGGGCGACTGGTGCTGCTGATTGGGATTGTTCAGGCTAGGCCTCTGGTGGATCCCGTGCGCCTGTAGCTGATGATTGATCAGGTAATGCTTGGTCTTGCAGCGTTTCCCGCACACGTTGCACTGCGGCCACGTATCCGGCGGCGGCCAATTCGAGTGGACATTTTTCACGTGTTGCCGGAGGTTGCTCGGCGACGAGTAGCTTCTGCCGCAGTAACGACAGAGAGGCCTAGCGTCGTCGTGGCGCAGTGCCGTGTAGAGTCTCGCGAAATTCTCCACGGCTTGCGTAGTTTCGCTGGCGGCCGCAGCCACCGCCGCCATCGCGGATTCCTCCCTCTTCGGCATCACCGATCCTACAACCAGGACGTGCCCGTCAGTTGATTCTGTCGTCTTTCATCTCTCTCTCTCTCTCTTTCTCTCTCTCTGTCTCTCCCTCTTTCTCTCTCATTCCAACTTTCTCCCGCGCACAGACCATTCTTTCGTCTTCCTCTAGCTCGCAAACTCTACATTCGCCTCTTTCTTTCCACTATACGTGCGCACGTACACATACACGCGTGGACTCACGCACATATACACACACGTGTACATTCAATCGCAATCTTTCTTCCGATACGCACACTCCACTCACCGATACACCCACAGGCGAACGCGACTCACGGTGCAACGACCACTCACACGTGCTCTCTTTCCTGCTTTCTTTCTTTCTTTCTTTCTTTCTTTCTTTCTCTCGTTCGACATCGTTTATCGTTCGCTCCCACTTTCGATCACCACCCTTCCGGGCTACACTCGCGCCCGGACCATCCGTCTTTCTCTCGCCTCTCGCTCACCTCGGGGTACACGCGCACAGTTCAAACATACGCAAACACACAGGCACACGCAGATCCACACGCGTCCAAACGCTGGCAAACACGCGGATACTCTTGCACTCTCTCGTTGGTAGTACACGTCGAGCAGTCCTGTCACACACACACACACACACACGCAGCCGCGCACACCCGGTTACAAACACACTTTTTCCCGCACACACAGGCTACTCTCGTACTCTCAGGGCATGCCCGGTTGTAGGATGTTTGGTGTGTTCTGTTGTTCTTGTTGTTGATGTTGTAGTCGTGCTCGTCGGCGTTGGCTCTCGTATTATAGCGCGACTCGATCCGTGCGCAATCGATCGCGACGCTGGATAAAGGTTGAACAACCGAGCGTGATTTTTATTCTTTTGCTCTTTTTCTCTCTGATCGCCGACGATCTTCGAGCCGTGTGTCGGGGTTCGAGGACGCGAGGTTCCCCGGTTTGCTTCTGGCCTTTCGATCGTGGAGCTGATCGCGCGGCGAACAACAAATTCGTAATACGTGCATCCTTCCAGATCGACGCACTAGTCTTACGAGTTTGCGTTTCGTCGCGCGAGCAGTCTCCAAACCACCGCAAACTTCGACGAGCAGCGGTGTCGAGACGATCCGCGGAGACGTCCGCGAAGAATTTGAAAGAAAAAGGAAATAGAAATCGTGTGATCCCCCAACGAGCACCGTCGCCACCTCCCTCCTCGTGCATTTCAAGCTCTCAGTGAGTGTGTGAGAGACAGAGAGAGAGAGAGAGAAAGAGAGAAATAGAGAGAGAGAGAGAGAGAGAGAGAGAATAGAGAAAAGAGAAGAGAGAAAGAGCGAACAAGTCGAGAATATAAAGAGACAGAAAACAGTAGACAGACAGAGAAAACAAAGGTAGATATCGAGACGGGAAGGGAGTTCCCGATGTAAGAAAGAGATAAGTGAAAGCGGAAGACGGGGGTGGACGGGCGGCGTGTCGGGAGAAAGGACGAGAGATACGGGCAGAATGAGAAAAGAGAGAGACAGCGAGCGAACTACGTAAGAACCCTCGTATTGATCCACCCTCTACGCCTCGTTACGACTATCTTTCCTACGAATCTCTAAGCAAAAGGCCTCTCCCACTTTTCGTGCGCGTCCCATTACGTAAAAAGGGGAAGGATGTGCAGGCACGCCGTGACAGGTATCCGACGTTCGAGATCCTTGTACGTGATCTCGCGCTTCCATCAACGCCTCACGGGATTTTTCGATGAAATCGAAGAAGTTCGTAATTGGGGGCGCAATAATTGCACGTCAAGACTTCGGGGTGAGGATGTAGTCGATGGGACGTTTATAGGTAGACTGCGGATTTTTCTATGAAATTCAAGTATCGTAACAGATACAGTAACCTATCTAATTCATCTACTAACCGATCAATCTGACAATTATTTCGAACACGATTGTTCACGACTCAGGAATCGGTGTCGCTCAAATTCTTAATTTCCCTAAATATATTGTCTCATCGCTGAAGCATCTTCTTAAAAATACAAAGATTCCATATCATCGAACCTATCGAAACTACAGAAATACTAAGCCATCGGGCGTCGATGATTTCAACGTACTCGCGATGTTTTCAAAGGAAATAGATTCCTCGCGGGCGAGAGTTTACACACTGAAAATTGCACGTTACAGTTACTTAAAAAACCGTAGGAGTATATTCAGACGATGACGATCGGATACCGCCCACAGTATCGTCGCGCGGAGCCGCGTTTAATTTACGAGCGGACTGGACCTCGCGACTCGAAGGATTAATTTTTGCCGGCGTGATGTATCGCTCGCGCAAGAAGGAAAACGCGGCGGAGACCGCGCGCTGATTTACAGCGCCGCACGTACGACCAATTTATTAGAATTACACAACCGGTACACAGAGCGCGAAAGCCCTCGGACCGTATTCACCGATGATTTACGTATCGACTCGATCGGGCCCGGCGATCCCGCGGCACTAAGGTCCTTTCCCTAATTTTTTCCCTTCCCTGTTATCGAGCGCGAGCGTAAATCTGGATCTGCCGATGAACCGACACCTGTATGCGCCAGTGTAAAATATATATTTTTTTATACGAGCAGGATATTTCATCGAGGATTACGAACCGATCTCGTCGGGGAAGGATGGCGGAGTCTGTTCGAAATTTATATTCGATGTGCGGCGAATTAACGCGTTGCTAACAGTTGATTAACACGTTTGCCGTGAGCGTCGTATGTGTGTACACTGTCAGCCAGAAGCTTGAAATCTAGCACCTTCCGGGTAATAAAGTGATACTGTCCGGGGATACGAATGTACCCCAGTTGTTCTTGCATTTTCTTTTTCTTTTCATTCCGAGCTAAATTGAAACTCCCGGCGGAGAGTTACAAAGCTTCCTCGCGTTTAGTCAGACATCTCTCCAAACTTTATTCGAAGTTTTTACCTAGTTACTGAACAAATAACGCTACCTCGATTGGTAGCAAATTTTCTTATTCCTCGATGCCCTATTTGCTCATTTTCTCCATCGTTTCGAAATAAATTCCGAAGGGGAATAAAAAACTCGAATGCCGAAAGGTTACGAAACTATGCATCGCAAAATAACCTACTTCGCGGACTCCATCTTCCGTTCGAAGAAAACAAGTGGCAGGAAGCATTAAAGTATTCCGCCAGAGAGCTCGTTCCCTAAAATAGCGTTTCGTCAAAGGGCAAAGCACGTCTGAATATTGCCAGTCGATTAAGTCGACGTCGATTCCTCTCCGAAGTTTTTCCCCGTCGGATGGAATCACGTAAGACAGTCGAGTGAGTAATTGTACCAGCGAGTCCGATCGATTAGGGCGGCAAGTGTACGCGCGCGCTTGATTACAGCGTACCTCCGAGCCGATCGCTCGGAAGAGAATGATAGAACGTTGGAAGAAGGGGGTGTGGTGAACGAGATAGATAGAGAGGGCGAGGGGGAGGAACGATCAACCGGAAGAGAAAATATCCTGGACAGACTGGGGGTGGAAAGGAATGGCGGTCGTGTGGCAGGATCACGAGAGTCAGCTGAGGTTATAGACGTGAAAAGGGTGGCGAAGTGAGGGGTGTGCACCTGGAATGAGCCATCAGACTTTAGGAGACTGTTCTATTGGGTGTAATGGTGAAAAAGTGTCCCCGGAATGTGTATTCTCGAGTATTCTCCTCGAGAGACGAACGAAAGAATCAATTCCTCGGAACAGTACAATAGGGGTGGAAATTTCATGGAATCGGAACACTTCGATCGGGAGTTTAAAGAGCGATCGATGTCACTGAACTTTTAAAGCGCGAGAAGGTACTGTGTTCATCCATTTTCCATTGTTGTAACAGATTACCGTTACACGTTATTCTCTTATTAATTTCTTCGTGATTAATGAGGTGTTTTTCAGTATCGAATAAATAAAAGTTATAGAAAGTTTCTTGGTCTTTCTCTGTCGAACTATTTCGTGAAAAATAGGTTAAGACACGTTACCATCGATTTGTAGTACAGCCAAGTAACTCGAAAAGCTACGGGAAAGGTAGCGTGGCCTAAAAATCTGCTAGTACAAGCCGCTTGGCATACGTCCCCATCGGAAAAGCAAAGCCACATAGCAAAGCCGCGCGGAGACAGCCAAGGTAATGCGGACGCGGCTTTACAGTGAGATCTTCGTGAAACGGATCGAGCAAGGGTTCAACCTTCTATCTTAAAAGACTATAATTTCCTTCCGTATACTCTAAGCGATAAAGAAAAGACAGATCAACGTTCTCCTAATTATCTGTATTCTTCTGAAATCCTCCACTACTGTCTTACTCGAAACCAAGTTACCCGGAAATTCCCTCGCACCTCGCAAGCCCTACCGATTTCATTCTCCCAACAGAGACTGGAACAAAGAACTGCATCAGCCACGTACGACCAACGCGACGGTCGATCCTATTAAATAACCATCAAAAGACACCGAGTCGAGTCACGTGAGCCAAGTACTCGGAAGAAGTTAGGCCAATTCGAGACTTAACCCGTGCCGAAGAAAGACACGAGTCCAAAGGAACGCGAACATGAGGCAAGAGAGAAAGAGAGAGAGCACTGGCGAAAGGAGTGTACGGTCATCTGCTTTGAAACAGAGCCAGGCACGCGGTTCGTTAAATTGAAAAGCGTCGGAGAGACGGAGAGAGGGACAGCGAGAGGAGACGAGTGGCCGATACCGGGCACGCGGAATAAAGAGAAGAAAACGAGCAGAAACAGGCCGAAACGAGCGAAGAAGAGGGAGGAAACACGAAATGACGGAGTTATGAAATGAAAGCAGAAAATGGGGCGAACCGTGGACAACGTGGGAAGGAAGGAAGGAAGGAAGGAAGGAACACAGTGGGTCTGCGAGAGGAGAAGCGGATTCGGTGGCGGCGAGGAGGCCGGGATGATTGCGCCAGTCCATTAGCGGCGTCGCTCCGACGAATTGCGCTGCATTAACGAGGGACCCGGTTCTTGAGAAGCGGCGTGTGCGCTGATTGGCCGAAGGGAGCCCGAAGATCGATGTCTTCGGGGTTTCCGGGAAAGTTCTTCGGCGTCTGCCTCTCCTCTCGCGCGATGAAACGGTCTCGCAAACAACCGGCGCGAGATACAGACCCGCCATTCCGATTTTCCACGAGTGGAGCCGCGCGTCCCGGAGAGACGGGAGACGAGCGGCAGCTCTCGCGACCCGCTCTCGGGCTTTCTGACGTCGCCGGATCGAACCCGGGATCCTTTCAATCGGATCACCCGACCTCCCCCGGGAACTAATCAGCCGAAGGGTCAACCCCGTGACTCGCCCCTCCTACGAGAGATGTGTACGCGATACAGGAATCGTTCTGCTCCGGCGTTTTTGATCGATCGTTCGGCTAAGTCCTCTTTTGTTCGACGCTTTCGGGTATCGGGGGTTAGGTGTGGCGAAATGAGAGATGGGGATAGGATAGCACGGTTCAACGCGAGCTCTGTAAAAACTGGGGACCCACGCCTAATCCGTCATGGTCCGTTCCCGCCACTCGGCCGGTTTTGGGTCCTACGAACCGATGGAGTAATGATCGCTACGAGATGTAGATTACAACCTACAGTAGATAGACTCATGGCGACGCTACTGTTTCTCTTTGGAGTTTTACATTTCGCGTATACGTAAAATCATAGAACTATACACAAAATTCTATGAAATCAAACTTCGGAATTGGACGTTTCAGTTTACACTTCTATAAATTCAAGTATGCGCTCGCATGGAGTCCATAATATAATAATAGTCTACATTCATAAACGAATGTTAATACGAATCAGTGAACAACGGCAATATCAATAGTACCGCGGTACCCCCCAAAATAACGCAGCACCTAACCAACTCAGATTAGATGAATAAATGAAGACAGGCCGAGAGGGGAATCCCCCATCAAGCTCCAGAGAGCAGAGCACGGCACCCCCTCCCCGCCGTCATAAAAATAGCGGCGGCGTGCTATAGTGGGAGACGCGACCTTGAACGGCCAATTGAATTCGCTCTAACTATAGCGCGTTAGTGTCCTCGATAACATCGCTGCAGACAGCAGCATATGCAGCCCGGGCAATATGTATCGAGAGCACAATTGGCAGCCTGTGCCCGCTTCGAGCACCACTCGAGCATGCCTCCAAGTGTGTCCGACCCTTCTAACCCCCCCACAGGCAACCTCAACTTTATATTTTCTTCGGAACTCCGGCAATTTTTCAAGCGATCAATAAACGTTGGCGCCTTTATCTATCAGCAGGCCTCAAGCTTTCCAGCTGGGTATCCGGCGCGTCGGAAGGAACACCTGGTTTCCGGTACCGACTTCCTTAACGATCGGTTGCATCGAACGCGCCCGCCAACGGCTTAGGTTTATGACAGGCCGCGTGATGTATGGGGGGTTAGGTTCGGCACCGCCGCTGCCACGGCGCGGAGGGAAACTTTAATTTAGCTAGCCCGCGTTGTTGCCTACGAACTCGTGGCCCTCGTGCACATCCACGACCGCATCGCCCCCTCGCCGACGCACGGCCAAGTTTTTACGAGCTTTCCAGGGGGAAGCAGAGAGAAAAAAAAGAGAGAGAGAGAGAGACGCTGGAAAATAACTTTGTTCTATCACTCGTCTGCCGCGTCCTGTGTCAGACGGATCCACGTAATTTCGATACCCAAGGGGCGAGAAGTTCGCGCTGACGCTTGTCCTCGCGCTTTTTTAATTAACCCCCCGTTCCACCGGCGAAATCGCTCTACCAGCTATCTCTATTGTCGTCAATTGTCGCGTTGGCTATGCATAATGCAGGGAGGTATCGCGTGATGGAATAATAAGGCTTTAATCCATTGCAACACTGGGGTATTACATTTGATCCTCATCGAAAATATCGTATATATCTCTCGTGTAATCCTCGGAAGTTCATTTAGACCGATAATATTAAAGTATCCATTCGATATGCAAACTAGAACAGTAACTCAAGCTCAGCACGAAGTGCCTCGTTCAGATAAACAGCAAATTCTCAAATCTTTCCCCGTGAACACCCAAACACCACTCTCTCTCGGTAGAAACCGCCCGTTCCCAAATGACCACCCGGTGACCAAAGTCACCCCCGAAATCCCAGAACAGAAGGAATCCGCTACAGCTGGCCGAGAGGAATCCCATTCCTCAAATTGAAAAACCGTGTCCGCCGCGAGGCGGGCGTGACACGCGCGCGTTAGCCCGTGGTATCTAAGGCACATTAGGGGGAAAGAGAGAGTCGTAGGGAGCAGGGGATGGCGGTTCGTACGACTTTGGACAGCGGATGGCAGCGTGGAGGGTGGGTGGTGTTTTGGCCGATCAGGAGGAGCGACGAAAAAGCCAAGGGGGTGGTCGACGTCGGCGGCGGTGGCGGTGGCGGCGGTTGAGTGTGGCAAGGGTGGGTGCCGGGGGCAAGTGAGGGCAGATCAATGCGGACATGTGCGGGAAATTGCACAGGGATCGATCGCAGGACCCTCGGGGGAAGCGCGGCCTCTCTCTCTCTCTCTCTCTCTCTTTCTCTCTCTTCCTTTCTTCCACTCTCTTTCTCTCGCTCGCTCGCACACTTTCTCTCACTCTCACTCCCTCTTTCTCTTTCCGTCTCTCAGCTCAACCCCTTCCCACCACTGCCCTCCGAACCGTCTCTTTCTCTCTCTCTCTCTCTCTCTCTCTCTCTCTCTCTCTATTTCTCTCGCCTTCTCACAACTCGTACTCCCTCTGTCTCTCTTCCTCGTCCGCCGAGACCGTCCGATGGCTTTTGCGCCCCGCGACTTCCGCCGATAACGCGGAAATTCGCTTTAATTTCGCGTCTTTCGGGCACATTTGTTGCGCCCGGCCGCACGAAAATCCCTGCACCGCGGCAATTAACCCGCGAACGATAGCGAGTGGCTCTCCGGGTGAGCGACGGTTTAACTGGGCATCGTTGCACTGGGGATAATAGGGTTCTTGTTCGATAAATTTTCGGGAATGTTATTGGCGCTTTGCTGGAATTTTTTGGGATGCTTGGATATTACGAGTGGAGGGTTGTTTCAGCTATCGAAGACGTAAAATGATGAAGACAGAGAAAAGTAAATGAGGATTGAGAAGGCAGTGCGTTGAGGTCTGAATTTGTGCGACAAAATTTAGGGGATGAAGCTTGAAATATTCGAATTTTCACTGTCAGAAATAATTCATCTTCGTAATTGATACGTAATACTGATTGTTCTTGCACTACTTCAGACTATATCATGTTAGAAAACAAGGTCCAACGAAGCGACAAAAAATGATCGATTCCATTCGCAGCCGCAAAATGCAGGCGTGAAAGCAACAGAGAGTCACAGCACAGTCGATAGAATGAATAAACATCCAAACATCAAAGTGGAAAACATCAAAGTGCGCGCAACGACACAGCGACGAGTAGAGACGACACAGAACAGGTCGCAAAATTGGATTCTGGCGCGAAACAAAAGCGTCTAAACACGGGAGAATCGTGGACGCGTCGAAGAAACCTCGGGGACGATTTTTCGAAAGTCTCTAGTCCGTTGGAATGGCTCTCCCGCGGGGAATTCCAAGGAAAACTGGTATTCCGGTGCGACAATAGCCCGGCGTTAGGTAGCGAGGAAGGAAAAAGGACTGCGTTCCGTAAAATTGATGAGATATTACCTCGAAGAGTATATTTGAAGAGGACCTTGAACCCCTTGGGATCGACGCACCGTAGAAAATTTGGGACAATGTGCCTTTGCGAACCGCTAACAGGATTGTGACGGGAAATGCAGGCAACGTGAAAGCGGGGAATCCCGTGGAGAGGAAATTCCGGTGAACGCTAGGGTGTCGTGCAACATCTGACAAATAGACTGGAAGGAAAGGATACTCGTCCGGTGAAATTCGCTTAACGTATGTTAATGAGAACATTAATGAGAAGACAAAAAGGGGACAAAGATTATTTAAAAATCCAATTTCGATGCAATATGTCCTGCAGTCATTTAAAAACAAATCACTGTCCACGAAATATTTTGAAACAGCATTTTATTTGGTAGCCGAGCCATAAATAATTTCGGTAAGTATGCTCAAAAGCGACAGAAAAATACGCCGAAAGAAGTTAATTGGAAGTCAACTTCAGAACCCGATGACGCAAAAACTTTCGAGTAAAAAATTAATGAATTTCAACATTAAAGTTTCTCGCGTGTCCTGGCAATCTTTCGGTGTATCTTTCGTGTGTTTTCATTCCATTTGAACACGGCTTGGTCCATTAAAAATAAATCTGAATTAAGAAGCTTCAATTTTTAATTTCGAACCTCCAAAAGATCCTGCGCTTCGCGGAAAATAAACGGCCGGAGGCAGGACAAAGAAAATCCGAAACTAAGCATCCCAAACTAAAACGCCCACTCGCGCTACCGCCTCCAGCAGCCTGGTCCGAATTTAAAACTCGATTTTAATTTCAAATCCGGCCGTTCGGCTTTGAAAACAGAAGCCACGGCGAGGTTTTAATAAAAGCTCTAGCCGCGCTTTAATTCAGAAACTACAAACGCGGGCGGACATTCAGCGCCGGCAATAACGAAACTCGGTAATCCCCCCTCCAGCCGGTTCTCCCTAATCCCGCCGGCGAACGTGAGAACCGAAAATAACCGGACGAGGGCTGGAACCGGGGGTGAAAAGGCTAGAAGCTTTCGAGAGGACGCCGTGTCATACCAAGAACAAAACAGAAAAGAAAGCGGAATCTCGAAGGAGGACGAAGAAAACAAGGCTCCGGGGGTGGAAAGGAGGACAAGGGGGTCGAACAGAGAGCCGGAGGCAGCAACTTGTCCATTTCCTGATACCGGCCACTCGTTCGAATTCAATCAAACTTGCAAAGCTTTCGGGGGGCCAGGGAACTACTCCGCCGCTGTTCCTCCGCTCGAGTGGTAGCCCGAGCTCACGGCTAAGTAAACAACGAGCCCGATGGATGGAGGACCAGCGGCAGCCAACGGACGATAACAACGACCAAGAAAATGCGGACGTTTCCTGTGTATTTTGTTTGCAGCACAGGGTGAAACAGCAAGAAGAAGAAGAAGAAGACGAAGAAGCTGAGGAAGATCAGGGGATGGAGAGGTCTACCGAGAGGAAATTACCGGCGAGAACGAAGAAAGTGAAGGGGAGAGAGACACCGCGAAAAATCAATGTGGTCAGAGGAGATAGGGAGGACTGGCAGAGAGGGAAAGAGAGAAAGAGAAAGAGAGAGAGGGAGAGAGACGGATGGGAGCCGAAGACGAGGAGAGATCCTTTATGTCGGGTCACGTCTTTAATATACCTCGCGTGGGCGGCGGCGGTGGCTACGGCAGCTTAATCAATCTTCCCAGTAAAGTGTGCTTGCACCACCTCCACCCCGTCCCCCGGCCGTCGCCGGTGCAACCGTGAAACCCAATCTCGTTCTATCGTTCCGACGTTCGACGCGGAACAATCGATACGCTGGCCCCGGAGGCAGAAGGTGGGCAACGACGATGCCTACGCGGAATCGGAATTTTCAGGCCAGTCTCCCGAAACACCTTCCGAACGATCGTTAATTGGAGGGTAATTTCATTAACGGCGATTCCCCTGGGGATTCGGTTCCTTTAATTAAGTCGATAGTTTCTTCTTCGGTTATGAAATTCGCGGGATGGTCGTAGCCGGGGCGGACAGAACGAGAGTGAAACAACTGTGACACGAGCCTGAGAGATATACCGGGACCGCCATGTGACACCGTAACACCCTTGCTTGGGGGTGATACGTTACTTTTCCCGATGGCGCGGCAAACTTTCGTAATTTCGCGGCGGAACGCCGGCTTGCCGCGCAGAAATAATTCCTCGAAAAGTTGCCGCGGTTCGTAACTCTTTAATTTCTTGGCTTATTGGAGTGAAACGATCTATTTCACGGGCGAGGCGGACATTTTAATGGAGCAACCGGTGTTTCCGGGCAAAATGAATCGGAAATGCGAAATACAATTTTCCGCTGAGACGCGGCGTCTCTGTGTAACCTGTGTCTGAAGAGGGGAGGAGCGGTGCAGCGTGTCGGCCTTTCAGACTTAATTATCCCGGCAACGGTGTCCCGTACTCGAAAAATTCCTTCCACGTTTCCCGTTGATTTTTCCTCGTAGTCTCAATTCCCGTGATTAGTCTCAACATTCGTTGATTGTTCGGCACGGAAAAAAATGGAGCGAACGTGCTTGACGGACGGAGCGAGCCTGTCTCTAACGATTTAACGTCCGGACGGGAGATTAATGCGATAGATTCCTAAAGGGAATTACAATTGTCATTTGTCCGGGCGGACGCAATATACGATGAACCTAGCGGGGCTGTCCGATCCTCCCCAACCCTCGCGCGGGACCAACACGTGGATTCCATGAGGGTGAGAGGGTAAAAAAAAGGGGGATTCCGGAACATTAAGGAGGCAAGAAACGAAAAGGATGTCGGAATCAGGATAAGGTGGACCTTACCGTCAAAAATAGCGGAGACAAAAAAAAATACGCGCTAGGGGTTGCGAAAAGGGAGAAGCGACATTTGAGCTCGACACCGTGCGCTCATTTCTTGGCCAGCTTATCGCGCAAAATCCCATTTTTATTCTGCCTCCCCCGCCAACCTCTCGCCAGAGTTCTATAAGCGGCCGATCCTTCCAGGCCAACCCTAAACCCACGATATATCTGATCGTCGTCGCCAAAGTGGGCCGAAGTATCCCATTTCCTGTTCCTCTTTCTCTTTGTCGCGGCTTTGACTCCGATCTTGTTATTCCGTGAGTAATGCTCCTCTCATGGCACCGGAACATTTACAAATAGATTGTTCCGTATTTATTTCGGGGTTGTCGTGAAATAAGCAACCGTTTGTTTGTTCGGAGTATATCGTTGTTGCTTTCCTCGTGATGCAGGAATACGCGTGATAAATAATACCATTCGGAAATGTTTTTTAATGTCGGATTCGTCCGACGAATAGTATCGAGTCCCGCGAGTCAGTTTAAATTTAACTCTGATCGATTCACGGATTACCGAAAAGTGATTCTGTCGATAAGTAGGTCAGACGGTGGAGCAAACATTCAGAGGAAGGTTTCATAAATATTGCAAACGATAATCGACGGGAATTATTAGAAGCGAAAGGTTAGTTCCTGTGATTCTCCTGAGCTACGTGACACGTGTTCCACGAATAAGCCGGCAGATCAATGATACGCTCCCGAAATACTTTCGGCCCCATCTTCTCAAGGTTCAGCCCCAGCAAGAAGAATATTGCGTACGGCGGAAAGGACGTGCTCTTATCAGGGGAAACTCGTCAGTCCGATAAGAATCTAGCCGGGGCTGGAGCGGCCAAGTTATCCGGATCGAATCCGGGTGATAGATGACTTTAATCTGCGAAGAGGACTGAATCGAGAGTCGATTTTGCCGGCCAGCGAGACTTCGAATTTGATGACGGAGGATAACGTCCGCCGGCAACGGAAGAAAACCGAAAAGGAGGAATCCTCGTCTCCGGCAACAGGATTCGTCGATGAAAATATGAAATTTCCTGAATATCGACTTTTTCGGAGATCGAGTTGCTCCTTCCGGGGACGGAAGGGCGAAGTTTACCAAGTACTTCTTGTCCACAGGTCTTCCAGTTCGGAAACTTAGTTTCCATCCTCTCGTAGTGTTTCAACGAGATGTCTCGCCACGGGCCATTGGTCCGGAAACGGTGCAATTTTGTCAGTTTCCGGAGCCTCCGGAAAAGAACGCGACAGCCCACGGGCCAGAACTTCTCGAGAACTTTCAAGACTTCCTCGCGAACCGGCGCGGCGGACGCCTAAAATCTGAGCCGCCTCAGACAACCACCCCCCCTAAATCCAATTTCTGGCGCTTCGGTTAAAGCCCCTCTTCCCGGAACGGCGGGACAGGCAATTTAAAAACTAAATTGCGCTAGAGTACCCGCGTGTCCGCGCTTCTTCCCTGGAAGCTCGGAATGGTGATGCTTTCAAAATGCATCTGGCTACAGTGGCGGACGGAATAAACTTGGTAACTTCAAAATCAAATTTTCATCTTGAATATAACAAACCATTCATTCCTCGGACTTATTACTCCAATGAAACATCGAATTCATTGTGTCTAGAAGCATAGAATGGTCCCACGTTTCACAAGGAAAATTTCGAACACGACGTGCAAGTCACTTCTAGCCCAAGATTTCAGTGTCACGGATATTCTCGCAAGTCGAACGCTCGAAGCTACTCCAAGCTGAAATCTCTGAATATTCACACGCCCGTACATCCCAGGAATCAAAGGAAAATCGCGAGCGAAAGTAGTGCCTTTCACGAAACCACGTCCCAGAGGGGAAAAGAACAATTTCCCCCGGTTCCACTGGAAGCCCCTCGCGTTTCTTTCTGAAACGCTTTTAGGCGTTGTCTAGGTTTCAGAGGTGACGCAGTTTCACGCCGATGGCACGGAACAAGGTGCGAGAGAGAGAAAGAGAGAGTGAGAGCGAGCGGGGCTAGGCCAGCGGAACGGTTGAATGGCAGGGATTGCGGGCGGCGAAGGTAAAAACGAAGAAAGCAGAAGGAACGGCCGGGCAAAAACGGGCTCGGGGGAGTTTCTGGGAGTGTAGGCGGCGAGGAAGGGTTAGGGTGTCGGGAACAAATGCGAGTCCCCACCTCCATTACGTCGGGACTGCGAGCGAGTCAGGGTTGGGTGGCACGGAAGACAGGAGATGGAAGAGATTCGTGGAAATACCGTGGAATTGGATAAGCTCGGCGCAGGGTTTGTTTTGCCAGGGGTGCGCGATGGGGCTGATAGGCCCGGCCGTGAGCTAGCACATCGCGTGGCCGATGCTCATAGGGACCAGTGTATCGCGTGTCACGCACAACTTTCTTCTCCTCGCCTTTGGGAAATGGATATCCGATGATTCGCCACGGAGACACTTGGCTCGTCAACGATCGATCGGTCGATTCGCAGATCGATGCGGACGCCAAACAGCGTTTACTTCGATTAGGATCGAATAGCTGTCTTCAGGAGGAAACGCGTGGAAATTATTGCTAATGAAAGTTTAACCCTTTGACACAGCAAAATTATAGAGTCTGACATTTAATATTAAACTTTTTACAACGCATCGACACGTAAAATATTAAAATAACAGCCTCTTTCTTTAATTTATGTGCGAGTTCTTGTTATGTCAGTTTGAAAGAATGTCGGTATTCGATTAAAAAATGTTGAGTATTTCTAGCGAAAAACTTTTGGAGTGCAAAGGGTTAAAATCTTGAAGATAGAAGATATAAGAACTGCGTCACATTGTGTTTTAAAGAGTAAAACTACCCTTAGACAGCTAAGCTTTAATATACTATACTATACTAAATTCAATACTATCCGCAATTGCACGTCGAAAATAAATATCTACCGGTTGCAAAGCTAATTGACAATAAACCGCGATTCTCAGTCTTCAGGGGTAAGCTATTTTCCTCGCAACAAAATCCTCTTAGCAACATCGAGTTCGTTCCTCTGATAAATTCAAAAGCAATCCGGCAAGAGGCATCGCGAAATAAAAAGACACGTCGAACTGCAACAGTCAATTACACCGAACCGAGAAAAATGCGATCGTCGGAGGATTAAACGGAAAGTAGTTAATGATCAATGCCAATCTATATCCAGCAATGAGACGGGCCGGAACTATCGGAGAGGGTTGCCCTCATCAAACTTTATCCGCGAACGGAATCGAATGGTACGGAATACGTGGAGAGAACGAACAAGAGAAAGAGAGAAGGAGAAAGAGAAAGAGAAAGGGAAAGAGAAAGAGAAAGAGAAAGAGAAAGGGGAGGAGGAGAGAGTGGGTGAGGTTGGGAGTGGAAGAGTAAGGCGAAGTTGGATAGGAAGGAGAGCGGGCGGAGGTAGAGTAGGTGCTGTTTGTTGAATCCTCGAGATCAATACAACCCACTCTATCTCTTTCTGCCTCGTAATTCCGTGAGCCTAAATGTGCGCGGGCATTCGCCGCGCGTGTACGTGTGCGCCCCGATAGGACGTACCGAGTGCACGGAAACGCGGCGCGTCAAGACGAAAGCCGGCCCCGGGGCAAATGGAAGCTCGCCGACGGCGCCGCGTTTCTGGCCAACGGTTTTAGCACGGCCGTCGATATTTTAAAAGCGAAGGTGCCACCGGCAAACAGCGCCGAATATTGTGCCCTGAATAGCGGATTTAGTACGGCTCGGAAATAATCCCGTTTCTCTGCAACGTCGGATTGCATTCTCCACTCCGAGTTATCTCCGAGATACAACCGAATTTCTCGTGAGAAACACGGGGAGAATGAACGCGGAAAGCTTCCTCCGGAGATAAAAGATTCTTAAAAATCAACCCTTGTGTTGCGCGAGCGGGCACTCCGGCTCTACGTTTCAATTAATATTACTTTCCCGATGAATGAGAATTGAAATACGAAGCACGAGGGTTGATGCATCGGACTGCGCGAGTCGAATAACATTTTATCCGACCTCTCTCGGCCGGTGCACTCGAGGTATCGCAAAGTTTCCGAATGCCAAAGGCGAATTTTATCATTTCAAATGAGCGTTCCGTCGTCGTTCGCAGCATCGGTACATTAAACGGGAGAAATAATAACGTGAAGAGGGAAAGAAAAATTACTTAAAGTGTCTCTTCCCCGGCCTCCTCGATTCATTCCCCTAAAACGAGGCCACGCAAGCAAGGGGGCGACGACGAGCGCGGCATCCTCGCCCCGCGAATCGCTCTTTCGAGTAATCACGCGGACGCATCCTTCCCGGTTCGACTACTTATGCCGATAAGAATTCCACGAGTCCTCTCTCCCAGCCAATCATGGAGGCTTTCCCTATCGCAGCCCGTGAGGATTGGCTGCGCACTGCGGTACGGTGCGAAAATAGGTCGGCCAATCCTCGTGTCAGCACCCTCTTCCGCCTCCTCTAGCCTATCGCCACCTCCGTGCCCCTTTATCCCGACTGTTCGAACAAAGGGGAGAAGAGAATCGAAAGAAAAATCGAACTATCTACCGCCGCTACTTCCCTAGACGACCAACTTTCCATCCTATGTACACAAACTGCTACGAAGATTATTGCGAGGTCTCCATGTGTCGCGTCGAAGCGTCTCTCTGAATCAAAGGGGGTCGAGTACGTATACGGATTACCAGTATCCACTTTCATCGACCCGTTCGTCTCCTGCGTGTGTCCGATCACGATCCAGAGACCTTGCACCGTTGCGACATCGACAATCCGTTCGATCAACGATCTTCCTTCAGTCACTGTTTCTCTTCGGACCATCTATCCGGCGCTGGGTATTGTTGCTGGGATTGCTGCCCGGAAGACGGCTGTCCGCTCTGCTGCGACTGCCCGTGCGTCTGTATTTGATACAGCGGGTAGCTCTTCCGTTTCCTGATCCCGTGCATGGACAACAGGTGTATCTGAAGGTACTGCTTGGTCTTGAACTGCTTGCTGCACACGTGACAGGACACGTACTCCGTTTGCACGGTGTGCACGTTCACGATATGTTGCTTCAAGTTGGAATTGTTCGAGTATATCTTGCCGCACTCCGGACACTTTGGCTTGCCGGACTGTGTGTTGGTGTCCGCCGGTTGGGGATGGTGTTGCTGGGACTGATGGAACCGGCGTTGATGGAACAACGCCATGCTCTCGATTTTCTCCTTGGCGCAGGACTGCAGCATCAGGTTCAGCTCGTTCTTCGAGGTGGTTTGCTGCTGCTGCTGCTGCTGCTGTTGTTGTTGCTGCTGCTGCAAGCTCTGCAGATTGTTCTGCAGCTTTTGATGCATGATCGTCAGCTGCTCGGTATTCAAGGTGTTCAGGGAGTTGAGCGAGTTCAGGGCATTGAGCGCGTGTTGCTGCGACGACGGTTGGCTGGTGGCGTGCAGGTGATGGTGATGGTGGTGATGCTGCTGCTGGAGGAGAGACGAGAGATCCTGCCCTTTCGAGTTGTGGGCTCCGCTCTGGTAAGCACCGGACCCGGCCTGCTCGTTCCTCGTCGAGGACGCGCCCGGCAACCAACCGGAACTCGAGCTTGAACCGTCTCCTCCAGAGGGCTGCCATCGCCCTGGAACCACCAGCCAATGTCAGTCCTCAGCCAACCTCGTACCGATCCCTTAAACACTATGCAATTTTGTCTTTTGCCTCCCACAGCCCTTCATTTTTCTCTCTATCTCTCTATCTCTCTATCTCTCTCTCTCTCTCTCTCTCGCTCTGTTTATCTTTTTCTTACAGAAGCTTTTTTTTTAGTTCGATCGTTCCTACGGGTTTTTTTCCGTTTTTGTATTTTTTCCTATCCCTCCCCTTATCGAGTGTTTCAATACCTGAAGGAGTGGAGGTTTCGATAATTTTGTGTTCGTTCCGGTTTCTTTCTTTCGTTCGACTTCGAGATTTTGTCCTACTTTCGTTTAAGTTCGATTTGGCAACGTATGCACGCCGCAATTGTGTTCTTCTTCGTTCGTCATTCCGCACCTCCGCCCTCTCGTTTTCCAGAATGTGATTTTCTCGAACGGTCGATCGTGTATGCGTACCTCGTCAACCGAGAGCGACCAATTAACTCGTTTAGCCTCGGCAAGGTTCGAAGGGTGATCTCAAGGGGGGTGGGGTCTGGGAGCGGGGTGGAATCGTTAAGAATTCGAGTAAAGAGTCAAGCTCGACTTTGCATGGCAACCCTAACAAATGTTTCTAGCGACTGCAGCCGTCGCGGAAGGAGATCGATAATTCCGGCGAACGGAACTCGAAGAGCCGTCGGAGAGAACCGCGGCTCCCCGCGATTTACGTTTTCTGCTCGCCATGTTTTCTCTTTCTTTTGCTTTTTCTCGTCTATTCTTTTTCATTCGTTTTCGCATATCTTTTCTTTTTCTTTTCTTTTCTTTTTCCTTTCCATATTTATTCAAGGGGGTAAGTTTGAGCAAGGGGATGCAGGGTTGTGAGAGGTACGAGAGTTCCATGCATTCAACGCAACAACGAGAGACCAGAGTCTTGAGGGAACGATGGGAGGATACAAGTCTGGGCTACGAAATCGTAATAAACTGTGAAATCGAATCGTTGCTCTGATCACTTACCGTAGTTCGGATCCTGGTTCGCCGCGTGGATCCCCGACGGTCCTGGTATCAGTCCTGCAATTGCCAATTACGTTCGTGATCATCATCTGCCTTCCGCGTTACGTCGATAAATGTATCGCAGACGATGGGGATGGAAATATTGTCGCAAAGATGGAGCACCCATCAAAAGTATCTGATTATTTGTTGAACGGACACTACTTGTGTCTTTTAATAAAGGAAACAAGATAACTGACACTTGAGCTTCCATATAATTAATCGAACAAAAGTAACCAAGTAGTTTCATATCGAATTACAAGTTTCACAGTATAAAATTCAAAACACACGAGGTGACAATTCATACACAGGTTGAAGTTACGAGAATTCAAAGGAAAGAAACCTCGAATAAAGTTGATCGGTACCTGGTAGTCCCAAGAGCGCAGCCGGGAACGAGTTACGATGGTGTTCCATGGAGTCGTTCAAGATGTCGCTCGGCTCTGTCTTCACCGAGTTCAAAATGCTGTCGTTATTCGACATGTCCTCCTCGTTGTCCGACATGGAATTCGAGTCCTCGCCGGTAGACTGTGCCTGATCAACGATAAATCCTCGTTCTCTTAATCAACCCCCACAAAAGGCATCTCGATCCAATGATATTGTGTATCGATCAAGAAACATTCCTCACCTGTACATTATTGGTCGGCGTCGTGTGTATCGTTGGTCCTCCTTCCAAAGCCTGGCCCAAAAGCGATTCCTGAAGGTCCGATTTCTGCTCCACGTGGTTGCCAAGGGGAGGACTCTGGCTTCTAGGTCTCTTCTCTGGTGGCGGACTTATCGCACTCTCGTTCAAGTCTCCCCTGCCGTTGTCTTGCCAAGGGTTACGTGGCGTCGCCTGTCGGTCACATCATCGAAGGCTTTATACATCGTCAAACTAAACTCTGAACATTTCATCTAGTAAACTCCCATCAATAATCTCCTTAACACTAGAACTACCGTACCAGTCAAAATGACTGGTTTCAGTTTCTCTGTTTCGCAATTATCTATATCTTCGAAGCATTGAGCATTCGAAATGATTTTGAAAATAAATAGTTTCACTGGAATACTACAATGAATATTTGAAGAAACCGAAAATAATCTGTTGCTACAATATTCGTAGCGATTTCTGTCGTATCAAATGCTCGGTAGTTCTAGTGTTAATAAACCCACAACGTTACAACTCTACTGAACATTGGAAACCTCGAAGCAACGAATCATTGATGAAGATAGAGGCCAGAGTGACCGATCGAGAATTCATCCCTAAACTCTAACTCCCATCGAAACTCGAGAGAAGTGAAACTTACCGGAGCGCTACCGTTGTATCCCCCCGACGACGATGGCGGCGGGATCTTCGCCGTCGCGGCGCCGCTGTTCACGTCAGCTAGCCCCCGTACCTGGAGCATCTGTGCAGTCTTCAGGAACGCGGCCAACTGTTCTTGACCCACGTGCACCTCGCCGTGGTACATGAAGCGCAGCAACGACTCCATGTCCGACGAGGCGACGTCCCTCAAGATCACGATCGGATGCTGGCATGGGTTGGCCTGTCGTCGAAAGAAAAACAGAAACGCGGATCGTTCAGAAAACCGTCCTCCTCTAGCCAGCGGCATGTTTTAATCCTAGAGATCGCCGGGTGCTAGGGCGTTGATTATGATCGATAACTGGCCGGCGCGGGATCTCGTTCATGTAAATCAGTTAATCCTATTTATCAGCGAAACTAGCCCCGGCCAGCAACGGCCAATTGATTTACAACGACGATTTACAACCTGGACGCGTATAACGAGCAACGTTTAATCCACGTCGTCGATATCTTTCGCCGAGGGTTTTTAATGGCTCGCGAACCACTCGCGATTCCTACGGACTTTTTAACCGCGCCGCGCGCACGCTGCCCGACTACAAATTGACCACTCGCGGGACGATCATCCGCGGACGGCCGCCATGGAAATTTATACAGGCCGAGCCGGAATCCCTCTCGCGCCCCGTGCACTTACGCGGCACGACCGTTCTCCGCGGATGCATGTCCGGGCAATATACGGCGCGAGCTGGCTGCCATTATCGGCACCGATATTAATTATAATTAATGACCGGACGGGCTGTGGGGGTTTCCATAACGCCATCACGGTTATTTCGGGGCGAGAGGTATCGCGCGACACGGACCCTCGCTACCGTTGCAAGAACACAACGGAGGACGCGGCGGCTTTCGACTGTGACACGACCGCTCGATTATCGATACACGCCGCTGGAAAATTCGGGGATGTCGATGCGACGAGGGGACTCGGCTGTCGCCGTCGATTTCGAGGGCAAATGTCAAATTATTCAGATTGAAGTGATTCTTTAAGGTGAGCAAATAGTTCTGATGAGAAGCTACTGGATTCAGGGTGAGATGTAGATGAGTTTGATGTGGATGTGATTGGGAGATACGTTCTGTTGCTGCTATTTTGTAGAGCCGATGTGGAATAGTTGGTGAAATTAAACTGCCCGGTTCGGTAGAGAAATATTTCAGTAGATATTTCAGTTCTTCGGTGCAGAATCTCTGAGAATTACTCGAACGTTGAAAACGCAAAACGAAAATGTTCGTGCTCGATCGGTTAAACGGAGCAACGGATAGAAATGTTTATTATTATCGGCGGATATCGACTTACCACGCTGTTATAATCGTTCCCGGTTTTGTAATAACGACTGGCGTATTGACCGGTTGAAACTTGATACCGTCGATCGAGTTGATTTTTTTCGTTCGATCGAATATTTCGCGTCGTGAAAGTGGTAGCAATAAGCGATTCGGTCTGAAAACTTTGTTGCCTCGGCATCTGATATTTCACCCTTTCACCGGGGAGACTTCGAAAATTCGCGGTCCAGAGAGCCTCCGAAATGCCGGTGGCTCCGCGATGGAGCGGTTCCGGTGTCATCGAGTCATCGGAGGGTCTCGATCGACCCCAGGTTATAATAATAGAATGATTCAACTACACAGAATGCTATTAGTCACGACGCGGTTTTCGTAAACACGGCTCTGTCGACTATATCTCGAGGAACGTGGACTGGTGATTACCGTAGTTCACTTTTAACGCGTGGATCGTTTAAAACAACGGAATTACGAAGCCAGATTTTTCTGCGAACGAGGAAGACAAATTCTCCGATGCTTTCATCGACTCAAGAAGCAACATTACATAATCATCAATATCTTTTTTCAGTAATCATGGAGTCATAGCTTCGTCGCAGCGTATCGTTACGGAATAATTCGAAATTATACAGCAGCCTTGCCGGCACAGTCGCAATCAAGGAAAACACGCGTGACAGAATTATGATAACCGTCCGATACGAATTCCGACTATAGCGCTTTTCTCAATGGAATTACGATACGCCTCGGCGTAAACATTGCAACTATTTATCGTCCGTAACCGTCTTAGCTAGCAACGGAACGCTTACGAACGACTCGTATGGTTACTTCGACATTCGTCAGTTTCGTTTCCGCGAGTACATTATAATACCGATACGAAAACATTCCAACGCGAGCGAAAAAATCGAAATATTCCAATAGGAATAAAATAATACCGTATAAATATTACTGTGCAAATATTAATAGCAGTAATTTACGAGCGAGGGTCGGCAAATACACGTTTCGCCGTGGTGAATTTTTTAAGGCAGCGCACGTTCGCGTGCGCAGCCAGTAATGTGTTTTTACCTGGGCGCGTATCAACCTTTTATCCGTCGCCGAACGGGTTTCAATTAAACCAGAACCACCGCGGGTACGCGATCAGCGTATCTGGTGTAATTGAAATAATCGCCGCGCCGGGAAAAAGTATTTCTGCACAGCGCCGCGGCGCAAAGACGAGCGAAACGCATGCGGGGGGGGGGGGGGGGGGGACGAAAGAGGCGAGAAGAGAAAGGGAACAGAGAACTCCGGCATGGACTTCCCCTTTATCGCATTAACCAATTTAATTAACAACTTTGAGACGGACTCCCTTTCCCCCGCTAATTAGACCTAACACGATTAAAACGGGTCAATAATTAATTGTATGGACGCTCGTGCGTCGCAACCGAGGCCTGTGCGAACGGCGACCGCTCGGTTCCCGCTCGTTTTCAAATTCTTCATTCCCCTCGCGCGTTTCGAGAGTTTACGATAGATCCTCGGTTATCCGGGTAAATATTGTGGAATATGTTCGATAGATAACAGTTTGAATATCGCCGGTACTTGGGTCAAGTTGGTGTTTACTGTCGACGTGTCACCGAAACGTCAATTCAAATCAAACGTATTTTTCTCACGGAATGTATGTACACAATTTGGCAGCATAGAAATATAGAAACATTACGCGATAAATCGTGATTTCCCATTGGCAACGTGTTCACGCCACGAGCCGTTTATCCCAAAAATTCGATACACAATTAGCTCGGACAATCAAAGTTCCGCCGTACTACGGACGTGATTCGCAAATCGGATCGGTGTAGGAAATCAGACACGACATCGGGCCGGTAACGATACGCCGCGGAATTATATTTCGCGCACGCATTCCGCCGCGAATCGTCACGAAAGAATCGTTTCCCATAGCGTTGATAATCCTCGGATGCTCGACGAAAACCGTACGAGTGTGTACAAAGCTCGCCGCTAATGTTGTTTGCGTTTCATTTAAACACGAAAATTTCCGCGGCCACTTATCCCGGCGAACCCAGCGGCTTTTCCGCGACGCGGAGGACGCGTTCTTTGAAACGAGCTCCGCATTAAATCGGCACGAATCTTTTCCAGGGCAGCATCGGTACGTACGGCTCGTAAAAAGGTAACCGAGGATAAAGGAACAAAGATCCCACTATTTCCCTTCCATTCCCAACCTGGAAACAAGCGCGGCAATTTAAAAAAGAAAACAGTAATTAGTTATTCCGCGAGACATTCCGTCCGCGATCCGATATTCCACAATATCGCCGGCCGCTTTCGTTCCATTAAATACGCTTTTAACAAGTTTCCGTTCCCCGTATCGAGAGCCCGGCGTCGAAAGAAAAACAGGGATAATTGGTTATTTTAACGGGCATTCCGATCTAACTTTTACGCGACTCGTTCGATTTCATTGTCCCCCATATACACGGTGTCCGCTAACCACCGTCCGATCGAGAAACGACCGACTCCATCTACACCGACGAACTAAGAACACGAAATCGAATAATTAATCACTCCGTCCAAACAGATTATACCTTGTACTACCTATTTCCCAGCGCGGAATATTCCCCGAACAGAAACGTATTCTATTCTAAATTTCAATATTCCCCGCGCCTTGATCACACACCGTTTCAATGCATCGGCCGATACAGGCGAAACATCGGTACTTTTACACGCAACATAAATTCCCCCGATATCCTCGCGAACAAAGGAAACAGACGGAGAGCGCATGAACTCGACACCCAGTATAGAAACCCGCGGCGCACGGTTCGCGCACCCTTTATTTCCATTAATCAATTATCGGTCCCGATCACGAGTCGACCGCGGCAAGAAACCCGGCGATCCCGAGGTTCGGCTTAATCGATCGAACGATCTTTCTGCATTACTTACGGTTTTTAGAAAGCGGACGCTCTGGATTCCGGCGTGATCGCTTACAGGTGGCTAGGAAATTATGGCCTCGCGGCTCCGAGTGATACACACGCCGAAAGAAAATCTCTCTCCGCGCGCGGCGTCGGGCCGCAGCGCGAGCGTGACTACAAAAGCCTCGTAATAAACCGGGCGCGAGAGGTTTCCCACGTTTCGCGGTATCTCGCTCATCGCTCGGCCCCGCGCGGAAGGCGGATGAGAATTAACCGCGGAAAAATGGCAGGAATTATTGCCGGTACGTGGATACGCTTAAATTCACCCGGCGAGAGATCGGTACCGCGATCAACGGGATCTTCGAGACGTTTATCGCCGGTGGGCCGGCGATAACGGGCCTGTTTATGCGATCGCGAGTCGTAATCGATCGATGATTAATTTATTTACTCTCTTATTTTTCCCGATTTCCGAAACAATCGATCGACGGCTCCGCCGCCTCCGCCTCTCCGAGGTGCCCCATCAAACTCCGGGTAATCTCCGGGTTTGATGCATTTTTAATGAACGCGATTAAGGCCGGGGTGCACCGTAACATCGAATTCGATAAGGAATAATGCATCGCTCATTGGCGTGCTCAACGTACGGAGCAAATAATCCTGCAGTACTCTGCTAAGTTCTTCATCGTCCATTGTTCAAGGATTAACCATTCGAGTGTTACGAGTCTCTGCAAAAACCCGGTCGAAAACTGGCAAACGAAGCTGAAACGCTTATGTATTCTCGCATAGAAAGCTTGTAAAGTGTGCGGACGTTTCATCAAACGAAAATAAATAATTACCGATAGGCTGGCACTTTTAGGCAATGTAACGGAGAACGCTCGCCACTCGCGCGGTTGAGCATTCCAATTGAAATATCTTCAATTTAACAAGCCATTGCATACGAAAGCTCGCCGAGTGACGTTCACCTGGTAAACCGAAGAAAAATCTATTTTCCTACCCTCAGTCTCCACGGCACGTAATTCGACGACGTTCGCGTGGGGGAGTTTCGGTGGTTCGCGGAATAGATCGATCCCCGTCCGCTCGAGCCCCGCAAAGCTCTTTTTCCAAGTACTCGAGCAGCTTCGCGCGAATAGGTGGGCGGCGAGGAAAGAAGAGAAAAAAAGCTGGAAAAGCAGTGAGAGAGGGAGAGAGAGAGAGAGAGAGAAAGAGAGAATGGGGGGAAGGCCGTAATCGCGCGTCGCGGCTGTATCGTGATCGCATGTAGGCGAAGCACCCCAACTAAAGCGTAAGTAGAAAAGTAGATACGATTGCATGGTTTCTGATCCGGTTATGCAGTGAACGCGCAGCCGTCATGGCTTCGCGAAACATATCCGTTCCCGTCGTGCCAGAGCCGCGACGCGGCAACACACAACGGAGGCCCGGCCTGTTCGCGCGCCGACGACGAACACGCGTGCCGCGCGCACCGCGCGTCCACCAGCCTCGACAGGGGAATACAACGAGCGTGTACTACACACACGCGCGCACGGCCTCCACCTCCTCTCTTATCTGCTTATCTGGATAGTTGATGTTTCACTGACGCATGTTTTAAGCTTTCCTCGCATTAAGCAGTCAAATCGCGAGATAACAGGCGAGGGAGCGAGTATCGATCAAACATCGGCCGCATAGTTACCCATGGGTCTTTCTGTACCGCTCGTCCCCCCTGCCGTCCCCCTCGGACGATCCGTGTACGCTTCTAGTTGGGAACGATGGTAAATAGACTTTGGGGAATCCGACGTAGATAGCGACGATAATGGTGCCGGAGTATTGATTGATTGCTGCCTCAATGAAAATGCTCGGCGAGGGAAAGCTCGAGGCGCGTCGCGGCCTCGAGATGCTTAGTATTTCGGATTTTCAGCCGATATCGCGATGTATTCCTCGGATTCGATGAGGTTCGGAGGTGTGGATGTTTGGAGATCGTTTTACATGCGATTTGCTCGAAGATATTGTATCGTTATTGAAGTAACGATGATGTTAAAAATATTACGTAAGTAATCGCAAGCAATGGCAATAGTAAGAATGATATCAGTGAAATGAGTGACATGGAGTTGTGGTAAACAATAATGCTTATTAATGTAGAACCTTTGAAGTGTCGAAACAAAAAATATCAGCAAAGTAAGGAGATAATTAATTGAAATAATCGAATGAAAAGAAATAACAGCGATCTGTAAAACGCGTAGTACATTCCAACCCCGAAGTATCAAGTCGTCACAGGGGATGATCGGTGATTAAATCGCCTCGACGACAGAAAGCCGGCCGGCGAAAGGAATCCGCGGCGCAGCCGTGATCCGGCCGAGGAATTGAAGTTCCTAAATGGCTCTATCATCGCCGGTTAGGCGGCGTGGCCGGTGACAATGCCGGGAACAAGAAATATACGCGTACGCGGCGTTTCGCGTGCCCCTTCACTCCCCCACGCGTTTCTGCGTCGCTTTTCCAGGCGCGCGCGGGCTGTGCAGGAATGCGCGCACGTACAACTACGCACTTCCGTTGATAAAAATACACGGGAGGTATAATGTGTCTCGGTACACGCGCGACCATCGTCATTTCGCTGTACGCGGCGCGGTGCCGCCTGTCGGCGGAAGGGGAGCAAACGGAGAACGAACAAGAAAAACACGCTAGAGAGAAAGGAAGAAACTCGGAAAGAGGGGAAAGCAGGAAAGACCGACGGAGAAGAGGAGAGAGATAGAGAGAGAGACAAAGAGAGAAAAAGAGAGAGAGAGAGAGAGGAACGGAGGTAGAAGGAGAAAGAGGAACAGATACAGAGAGACCGAGAAAGAGGCGAAGAAAGAGAGAGAGGGGGAGAGAGGCACGAACGAGATGAAAGAGGACAAGTCGTATTATACGCACACGCAGCACAATAATATACCAGGCGATAATTTGCTGGCCGCATGTGCGGCGACTGTTGGCTGGCTTGGTCGTGCGACATTAAGCGTAATGCGAGTTGCGCGCACCGCGTCCATAGACGCCGCATTAACGAAAAACGAGAATACGAAAGGCTTATTAGGGGCGCGGAGCGCGACGAGCGGCCCGAATCAACTCCGTGAAATTAAATACGCGCGTGAATCGTCGAGACGACGACGATCGCGCGCGTCGGCGGTGGTGGTTGCTCGCCGGTTCCCATCCGCGCGCGATTCTCAGGCTTATAGAAAAATCCGCTGTTTCGCCGCGGCCGAACAACGTTTCGCGTTCTATTTCTCCGTTCATCCGTGCACTGCAAGCCGCGTGCATTCCGCGTGCAGGCCGCAAATTGACACGAGCAAGCCGCGGTTAGTATATATTTAGATGTGCCCTGCGGTGGGAGGCAAGATATTTTAAAATATGAAGACACTCGTTGGAAGATGCAATCCGCATTCTGTACGGGACACGCTGGATATAAAGTTTGATTATATCGAGATACGTTGGGCACCGGCGACGACGCGCGGCTCGCCTCGGCGGCCGCCATTGGACGCGACGATTATCAGTCACGGCTGGCATTCGTTGCTTTCGATCGGCCGGGTGGCTGACGCGATGGACTCCTTGCGCAGGAATAATTGAAGCGCAATAAAGATCGCTTGATATTGCTATTGTTTTGGGGCTCGTGCGTGGACGTTGTCGCGGTGGAATCGCCGCGGAGAATTCTCTGGCGTGTAAATCAGAGGAGAATTGGAATGTAGACATTCGAGAAATAACGTCCGCGAGTTATGAAATTTTAGTAGGAACTTTCAGTGATATCGAGCTTAATCGAGAGAGCCGTTATTAGAATATTCTAATTTCAAAAGTAAACCTACAATAAAGGACTCGTTCCCTTATCAAAAGATTATGGAAAATAAAGCAATCCCAACGACAAGGTTCGAACACCAGTCTTTCATCCTATCCACCAAGAAATCTCCACGCAACGTTCGAAGCCACGTCAGCCGCTGGTTAACACGTCAACTCCCAATTACAATAAGAGAACTAATATCAAATCAAACTACGTAGCAACCCGAATACCTAGCTAACGCTGTAACGGAACGGAACTCTGACGCTGAAATCAACGCTTGCTTCATTTCAATCCATCAACATCTAAAAAGGAAATACACGATATCACAGAAAATCCTGAAAATTCCGTTGCCGACGAACCCGTTAATCGCCCCGACTCGCGAGCCGTTTGCCGAAAATGTCCCCCGATTTTCCGGGGCGGATCGAGCCGAGCGTGAAATAGACGCGTGCACGTATGATTACGCTCGCGTACACCTACGTCGCGCGGACATCGTGTAACGATCCGTTAATAACGTTACCGTTAACCGCGCATTAGTGGTCGCCGCGGCTATTTGCATATCGGATCGGTAATTTCCATCTGACGCCGGCCAGAGAGAACGAGGCTGCGCGTGTCCCTGTCCAGCCATGTGTGTGTTTCTGTGTGTGTGTGTGTGTGTGTGTGTGTGATACGCGCCGCGTGTGTGCTGCCATGGCGCAGGCTGTGTGCCTGTTAGGCATTAAACGCGGCACCTAGAATATAGGTAGTACCCCTCGCCGCGGCACCTACGTGCCGCCATTACGGCGAACGTACCGGTGATTTATCCCGGATCGAAAGCGTCGTCAGCCGCCGTCTACGAGCCGAAATGGATACACATACACGCGCGGCGTGAATTTAAAATGCGCGAAGATCGGCCTACCAGATAGAGAGCCCGAGTAACAGTACGTTCCTACGGTAACTATCAATTACCGCGGCGGCCTCCGCCAACGGTCCCGCCGCGGGACCTCCGTCTACCGATTAGAAATTCGAAATATGTATTTCTAGTTTCGTTCGCGTTGCCCACAGGGATGGGGCCCGGAGACACGGCCGGCATCTTCGAATACCGGCGACTACGGCCACCGAGAATACCTTGAATAATTGAATTTTTCAACGGACCGCTCGCATGTCGGAGATGCACGGAATATAGCGGGGATACGAGATTCTATCGAAAATCATTTGAAAAATGTTGGGATCGACGGTGGACGGTATCGGTGTAATGCGGGGATTTTTGTCTCGAGTACCGGGGAACGGGGGAATCGTTGACAGATGAATGTTAGCGAGTTGCCGAAGAATGGATTGAGATTGCAGAATGATCTGTATGCATGAAGTTTCGGATTTTCGTGGGCGGATAGTAATAGTCGATTCTAGGAGAACGAGAGTACCGGACACTTCGACGGAATCAGGGCGAATCGTTGGATTAATTATTTCCGAACATTTCGAACGTTTCCATCAAAGATCCCTCTATTCGCCGCGATCGCGATAAGATTCCCGGATAAGTGGTGCCGGGAGCCCAGCAGCGACGCGTGATGCAACGGGGTAACGTTCGGGAATGAATAATCGTCGAGGAATGAAAAACGAGGACCGGTTCCAAGATCGATTTCTCGTTGCGCGGGCGCGGTATGCTGGATCGATAGGATCCAAGCGAAGGAAAGGCGTCGTATCGATCGGCGGAGTCGCCGGGAACCGTAGACTCCGAAAAGAGAGTCGAAAAGTGAGTCAGGTGAAATTCTTGAAATTAAAAGCGATGAGTAACGCGGCGAGAATTAATGGAGCCGGGGGAAATATCGAGGAGATCGCGTGAAACGGGGACCGCACGGAAAAAGAAAAATGGCGGTCGCGAGAGTCCATTGGCCGCGGGTTGTGTGAGTCAGCCGAATCTCCGGGAAACGATGGGCGCGTAACAAATTTTTCACGAAGGCGATGAAGATGAGAGAGAAAAAATAAAGGCGACCGATGTATCGGTCGAACGCTGCCGGATAAATATTCCCGAGGCTCCGACAACTGGCGCGGATGTCGCCCGGCAAGAAAAAAAACTATGTTGGGAGTGTGACTCAGTGGCGGCGGAGGAAAGTGGGAACAAAGGGGGACTTGTTTGTTCGCCGGTGGTAATTGCACGTTGCAATTGAAACGGTGTTTTCGCGACGGAGGACACCGCGCGCTGCACGGGAATTCTATTCGGGAGCGAACCTGTCCGAGAACTGGACGCTGCCGATAAAATTGAAGAGTTCAACGTCCTTCGGGTTATATTCGTTTTTCGCGGCTCGGTTTCCCGTAATCGCGGAAAAATGTTTGTAAATAAGATAACGCGCTCTAAAGAGAGCATAAAATATGTAGCACATCACGGAGAAGCGTAAACTTTAAAACGACCGATAACCGATAGATAACGCGCGAGTTTAATGGATTTGCAATGTTCCGGGGAGTTTATAAAATCCGTGGAAAAAAAAGAGGAAAGAAAATTGTTTATTCGACTGGGAACTTTCTAAAACTGTTTATAGAAGGAACGAGCGTCCGCGATTGCATAAAAATCCGCGGTTTAACGATTAACGCCGCTAGTAGTTGGCGCGCGCGCGCTTATTTCGGAGCGAAGCGTGTTACGCAACTATGGTCGTATAGCGTGCCCATTTTAAAACGCAAAATTTATATTCTCAACTCGGAGATACCACTCTTAAATTCGTAGACTAAGTACTTTCTAGATACGAGTTCCGCCGGCTAAACACACACACACACATCAATCCAAATTACCATATTCCGTTGCACCTAGAGAAACGATCTTTCCAGAAATCCAAAAGCAATACGCGCTCCATAACGGATAAGCATAAGTGTCCGAGAAGCCATAATTACGCACGATAAAAGAAATCCATGGAATTCGTGAAACCGGGTCTCCGTATCTCGCGCGCTGTTAATACGAGCAATTCGCCGGCGTCTCGATAGCGTATCGAAATTAACACGGGTCTCCGCTTTCTCCGAATTTCGTGTCGCGTTGCCAACGCGAGTGTCGCCGGTCGAATTCTTGAATTACATCGTAACATATATAGCAGCACCTTCTGGCGAGCGGATTTATAAGTTACGCGGGCTCCGACGCGCGCACTCGTACAACCACGACCAGCAATAGGGTTTTCGGTGGGGCTCCGACGCGCGTCTTTTCGATCCCTACCCGCCAGTGACTCACGTTTATATTCTTTTCTCTTTCTCTATATTCCCCTGTCGCCCCTCTGCCGGCGACGAAGAGGCTTTCCTTTTTGTTGCTCGTTCTCGCCACGGTTCCTCCGTTTCTTTCTTTCTTTCTTTCTTTCTTTCTTTCTTTCCTTCCTTCCTTCTTTCTTTCTTCTTTCTTTCTTTCTTGGCTGACACTTCGGGACACGCACGCACGATACGCGCGAGGAGGAGGCACGCAGAATTTATTACGGTGCGGTGGCCGGTCTTATTTTAAGATCCGACGAGAGGCAGCACCGGCAACACGCATATTCCCTCGGATACCCGTACGCGCGATGCTTGTGCACGAAACGAACGAACGAACGAACGAACGAACGCACGCACGCACGCACACGCGTGCCAACGGCGTGGGGTACTTACGGGAACGAGTCAATGGATATTATAGTCGACAGATGTACTATGGCTGCCTAAATTTGACGCGGGCTTTAGTGCCTCGACTTCGCCCGAAAATTCGACGCCATCACGGTACCGCCTTTGCCCTGGCATCTGCCGGTCAATTAGAAAAATCGGGTCGGGTCGGATCGCCGTCGGAACGGTACTGCCGCCGAAAACGATTTCTGTTATGACTGCTTGGGAAATTGAGATTTAAGGTTCTCGAGTTTAGAGATATATCCTACGGAATAGATTGTCTGCTAGATATTCGGTACTTTAAAATAGATGTAGAAGATATTGGAAGCTAGAGAGCAAAGTTCCATTTAGATTACCAGTGACGCGCGAATCATTTAGCGTTCCCCAGGTACAGTACGAAAATCTTGACTATCGCAAACATCTGACGCCAGAAGCGAACGCGATAATCGGTCCTCCGTTATTTCCAGAGGCTGCACGTGTTTCCTCTCGCGTCAATGGATATTTTCGAAAATACTCTCGTCGATAAACTGATGCAACTACGAATGATTCAGTTAATTTCTTCCTAAACGCTCCGACCGTTCCACGTCGAGGATAGACAAGATCAAATTCCACGAAACGGTCCGGACAACCACGCACCGAGACCCAATCTCTAATTGCAACGTCGTAATACGTCCAGAAATAAGTTCGAAAGAAATATATATGTATATGTATGTGTATATATATATATATATATATATATATATATATATATATATACACATATATACACATATATATTTTTTTTCAGCCGGCCTCTGGAGGGAGAGGACGGATTCCCATTGGCCGGGCAGGAATGAGAAACGCAAATGCCGGACGCATTAAGAGCGCGTGCCTTAATGCGCGTGTACGTGCCCGCGTAAGTGGTTCCGTACGGAGCGCGGCAGTAAAGGAAAACAAGCCACGATTTCATGACGCTGCCTCTCGGATATACGGCGTCATTTAACCCCTCTAACCCGCGTATACATCCTTCGACGTAGAGATCCATTAATGGGCCGCGCCTAAGGCTCGAGCGACGTTCGGATTAGAAAGACGATAAACCTGGCTCTTGTCCTAATTTTCTTGTCGTTCTTTCTTTTCCCTTTTCCCCCCTCTCACTCTCTCTCTCTCTCTCTCTTTCTCTCTCTCTCTCTCGCTTTCTTACTCTTTCTCGTTTACTCTTACTCTCCTTTAGACTCTGCCTCGTTCTAGCCGAAGAGAGTCAGTCCGTTTCTTTTCACCGAGCGAGTTCGCTCTCTTCCCACCCCGACGAAGCGACGCGACCGTTTGACGTACTGCCTACGGAGCGGAGATATACCGTTGCTGGAATTAATTAGAAATACGTTTTGATCCGGTAACGACGGCATTTTTCTTGCGAGCGGGATAACTGGAATGACGCGAACGAGCGAGCGAGCGAGTCTGCCGAGCGTAGGTTCGTTAAAGCGTCTGGGCCGGCTGCATTCAATGACGAATAACTAGCATTTCTTTTTTCCGGACGGTGGATCGAAGGCATTTAATGATTGTAAATTTTATGCGCGACCTTTGCTCGGCCGCCGCGGCTTCGCATTAAAAATAAATTAAGGAGCGAGATATCGGATACTGAGGCCTTTCTATTCCGGCCCCGTGAAACGTGTAATTACCGCTCGAAAAAGAGAACCGGTGTGTGCCCGGCGCGGAGTCATCGATTTTTGCGTCGATCCTATTCCACGCTGTTGTCCGGCGTAATTGACAATCGGGAATTTAATAACTGGAAACATTATCGGCACCGCCGCTTCGATTAGGCTGTCTCGTAGGAGTATTTAGCGTGGCGAGGCGTTAATCCGTTGGATAAAGGTTGCGAATTAATTTAGAACTTGATCGATGGGCTTCGCCTTTTACATATCACTCCGTGCACTACGTGTATTCTGTCGTAGACGGTGCATCGAAGGTTGACACACTTCGCGACAATTTAAATTTCAATTCGCGGAAACTATTATCGTTAACAGGATATTCACTTTAGCAGATTTCCTGCAGCATCTGCTAGCCTCGCTAAATAAAAATGATTACTTCTACGATCGAATTACTCATTCGCACCTTTCAATTGTGCACGGCGAAGTGACTAGAGTTCATCTGAAGGTAGAAAACAACACTCGATGGCTTGGCAAAGGATCCTACCGAGCGAGAGACGTAATTCGAGAAGGTAGAGAGAAAAAGCGAATAAATTGAGTTGGCCAGTTCGAAGCCGATTGTAATAAGTAACAAGGCGTTTTTCAGCCGGACGACAGATGGCACTCGTCGGGTAACGTTTGAAGCATGGGCATTACGCGTTACATTCGACGGTTAAGAGAGGCGGGGGACCGTGCGGTCGTAAGTTTCCATCGGATCCTCATTCGCCGACTGGCGAGAATCATTACTCCGCTGACCATTATACGACTCGGTGTTTTTTTTTTTCGTTCTCTCTCTCCTGTCTCCTCTTTTCTTTTTTCTTTTTCTTTATTCCATCGCGCGTAGTACGTGGGCGTGCTGGCCGTGACGCGGGTAATCGTAAACAGCCGTGACGTTACGAGGCGGAAGGAGCTGATTCCGATTGGGCAAGCCGCTTATCTGTGCCGCGATACCCAGAACTATATAAAACTAACAGCATTTCGGCGTATTGAGCGATACCAGCCTCCGCAATTTGATTACCCTTATCGGCGCAAATCGTCATCGATGTGTACGCGATACCATCTTCCGCTGGTCTGAATAAAATTTCCATTTGCGGCGGGCCCGCTTTAAACCACATCCCGTGGAACCTCCTGATAAGCGACTCATTGAAAAGCACGAGCGTTGTATTGTTCATTGAAGACGCGTGATACCGATCCGTCGACGATCCCGAGCGTATTTTTGTGGTTTTTGTCGGTAGATGTTTTCATAAAGCAGAAACGGGGACTGGTTTCGGTGAGAAAACGTGAAACGAAATCAGCCTTCCAACGGTTCAATCGAAAGATCAGACATTCCAGAAAGCTAACAAAGAAAGTCCATTAAGATCGAACCGATGCTCCAAATATTTCCCTACAGGCTGTGATTTATTCCCGCTTTAAGAGACACGGCGAATCCCGAAAAACGTGAAATTTAGCATTCTCGACGGTGTTTTGGAAAGCAATTATATCTCTCTCTCGGAACCAACTCCAGCCTCCGGATGAAAGAAACAGCGAAACAGTCGTTTATTAAAAACATCAGCGTTCCCCGACTTAACGAGCGTATTTCCACGTCGATATTACGAGCGAACATGCGATCAGCTTTACATTGATAGTCCATCGATCAATCCTTGAACCCAATAATCCTAAATAACCGTCTTAAATCACGGATGCCGCTCCTCGGTCCGAAAGAAACCCGCGCTTCCAGCTTCTCAGCGCGTAAAGTTCACGTCCGCTCGTAAATAATCACGGGGATTTCGAAATGATTTAAATTTCGGCTTGTATTATGGTCGAACGTGCTCGGGGTGGGTCGCGTAGAAAATAGAAGCCCACCGCCTCCCCGCTGCCCCCGTGCAGCCCTCTTTCGGCGTGAAGGTTCTCGTTACACAGCCACGCTTCGGATCACGCATAGCCGGAAACAAACGAGATCGAGCGTCGTCCCGTATATTTCCAGCGATCCCCGTGCGTCTTCCCTCTCGCTCTCTCTTTCGCGTCCTTTCCCCGACTAGCATCGCACGCGCGAAGATCGAGAGTCGTGGCGGCGCGCATCGCTCGGTAAATTTAAATGCGACCGGTCACGCGACGAGTAGCGCGCGAGTACCGCGCGGGTACGTGATGGTAACGGGCCACGCACACGCACGTGGCCATCGCGTCCTCTCTTTCTCCCGTGCTCGCACACCGCCGCGTACGCCTTTAAATATAGAATATGGAGCACCTTTTGCCCGCCACAAGGCGGACCCGATGGATTTGTGGTATTGTGCAAGCATCATTTTCTATTCCCTGCACTCAGCACGTGCCGCATGGCTTACGAGCTGTTTTCCGCTTTACGAGCCGTACACCTTTTTCCTTTTTCCTCCGGTAATTGCCTGTTGTAAAAAGTTCTTTCTGACGAGCGACCGTCGAGCGGACGAATTCATCGGAATTGCTGAATATCGCGAGAGTATTCCTGGGCTACCAGGAAAGTGGTAGAATCTCGTGAATAACGATACTCGATTAGTTCGATGATTAAGCGTTTGCGCGTTCTTTGAAGCAAATGATTGATTTCCTTGGGAATCGGGAATAATACTAGTTACTCCGATAGATAAGCGTTTCTGTTATTTTAAGGAAAACTTTGATTCTCCAGGAACATAGGGAAGAACGTTTCATTGCAACGCCTTTCTCGAGAGGTTCTGTCAATTTGTTCTGTTATCCTTTGGGATAGTTATACAATAAGCTGCTGAAAGTCTGATTGGGGGGAATTAAAGCAATGTTTCGTGCTCGCGATCTGGGCGAAATTTTATTCGGACAACCGTGCACGTCGTGGAGTGGTTTGCAATGATTTGTGATCGTCGTTTGACAGGAAATTTAACAGTTGCCAGATACTTTTCCTCCTTCCCTCTGCCACTCTCTTCAAGAGTGTAATTTCCTTCTGGGAGTTCGGTTACTCGATGATTCGACAGAAAAATCGCAACTTCGTGAATAGTCCGCGTGTCAGACACTCGAAGATCTTCGAATGAAGAGAAGCATGTTATCTTTCCAACTTTTTCCCGACGAGTGACCGTAGCGAACGGTGATACACGGTATAAAGAGGCTGATGTGCTCTTTCAACATAGGCGACAGTCCTCGAGACGCTCGAGCACAGCAGACCCTCTATGTTTTCGGTGATACCTCGGCGGTATGGAGAAACTGGAGCCCCGAATGACAGCTGTATCCTGTCCGGATTCATCCGAGTGTATTTATACTTTTGTAAATGGGATAGAAGAGGAATAGGACCCATTAGAGCAACGGCTTTGAGCTCGGGCACTTGTCACAGCGAGAGACACTGCATCGGAACAATCTGGTATCCTTCAAAATTTCTCGCATTGAGCCTTCCGCGCGTATCCGCCGAGAAGCATTCAATCAGCATGCAAACTGATTAAATCAGAATCTCTGTTTTTAAAACGAATTTATTCGCGGCAATCGAATCAGCGTACATCTACACCGGAAATTGAAGACAGCTCGATCGTTCAACGACCGTCCCGTCGTACCTAAAAATAATTGGCACCGTCAAAAACGATGCAACTCAGGTGGAAACTCTGTAATATCTACCCGATCGTCTCATCGATACATCAACCGGCAAGCGACCATCAATCGCGAGCAACCAATCGCAACAATTATCTCCTCGTTTGTTACCCGTGACGAACGCGTCCTCCGGCAAGAAGGAATAGACCAGGAAAAGGGGGAATAAAGGGAAGAAACTCGATCGAAACGCGTGCAATTCCGTGTCGGTCGTCCATGCCGGGAATAGAGCACAAGGTATGCGAAGTTACGGTAACTCGAATGAAACTCCGCGCGTAGATTAATTCCTGCCGAGTGGTCATCACGGTGCCGAGCCATTAATGCAGTTATCTCGAGGACCGTGACAGTCTCTGAAAGGCGTGCCTCGGATGCAAGGAATATTACGGTGGAACAGGCTTAACGAGTTCCCTTAACAGTTTATCGGCGGACAGGCCGCTGCTTAGCCTACGATCGGTCAGCCGATCGCTCGGCCGGATTCGTCGATCGAACGGGAGAGAGGGAACGAGACCAATCGAGCCGGGACTATCCGCGATATAAATTGCGCGGATCCCTTAGGCGCGACAGCTCAACGATCGAAAACCAAAACGAGAGGAAATTCCGCGAACAGCAAAAACAAACCGAGGAGGGGGAGGAAAAAAGAAAGGAGAACCGGGTTGGGAGACGAGAATAAGTTACAAATAACAGTCAATTAAGCGTGTCGCGAGCGGACGACTCATCGGTTTCCGGGGAAACGATCGGGCCGTATCGCGTGCGCGCTTCCACCGAGGCGCGTCCAGGAATTTTCATTGAGCCGGGAAACCGGGTGCACCTCCGCCGCGCGACGATGATAAACGACCAACGGAGGTGGTGCTGCTCCGCGCCGTGACCCGGCTTTACGACCCGCGATAAATATTTAAAGCGTCTCGCGGGGAGGACGCGACGCGTCTCGTTATCGCGTTCACGGAATCGCACGCACCGGCTATATTAGCCGCGAGGAAACGAGCCTCTCGCGCGCGCGGACCCGCCGGCGACGGCCCACGCGTCGCGCGTTCGAAATAATAAGACGCCGGCCGACGAACGGCGAGCGACGACAGCGTTATTTCGATGTCCGTAAAGCAATATCGCCGCCGCGTAAATTACAATGAGCGGGCAATGTGGCGCGCCACGGGGTCGGAGCGAGGGACTTCGCGTTAAAATAGAACCTGGAACACGCGGCGAACGGCGCCTACGATTCCTACGGGGCACCCGGCCGGCGATCGGGAGGGGCGACTTTGCTCGACGTTCCTCCGTTGGGAAATTCGAGAGAATTCTCCGAATAATATCAACGAATTGTGCAATAGTAGTTAACACGGCGATACTCGAACGCGTGGGAACAACAGTTTAACGGAAGCGTGTTGTTCGGTATGGAACGTTCCGAACGGCGTCGCGCGATTATCTCGATGCGAGTCTGTTCCGAGAAGCAATCTTTTGTATGAACGTAACGTTGATATCATCTGGAGGCTTTAATGGAGGGACACGAATATTCACGGAGGAAAAGAAAGCGGCTGTCGGTTCGATGAAATAAATCTTCTGGGATTTACCACACCCCGCGTGAGTAACGTTCATTAACTTGATAATCCTTTTTGCTTCGACTTCCAGGTACCGGCGCGGCGTAATCAACGCGCGACGAGTTACGGGAAACAGAAGTTACTCCGTGCCGCCGAAGATCCGCGTTTCCACCGCAGACATCGGCCACCCCCATGCCGTCAAATATTGATCAACGAACGGGGGAGAGAGAGGACTGTGTGCTCAGGGATTAAGTTCGCGGACCAAAATGGCTGCGACCCCGGTCAACTGGTCTCGCGGTCGCGGGAATAAAACGGAAACTCGCGCGACCGGCGAGGTAAGTGCACGGTTGATACGTTCCGCTCGGAATTCCGGATTTTTCTCGCGAATTTCGTGCCGGACCTGACAGGCTATTGCTCGCGGAGCCAATTTATTACCGATCCGGGACAGGCCGAAATTTATTATTGGCCGGCCGGGAGGGAGGCGGACGACGGGTAGAGCACGGGGATCGTATTTCGGCAAATATCGTTGCGGACGTAGTCGATAACTCAGTGATTCGTCATCGACTCCCGGCCGATAGTCAAATGAACGGGGGGAGCTGTCGTAAATCGTTGCACCGGTGCACTAACGCATAAATCAAAGCGTGCACGGCTGTCAGGTGTTCCAGGCAGACTCGTTATCGTTGCGTCACGCGTTTGATATCGAACACGCGAAAATATCGACTGGTTTCGCAACCGTCCACTTCTTTCCCTCCTTTTTCCGAGGGAACTTTATTTCAGCTAATCTAGAGCCGAGGTGAAAAATTTCGATCGGATACTAACGCCGATTTATTTCTGTCTTTGGGAACTGATCCGGTGTTGGTATGTTAATACCTGCGATTTGTTATGCGTCCTAATACCTCCGTGATAAATTTCTTAATGATAAGAGTCCGTATACTTTAGCTTCCGAAGCTCTCGTATCGATAACTTTCATCGCTGGAAACTTCAAACGTTGACCCTTTACGGACGAATGTCGACATCAGATGTTTATATTTGTAAGTCGTAGATGAATGATTTAATTACTCGAACGGCAAGGGATCAGTGCCCAGTTTCCTTTCTAATACTTAAGCAATCGATATATAATTTAACTTCATCTACCGAAGCTTTCGTATATTTCAAAGTATCCTCGTCCGCTAAGGGTTAAACTTTAATCCCGATTCATTGTCCGCTTCAATTAATTTCGGACGAACAAGTAAGTTCAACGTTAAGAACGATAGTATCGATAATTTGCATTCTTGCGAACAAGTGACGCAGGTCCGATATCCGAGGGAAAAGCTCCGCGCAGGGTGCAGCTCTGACGTTCGTCCCACGCGTTAATCCCCGGCAATTGTGCACGGTGCAATTTCATGTTTTCCCCGGGCGTTTAATGCGGCGACGAGTGCCGCGAACGGAGTAATAATAACGTGACGACGGCGATGGCGGCGGCGGCGGCGTCTACGGGCATTAAACAAACGGTTCCGAGCGTCACCGGGACGCCGGTGAAAGTACAATAGCGAGGGATATTAATGAGCACAAAAGGCTCCACCTTCGTGGCGACGCAATGCACGGTTTTTATTACGTCGTCGCCCGCGTGACTTATATTTAAACGACGCGCGGCACCGATAGCCCAGGCGTTCGTCTACATGGCGTCGTGACGCAAGCAACGCCGCGGACCGAACGGGTAGGGATAGGACGACGATTCTCGTGTCCGGCGTTATTAGCTCGAGTACCGCGGCCTGACACTTAAAATCAATTAGCGGTGCGCGTCAATTAGAAAGTCGGTCGCCTCTTCCACTGTCTCGATTTCTTTCCAGACTCGTCCCGACACAATCGTTCCCCTAACGTTCCTGCTATCGTCCGTTGGAATTAGTTGTCAACCGACTGCTGGGAATTCGCGTTGTCATTCCAGCGACAATGGATACTTTCCTGTTACTGTTCTCCGGGATATTAATCTCGAGTATTGTTCGGTAGCGCGGATCGTTAACGAGACGTACATTTTGGTAATCAACCTCTGTTAACAATGAATTTCATTTTAATCGCTTCGGAAGCACTGTTTCTTTTGAAATTCAGATGTAATACAAATTACTATGGTATATTTCCAAGTGTCACTTTATTCGGCTTAGAATTTAGAAATCTCGAAAGTTTAACCCTTTGCACTCGAGAGGCTTTCAGGCATTTGATTTGACCCATGGAAATAAAATTTAGAATTCAATATTAAATTTTTATATAATGCATCGACACATGGAACATCGAAATAAAATGGTTCTACTTAATTTATGCAAGGTATTTCTTTATGTTAGTTGTGAAACGTATCATTGATGTTTCATCGGAAAATGATGAATATTTGTCGAGAAAAATATTCTCGAGTGCAAAGGGTTAAGAGTCAACGTAGGTATGTTATGCAACAGTGACCAGACGAACCCCCATCTATCGATCCCTTAACCCCGGCCGAACGTGTTTCGTCTATTACGAGAGGTCGATTTATAGAACGTGGTCTCCCCGGATGGCCGATGGTTGAGGGGGTCGATCAAGGGGGAACACGAGGAAACGGGTTTCTCGGGGAGACAGGTGGACGCGGTTGACGACATTGCGACGACACGTCGAAGTGATCGATAGTCCTTTGACTGCGGATGAGTCTCCCGTTGGCCGGCGGAGGACTTCGTTATTATGCAAATCGAAACGGAAGTCCTTTCTCGATTCTTCCACCCGTCGCGAACCCCGTAATTGCCATCTTCCGCCGAATTTTATATTCGCGACGGCTGCATTACGTGCACGAACGAAATTAAGGGCGGACTGATGCCTTCTGGGTGGTACAATTGTCGTACTCTCAAATTTCACGATTACGAACCTCTTCCTTTACGTCGGGGATACAGGTTCGAATTTAAAACGATCGGCAGATCTTTCTCGTCGATCGAATTTGCTCTATTTTAAGGGATACTATTGCAACCGGAGTAGATAATATTTCAAGAGAATTTAAGAGGATACGGTGAACAAATATTTTGGAACAATCGAATTCCGTGCACGGCGAGCCAGTAAAAATGTTTCGCGCGAAAGGCGCACACTCGATTTCACCTGTTTCGAAATTGAAAATTGGCATCGACATTCCGATAGAGAGGATCATATTTCCAATATTTCGACAATAGTTCAATTACGAGGGACGGGGATTTTCGCAACGGCGTTGCGGTAGACGGGCCCGCAATTTTTTGAAAGCCGCTTATTCGATTTCTCTTCTAATCACTTTCTCGTTGTATTAGAATTTTAGCGTAAATTAATTGGCTGCGTCCTTATAAAACAATTCGACTCCTTTCCATCGATTCAAACTAGAGCTACCGAGCAATTCCAACGATCTATTTCTAATTTCTCAAAATTCGAAGTCTCGCGATTGATCTCGCGATTGATCTTTCGATCAAAAGTTCTCTCAAAATCTTCACAATCTCAATAATGAAACAGACATTTCTACAATCATCCTTTCAAGCCCGATAGCTCCAGTATCGATACCTAATCGTTCCTCCAATCTAAACGATCTTGTTCAAAAGACTTCTCTCCGAATTCCTAAATATAACCGACACGACCGTACGAACGGTCGACGAGCGGTATCTCGAAAATCTCGAAATGCAAACGGATAATGCAGTTAATGAGTATGCACTGACCTTGAGGAGCCTCCGGAAGTAAGGGCTGCACGCAGAGAGGACGACCTTGTGCGCGGTGAAACTGCTACTGTCGCATGCCAGTGTAACATCGACGAAATCCTCCTCGTCCCTCAGATGGCGGAATGAGCTGAGGATGCTCGAGTGGAAGTCGTTCCACCT
Source organism: Nomia melanderi (assembly GCF_051020985.1). Taxonomy (NCBI): domain Eukaryota; kingdom Metazoa; phylum Arthropoda; class Insecta; order Hymenoptera; family Halictidae; genus Nomia; species Nomia melanderi. Next base: position 37,886,333 of record NC_134999.1, read on the forward strand.
GAGTGAGTACTGTTGCTCGCCGCTCGACGAGGACGAAGAGGCCGCCATGGCGTCCGTCCCCTCGGGACCCACGGCCGAGGGCACCAGAGGTGCTATCGTGCTCACTCTGGCACCCCACGAGGACACCTTCACTTCACCCTCTCGTCACCTTCACGCGCCCCTCTTATCCTTATCAACCCCCGTGGCCGTATCAGCTCTCTCAGCCTGGACTCGTTGTCCACGGGCGATTAGCGGATCGCTCGACCGAATGAACAATACTCCTGGATCAATGATTTCTTCCTAAACAAGGCAGCAGCGCGTCGATTCGCCCGATGTTCCCCGCTCTTCTTTCGGTGAGTCGACCTTGACCTGGTAAAAATGCACTTCTCGCGAACAATCGTATCCCTCGATAAAAATTCTTTGGTAGTTGGTTGTGTCGTTCCCTCGCGTGGTTTGCCGCCGGCGTGTGTGTCAGTGGATAGCGCTGCTAGTAGTGTCGTCCACTTGTCCCTTTCTTTCTCTTGGTCCTCTGGTGTGTTCGGTGGAAGGTTCGTTCATAGAACGGACGCGGAGTTGAACGATCTCGGTGGCTGTCAGGTGTAAGGGAGCCTCGGGCCCGACGTGGATCTCATAATAACGACATCGCGATAGCGACGAGAGGACGTTGTCCGCCGCTGTCGGGGTACGGTGAGACAATGAGCCCGCGATCGGTTCTGAAAACAATACGGCGGCTATTGTGAGCACGGCTACCCGGCACGTGACGGCCTATCGGACATTTTTGAATACCGATCGATAAACAACCGGGAGAGATTTGCGTTATTAATTCAATCTCGCTTCGCGGACTCGTCGCGCGCTCTCGGTCTACCTTGTCCCGAGATTTCGATCCTAGAAATAATTCGAACGAGAGCAACATTCGACTACGGTAAAAGTCACGCACCACGGTAAAACACGAGTAAACTTATGCAATCCGCTGCATCTACGAACTCGACGATATCGACACAAATTACCGCATAATTAACTCCTTTTTCCTGCATTACACCTTTTTCATGCCGATTTCTATAACGTCATCGGTCAGCCGAGTTTCTTGCGGCGGTCACGTAACCCTGATCTCTCGCGTCCAGAAAACGAAACATTCTTACAATTCGTAATTAGCCTTCTTATCTGGGTTCCGGGAAACAATGGATAAAAAGAGATTACGCTTCTTTTATTTGCCCGACGAGCCGGTCGATATAAATAATTCAAGAGTGCAGAAACGATAAAGGCCTGTTCCGCGGCGATTCGATAGCGATAAACCGACTCACCCGATGCGAAGACGATTGAACGGCCCCCGGACGTTTCTTCCTCCTGCTGTGCTCCCCTTTGTCCGTCCTCGTGTCACCGGCCACGTATCACTTTCCCCCGTTAAACGGAGTCCTTGCACCCTCTGCCCTGCCACTGCTCGACAGACGCGTCATTCCGACATCCGTCGACGATAGTCGCGGCGGCAGGCCCGTCGACGGTTCCCCGGCTGGACACTCGACGGCGGCTCGGCTGATTTTCGTGGTGCGCGCGTGTCCTTGCTTATCATGCCCCCTCTCGCGTTCCACCGTCACCCTTCCCGCGGTTCCCTCCTCCGCCACCTCCGCCTCCTAGCTGTTCCCTTCGCCTCCTTTATCCTCGGACCTCTCCCTTCCTATCTCCTGCTCGGCCGCCTTGATCTCTCTCCTCTCCTGCGAACCGGGTGAAAGAAAAACGCCAGGTTAACACACGGCCGCTGATTCTCGGGCGCGAGCGCGAGCGCGAACGCGAACGCGCGCACGCTCGAGCTACTCGTCGCGCGGTCTACGATAATGGACGAGATTATAAATGAAACGAGTAACGGCCGAGAGCATTCCGACTGTTGCGCGGCTGTTGCTCGTTTATTTATATCGCCGCGGTGAACGCGCGGTGCCGCGCGTTTGCCTCCATTAACGATCGCAGCCAGTCCTTGGTCCGCGGTGCCGAGCCGTCCGAGAAATTCGAGGAGCGGAGACACGGATTCCCGCCGCACGGAAATTCCCGGCGCGGTGTTATTCGGATTCGCACCGGCCATCGGTGAATCGAACGCTGCCGCTGCCAACGTTGCGTGGATCTTGCGTGAATCGGAACGGATATCTCGTTGAGCGGTGTGGACTTGTAGGCTGTGCGGTCGAGAGTTTACCCTTTGCACTCGAAGGGCGCCTTACAGTCGCCACCTGATTCGACGCGGTAAACTTTCAAACTTTCAAGTCAATATTAAACCTTCTGTAATGTATCGACACATGAAACATCGAAGTAAAATAGTTCTGTCTCTTAATCTATATCGGATAATCAACTGTGTTAGTTGCGAAAAATATCGTTCATATTTAGTCAGAAAGTAATGAATAGTTTTCATGGAGAATATCGTCGAGTGCAAAGGGTTAACCCCGAACAGCAGGAAACGAGCACGCAGATGATTCAGCGTCATCTGCTGAAAGTTTCATATATTTCGAAGAATCTTCGTCCGTAGAGGGTTAACGCGTTGTGATCAGGGGCGATTCGTAGCCATCGTTTGATTTGTAGAGTAGAATTGTAGAGTTTCGTGTGTAGTGAGCATTGTGTAATCCATCGGGACGTGGAATATTGAAATGAAATAGCTTTGTTTAATTTATGTGGGAATTACGGTCAAGTTGAGTCACGTTGAATGTTTCTAGTGAAAAACTTTCGAGTGCAGAGCATTAACACGTCGAATATCGCGAGGATCTGCAATCTGTTGTGTATCGTTTATTCTTTTACGACGAAGATAGGTGGAATCAATTGTTAATTATTTGGTATCACAGTTCTCACGTTATAGTATTATCTAGTTACCTGCGTTATTAACGATTTTTATTATGATCGTTATCGAGCGAAACACCTGGTATCCGCAACTACTGTGCCAGTCGACGCGTTAGCAATCTATTGTAGTTTTTGAATTTGTTTGTCGGATCAATTTGTAGTGAATTGGGGGAACGAGAACGATTAGTCGAAACAGGTATACTGATTATTTTAGGATTGTTTCTGTGAAGAAAAAAATAGTATAAGAGGATCGAAGTAATAGAGATACGAAGACCGAATACCAGGCTGTTAGACGATAAGGCTATCGGTGTTGTTTACGATTCCGGTGAATTTACTTTGCACCATTCTCGGCAAATATTAGAAAACGAGATATCGAACACGGCACACGGCCGACCGTAATTACTTTTCCAGTTTCAATTACAAGTATGTTCCGATTCCGTGGGAGGTCTGGCTGCGTCTCGGCTCCGTGAACAGCCTTGAAACACCTTCGAATATTTTGCGTTGGGTGTTGCCTTTAAATTACGCTATGTTCAAGTTGCCAGGGAGCACGCGAACGTTACACGATTACAAAGAACGTGCATCGCGAACGTGAGCTGGAATCCTACGGAACCGATCGAAACGCGTCGATTTTGAAATTAGACGAGAAAGAACCATTGAAAAAAATCGAACGGTCAATTCGAATTTAAATCTGAAACGTGAAAGTGGTAATTCTTGATTTCAAAACGAGAATAAATCGCGCGAGAAACGTCGGTTATATTTCAAATGATGAAATTCCCGTAGCTAGAGTGCGGTAATATGTCGCCGCGTCTACCGTTTTTAGCATCGAAAAATGTAAGTATCACCACTCGCGGGAACGCGAAGCGCGCAAACATTCGCGCGAGCGCGGTAATTTTGCGCCAAAGTGCAGTTCCAAGAACAATAAACTGGCATACAATTGAAGTATCGAAGTAACACTGTACGCGGCCGGAATCGAGAAACACATACGCCTCCGAGCACTTGCACATTATGAAACTGACATAATGACCAGAGGAGGATTTCGCAAGCGGATACCTAGAAAGCGTTACGAGGCGTAGAGAGCGAGCACGCGTTATCTCAGTTTCGATACTGAAATTAAATACTCATTTTCCCGTTTATGGGCTGACGAGCCTCCCACGAAGAGTCGACGAAATCAGCTGATCACAGTACAGGCTGCCGCAAAATTTCGAGCGTAACCCTATTATCATCGTTATCGTCGTAATTTCCCGAGGAAAATATAACATCGCGTTCGCATTCTTCTTCAATAAATTCTACAACGAGGTGTGCATCGATTTTCAAAGAATTCTACCTTAAATTTTTCCACCGCGAAACGCACGATATTCTCCCGAGTAATTTTCACGAGCCAATGAATTTTGGAACGCCCCGTATCTTTTAATCAGATATCCCGAGCCGCGTGTCGCTTTCCACGTGTGCTTATATTCCATTATGCCGTATGAATGAACCCCGTGTCCCTGAATATATTTTGAACGATCGATCGACGAGTTCACGCTCGAAAGCTGCCCGAGAGCGGGCCAGCACGCGCCGCGGCGTCGCGAGTAAAATTGAAGCGGACCGATGAAGATCTACGCGGATGTTCGATCGAACCGTTAATTGCCAGTCCCGGAGCAAACGTTTCGCGATACGGAGCACGCGCGCACAAAGGCGACTTATTCGACGTAAAAACACGTCGATCTGCATACGTCCGCCGCGCCGGCAGTGATTTATGGAGCCGCGCGCGGAGATCGACGGGAGCGAGTCGGCTGAAATCCGACATCATTAGCGATCGTTGCTTTGTGCCCCCGGCATGAATAACTTCGATCTTTTTATTGATGCTTAGCGGTTATCCCCCCGCCGCCGCGGTTGCTCGCTTTAATTAGGGAAAAAAATCGATCGGCCTGGACGGCGATGGTGTGCTCCCTCGCGCTAGATCGCCGAAGTATCCACCCTAATTATTAGACCGCGGAATTTTATGCACGATTATTTCGGACTCGTTGCACTAAAGAGTTCAGCGAATTTTTTACGAGTCCCGTGTCGTTTTCGTAACCCAATTAATGTCCGCCGAAAAAGAGTATAACTTCTTTTATTCGATTCGGCCGACCGCCAGTCGGTGAGAAGCCGAATTTGCATAAACATCCGCAGCCGACTAATTATTCGATCAATTTTAGTTCGGGATAAATTATATTTCCAGGAATGTGGTACTCTTTGGCTATTTTCTGTTTGCGCTTTTTTTGAGGGTCCTTTCGCAGCTGGGGACGTTCACGCGGACGCCATTTTGGTATCGGGTTTCGAGGGTTGTTCGAGACCGATCGGCGGATTAAAATTAAAACACTTTTCCTGCCTCTCTTAATTCACGTCTGTGTGTTACTCTTCCTTATCCGCTATTATCGTTTCACATTTTACGGAATATTTGCCTCGAGTTCAGGTTAGGTTTAATGGGAGCTTGATGACTGCGCCTCGCCTTGTACATACTCCTATTTGCATGCTAATTATACCGTTCGTATTTGCATCTTTATGTGTTGCAATTTTACGTAAGAAAGAGGTTTAAACGACTAACAAATCTTGAACGAGGAAAACGGTTTGCCAGTTTACAATTGTCCGGATGTGAATATGAATATTTATGAAATCAATGATTCGGGAACGGCTCAATCGTCTAGACCCGAATATCGCAACCGTTACGATAACGTATTCGCCGCGAGATGACAACGAATCGGAAAGAGTACAATTTCAATTTGAAAAGTTCCAAGACTGGATGCAACGCTGTTGCGACAGCCGGTATATCGCCCCACTTTTGCCCCGCTTCAATTGAACGCCTAATGCAATTCCTGTTCCTTTCAATCTGCGTGTTTGCTCGGGTGTCGCGCGGGAGACACGGTGCCACGGTAAATCAAAAGATGCAACAGCAGCAACAGCAGCAGCAGCAGCAGCAGTAGCAGCAACGTTTAAATATGCGAGAGAAGAAAACAAACGAAGAAGAGAAAAAAAAAGCCCCCGGGGAAAAAGATTTCGCCGCGGCGAATCAGGGACGCCGCCGCGCAACTTCCTCGAATCGACGATCGTTTTATATTCCGCGGAGCAATCGTAAACCTCATTGCAGTGCGGCGCAACGCGTTGTAATCGCGAATCAACAACGCCTATCGCATTACTCCGGTCTCGCGCGGTACTGTTCAATGGTTTATTGCGTTTCTCTGGCCGCGTTTACACCGGCTCTGCTCCACCCCCTTCCCCCTCCACCCTGGCACCTCATTGTTTTCGTAGACGAAGCATTTCCAACGTTTCCATCTCTCGGAAAAATTCGAATCCATTCGCCTGACAGATCGCAACGTCGATCGGTTGGAATAGACGAGACACGATGTCTACTGTAGAATCGATGTTAATTATTATTATATTATAATACGGTGACTCGATAATCCCTGTTCATTCGAATAATCTAAACGTATAAATTGGAACGATTTCCTTCATGGTAAATCGGAAACGAGGAATCCGAGTATCGGAAACCACGCGACGACTATCGGGGCATTTTCGCACGTTCTTACAAATTACAATTTTTCAAGCCGCCGCTGAGCGGGTCGGCGTAACGCTCAGAGGGGACCGCCGATAATTAATAAGTAATGATTTTATTTGCGCGTTCCCGGCGCACGCGGTTCAGCGTGCACGGTTTAATTAAAACGAAGCCACGGTGTGCCGGTTAATTAAGTCCATTTCCAAGATTATACGAAAATACTCAGTTACTCTTTGCTGGAATGTATGCAAATGCAAAATCGATTCGAAAGGTGTTCAACAACACCGCTGGAATAATTTGCATACGCATTAAATTTCGCGCGACGCGTTATAATCGCTAGTCAACAACGCCTATCGCGTTACTCCAGCCCCGGTGAGTATTTTGCAATGGTTTATTGCGTTTCCTGAACCACACCGCGAGCGAGCGCCGCGCCGCGTCGCGATCTGCTCGAAATTCTACAGATTACACACGCGGCGTAGCCGGTCGATCGACGTACCGATCTTTACCTATCGGTCTCACGCGATGGGATTTCCATTGACTGACAAGTGGCAGTTACTCGGCCGCTGACAAACACGGTTGTGCAGCAACCGCACTGGCAGTCCCGTGACTCGCGATAAAGTGTATCGCCAGAAATGTTTCGTTGAGTCACAGATAACTGTCGCTCGCATAGACGTTGCATAATTACTCAGCGACAATTTTATTAAAAATAGTCAGATTGAATAACAAGAGTACTCCGAGTTATTTATAATCCCAGCACAATTCGTTCAATCTCCCGCGTTCGATAAGCGCGAGTATTATTCAATCCGTAACCTTCCGGACAAGCGTTATTGCCACATACACCCGAGTCGCTTAGCGAACGTACATCAACAGAAGTGACGAGGCTTAATCGGCGTGCTCGAATTACTCGGAAAATTCACCGTTTGCTTCCTCGCTTTCTCGAACCACTCGATACAAAGTGCTATACAACTCGAAAATCCACTCGCAATACGGTATACTCGTTTTCAAAGAACTCATCCGACGTTCGACTGGACGGAGAGAAATTCTTACGTAACGGGTCAGGCAAATCCCATCTCAAATTCAAAAAACAATCCTCCGGTGGATCGCTAAGAACATTCTCACGTGGTCGGTCGCGAAGTATGTCGAATTAACACGTTAACGAGAAGCAGCAGCGCGGCGGTTCTAACGTATTTGCCACACTCTCGGGGCCGTCGACGAGCGGAGGGACGCGCGTGTTGCGTGCCAACGGGCGAAAGTACCACGGGCAACAACGTGTCCCACACGTAGAAAGCCTAGAGACTCCAAAGAAAGTGTCATCGCCGTTAAATACTACGACGGTTTCGTACCACGGGCTCGCGTTACACGCCGGTACACGCCCGTGTTCGTCGCCGCAGACGCACGGTGAAAGTCATCCGGCGGCCGGCTCGATTATTATGCCACCCGGGCAATCGTCAGTCAATTATTACACCGTCGCCAGGGCCCGCGCGCGATTCTGGCGGCGTAATTGCGAGCGGGATAGGGGCCGACAACTGCGTCGTTGAAAATTCGATGGATGTGACGCCGCTGTTCGAGCAGCGACGGTTTTCCAGCGGTGTAGCGTTACGGCGAATCGACGACTTCGCTGCGTTTGATAGGCTTGAATTTGAGTTGGTAATTAGTCATGCGACGTCTGATGTGAGTCACCTGGCTGCGTGGTGCTTTCAATTAACGGGAAACTGTTAGAACGTTCACGGGGAGTAACGATATTAAAAGAGTAGAAACTCTATTCGGACAGAAGTATACTTTCGGAAAAGTCTAATATTCCAGTAGAATTTTGGAACGTTTACGAGACGCGGTAAATAGTTGGGTAACAGATTAAGTTAGAGGTAAACTTGCATCGAGTTTACGGTTACTTGGTTCACGAGATTAATCATTTGGAAGGTGAAAGGGGAAGTTCCACCCTTTTCATTAGGCAGCACTGAATAATTGAACAGGCCTGTTATTAATAAACTGGGGATATTCATGCAAATTCCGAATTTTAGGCGTCAATTTACAAGGAAGATTCGACGGAATTATATTTTCTGCGTGAGGGATTCTATTCATAATGGTGCGCCTACAATATTAATCGCCATTCAAATGCACGTCTCGCTAAGCTTCGGAATCCATAGAATGCAGCCGAATCGATCGGTAAACGCGAATTCGAAAAATCCCATCTCGAATATTAAAACAAAATATTCCCAGTATGCACGCGACATTCCCGGGACCAAGTTCGTAAACACATTTTTGTTTCTGCAAAGGCGAAATCGATTTCGCGTATCATTTCAGATAAATCAAATGAACCGCCAGTATCGCTTCCGCGTCTCTCATCGCGCGTATACCGTGTTTACACCGTGTTCGTAATGTAACGAGCGCGTAACATTGATCGAACGCCTCTCGAAATTTCGATTTTCCTTTCTCTTTTGGATTCCGCGCGTTAAATGGACGATCGGCGAGTGATTAGCCTTATCGGAGCACAAATATTCACACGTACACACTGGAACTCGCAACACACACACACAGAGTGATCACCATGAGCTTGTGTGTTTGTGTGTGTGTGTGTGTGTCGCGCAGTCGTATTTACAGGTATTTCCTCGATCGTTCCGCGCGCGGAACGTTAGGTTGACGACCCTTTGATAACCACGCGCGCACACGTCGCGACGCGCCGGCGGATCCAGCGGCGTCCAATTAGGAGACATTTAGTAATCGAGGCGTTAATGAGGCCTCGATGGCAAAAGCTACTACGGCTTGAGTCACAAAATTCAGGGACACTCGAGGGCACTTCTAGCGCCGTTCGCGCTACTACTCGCGGCCCCGCATTTCCGGTGTCTGATTTTTCTCGAGAACGCGCTTCAACCGCCCAACTTCCGGCGTCGGATTCGGGCAATCGAAATCAATTTTCCGACTACTGTGCCAGTAATGCGTCAGCTACACGAACCTTTTAAACACACTTCCTTTCGCTACAGACAAATAGTATCTGCTATTACATAGCAAGAAATCAATGAAAACAGAGTAACATACTAACGATCGATTAGCGTGCAAAGAATTTCCCACAAAACACGTTCAAGGCGCTACGGCACGACGAATCTAAGGATCCTTAGATCCTTCAGCCGACTAACCGGAACCGGTGAAATATTTTTAATGGGCCAGGCAGAACGAACATATTATATAAAAACGTTCGCACATTGTCATTGAAAAGAAACACGCGTAAAAAGCGTGACACGTCGTGCCGGCTCGCCGGCGAGGCAACTTCGCGCAAAATAAACGTTGCCGGATAAAAACGGCCAATTTTTTTCACGGACTTTATCGAGACCGTAATCGACGCGGCGCGGCGGAGGTGGGGGGCAAGAACGGAGCGCGACGGTATGCCGGTGCGAGAGGAAAAAAGGATCGCGGCGCGTCGCGAGCGCGTCGGAGAAAGAGAAAAAGCCGGTGATGCGGCACAATGCTCCACCGCGTACGTAAATAACGCGAGCGGCTCTGTTATCTCGCCGGCTCTCTGCAATATGGAACGCGTTATCTTGCAGTCGGCTGCAGAATATTGCGTTTTTATCGCGAAACCGCTGGATCGGCACCGGTCGTCGTGGAACGCGGCGCGCCACGGGGGCTGAAGGTGTGCGCGTTTACACGTGCGCGAGCGCTCGCGTGTATGTGTACCGGTAGATACGAGAGATCGGGATTAACATCGATTACGCGTCGCGTCGACAGCATCTACGGCACGATTTTCCATCGAGGCCCAACGATACGATTCAGAAAACCTTTCCCGCGAGCAGCGGTCTGCATCGGTTTCCACGGTCGACGGCGTTGCCAGCCTTATCGCGCGACGACGAAATCTCAAAGGTGAAGCCAGACGAATTCTGTTGTTCCCCGGGCTGATAACGGAATAGAAACAGTTTAATAAATTTGTTTGCGATTGCATTACCGCGTAAATGACGCTAATGGACAGATAATTCGGCTTTATCGGATCGGCCCGATTAAAATTTCCCCGATGACATTCGTCTGTGGGATCAACGATTAGATTCGCGAGAGTGATTCATTACAGTGAAATTCCTTTTGTAAAATCTCCGAACAATGGAACAGGTTTCTGTTTCTGTTTGCAAATTCTCGTAACATACCAAAGGAAGATAATACACCGAATGCAGTTATAACTGTTCCATCAAATTCTATGCTAGTTGGACGGTTCGATTTAAGTGTACGTCGTCCATCATACTATATCACTCCGAGAAGATCTAATGCTCGTCTGATCTCCTTCGACCAGCAATTTATTCCTCGCTGAATTGTACTTAATAATTCATTAGACCACTAAGAAATTCTCGAAAAGGGCAAAAAATCGTGGCGGGCAAAAACCGGTATCCATCTCGCAGGATGAACGCGCGTTTCCGTTGATCGACCGTTAAACCGAGCGTAGGAATCGGAGCCGAAAATATGATGGATCGCGGTCGATCGTTCACGCGCGGCGCGCGTCACGAATCCGGCGGGTCGGGCCCGGCACGATCGAAATTCTTTTTCCATCGATCCCGACGCTCGCTCGCTCGCTCGCGCGCGAGCGCACGCACCGTGGGCCTGGCCCGGTCGGCCGGTCAATTTATCGTGGTTATTACGGTTTTCAAGGTGAAGTGACTGGCCGATTTCGTCGGTTGAGCAATTCGCTCGCGACGCGCGTAATCACAGCGCGTCGCGGGCGAGAACGCGGGGAGGGGCGTCCCCAGGAAATCCCCTTCCCGGCTGAAAAATTTTATTAACCGTGCATACCGCGCGTCCGGCTCCGTAAATTACCCCGGCCGCCTAAAACGCAATTAAACGGGCAGCCGTCGTCGTCGCCGACGACGATTCGCCGCGGTGGATCGCGCGCGTCCGTGGCAGGCCGATCCACCGTGTAATCTCCTCGTAAAACGTAACCGTCCGTGATTATTAAGCAGCGCTGCCAACGATCCCTTCCGTGACGGTGAGTGAAAGAAAATGGTCTGTCCCGCGACGTCCGCGGACACCAACAATATATCGCGCAAATTAAGTACCGTGAATATTAACGAGGCAGTATAAGGCCTTTTTTTCATTTCGCCGGCGATAATCATGCTACGTCTTTATTGCGTACTCAATTATTAATGCGAAATAGAAAAACGTGAATCGTAGGCACGACGAACGCGCGCTGCGGGCAGGGTAACAGTAAAGCCCGAAATATCTCCGTTCCTTTCGGTTGACGAAAGAAAACTCGCAAGAAAATCATTGCCCTCCGACGAGGTAGAGATATATTTTTTTCCACTATTCAACTTTTAATGCGACTATCCCCAAGTATTTATTATGGTCAGGTATTAATTGAAGATGTTATACCAGAGAAATTCGTATTAAATCCGTTCGAGTGCCGTGTGTCGTTTCGAATTTCCGGGAAATATTGACAGTGGCAATCGCAGCAGGTAGAGAAATGCATTCGTCGAACAACAGGTCGTCAGGTTTGCGGGTAAGCGACGTCGAATCTAGCCGCTCGCGAATCGCGCGGGCACGATAAATCGAAACGTTTGCGGCTTCGCCGGCCATAACGACCGAGGCGGGGAATAACGCGTCGCGATATTAGCGCGCGAGCAGGAAATGCCGGCGCGCGTGCCCGCCATTTCGATACACCGTGCAAAACGAGATAGCCGGGTGGAATAGATCAAGACGAGCCGAGATTGGATACGTAGCAGGAATGCCGCGAATTCGAGGTGTGGCAGTTTAAGCTCTCCCCCTTCCCCTTCTATCGACGCTACTCCCGAAGGATACTTCCTCCTCCACTGTCCGTTTACAATATGACCCGACCACTGCGAGGTTATTATACCGCTATATGAATACGACGATGACATTCACGGTATCTCCATTAATGATCTGCGTCTCTGATCGACGATATTCATTGTTCGATTGAAACCCGAGGCGTACAGAACTGTACTTCGAATGATAGAAAATGATCCGTTCGCGGAGGAAGTAGAAATCGCGATTGACGTACGATCGTATCGTTATACTTTCATGCATTGCCAATTTCCATAGTGTTTCTATTTCTATCGTGCGCAATGGAACGCTTCGACGATTAACCTAGAATGCCGATGAATAGAAACTACCACATTTTTCAGATTTATCAACAATCCTCCATTAGACGAACATCGCGGAGCAACCGAAGTTTCCAAGTATTTAAACTCCTCGCGAAACGATCCGCAATTAAGTTCGCAGCGGAAAGCCCAAGGCCACATGACACCTCGAACGCTTCAATTCATCGCGCACTCGGAGAAACGGCGAGCGCGGCTAAACATTGAAATGTATTCGCGGCGTGACGCCGGAACGTACGAATTTTCATCGCTGAGAGATCTGACGTCAGATTTTAAATATTAACGAGGACTTATCGCCGAGCGAAACGAACTCGGATACGGATTCTTGATTCCGTTCCAGAGATCCACGTCCCGTTTTCCATCGCGGCGAATCCTGCGCGTCTCGGTGAAAGTTTTTACCGAGAAACCCGTCGACGCGGTGGAAACCGATTTTCACGTGGTGGGCGCGGCGCCCTGCAGTTTGCGGATGCACGTGCGCCACGCAGGGAAAACCCCATAACGCGGCTCGTATTACTCGCTCGAGTCCTTTTCACCGGCCGGCCGGCCGGTTCGAGTACTCGGGCGGACGGAACGCAGGCCACCGCCGGCAAAACGAGAAAATATATAACCAGAGTTGAAGACGAGCGACTATATACGCGTACTCTCGAGTTACCAACAGCTCTGGAGGACGGCTGGACGGCGGGGGAAGCGAGGGGGGCCCGGGGGGAAGAAAGAGAAGAAGGAACGCGAGCGTTTCCACGAGAGAGAACCGTAATGAAAGTGTGCAGCTCTCCCCGAGCATTCCGTTTCTGCCCGAAAATAAACACCCTCTAGCCGAGCCCCGAGACCCTTCTTGGAAACCGCACCGAAATTCGTCTTCCTTTTGCCGTCCAAATCCTTGGATTCGAAAAATTTGCACGAGCACCGCAGCCCGTGCGTCGAGCGGAACGGAGGAATGGATTGAACGGATTCAGGTCGTTCGGAGTACGTGTTCTTTGTTGCTGCGGAGTGCATTCTTGCAAATGGGATCGCGCGGGGGCTTAATATTCGAGAGTTGAAGCTTGAACATTTCTCGGTAACTACTTAGACTCCTGAGTCCTGATTTCAAGTCGGAATTCTCTAGTTAACGCTAGAACTGCCGTACTAGTTAAAATGACTGGCTTCGATCTTTTTGTTTAGCAATCATTGATACCTTCGAAGTACTGAATATTCGAAAGGATTTTGAAAATAGTTTCACTAGAGTACTAGAATGAATCTCTGAAGAAACTGAAAGTAATTGTTACAATTTTTACAGGAATTGCATATTAATCGTATTGAATGCTCGGTAGTTCTAGTAAGACCTACTACATATAATAGGAATAAATATCGACTCGTCGCAGAATAAACAAAGGAGACAGAAAATCTTCCAAATAAACGTTTCGAACGTCCAACCCTTAGAAGCGCATTTCTTATCCCTACGAATTAACCCCTTGTTGTACAATGACAAGTGATGATGATCGGAATTAGTTTAATAAACATGAATATTGTTCAATGCGCATGGATCAAAGCAAAAAACTATTGTGTCATTATCAATATATTATCTTGAAAGAAACTTTGTACATAAACTGCAGTGGACAATTTCTTTGCGTTTCCTCCAAACTACTATAGAAACATTCTGCGCGAGCTTAGTAGCAAAAGTAAATAATACAACAAGGGGTTGAACTAAAAACCCGAGATCCGAAACATCGAAGCTCGAACGTCCCAGTAGCTCGGACGAGGCGACACGGTCAAACAAAGCTGTCGCCATAAAACAAGCTCAAACAACTCGGGCAGTCTATCCAGAGCCAAGGATCTCTCCCTGGCATCTTTCCCCAAACACTCGAGGAACACGAGCGGACCGGAAAGAGCAGGAAGTCCAAAGCCGCCTGCCTCGTCCTTTCAAACAGCGATGTATCATTGTACGGCCGGTTGCGTCCGTACGTTTTTCACGTGGCCGAGGATTATGCGGGGCGTACCGCGTGTGCAAGTACAGCGGTTACCGTACCCGGCGCTCGCCTGGCGTCTACCTGGGTCCGGGCCGAAGCAAATCTTGGGACCATTAATAATATCGCCGGCGCAATTATCGGGCCAGCTGCTACGCTCCCCGGAGGGGCCCATCGGTCCTCTCCGCAGGTACCGGAGGAACGCTAGAGAAACCCTGCCGCCTGTACGCGCGTTTCCTAGTTCGCAGGTACGTAGCTAGCACCGGGGGAACCCGTAATCTTTGTTATCTCTGGCTGCGGTCGCTCGGCCGAGCGCTCTAAAACAATTCCGCGAAGGGCTCACGGGCTGAAAACACGAGGAACTTTTTACTACGATACCCCGGAATTACGACAGACGCGCGATGGTGAATTTTACGAGTGGCCGAAAATGTATACGGACGGTAAAAGATTTTCCTGGTACTCTAGAGGTAGCAATCTCATCGGAGGAATTGTAAAGTTTTACGGCCTACGGTTGTTTCTTCGATCCTCCGGTGATAATTTCTTTTATTGTGGTTGTAGGATTATCATTGGTATTCATTAGCTTCGATTTTCCTTCTGTGTCGAGCTCTCCTCGCTTGTTCCTTATTGTTTAAGCAATAGGATAGACCGATATAACAGTGTTTATTCTCCTCGATGAATGAAACCTTTGTAATTTTCTAGTGATCCTTTTATTGCGGCTACTCGACGCTTGTATCGTCGCGGGCATTAGTTCGCGCTTTCCCTTTGCGTTTCGAGTTCTTCGTTCTTTTCCCCTATTATTTCATTGACAGGCTAGATCGATGTATAAATGTTCCGCCACCGGGACAGAGGATGGCCCACCCTGCAACGATTCCCACGGTGCACACGCGAGCGGGATGGCTCTTCGACAGGCCGAAGTTTGCGTACAGAACCGACAATTGACCGTCTCCCAGTGACGAATGTATGTACATCATTTCGCGGCCGCAATCTCGTGCCCGTCAATTCATTAATTAATCGGTGGACAGGCGCAACGCGGGCTCTCGCGCGCGCGCGAGCGGGCGAACGTCGGCTCCGCTTCGATCTGCGTGTCGCCCCCGCTGCCAATTACCGGCACATTGTCGCGCATAAATCATTAGCGAACGTGACGCTTCCATAATTCGGTTAATTTGCACTGTTTTTGCAAGCGGCCCGCCCGCTCGCCGCGCCGCGCAGCGCGCCGATATTTTCTTTATCTTGACGGGCGGGCTGCTATCGGCCAGGTAAAGGTAAGCGATGTCTGTCAGCTGTCGGTTGTATAAAAATATAACGATAACTTGCAATAAAAGAGTGCCGGGCTTTGCCGATTGTGACTGATTTCGGAGAATGAAATGAGCATGGATTGCTCGCGATAATGGCGCACTATATTTGCCGTACGAACTGGAGCGAGTAGAGCGTGCAGTACTCGAAGGAACATTTTTTTAAACGGATTCCTTCGTTGGGAAATTCCTTCGTTGAGTTTTCTTTGGGAAACATATGAAAATATATCGACGTAGAAGCTAAGCATTGAAATAGAGGTGAATTCTGCCACAAGCAACTTAGAAAAATAAACATTTGCAGAGTGGTTTTTTCGATGGTATAAATATTGACCCGGTGTCTATTTACGTGAGCTTAAAGTTTAAGATTATCATCTAGTAGATGAAAAGAGAAACAAACGTAACGCTCCTTCGCATAGGGTTAAATCTACATTTTAAATAGCTTTCGTAATGCGAGAGAAAAGAGGGACAATTATATTCTATTAGAATCAACGACAAGCGATGAGTCAACGATTACGGCGATCGAAATAAATGAAAAGCACCGATCGCTATCGCTTTACGATCGTGGGAATGATAAAAGCGTCGAGATATACGGATTAACAGTGTTTACGCGTTATCGAAGGGACGTAACGATTTCTTCGAGATTTCCAATTACGATGAGAAGTGTAAATTCGCGGAGTGCGTCACTCTCGATCCGCGCCTGGCTCTTTTGTTTCCGGCGACCGATTCGATAACGATAGGATTACGAGTATTAGGAGATCGATAGCCGCGCGCGATAACGTATATTTGAAAACAACGATCGAGCTGTTTTCTGTTGATACGCCCGAATCGAATTTTGCGTGCGCGAGCCGAAAGAAAGTCACGATCGGTAATATTTGGCATCAGCCCCTCCCAGAAACGTTTCTCAACGCAACATAAATCAGACGAACCACCAATGACATTTCGCACGAAGCAATGATAAAAAGCCTCTCTTTTTTCACCGGAGAATTATGTATACGAGCAACGGTATTAAGAAGAAAATGAGGTTTCAAGCGGAGTGTCATTGGAAAATAATAAAAATGATTGAAAGGCTAATACAGGCAGATAACAATAATGTGCTCGAGACGATGAATCACCGTTGTAACGATCATTGAATAGGCTTATGAGTGATTCATTACTTTCTTCATGACGAAAATCGTACGATATTTAACGCGCAACGTTATAAACAGATTAAAACACCTTGGAAACGTTGTTCCAACGAAACGTAAGAACGCCTTCGAAGTCTCCAGGATTTCTTAGAGAATTCACCGAAAATTCTCCGGCGGTTGTTACAGTTCATTACCTGTAACCGACAGAAGTTTCGCAGTGATCTAATAAATCGGCTGGAAAGATACGAGGTTCGTGCGTGCGTAAACGCGGCCGGGCGACCGTTCCCGAATGCACGTGGCTATCAGCTTATCGAGATGCGTGTGAGTCAGTCATTAATAAAAGGGTCGCTCACGGTGAAAAGCGTAGAGACGGGGGGTTCGTATCGATCAAATAACCATAGGCCGCCATGTGGAAGGAGGGATTTTCGTTCCTAACCGGGGACTCGCGTTAATCATCCGCCCGAGTCCTCGGTTTTCGGGGAAGAATTACAACGAATTTATGAAACCGACGCTCGCGTGTTTTCGAACAACGAGCGATCACACTTGTCAATTTCGTTCCTTTCTCGGCCGCGAAGGGAAACTAAACTCTCGCCTCCTCCCCGAATACGGCGGACGTGTTACGCCGCGTGATAATTCACACGCGTACATTTGTTACGTGTCCGACGTCGTGTGCTCTTTCACGTCCAGGAAGCTTCGTATCGGATTTATCAAAAACAGAACGGGAAGCCTGTCGAATGATACGCAGCGGAGAAAGTGAACCGCCGGTCCCCTAAACGAAAATTTTCGAGAGACCCGAACAATATTGCGTTACTAATTTCTTGCAACGCGATCTTTCGCGCAACGAATCTGAATTTTTCATTTTCCTTCGCGCAGTCGTGAATTTTCATTGAAGATGTACCGGCGATTGGAAACATCAAAAGGAACTGTACAGCGAATTAGAGACTCTGGAAATACTGATTGCCTCATTCGAGTAGGCGACCCTCTAATTATTCCAAAGAATCTTCAACTCCTAATAAGAACTACTAACCTCCATAATTTAGATTAATACAAAGCGTCGTTACAAGGATACATCAATGCAAATTGCGTTCTGTCGCACTTCGAACTTTCCACTACAATTCCTTGAAACCTTAAAAAATCTAAACGCAAATTCCCGAGCACTCTTATCGAATATTCGGAGAACCACTGTATTCGGCTCGCGAAAAGACGCCATTCGACGTCAACGGTATCGAGCGCGTTAAAAGCGAGTGACAATGGGAGCGCGGTGCGCTTTCAGCGTGAAAATTCTCCCGGTAATTTCACGGAATCCGCCGCTTTGGCGAAACGAAAAGGTTCGTACGACGCGGGACGATTAACGAAAGCCGGGGCAGGAAATTTTCTGCACCGTGAATGCTCCGAGCCGCGGGTCCCTCGTCGGCTCTCTGCATACATTGTTGCGGAGAGTCAGATCGGGAAAGGAACGGTCTTACGTTCGGGCTTCGTTTTAGGCCGCCGGGCTGCAACAGTGTGCGCGTCCTCCACGTGCGTGCGTACACGCGGCCGTTTCCCCTTGTGTGCGTGATGCACAGCCCGATTTATTGATCACACGCGTCGCACGCAATATACGCTCCGTGCGTGTGTCGCAACGGCCCACGAACTTTAACAAATTCCGTCTACGATCCGGAGTGACATGTGCATACAGCCGGGCCGGCATTAGCATAAAATCGAAGGGAAATCGAATTCGGCGATCACCGGACCGGGGAGAGACTGTTTTCCACGAGGGGTTTTCGAGGCCTCGATTAAACAACGCGCCAGTGGATCTTAGAATAAATTGACGAAATTGACGAAATTGATGAAATTGATGGAATTGATGAAATCGACGAGTGGAATATAGTGGGAAGAGAATTCAATGGAATATTTTTGAAAAGATACCGGGGATCGTTAGTACCGAATATAATAGACCCGGATTGGTATTCAGATACGGATTACTTCGTTGTTCGGAATTGTATTATGCTCTAAACTGGATGAGAACTTCGTTGAATTTTTTCAACGCTTCGCTGCGACTAGCTTTAGAAAATCGATAATACTATAAATATGAAACTATAGTGAAAGTGAGGATACTAATTCAAGGGATAAAGCGCTAGAATAAAAATAGATAACTTTCTAGCACACCTGTCGTGTGGAACTATTCCTAGTACAAAAATGAGTTACTACATTTTGTAGAAACGGCCTTGCTATTTGAGAAACCCTATAGAATTACCAAGAATCTCGAGATAACCTTAATTAGTTACTAAAAGTGAGATACTTCATCGAGCGAATCTCCGGTAAATAATTTCGAGTAGTTTCGTGAGCCCTCCGGAATGCAGCGTTTCCACAAAATAGAACACCACTAATGAATTAATGAAACGTAGCCATAACGACGCGAGGCGACACTGAATCAGAGAAAATTCATATCCAGGAGTTATACAAAGTCTCGAATTTCATGTTTTTCGAATAAACAATTTCGTCGGTTTCCAATTAATCAGCGACCATCGATTAACACAAATGGCTCCTAAGTAGAATGTACCGTGATTTTAATCACGGCAAGGCTATTAAGAAGAATTTGCGTAGCAATACGAGCCGCAGAAACGCGGGACCACGGCAATTATAGAAGAAAAAACTAAGAAAAAAAAGAAGAAAAACATCGTTGAAGCGAGTCGCCAGTGAAAAGACGAATATTCCTCGCGACGACGATTCGACACAACGGAAACGTGTCCGTGAAGGAACAACGGGTCGGCGCTAAAGAAGTCTAAGGCCATCATAAACCGCGAGAAACATGAATCCTCGTATCGCGATCGGCCAGACTAAGGCGTACGTACATTGTTCCAGAAAAGTTTTCGCGTTTGTAATTCGATCGATCCTCACGTTTTCGGCTCACCGTAGCCGCTAGAGAATACGCCGGAGTCTTTCGTACTTTTCCATTTGAGTGTAAAATTATCGCAAGTCGCTTTCGACAGCAGAATCTCCCGTTTATAGCGCGTCGTCTTTGAATTCGAAACGTTATTCACCGGTTCCCCCTTATTTTCCGTACAGTCGAGGTACAGAGAATAAAGACTCATCGCTTTGGAATCGTTATCCATTTGAAAAGATTCTCTATGCAGTACAGTGGATAGAATTTGAAACCGTTAAGAGTAACAAGTTCAACAGCACCGCGGAGCAGTCGCTGCGGACGCAGTACGTACGCGTCCGTGAAAAATGCTCTCGCGACAGTTTTACTCTCGAACGGACACCTAAGGCTCGCGATCGTAAACGGATCCGGTGTGCCCCCTCGATCGGCAGAGAAACCGCGCGTAATTTCTATAAAAGTTGCGCATAGAGCCGCCGCGAGCGGGGAGGAGTGCGACGACGTAGTTAACTACGTGGGCCGCGGTCGATCGTGCAATTAACTTTAACGAACGGCGGCCTTGCGATTAAACTTAATTAGTATCGCGGTAGTAACTCGTTAATAATCAGAGCCGTGTAACGGCGCGGTTACGCGCTCAACCCGGCCGACACACGTGCACGCACGTGCGACACGGAGGCGTCTCCGTCGATTTTCGGTCATGCAATTCCTTCGATGAAACGTGTTTCTCGTGTAAGTGTGTGTTTCGTGTGTATATTTACGTGACGTGGACCATGGAACGAGTCGACGATGCTCTGGGATGCTCGAGTGTCCTGCCTCGGTGTACCATTCCACCGAGGAACCAGCGTCACACAATCACCAAAAACCGAGTTAGCCGGGATCAGCTCGAAGAAGTCGCGGTCGAAGAGAGAAAAAAAAATAAACGAATGCAGACAAAAGAAGGTTTTATACGAGATTCGACGCAAGATTCACGCAAAAATATGCAAATATCACTGGCCCGTGTCCATGGCAGCGGCACAATTTCTCTTCGGCGGGCTGCACCGAGGGGTGCGTCGTCGAACGGTACTCTCCGCCCCCGGTTGATCACAAATTGCGAACCGTAGATCCACCGATGAGCGAGGGCAAATACGGAAAACGATCGGTCCAGGGGTTGCGCTGCTCCTCGGTCACTTACGGTGCGTCGTCGATCATCGGTATCCCGTGGAAACACGAATCTCTACCATTGAAGAAACTGGTCGCGAGTAAACAGTGAGCGAGAGAGAACGTTCGTCCGTGGTTGCGTAGCGAACCGGCACTGACTCTGAATGATCGACCGACCGACTGAATGGCTCGGTCTGGCAGAGGCAGGCAGTAGGCAGGCAGGCAAGGCAGGCAGAGTGGCAGACGCGCGCGGTTTCTCGTCTGCCGGCTCTATAGGCGAGCTTGGCCGCGCGTTCACCCTTCTCGCGGCCTGCTATTTCTCCCGTTTTTCTACGGCGGGCTTCTCTCTGTCTCTCAGCGGAGTTCCTCACACTCGATCCTGGATCGGCACCCACTTGCTCTCTCGCTCTTTTTCCTTCGGCCCTTCCGGTTTCTGTCCGGCAAGCGGTGGCAACAAACAGGCGGCAACAGTAGCGGCGCGCGCGCGGGTAGAACGATTTCAACGCGAGGACGCTTGGTACGGTGGTAAGCTCGGTAAGCGTGGTCGTCGGCCAGCTGCCGTGGATAAACAACCCGCACGTAGACGCGGGTTAACGACGCAGCGAGGAGATCGAGATACGATGAAAGTTACGTGGAAAAAAAGTGTGCTAGCGTGGAAACGATCCGTCGGGGTTCGACCGTGGCGGCGCGGTCGGTCGACCAAGTGCTCGACGGGCAAACGTAAAAACGTGCACTACCGTCTCTCTCTCCCGGCTGCGACGAGCGAGGCGGTTAGAAACATCGAGCACGAACCTGATTGCGGGGCGGCGCACCGAATTATGGGCCGCTATGCGCTTTCGGCGGCCTCTCGCTCCCTCTCCGCCTTCTATCGCTCTCCTACTCCGACCCCGGAGGATCTCCCTCCCGCTAACGAGTCGCGCGCCCCACCACTGGACGCTCGCTCGTTCCCCACCACTTTCAGACGTTGCTCTCTGTCTCGTGTAGCGGCGCGCTCCCACCAGCCAACCCTCGCTACTAGAGCGCTCCGTGCCCCCTCCCCAACCCGGAGACCCGCGAGGAACGAAGCGTCGCCGGCGCGAGCGGTAGCATTGCCCCTTTACGCCTAGCTCTAAACCACTCTCGCGAGAGCAACGTTGCCACCTTACGGCGTAGCTGCGGGGATGATGGACGTGCCGAGGCTCGCCTACCTCGCCAGCTGCGACGCGCGACTTTACTCGCGCGCTGGCTGTTGCGATACGACGTCGGGATCCCGACAATGGCAACTTTGTTGGATGCACGGGATCCTCGAGCGTCTTGCGGCCGACCGCTTGTCACGCCTCGGATGATCTAGATGACTGGGGATTCGATTTGATCGATTGGTCGCGTTGGCAGGCTCGTTTCTTTGGCCACTCGGCAGTCTGGATGGGAAGATTTAGGGGTTGCAGTTCCTTGACAGTTTCGAGGCGCCGAATGTTCAGTATGGAAGGTGATTGAACGTGGAATCGAAGAGATGTCTTTCTTCCTAGAAATAGCGCTATCTTGTTAATTGTTATTTTTCAGTGGAAGCGTCATAAACTTCAGCTGCGTGGCAGGAATGTTAGGTAATCTATATTTTTCCATAGCTAGTGTAAGTGGTCAGTGAGAGAGGTAGCTGCGCACTGGCTGCCACTGGCAAAGTCAGTGTTCGGAATCTAGCCACCAGCTTGCAGCACCGCATAGTGCACTACACACCCCGACACCCTTAGTGTTTTTCGCCACTTGTTCCCGCGATCAATAACGTTCGATCGGGACCGTCACGCTGGCGTGCCACTTCGGACATCTTTATCGAAGGTGGCGGGTCTGGCGTTATCACTGAAGGTCGGTAAGGAAAGCTCCGGAGGGGGTGACGCGGAAAGAGTCCGCGAGGAGGGTGGCGAGCTCCGCGGAGAAAACTGCAGACCGCTTCCTGGCTTTTCGCCCTTCTTTCGTGCCACTTCTTTCGCCCTCCGTCAGATGTCAGGATCTCCGACGGCAGCCTCCGGGGGTGGTGCACGTATCAACCGGCCGTGCGTCGGCCGAGACAGCCAACGGGCTTCGAATATTTCCAGGCTCGCCTGAAATTTCGAGTCGATTGTTTACGGGCACGTGCAAAGTCCACGGTCCGTTTACCTAATTACAACGTCGGGTAATTAGACTAGTATCCGGCAGCTCAGACTACGGTATTCAGCTTAAGCTGATATCGCGTAATTAAATGAAAAGCACTGGTCTTAATGACTGCTTCGCGGTAAACAGCTTAACGATGTACACGTATCATCGTTTCGAAACTACGTGTAATGAATTCCGTGATAACGCCCCGTTAAGTGATAAACAAATCGATTCGTTTGTGATGCAATTTATCTCGATCGCAGCCGTCCGCCTGGCATACCAGCTAAATCCCACCGCTACATTGAAACTGAAATTATGCTGATAATCACGAGGGCATAGAATTTATTCTCGGCCTCGAATTCTTCGAGGTGTCTGTACTTCGCGAGCCATATCAAAAATACTGAACCCTATACGATCTCGTCTATCCCGAGGACACCTCTTAATACCCTACAATCTGAAGAATGCAGTAGTCCAAAGAAAGGACGAATCCCCTAAAGAACGTCGGTGTTCCTTGTCATCCTGAGAACATCTACGTCCGAATCATCGTGAGACACTACCCCAATAGATACCGCTGCAAGGTCATCCTCGACACCTAGGTCCAAGCAACCCAGAGGATCGATCGATCCAAGATTGCTGCCAGTAGCGAGATCGGTTAAGAGAGACGGTCCAGTCAGCTAGGGACCCGACGAGGCGACGCTGTCGTCTGGACGTAGCGTCGATTGAGGAGAAAAACAATCGTTAAGGCGGAAACGCAGCCACGTGTCGGGCAACCCTCACGCCAGTGGCGAAAGGCGCGTGTTGACGCGCCGCAGCGGTGCTCGCGTGCGCTGGCGCATGCGATCGATACCGAACACCGCCGGGGTTCTCGCGTCCCCGCGCGACGTCACGATACAAGAGCCGAGCGTGACCGATAAAGGACGAGGCCGGCCGAGACCGGCCGAGGTAGCGCGAGCCGCGGTAGCAGCAGCCGTCGACGCGAGCACGGCCCCAACCGTCACCGTCGTTTCGACGTCGTCGACACTTTCTGGCCGCGGGATCGTCCACGCGGAAAATCAGTAAAACCGTCGCGAGCAGACCGTTCGCCACTGGCCGGATCGCCAGCCCCGTACAACATCCCCGTGATCGTGAGCCGCGCGCGAAAGTGATCCGTGTGGTGTTTGTTCGTCACTAGACTGGAAAGGTCGTGGTACGAGGACACCAGGCCGCGAAGGGAGTTCGGAGTAAGTTTTCTGGGATGGTCGTGTCCTCCGAGTACCTCTCCGCCGAACCCAATATCCCCGATCCACGGATGTCCCTAGTGGATCGTGATCAATACCCACGGATAGAAGAGTCCTCTCCCAGTAGTTGCCAATTTACA
Organism: Nomia melanderi; assembly: GCF_051020985.1. NCBI lineage: Eukaryota > Metazoa > Arthropoda > Insecta > Hymenoptera > Halictidae > Nomia > Nomia melanderi. The sequence continues at coordinate 37,910,533 of NC_134999.1, forward strand.
GAACCGAAATATCGTCGGAAACAACGGAATGCTACCATTACGATACTCGAGAGATGCGAACGAGCGAGACTCGGTCTGACGACGAACGGTACATTCTACTGCTACGTAACTCGGTTTTCCGTACGGGCTAACTGTGCTGATTAGGCTAGAGAGTTCTAGGCGAGGATCGGTTCGTTCCCTGTAAAAAAGAGGAGCCATGGGTGTTGGTGTCTCGTGTCCGACTACAGACCAGCCGCAACCCCTTTAGGTCGCAGCGCAGCTGAGCTCGACCGGGCGCGACCCACAACCCTACATTCGCGGTCTGCGGCGTGACCTAACCTCAACTCACCCCACCTTGGGCGAGCTTCGTTGCCACCCTCACCCCTTCGGGAGAGAGATCCGAACCGCAGCCAGGACCTTACGCAGCGGTTTATCGTTTCGATTTCACGCCAGTTAACGCACTCGATCCCGTGGCCGCGGATCTACGCGATGCTTCCGGTGCCGGACGAGGTCGAGCGGATCCCGCGTCGCTTTCCGCGCTAGGCTGCTCAAGGTAACGGTGCAGAGCTGCCATAACTTTCGAATGGTCGGGTCTGACCTTGGCAGAGAGAACTTCCCGTATATCACTATCAACGGATGACGTCTTCCGGCGGTAGCGTTAATTAACGATCATCGATCCGCCGGATCGGGGGTGCACTTTCTGCTCGTTCGAACGATCCTCCCGCACGTAATCCCAAAGTGTTCCGCGGATTCGTCCACCAGTCGGTTTTTCGATCGTTACGCGGAAGTAAATTGTTTACGGAAGGCGGTGACGTCGGTGCACCTATGTAAACAGTTTATTCCCGCTGCCCGTTTATACGCGCCGTAACAATCTTACGTTCATTTATTATTATGAACTGCCGTTAAATATAACTTGAGAGCGATGGGTGCTATTTTAGAGCTGCTCGATTGCCTGGATATAAATATTGAAGAGGAACTGGAAAATTCTATCGGACAGCTGGTTGCATAATCTCTCGGTTCATGTAAATGCACCTTCCTATCGGTGGAGTGCTGGTTTTATTTTATCGAAATTTCAAACGTGCAAACAATTTCACATTGTCGCATTCTTGACAAAAATTCGGCAACGACTTAAACCTGACGTAAACGAGGGGATGTTTTTCGCTGTCAAATGGGAAATATAAGTTTGTTCGGAGTACATTTGAAATTATAAATATAGTATCTGCGAATACTTTTCACTCGGTGGACCGAGTATTTAAATAATTCCGTATCACAGCGCGGCATGCAAATACAATTACCTAACGTGAGGCGAAAAGGAATGTAAACACGGCGGGACGCCGAGGAAACACCGAACGAAGTACAGAGACAGCGACAGTAAGCGAGCACGTGTCGCTGTGTCAAAATTGCTTGGCTCACTAAAATTAAATTGAATTATCCGCCTCGGTGCACGGTAACGGTGCAGAAATTGAATTTACATCTTACGTGGCTGCGGCAGTGTTGTATCGTATACTAAAGTCTGCGGAAACTATAGGCTTGCTACCCTGCGCCGCTCGCATTCATTCTACACGGAACTTTCCTCGTGTGAGTGGGAACACATCTATGGTGTTATCCGGCGACAAGGTGCTCCAATTGTTTACCCATATCGAATTTAAACTGCGCTATCGTCCGTGTTCGGTCGCCACTCGTCTGTCGTTTGAAACGTTATCTAAACGTGCTTCCGCGCAGCTTGACTTCTATTACTCGAAGCGTCGGGATAAAAATCAATGAAATTAAATTCGTACGCGTCTCAGTGACAAAAGCAAGTGCGATTATTTCAACCTCAACACCTGTGCACACCAAGACAAGTCCCTCTTGAAATTACAGAAACTAATTAAATTCAATTCGATCTTTACACAGCCGACAATGTTGGAAATAACCTCTCTTTGAACCAAAGCTGTATCCCAAACAATTCACGACGCGTTCATTAAATTAACACTCCACCCTCCAATCCGATCGCATTCCCATCCGAACACTCCCTCGCATCTCACTCGAGCATCCCAAAAATACCCTGCACTCACGCATTCCTCGATCCACGAAGCATCAAAACAACCGGACCCGAATCGATCTAACCCCTTCCCTTTGTTTACAGAGACTCGAGGACAGCTCGTTCCTTATCGGCCGCCGGGCACCGGTCACCGTCCACCGCCGTGGAGTCGCCGCTGCGTTCCAGCCCGAACAGGAACCGCTAAGATAAACTCCGAGAACCGAGGAACCATACTTTCTCCGAAGAAGCGAGCCTCCGAGGTGGGCGCGGGTGTCGCGTCTGAGCGCGTCGCGCTGATTAATCGAGAGGGCAGCGAGCGAAGAAGGGGTGGGTCGTGAGGGGTCCGCGAAGCGTAGCGTTCGGGTGTGATGTGGTGGAGCCCCCCGGGGGGCCGCGGGGTCAGGAGGTTCGTGGCAGATCGGTCGTGAGGGCCCCAGGCACGGCTCGGTTGCCCCGCGGCGAGGTCGCCGGAGGGGCGGAGGAGGAGGTACGATGGTGTGACCTCCGGCGTTATCCCCCCCGACGCGGAGGTGGTGCTGGAGGTGGCGGAGGCGGTGGTGGAGGAAGCGGCGGCGGAGTCGAGCAGCAGCTGCTCGTCTCGGAGGAGGAGGAGCAGACGGCGATGTCGAGGCAGCTTCACGGTGAATGGGACCACGTGAGCCAGTGCGACCTCCGCGACCTTCGGGACCTGCATGACATCAGGAACCTCCAGGATATCAGGAACCTCCAGGACGTCAGGGACGTCAGGGACGACAGGGAGAGACACGGTTCCAGCAGACACCACCGGAATGAGTATCTGGATTACGATCAGCATACCACCGTTGCGTCCACCTCGGCACTCACCAACAATCCGGTGAGTCTACGGTCAGACGCCCTCTGTCGCATGCTTGTTGCTCCAGGTAATTTACGATCGTCCGACGGGGATGATCGTCCGCGCGTTGCTCGGTGTGCTGTTAGCGTAGGGGTTGTCCAGCTTGCGAGCTGATACTCTGTTGATACCCTTTAACCCTGTTTTAGTGGAGAGGACTATAGATTCTTGGAGCTGAGCGCTTCTGTTCTAGAGCCGGCTATAGGCATGTATCAGGATTTTCTGCTAATTGGTAACTCGGATCGAGCTTGATGTTGGGTCTTGCGGAATTATAGTGTATCGGAAGATATAGCCACTGTAACGGAACGGTTGAGCAGTCGATAGAGACGTTGGGTTCGATGTGACAAGGGGAATGGGATTGCTATCGGGCTCAGATTATAGGAACTCGAGGCTGCGATCTAATATTAGCAGCACGTGCTCGGATAAGGACTCGCTGTGAATAGTACAGTTTCTCAAATCATCCCCTTTAATTTGAGCCTGATCGAGAAACAGAGTATTATCTCCCAATAGAATCGGTATAGAAAACGCCAAGTAAATGCTAGAGGATTTTCTGTGTACCAGTAGAGCTATGTGTATCTGTAAACATGAACTTCGTGATATTGGGCTAGCCAAGAAGTTCCCAGATAATGCTCTATCCCGAAGGCAAACAGGTACTCCCGAGCTTCTTGGCCGTCCCAACAGTAAGTCAGAACAGTAAGTGGATGCCGGAAATCACCGAAAACACTGAAAACTACTTACACCGCGTCCGTCCGTCAGGCGACGCCACCAATGACACAGGTAGAAGGGTTCGGCCCGAGATCAATTAATTCAGCGGCGCGGTCTCATCCATCACGGCCGCGAGCCAGGCAGTCGCGGCGTTATCTCCGCCGGCCAATATCGGGGTCTTCGGGAATTTTCAAAAGTTAGTTGCCAGTTGAAGGCAATTACAAGTTCGCGAGCTTGAAGTTGCCGTCCGCGGCGTTATCTCTCCCAGTCGAACATCGACGAGGACGACGGGACGTGGATCGGAACTGCTGGAAATTCGCGTTTATTAAATCTTCCGACGGAGCGTTTCTACGTATGCGCCGTCGTAGCCATTGGCCGGGGATACAAGCGCGATGTTAGTCGCAGCATGAATATTTCAGGAAGCAATATTCGCGCGTACAGGATACTTTACGTAAAGCTCCGCGAGCAGGGCGGCAGGAGTCGAAGCGAGGGGAGGGATCGTTCGACGTCTGAAATATCTCCCTTTTAATATTTCGTCGGAACGGCATTGCGCAATACCGCCGCGCGCGATCGCGAGAGACTTTCTAGCAATCGCACTTCCCTCGATCTTCGATCTCGCCGCGGAATTCCCCGTGTATCGCTCGCGATACAGATACTGCTGTAATTTATAACAAGACCGACCACTATACATCGGCCGAGCGATAACTTAATCCCCGGCCGCGAACGTTAATTTATTATCGCGAGGAAAATTGTTGCCGTTACTCGAACGGGACCATTTCGATACTGGTTCGAGACCGGGGAAAATCATTCGCTGCAGTTAACGCGTTCACATCGATATTTTGTCGCCGACCAATGAAACATATTTCAACACTACATCCGTTCAAGCTTTCTACGAGAGTCCCGGCTTCGCAATGCTGCGTCCCGACGAATCTAGATCCTCCGAACGAGGCCTAAATGGAACTCAAAAAAAATTCTCCCCAGCCCCCGACGGTGGGTTTATTTCGACCCAGTTTTCCAAGGGCTTCAGCCGGCTGCCGCGACGACAAACTTGAGGTTAACAGCTAGAAAATATCACGGAGACGTTGAAACAAGCCGCCATTTCGAAGCCACCAAAACCGCTGGAACTTTCTGGGTCACTTGAAACACTTCCACCCCCGCGTTTCCCACGAAGTCACCTAAGTTTCGAAGGGCGAGGGGCGGCGACGCGGCGCGGCGTGTCGCGGGTACGCGTGCACCGCGCGGCTGCGGCCTAATCTATTCCAGCCAGGGTGGTTGAAAGAATTGAATGCGACGGAACGACCGAGCGAGAGCTGAACGGAGGAAAATGAAAGATGGTGGCTGGCCTGATCAAAGCGGCCGTTCTCCACGGCCTAGTTGCTAGAGCCGTTCTGATACAGCCCAGGTATCCAGTGACCGCGGCTCTTCATTTAGCGGTGCTGCATCTTTCATACGGGGGCGCCTAGGTTCCTAGGTAGCCGGGCTGGTTTGCAGCCTCGTCGGCGGGTGCCTCTCATTTGCAGCTGCATTCAGCCACCACGGCTCCCTTTTCTCACCGACGCGACGCGACGCGGCCCGCACACCCTCGCGCCGGGTCAGAAGTGCTAATGAGACAGACACGGCGGATGATGGGGCGGAAAGTGGAATCGAGCCTCTTTGGAGAACCGCGCGCGTCTTCTTAATTTTTTCCTTCCCCCGTCTTCGTTCCTTCGCTTCTGCCTTCTTTCCTCCGCTCGTCCCTTTTTTTTCCCTCTTCTTTAGCGCGTCCTCGATGAAAAACGAACGACGCGCCGTAACAGGAGGGGCGAGAAACTGGGCCGCGAGATATCGTTCCCTCAAGGTCGATCCCGTGTGGGTATTAATAACGTTTCAACCCCGGGGGAGCTACGGGTATCGGTGAGTGTCGTTAAAGCGACGGCGTTCCCGTTTGGGACAACAGGTACGGAACTTTTTAATTGCTCGGGTGCAATGCGGCTCGGGGGATTGAATTGAAGCGGGGGCTTTAAGGAACGGCTCGTTTCAACTGCGCGGCAAGCCTGTGCACGCCACTCGCTGCGGTTGTTGAAACGGGAATAAAGTTTATAGTCGTTCCCCGGGAGAACTTAACGGCGGGATGTTAATCATAACGAGCCTGTTCCTATTCTGACTCGCTTGCACGGGGATTAGCACGAAAATTGAATGAAACGCGAGTGGTTTTTTCGATTGACGAATCGCCGAAAGGTTCGCGGTATTAACTTCTTTTTCCTAATGGGAAAATCTTGATGAAGATCCTACGTTCAACGGGAAGAGTTATTTTATTCGTATTTTCCGAGGCGTCTCGCTGTGGGTTATAACAGGAGATCATTCGATGGGATAGGAAGTTGTAAACTGTTACTAGATTGTTTAGCGAGCATCGACGAGGCGCGATATTAACAGCAAAACAGCCTCGAACAACTATATTCAATTACACTATAGTTTTCATTAGATCCGCGCCTGCTAAAATTCCCAAACTAACAATCGCCTCATCGGATAATCCGTACAGTAATCTCATCAAGTATTCATACTCGATACCTAATAACCGAAGGAAGAGTAGAATACGAGATCCGACCGTCGACTCGGTCCTACCAGCCAACAGATTCTCATCCCCCTCGAACTTTCAATTACCCAACGGCGACGGAGAACTTCCCGTTTCGCGCAATTACATCGCGACAAGTTTTTCGAAACAAGCGCCGCGCGAACGATTCGAGCTCGCTCCTCGAGAATTGGGAACCTAGCTGGGGAAGAGCAAAAACGTCTGGCTGCAACCGTTTTGCAAACTTGTCTCCGGCGGGCCGGTGACGCAAGAAAACGTAGCTGGACACCGGCGAGCTGATTTATTCATTTACTTTCTATTCGGTATGGAAATCAGTTGACAACGCGCTCATTACCCGGTCGCGGCGCCCGCGAACGAGTTCTTTTTTCGTCCCGCAGATATTCGTTTCAGCGCAAACATCGGGAGGGGATTAACTGACATTTACGAAGTATCCGGTCGCCGAAAAAATTTGCATTCCGCTCGCACGCCTGGAAACGTCACCGGTTCGCCCGTACGGCGTGACAGCTTATTTTTTTTTTTTTTTCTCTCGCGGCTAAGACCGGTGACTCGATGGAACGTCGCGCCGCGTCTTTGACGCGTGTCCCGGTATCGATCGCGATTGTGTTTATCAGCGCGGCGTCCCTTCCTTTATCGTCGCGAGCTTTTACAGTCTGTAGCGCGTACGATCATGCAAATGAGGGTCCACGTTAAAATACAACTATACAACTATCGACTGTTTTTAATCGCGCGAGCTTAATCCAGACTTTCCGGCTCCCGTGCGACGCGCACGGCTAATTATCGATCGTTTTTCAATGCCACAACGCTCGTATCGCTATCTTTTCGCAAAGTAAACGATTAAGTATCGCTCGGCCCACGTTATCCGTTCGCGGCGAACGAATTTATAGGGAAAACTCTTGTCGATCGTTTTCGCCGGGGATTTTTAACGTTTCACTCCATTAGACATGAAAATGGAAGAAATGGAACTTCGAAATTAAATTACCAAGTTCTACATGTCAGACTTTTGTTGTAATAAATAACGTGTCCAATAAATCGAGCGCGCGCTGTCTTTCGCTAACGCGCTCGCCACCGATAACGCCTCTCCGCGTCACGCGAACTATCCGAATGTAATTCAGAGTTTCATTTCTTGAGTGTAACAGTTTCATTTGAGACATTCGATTCGGTTTTCTCCTTCTGGCCCCGTACACTTACGGAACACCCGTAGTTCAAGGATTCATATGACAGATCTACGATCCATATAAGGCAGCCTTTATGTCCCGGCCATTGAAAAGCCAGTCCCCGAGCGAAACGGTTTTTATTTTCCATCGAGACCGTTCTGTTTTCTTCTTAACGGCGCGCGCGTAATGAAAAGCCGCGCGTTATAGGGAACGCGAGAGCTTTTTCGACCATAATAAGGGGGACTCGCGTCGCCCGGCTAGATATGCTGCCGCGTAAAACTCTTTTTAGTAACGGCACGCGTGCCGCGTCGCGGGCATTCGGTGTTTACGAGGCGAAAATATTAGCGAAAGTCCGGATCGCGCCGTTTAAAAGCCGCCGTCTATCGGCGTTGTCGGCCGGCCGCTCTTCTGCTCTAGTTTTACGACGAATTTACACTTTCACTTTAATCGAATATCCGTCAGGGATACCCGAGATGACGGGATATCCTGGCGTGTATCTGGGTCATCGGAGGATCCTGCAGCAGCACGGATTGAAACACCGTCGCGCGAAACTTGATCAATTTCACAGTTCACGCTCCGGTCTCTGGACTCATCCGCCGGCGGAGATTCATCCGTATCCCTGATGGAATGTTCGTGCTACTGTCAGCTGATCTCGTTTCTAGAACGAATAACACCCTTAGAAATGATGGATTTTATACCTCGTTGCAGCGGCTTCTTATCCGTGGCTGCGCTTCATCGTTCCCGAGAAAAACTTTGGACCGTCGTTCTGATTGATAGCGCTTTGAAAATTGAACCGAGCTTTCTAGAATCGTGCTTCAATATTGTTCCCCTTTCACGGCTAATCTCCGTCGAGTTCGAATATCGAGTCGTTCGACGGTGTTAGAGTTTGTTTGATGATTTTATTACGTTTCATTCGATATATTTGATGTTGAGCGATCGATAGGGGTAAGATCATTAAGGGAACGGTCGACAGTTCTAAGACGGATCAGAGTATACTAATTGGCGGGAGCGTTTACTCCGTATGCAAAGCCGAAACGATAAAATTCTCGAAATCCACGCCGAAACTTGCCGCGTGCGGTGTCCTTCGCAAGAGGAGGGGGAAAAGGAGAGGATTTAATGTTCACCTGTCCGTCTAGAAAAATATGGTCGAGGATATGCTCAATTAATATTACGTGGCAGCGGACGCGAGGCCCGAAATTACACTCTATCGTGCGACGTGGCGTAGAATCAACGATAATTGAGTCGAAAACAGGTGTGGAGAAATAAAGCGGGATCGGCCGCGGCAGCGTTATCGAAAGCCCGTTTCATAAATATGCAAAATTTCATTTGCATTCATTGCTCTCGCGTATAAGCCGTGTAAAGCTGCATGCCCGATCCGCCCCGAGATTCTGGGATCACCGGAACAATCGATTACCCGGTTACATTTCCAGCCGTTCCAATTTTCCGGGCGTCGTTACGCGTGTGCATCTACCCCCGACCACCATGAGCCGCGCACCGATGGGACGCGATTTTCACTTTCCGCGGGGTTCGATCGATCCGTCGCTTGATGCCTGATTTCCTTAATTCAAGTGGACGTAATCAAACAACCTGGAATTAAACCGATTCGTTAAAGGGACCTCCCCGAAACTGCTCCCAACAATCGATCGTTCGCGTTTCATTCGTCTCCGACCCGTCCTCCCTCGATCAAACAAATTCCCAAACTTCCGACAAAGTCATACAAATCACCGTTCCCTTCTCTAATAAACAAACTCAATAATTTCGTTTCAAATTCAAATAATTCGATCATTTTCCCTGAAACCTCCACTTCCTCCATTATCATCGCATCACGTTCGTCAAACTCGAAAGGCTCGGCGGTCCCAAAAACCCATTCCCATCGCCGACAGCATCTCTCATCCGCGACGGATCGATCATCTCGCGAAGAAACCCTCGACGTTGCGTCACTCGCTGAAAGATTCAGGACCAGGGTCACGTAAATAGCCGACGGTGTCGGTCCGGGCCGGGCTACATCGATCTAACTGCATCGTTCGATGCAACGGCGGGCCGCGTAGCCTCCCCGGTGTTTACGGTGTGTGCAAGGCACGCGGGGGCGGGGTTAGGGGGCGCGGTATAATATATTTCCCCCCGAAAAAGGGAAAAAAACGGTCGATCGACTGGCAGCGTGGCGACTGTCGATCAATGAAGGGTGGAGACCCGTATATGTAGGTAGCCGCGGCGCGTCCGCGGAGTTCTTCAGGGTAGTGGGTCTCCCCGATGGTTGCACGAGTCTCCAGACCCGGTTCCATCGAATATAGGTCAGTGTACAAGCCGGCAGGAGCAAAAGAGCAGCCTCCTCGGACTTTTAGCCGTGAGCGCGGACCGATCGTCCAGGAGAACCGCCGCGGATACTGCTAACGGCCAAAACGGGTTTGCACACGGCTTCCCTTCCTCCTTTTTTCTCGTGTTTCCTTTTTGCTGCGAAAGGATTCCTTCGTCTCCTATCCTCCGTCCTCGTCTCCCTCTACCTCATCTCTCGGCCTCTATCCTCATCTCCCTCTCAATCTCTCTAAAGTCCGGCCGATTCACTGTCGAAATTATTGTTAATGGACCGCTCCGCGGTCTGTATCGAGACTGTACTCGCTGAACCGGTCGTTCTTTTTAAGGCCCAGGAATCTGTATAATGCATCCCCCGTGCCTTAATGCTTCGTGGCTGTAATTAAATGCTCCTTTGTCTCGTACGTGATACCTTTTTGCTCGGTTTTCGGGCTCCGGGCGCTCGGTTACCGGTGACTTTTGATGATTTTATGAGTTTCAGATGCACAGGGTGCTTTCGGCGGCTGGCACTGGCTAGAATTCTGAAAATTCAGGACAATTTTCATTTAAAGTACCGTGCGCCGTTAGACTGTGAATCGTCGTTTAAACGTTGCAGAGTAGAATTTCACTGGTTCGCGATAGATTCTCGGTTTATTACGGTACCAGTGTCGATCCTCGTCGCTAACGCTTTTTGCCAGGAGTGTGCGCGAAGTTTGTCGCGATCCTCGTAACAGGTTTTACACGCGCGGGATCGTGAACCGTTGCCGATTCGGCCGGTGTAATTGTGACGTTACCCGAGCGAATCGCGGATTATTTATAAGAATGCGTCAATTACCTTGCAACTCGACTATTCCCGACGCTGAGTTCGTGGTACGGAATAGGACTAAAATGTTTTATCGGCGTGCAGGCGTCAGAGCTTTATTTTTAGAGTTATGACGAATTAAAGAGGAGGTGCGAAGCGATGCGGCCGCAAACATGGCGTTGCGCGCATTCTTTTTCGATCGTCATAACACGAAATGTAAAGCTTGGACCATCCGTACCCGTTCCCCGTTTTCCCTTCGTTCGACGATTTTCTGACATTTTCTTCTTTCGTGTTTCACTGGATACCTCCGCGGAACTATAGGCGTCATCGACGGCAATTGTAGACGTTGATTCCGATCTCTCATTGAAATCTTCCCCGGCGCTATTCGACGCACGTGCATCGGCCGCGTTCTATCGAATGCACGGCCATTCAAGCGTGGACAGAGGACTACTCGAGAAGCCAATTAATCGTGGCATTCGCGGCCATTGTTTTTGAAATCCCACGCGCGGCCGGCAACTTCCAGATAATTCGTCAGCGATATCGGGGCGCGCGTAAATACGCGTCGATTTAATTGCGGCGCCCGTAGCCCCGAGATCGGTCTTCCAGCAACGAGAGAAAAAAGATCGCGAAAAGTAATGTAAACGGGTATAAAGCAAGAAAAGAATATATGTTGCGCAAAGTTATCCACCAATAATCCCAACCGGAACACATACGATGATTTATGAACCGGCGCGGGGAGCAAACGGAAGTTCAGTGAATCGTGACGGTGAATTTATCGTACGGGTTCTATCTTTAAACGCGCGCGAGCAGGGAAGAAATCCTTCTGACGCTTTCAAATTGTCAAGTTGCGCGCGCTTAGATACCGCGTCCAATTAACGGCGAGATGAGGATGAAGATCGAGGCCTGATAGCGGGCCGGGGATCCCATTCAGCGTAACATAATCAATTGATTCGAATATTTATTGAATTGCCGAGCTACCTTTCTTGTTGCTCGAAAATACAATCTTCGCTTTTTCATTCCGCGTATCAGTTCTTTTAATAAATCACGCGGAACTTTTACTGCGCCGGGAAACGATTGGCGAAACGCTTGCAATTGATGGCGCATCCGTGTTTCTGTTGATACAGGGTGTTCGTTGTAAAATATTCAAAGCGTTTCTTGTGTATCGCATGAAGGTAGTAATGGAATTCTCCTGAAAAACCGGTAGTTCGTAGAAACTCATCTGTACTCGCTAAAATATTACATGTATCAGCATTTTTTATGCCAACCGTTATTCGTAGCATATTTTGAATCTTTATTCCCGCTCAGTTTTTCTCCGCGCTTCGCGATTTACGACGGAACTTTTTTCACTCTGCACAAAGCGAAAGGTTTTCAGTGAGTTTCTCTGTTTGTTACTCAATCACGCGAACACCGGTTGACAGATCGATTCACGATTCTGCATGTAGACAGTCAATGGGTCGGGCTGACATATAGGTCATCAAACATCCAGAATTTCAGCCACGTTCCCGAGGGAAACCCGGAAAACCGTTCAAGTGTGAAACAGAGTGACACAGTTTAAAATAAAATTCACTGTTAGCGTGCAGCGGGGGACTGAATATTACCACTAAATATTCCCAGCTGATAGAATCATCCTGTGACGCGAGCACGAATCCAAAGAGACAGGGGAATAAAATTGTTATTCCCGGTCTCCGGATACATTTATAGCTTATAAAGATCTTGAAAATGAATGTGACGGGAACTTTCTCAGTATTTTATTCTCTCATTACTCTCGGCTTACTAGAGCCGCCATACCTTATCTCTCGAAAGAAGTTCCATCAACAGGAAGTGCTCTATTTGCAAAAATATCGAAAATTTTCTCCTCGTTTCCACGTTTCAAATAGAAGATTACCAGACCTCTACTAGAAAAATACAACTAGATCTCTAAAAAACAGAAAGACACTAAATACTAGACTTTCAAAACAAAAACAGGAGACACTAAATCTCCAGAACACAGAGAGTGAACTAGACGTATGTTCCACTTTCAGTGCCGCGATTCCGCGAAACGTTTCTTCCCGATTTTACGGCAAGAAAATGCAACTGGGATCGTCGCGCGTTAGATGCGCAGATGTATCCGCGGTTCTACCCGCAGCTCCGACATCGAAATTGCATTTGCCACGGTGCCGCAGGTATTATTCCGCGTTCAGCCGGATGGCATTCCTGGCAGACCGGAAACTCCAATTTCTCGTGTCGCGCCACCTGCCCCCCGATAATTATTCCAAGAGCGCGGCGGCGTTATCGAGTACCTCTGCCCTGCCCTGCCCTCAGCCCGATCCGACCGGAGCCCGTGCCGGGCCGGTGCCGCGTTAACTTCTATTACGCTCGAACTACGATCGAGGGGCCGCGGAACTACCCTAGAAATTCCTGGCTCGCGTGTTTCACGCGACTCTTGTCCGCAAACAATGCTCGATCTTCGTGGGTCTTTCCAATTAAGGCGGCAGGAGGCAGAGAGCGATCAGGTGCGAAGGAAGAGACTGCTGCACCGGCCCTACCTAGTTCCTCCCTTTTTCCTTCTTTTTCCTTCTCGCCATCGCCGAAGGGTGACCACGGACTGGGAAAGGGAAGTGACGGGGGATAAGCGAGAAATCTCTCCTCCTCCTCCTTCTTCCTCTTCTTTTTCTTCTTCTTCTTCCTCCTCCTCTTCTTCTTCTTCAATCATCATCCTCGCTTTCAGCGTTCGCTACCTTCAGGTACGAGCTGGCGACACTCGACGGAACGAGCGTTCCGGGAAGAATTATAATTCCGCAATTTCGGAGGCACGCGGCTAAACCGTCTCGACCCGGCCGCGTTTTATTTCTCGGCCGTCCTCACCCCCTTCTCGCGACTAATTCTGCAGGTGTACCGGGCATAAGTAGCTGTCGGGCCATTTTCACTCCGCCTTTTTCTGCGGCCGTCTGTCTGCTCCGTCCGGGGTTCAGCTTGTTACAAGCTGCGTCTCGGGTCAGTGAAATGGATCAGGTGTCCTGGATCCTTCGCATTTTTGCGGAGTGTTTTGATGCGCGATCGGCTTGGCTCGCTTGGTGTCCGCTGTGATGGATCGCGTCTGGTTAAAACGATTTCGAAGGGAGAATCGGATCATCCAACGGAGTTCTTCTTTCGTTTGTACAGTGGATGAACTTTCATTTATCTTTGGTTACTGAATATTCCAGGATTGATCAAGTTTATAGCTGATTTCAATCAAGTATTCGGATTCTCTTTAAAAAACAGAAACTCTTAATGACAATTATAGCGATCTTTTAGGAAATGAAATTTCCGTTTGATATATTTCCGCGAGGGGACATAAATTCAGCTAGAAAACTATGGTTAGTCGGTCGCTAATTGTAGCCTCCGGGTCGTGTCTGCGTGCAGTCCTAGAAAGGCGACGAGACGAAGGACGTCGCCGGTCCCGAACGTGTTTAAGGGCCGGCGAGTGGAGGGAGGAAAGAAAGAGTGTAACTATGGCGTGCCGTAACAAAACACAGTCTAGAAGTGGACCGAGAGGCCCGCCAGCCTAGGACAACAAAGGCCCCGGGTCTTGCCTCAGGATCACGGCCCCTCCCGCTGCCTCACATACTCCTTCCTTGCCTCCTTCTTTTTATCCGTCCAGCCGGCTGTTTCTTTTCCTCGCGCATTCACGCGCCGAGCTTCTTTCTCTCCCTTTTTCGCTCTTCGTGGCGGTCGCGACGACAACGGACGAGAATTTGTCGCTGTATTCTTTATCGCGGACGATCTCCTGCGCCCCTCGTTGCGCCTCGCCGCGGTAAAACGGCGCGTCCCGAGCTCTACCTCCGATTGTGCGCAGCGGGACAATGATTTTCACCGTTTCCCGAATTCCCTTTAACCCCCGGTCGAACTCTTCCAAGTGTTGATTCTTGGAATTTGATCCTTGGTAACTAGGTAACTCGCGAAGCTTCGCGTTTAATGCATCAGTTCCCCAGCAAATTATCAAAAATCCAAATTTCCCTTAACAATTCTCAACGATAGTCTACGATTCTAACGTCACAAGATTCACCCCGAAAGGGTGAAAGTCTGTAACACCTCGAACAGCCCCAGCATCCCACAGACGAATCAAAATAGAAGCTGATGCTATCCAGTCGCGCGATACGCGGGCCGGCGCAAGAACAAAAGCCAAGAACAACAAGAACAAGATGGTACTCGTTGACGAGGTGGAGAGCAAAAGAACGAGGATGAGCCGAGAGGAAAGGAGAACGGCAGTGGGTCCACTCGCGACATAGAAAAGAGAAGGAGCGCTCGGATCCTTACGTAAAATATCGCGCGGCTATCCGCAGGACGGGTCGGCCGAATATTATTTCGCCTCGTAAAGATCCTGATGAGCGCCGGGGTCCGGGATTATTTAATGACGCGTGTATCTCTACCGTGGTTGCACGATGCTCGTCCGTGGCCAGGTATAAAGGTATAAAGGTAAGTAGTGACGGGACGGGTGTGGCGGGGGAGGGTACAACGGCGAGTCCGGGCCAGGTATGCGAGTGCTGCTTCCCCGCGGTACCACACCGGCGAGATTTACGCGTGTATGAGTGGGTGGAGGAATCGTAGATGCGCGGCGGCGAGAAGGCGTCCAGACTGGACGAGCCTCGAGGTCTTCCACGACTTGAAGCTCGCGGCAAATGACAGGGGATCGGGAGGGCTAACTTGAACCGTCCCTTTCTAGCCATCCTCTAAAGTGTCCGTTCCACGAGAGTCCTCTCTTACCTTCATCTCCGCGCGCGTCCCGTCTCTGTTCCTCCAGTTCGCCGGAGTTAGAGTCCTTTCCCAGGTAAATCGAAACAGGTACCAAGCATCACGAAACGTTTTTACCAATACCAGCCTCGCTACAGGTTTCCGAGGGTATACCCCGGCTGTCGATGCCACGGAAAGAGAAAGAAATAGGATCCAGGATGGATGAGGGGGCGTTTTTCGGATCCACCCGCCGCTCTTGTCGATTTTTGGCGTGTGTTTACCGGGCTCATAGACCGGCCGGCTAGTACCTGGCCGTGCTAAAAATACACGTACACGTTCACCGGGGGTATCTTCTCCTCTACCTGACGAAAGCGAACGGCTTTCTCACGAAGCGTTGATGTCCGTGGGCTCAACCGCGTTCATTAGCTCGACATTCTTGGCCGGTTCCCCCCTTTTTCGGGCCTCGGCATGATGACAGGAATTGAATTCTATGCCCGGGCCAGCCGCAGATTTTCAAATAATTATATACTTCGGCCCGGAATAAATTACGACCGGCCTCGTTGAACGCGGATCGTAAAATCGGTTGGACCCTGCCGGCCAGCGCGGTTCAACCGTGGTATTGTTGGACTTTATGATTCGCTAATGATACGATTCTGTCCGGGGAATGACGAATTTATCGCCGCAAGACCGTTTGTCACTGTTTACCTTGGTGTCACGAGTCGCGCGGGAGGTTTGGACGTCGATTTCGTGTCGCGTTGCTTCACTTCGGTGACCGTGGCTGATCTGTGTTTACCTGTCGAACTGTTCGATTTTCGAAAATCTACCATTCGGATCATTTTTCTCGCTAAGGGGAGACACTTCAGGCTTCTTCTTCTTCTCTGCACCTCGGCTCCGGATTCCACGGACGCTTTATCACGGGGAATCTCGTTCCCGTTGCTCGCGGTGGAGAACACAGGCACCACGGCTACCTGACGTCTGCGCGCATGAAGGATCTTTGAAGGGATCTCCGGTGAAATGGAAGAAACCCTCGGGAACTCGGGACTCACCGGTGGACATTAGTGACACTTCATTAAGATAATTCCGACGAATCCCGGTTTTCATCTTCTCGGTCCCTTGCTTCTTGCCCGTCTCACCGACCGAGAGAGTTCGAGAACGGAGTTCGAGCCACGTTATTAGTTACGTAAAGCGTTCCAATCATTTTTCGCTTCCGTTTTGCATCCCTGTCGCGGCGGCTGTCGGATTTTCTTGTGTAACTGAAATCAATACTTACCGTTGGCTCCTTGCTGAGTGTTCAAGATGGCTGCCTGCGTACGGTATTTCTCTAGACAGTAGACATACGCGATGGGGTAGTTTTCAGCAGTTGCAGGAAGATCGTTGGAATCGTTCGAGTATCTTATTATCGAGTCGAAGCTTTGTATTGGTTAACAGGATGAATCGATACCGAAGGCAAAGGTGAATCTTCGACGAGTGAAATTAGTAATGAAAGATTCCCCTTAAGTAACACAAACGGCCTATTAAACGTTTCCTCCAGGTTCGACAACCGTCCAGCAAGAGGAACACCTTGTCGTGGTTAGCATAATAAAAGACCTCCCTAATTTTCGTTCGGTAGATCTAGCGTGTCTTCCCTGTCGCTTCCCTCCCCCGATACCCTATCGGGACTATCAGCTTTCGAAGGGTACCTCAGTCAAATTTTTGACAGAATCTCCACGAGGTTCGTAGGAACTAGTTCCCGAAGGTCTTCTAGTTTCCCCGGTAATCGAGGTAGCCCGGGCTCCGAGCGAACGTCGAAGCGTACGCTGTTGGCGCACTAATGGTGCGTCTAAGGCACCCAAGGGGAACAAAATGAATTTTGAAGGCGGGAAAGAGAAAGCCGGGGAACGAGAGAGAGCTGCGAGCGAAGGGCAGAGCGGAGAGCCGGGGCCGGGCATGGCTTACGACCGCTTCTTGCTAGAAACGCATGAATAATGCAACAATTGGCCGAAGCGAGGACGATCCTTTGTTTTCGCAGGCCCTTCGTTACCAGCCGCCAAATTGCTCGCGAGCTAGCCGCCTTCGTCTGCTAGTCACCGGCCAATTTCGTGCACACGGTGTTCGCGCACCGCCCGCCATTCTTCTGGGCCTTCTTTCCTTTCGCGAACGATTAATAATTACGGCCGGGGGAAGGGGGAGACGGACGGGACCGGGCCCCGTCAAAGTGCAGCTGCGTTTCACTTCGGACAGATAGATGTCCATACATAAGCGGACGGGTAATCTGTTCCGCGAAATGAATTAGATTAGAAACCCCGCGCGAGGACTGCGGCACCCGTCTTGGTAATGCTCGTTACGAGGTGAAACCGATTATTTTATAGATTTCTGAACGCTGGAGGGGATGCTTGTGGGTAATGTCACTGGTTGTTTTCTTTATTGTATATTCCATGACACTTTGCCACTCGTAAGATTATCGTTTGAAAGAGATCAAGATTAGAAAGATAATCCGGTAAACCCTTGTCTCTATTCCGGAATATAATAATCATTGTCTCGCAGTTGATTCCTTTTATGAGACATTTCTACTATTAAAGTTAATTCTGTAATAGCAATAATTTACACAGCCTTTCCGCGGGAAGCAAAAGACACTCTCGAGCCCAATCTCGAGAAATCCTCTTTCCAGCGAGCACTCTGCAAAGCCATTGTCTCCAGGCAACTAGCGTGTCCGAATCCACTTACCCGTCCAGTTGCAACGGAAAGAATGCGTCTGCAGGTTTACGTCGAAAAAGCCTGTACACGCGGTTCACACGCGCGTCCAAAGCGGACCGCGTGGCCGTTCTTTCGGTCATTTGGGCCAGTTAAATTAATTAATAAGGCTGATTTGTTTCTTGCGTTCGGGGCCCGCTCGGGTTTTGCGTTTCTGGAGGCCTTTGACGGTCGGTACGATAAATATGGAGCAGCAGTCCCGTCCTTTCCTCCGCATTCCTGGTCCCGTGCCACCCTCTTCCCAGAAACCGCGACTTCGGAAGCGGCGAGCTCGCTCGCTCGCTTGCGCGCAAAAAGAGCGATGCCGTCCGGCCGTCGCGGCATTTCGATCGCCTCTAGGATCGGGACGGGCCCCCCCCCCCCAGGCCCCGAGCGGCCTTTCATTGCGGCAATAAGAATTCCGGAGGGTCGTTAAATTTGCTGAAATCCGTACGGCGACTTTCTAGGAACTTCTAGGAATCCTGAAGTGAGATTCTTAAATTGCAAAGCAACGGGAGGTGAACCTCGCCGCAAAAAGGGTCGTCTCCCTTTCGGCGGTCGCTCGGGGGATCGTTTTAATGCCGCGCTGACTGAATTGTATTCCGATCGTACGCTTAAGGGAAACCCAGCCGCGGATTCCCCGGATTCTTTCCCGATTCGATAATTTTCAGGTTAACGGGAAGAATTCTCGAAATAAAATCCGACCGGTTGAATCTGTCGTTAGTCCCTGTTACCTTCCGGAAGGCCCGCGATCGTTCTATCCGATCGTTCTATCCGATCGCTAGCCAGCGAAAGGAGAGACACGAAACGATCGCGATACAGTTAACCCGTATAATTCGTATTCTATTAACTTTCCGCGGATGCATAATGCATGGCGCGGATTCACTGAAAAACTCCGTCATTATATCGGTCTACATTTTAACGACTCGCGCGTTACATTCTAGCAGAGGAGCCGTACAATAATTCTCCCGGCAAGCATCGGATTAAATCTAACAAGGTATCGCGTTCCAAAGTAATCCCGAAGAATATACAGGAATTCGAGAAACGCGGGGAGAGCTACTCCCGATTTAATACACCGTGCAAGGAGAGAAATCATTTAGCGGTGCCTAGCCGAGGCACGGAACGATTTCCACGGGGGAACGAGCGCGCCGCGAGGCCGTGCCACGGGTAATTTATAGTATTAGGTAATTTCTGTCCGGCACGCCGGCGCGCGAGAAGCGTCCGGCGCAAAATATGATGCAGAAGAATGATTCCATAAGTCCGGGCCCGAGTGTATCTTTATTGCGACGTGGAAGAAGTCGATCCCGGCCGATCTCTCCTCGCGGCCAGTCACGATCGCGGCGCTGGGGAGCAGCAGCGTCGTTTAAATTCCGTCGCGTTAGATCGCTCGCGATCCACGGCATCAGGAAGTCGTGAATCGAGCGAGGCTAAGGCTCCCGCGGCGAGACATTTGGCGATTTAAAAGGTTACCCACCGCCGTTGTAAATAATCTCGTTTCAAACGGTGTGTTCCCCGTCCGGCGACTAATCCGAGAAACTGTGACAAGATTCAGTGCCCCTCGTTACTTCACCTTCTCGCGCGGCCGGGCACGCACGAGCTGAATAAAACAAAATCGACCGCGGAAAATCGTATCGCGAATACTTCTACAGCGCTCACTTGTTTCTGCATGAATTCACCCGGCCGATTATTCCGCCGGGAATTTTATTAACGATAAGGAAACCGTCGTTCGAACTATTATTTCAGGCGTATCAAGGGGATGAAATTCGCGGTGGAAATTCCTTTTATATCGGTCCGATATATTTCATTAACTTTACGACTCGGGGGGAAACGGATGTTCCACGGATAACGAAACCTAAACATCCTGCTGTAATGAATCTCTTTTCTAATTACACGTCGTCGCTGTATAATTCCGTTTTAACAAATTATCGGTAATCAAACAGGGATTAAATAATTCGTAGCGTGATTTTTTTTATCCGCCACGAGCCGAAAGTATTTCATCCGCTAATCAGAGACACGTTGACAAGCTGCAGTTTCGCAGTTTCTCGTTATATAGCGTTCGCACGCGGCCCGATCGTCGGGGGCATGTAAAAAGGTGATCGGCAGGGTAGGGAGGGAGGGAGGGAGGGAAAGAGCCACGACGCTAATAAAGAATTTATGGTCCTCGTTACTGGTACGGTTTTCTACGAATTAACGTTGATTACTGGAGCCGACGTAAAAACCTAGAAAACAAGATAGGCGCAGAAACCGATTAAACGAATTCATGAATAACTTAAGCCCGTTCGACTCGACGCACCTGCCCCCTCCCTCGCCCTCCCGTCGCCTTCACAGTTTTAATCCTCCCCTCCAAACGTTCGTCCACCTCCTCGCGATCAGAATTTATTTCGAGCTCGTAAGGTACCCGATGGAACCGAACGCTGACACCTCCTCTCCCCCATTATCATCCGGCTGTTGTTCGAGCTCGTTCGCGGCGGGGCCACGGCGTGGGGAAAGGGGTTGGACTTGATCCACGGTCGCAGAAATTAAAAGGAGGCTCGTAAAGTCGGAGGTTCGTATCGGCCCGACGGTATTCTCCGCGGCGCCGTTGAATTTGTCCCATACGGAAGAAGCCCTGGAGGCCGTTTTATGAACGTTCCGCGGGGATTTATGGGACGCAGGATCACTCGCGGATCGCCGGGATCGGCCGGCCTGCCCCGGCGTCGCGACACGATGATTCTTCCTGGAATCCCAGTATCTTTGGAATGGATGCAACGTTGTTGGGTCGACGATCCTCGGATTACGTATTTTTGTTCGGCAAACATTCGCCGAGCAGGCGTTCGTGCGCAGGTTTCTATAAAAGCTCGCGAGCTGCTCTCGCTAACCCGGCTGGCTCGGCTATCTACCGACTGGACGCCGGATCATGTATTTATATGCGTACAATTCTCTCGATTTTGCACTTTGAATCTCCTCGCTTCACTTGACGCCGCTACATTGAATATTATCGTTGCGAATAAACGTTCGTATCAAACACAGTTACCCGACACGTTCGAAAGCGTTCGAAGCATCTGCGAGAGCCATCAATGAAAAATCAGTACATGAAACTCAGATATGCAGTGTTACAAGATTCTACGATAAACGTTAAATGAATCTCATGCTTCGGTAACATCTCCTATCAAACTTTCATAGAACCCCGTCGAGCCGCACCCCTTTCGCGAGAGTCCCGACAGCAGGAGGCGCGAGGACCAAGAGAAGCGCCCGGGGGAGGCTGGCGTTGCGACGTCTCGTAATGGGAGATACAGCGGCGACGTGCGTGCCTCGAGAATAAATTAAAATCGCTATCGGGCTGGCCGGGTAATCGATGCGAATTAATTGCGGGACACCCGGTACAGCCGGCTGCCGGGAGCACGGTGAGCGACTGTGGACACAGAGGAGCGCGATCCACGGGGACTGGATACGCCGGGCGGGCCGTTAATGAAGATAAAAATCTAATTAGCCGGCCATAAACGAACACCGGGAATTTTTAAGGCCGGTCGGCCGACATGTAGCCAGGCGCAAATTCATGAGCTTCCTCTAAGGCGAGCGCGGGGGGGGACAGAGAAAAAGAGCGAGAGAGAGAGAGAGAGTGAGCGAGAAAGAGATGATCCTCATCGCCGGGTAAAGAGGATCTCTTTCGATGCTGACGTCACGCGGGTGAGAATGCGGTCAGTCCGGATGGGACCCCACGATAGTCCTAGGTGTATGGGAGTAGAAGATGCGATTAAAACGTTGCCCGCACCGAGCGGACGCATTTTTCGTCTGGGTGTTGTTGCCCGATGATCGGTCTGTACGCCGCAGCCACGAGGAATATTCTATTCGATCCGCGCGGAATGATTTATCTGGCAGGCCCCGTATACAACGGAACTCCATTCGTCTCGAGAAAATTGTTTTGAATGCCTGATTTAATGAACTCGCGCGAGCCCGACCGCTATAATAGCGGCGACTGCTAAGTGGCACTCTTCTTCGGCGTTGCTTCGGCGGCCGCCGATCGTTCTTCGTTACCGAGAAAACATTTCATTACGCATCCGAGTCCGGTGGACACTCGTCTATTTCTTCAATTACAGAACGCTTGTTGTTTTTTTTTTTTCTCTTCGTTTCTCCGGGGCGGCGGCCGCGGCCGCGACGACGGCGCAGGGAGAGAGTGATTAATTTAATTTGTTTTCGAGTTCGAATAAGTCTCCGCGACCGTATAGGGATAATCGTGTAAATGGCGGCGGTCGGATTGATTTTATGGTATCGCGGCCGGAGCTCGCGGAATAATTGAACGGACACCGATTCTTTCGTCGACCGTTCATATTCGTGTAAAGCGATCGTTTATAAGCGAATCGTGTCTCGCGGAATTGGTATTCGTGGTGCGCGAACGGTTGATCGATGATGCGAGTTCCTCTCGAGGGAAATTATCAGAGAAAATCGAAAGGGAAATATTTAATTAATGATTCAATCAGGTCCCGAACGAAATAAGAAACTTACCGGTCATCATGGAAATCCACGGTCGACAAATGGATTACCTGTAAACTCGCGAAGGGAACTGAGCCATTACGGGTTGGCGGTCGAAAAGATTCCGCGAAGCACCCCAATCACCGGGGATACTCCTAGACGTAACATAGTGTAATCTTCATTACTGTTTATTAGCGATAACAACCCATCGCCCGAGGAATAAACGTAAATCATCCGGTCTTACATTAATTTAACAAAAACAATCCAATCTGCGGTGAATTAAATACAGCAGAAAGAACAGCCGGCCGTTTAAGCGTCAATATATCTTGTCCGTGGAATATAAAAGAAGTTACGACGGTAAATATCGAGAAAAGGAAAATAACGTTTGCTCGATCGTTCGCAGCAACGGCTAATAAATATCAGTAGGCAGCGTAAGCTCAACGAAACGAGCATTAATCCGTTAAGATGGTACGGGGTGGGGGTCATTTAGGAAATGATTATCGGCATTTCCCTGCTTCGTTTCTTCCGGCATGTCGAGAATCTTAATCCCGAAGGGGAGCACACGGTTAAAGTGGCTTTAGGGACGGTGGTTGTCGGACCTTATTAAGTACTTAGAGAGCATAAGGGACTTCTTGCTACTCGGGACCCCGTTTAACCGTGCTCGAATTACCTTCTGTTGCTCTCTCGCTCCGCGGCCGTCCCACGGGAGAGAGATAGGCGAGGTGGGGAAAAGGAGAAGCGAGAGGAAAAAACGGCCGGGAAAGAGGAGACGAAATCGCCTTACCTAAATTAATAGGCGGAAATACTGGCAGCCACGGACGGGGATTATTCCGCGCTTCTGGTCCCGACGCGACGCCGACTCTCGGGGCCAGGTGTCGGCGCGTCGCGTGAAACCGCGCTGCCGAAGAAGACGCGGTTTCGTCGAACACGTGCCACGGGAACGTTCGTTTCGGCTCGTTCGTCGCGAGCTTGAACGCGAAACTTTATTGCCCGGCGTAGTTCCACGCGAGCACTCCGCCGGCAGGAAAAGGAGCCTCGTTATCGACGAACCGGAAGACGGCCGCTGGAAACACCGGCGAACGTCGCCATTCTACATTGCAAATACGATCGTGAATATTTAGGCGACGGTGGGGGGTTGTCAAATAAACTGGCGAGATTCGGGGTAACTCGATTTGCCGGAGGTTCGCGCGAACCGTGATTTCTTGCTTGTTCGAGCGGTCCTCGCATCGTCCGTTCCGTTCCTCCGGCGAACGCAGAGGAATTAATGTAACGGAATGATAAATAATTGGATGCCGGCTCGTTCTATCTGGTTTATTTATCGCGACGTGTGAAATCGTCGGGAGGGACGAGCGAGGATTAAAATGGTGTGAAAGATTTCTACGGGCTTCCTGTATCATTCTAAGTTAATTAGAATTTATTCTTATATCGTCTTCATTCTGTTTTTAACGATTCCGACGGCCGGGGTATTTTAATTAATTAGAATCCGCGGTATCGGAGGCCTCGGATTCTTGCTGGCAAATGATTCGAGGCGTAGTTGATTAAAATTATGATTAATCCATTAATTCGATTTCAGTTACGACGGGATCGCGATCGAATGTAACTACAATTAAAGAGTAATTGCGTTTGCATGTAATTACGAATAACATGTAATCAATAATCTATTATCCTCTAACGAGATAGTAATTTCAATTTTATAGTAATATCCGCGGTAGTAATATCCAATAATCCCATTCATGCGCGCAGGGAAAACATTGTTTCATCCTTCGCTTCGCCTTTTTCTATTCGCGTATACTCATTACTGGTCTGCGAATTTTATGCGTTTATAGCTTATTCGGTTATGCGCTATTCAATGCATTTAGATTGGCAAACTTTAATGAGATTTTCCTTTCATTCGGATCTTAATCGAACTCTTAATTGTGGGATTCCTTCGAACGGTTCCTCGGCATTCCTCTCTCCGATCCTTCAAAGGGCCACTCAAAGAACCTTCAAACTCTTCGACGTCCATCGCGCCGATCTCTTCCCTTCGATAATCCCCAAAAAGTACCCCCAAAAAATACGAAAAGAACAATGTCCAAATCTGTATCGTTACCATCCCCTAATTTCAATGAAACGCTCGAGTATTCCTTTAACAATCCATCAAGGAAACACGACTCGCTATAAATTCCCCGGTACATAAATCGAGCCTCTCGTTACAAGTCCATCAGCGAAGCCAGCGGATCATGCTGCCTCCGTTCATGAAACGGTCAGGTTAACTACCGTCGGAGGATGAGGGTAATCACGCTCCTGTTAAAGACATCCTTGGACGGCAGACCATGCGGCAGACAGTCCAGGGATAAATATACCGTGAAAGCATCGCGCCGTTATTATGTAACTTTCCACCCCTTTTCTCTCGCTCCCTTATTTTTAGAGGCGCAGGTAAGCGGGCGATCACTGTCTTTAGCCTATCCTCTTTTTCTTCCTTTTCCTCATCTTCTTCCCCCTCTTCTCCTCCTTCTTCTCCTTCTTCTTCTTCTTCTGGCCGGGGCCAAAGGGAATCGCTCGGCTCGTTTGCGCCGCCGTACCCGGCTGACTGCGTGCATCGGGAAAAACTGAATAGACGGATGGAAATTAGAGCGTCCCAGGCTGGAGGAATCTTCGTTCCGCGACGATTCGGGGCCGCTAGGCGCCGCGGCGGAGTCTGCGGCAGCTGAACGACTATTGGGGCGTGATCCAACGGGGTTGCATCGGTATAATAAACCGTGGAAGGGGTGATCAACAGCGGGCACGCGCCACTGGCTCGGAAGAGCAACCCTTCATCGGGTTATCCTCGGCTTTCCAGCCCACGAACGATAATCTCGACCCCCTTGGGCGAGAGACAGACCCCTTCTCCTCTCGCCGCGCCTACGTTCTGTCTCCCCGGGTTACTCTTCGTTACCCATTCGTTACGTGGAAGGCTGCTGAACCCTTGGACGACGTTACAGTCACGTGACATAACGCCTTCCCGTAATTTTCCTAGCCGGCGCCGTGTTATTTAAAGACGCCCGACGAGAGCAAAGAGAGGGCCGGCCAATCACGCGATCCGGAATCCGTCGATTATCATAAATGATTCGCAGCTGATATCATGGAAATTTTTGATCGAGGGAAACGCCGAGTGGTTGTGATAGGTATCCTGATAGCTGATCTTGTTTCTGTGCTTCGGGAACTTGGAAATTACACGTTACCGTACGAAATTATCTAGACACTTCATTATATATTTGTTGAAGTTATCTTGGTTTCTGAATCAGAATTTTTCTTGCTTCACAGGTTATATAGAGATTCTGATCGGTTAATGTCCCAAATTGGTTAACGTACCAAATTTCATTTTTATTTAAGGATAGAATGATTTATTAGAGGAGATTCGTAGAACTCATAGATTAACGTTGCAGTTTGGACAGTTTGCTATCTGAGCGCTGCATCTATTCGTGGTGTACCGGTCGAACTAAAATTCACCTCCGAAACTGGGCCTCCCGGACAGGTCACTAGTTTCCTAGCTTATCCACCATAATACCTGGTCGTGCAGCTACATAAATCTACTGCCTACCAATATATACGCTGGTACCGGTGGACCAGAAGGTAATTCCATCTTCCGTTGGCCCTGTCGCTTTTCTCCCTCTCACCGGCGACCACCCATCCTCTTTGTTTCTGCGGCGCTCTCTATACCTGGTCCAGAGTCAAAAGCCGCCGGGATTGAAATTATTGGAGGATCCTCGATTTTTCCTTGAGAGGTATCCCGTCTGTCCGTGAGCACTAGTCCGCTGTAATTTGGGGTCCCATACTTTCAACTAATGTACACTGTCATCCAAAAGTACTCGGCTTTCCTGGCAACAGAAATAGAAGACACAGGAGAGTAGAACAGGTTGATAATGTGAAAATTTAACTTTATATACCAAAGAAATTTGGAACGTTCGTTGCTTCTATTATAGGATGCGCGAGGATGCTTTTTCGAGTGTGCGGCATAGAAGATCGATAGTTCAATTGCTGCGGAATATCGGGACAATTGACCAGCCTATTGATAAGCTATATGTTCAAATAGATCGTATTCAATATTAGATCGTTGTTCAGAAGTCATCAACCCATGCTATGAGCAGATAGAGCCCTAGCTATCGCAATTGGTAGAAGTCCGCATACATTCCTCTAATAAAAGACACGATTGAACGTTAAACTTGAAATTAATACAGATAACTCTAGACAGCCAGCTAAGACGCGATGATGAAACGACGAATTTCTTGTCGCATCTACGAATACACAAACAACTGATGTTACATACTCGGATTCTCCACGATTCCGCTTAGCTCGCAGCATAAATTTCAACAGAGTAAGCAAATGTCTATTACCGCGGGTATCCACAAAAAATAGCGAACCATTAGCTGGCAAGATAAGCACCGCAAACGAGTCACGCGAGACTGCACAATATTAAATATTAATATTATACTTTCCAGTTTTCTTCTCCAACCTTGTACCTCTTAACGCGTTTTTAATTGTTTAACGATCTGCTTACACGCAGCAGCGTCGCAGAAATCAGGCTAAAGCGACTCGACGCATCCCGTGCGCATGCTTCCGCGGCAAACGCGCCTCTAACAGGTTAGCTCATCAGCAGAAACCGCCGAGAGAGCATCCCCTAACTAAAAGCATCCGACCATTCCCGAAATCCGGACACCCAGATGTCCTAGGGTCCGTTGTCTATCAACTTTCTGGCAGACGGCGGTTTATCCGTCTCTAGTTAACTAGTCGTCTATTCATCGATCCGAATTCACCGGACCACGGAGAGCGGTCTGCGGGCCGGTGGCCGATTAGAAAGATCCGCAGCCGCGCCGCGCCGTTAGACATCTGCGGGCGGAACGTTTGCGGATCTCGCCGGTAGCGGTGTGTCGGCGCGGCGTTTGCACAGAAACTATCGAGGAAGCTAGACGCGACCGGCGTACAACAATAGTGCAGAAATCGAGTCGAATAGGGTATCCGAATAGGAAAGGGCGGATAGACCAGGATCCCTGGAACCCGGCAATTTGGTCGTCCATCAGGTGGCGTCTTCGTGACCGGCGAATATTATGGGCCCGGCGTAAGAGTCCGCTCGAAATTCAAATTCAACTGCACGGGGGCCGCCGGTGTACCGGTTCAAGCCCGTATATAGCTCGCGGCTGCTTTTCTACTAAATCGTTTTGATTATACTCATTACACGAGGGTATCCGCTGCTTCGGCCATTCCGGGACCTAGCGGGAGGGGACCAGCCGGGACCTTCGTGTTCTCTTATTCCCGGAAATCGTGCTAGGCCCCGCCGCGTCGCGTCGCTGCTTCTGATCGCGTATGCGCGCGTGTATCATTTTATAGAACCGGCATTCCGGAACGTCTGAGCGTTACTGGACGCTGCTGGGTACCCGATTAGCCGAAGGATCCCCGGATTATTTCCTTTTCTGTGAATCGGGGGCTCTCACTTTCGAGCTATTCCAGTTCCGACGAACTTTATGGTTTCGTATGCAGATTCATACTTTCTAAAATTCGGCTACCGGGGGCGGGGCTTTCGATCCGGCAGCCGCGGAGTAGGGATGCTCAGCGACCTTGGCTCGAGGCTTTATTGTAGACGCGGTCTATGGTGAATCGCTTTGGGGCTCCGTGTAATGAGATTCTCTGGGTCTCGCGGTGTTGAGCTTGTTTCTTTTACGGCGAGAGATGCTGTTGGGGACAATTATGTTGGAGTATAAATATCGGAGTTCTTAGGTTGTTTTATTGTGTGGTTAGGGGAAGCGATTTGGAAGGTGATCGGAGGTGATCAATCAGCGTTGGTACGGTAGGGAATTGTATTAACGAAGAATAGGATGTAATCTCGTCTAGTAACTGGGGCACTTATTTTTATTCATGCCGGCTAAGTATAGCATTGGACGCGTTCGATATTACCATTTGTTTCAACTGTCATCACCGTTATAATATTTTATTCCAACGCCCCGTTGAAAGGTCTTTAAATACACTTCCACTCCATTCATGTACGCGGTGATTTTTTACATTTCGTGTCCGAAGGACATGAAATTTTTAGTGGCAGCGCATTCGCGCACTCTATCTATTGTGCGGCGTGCTCTCGAAGCTAGGCCAGCGCCGGCACACATAAAAGCGCATTGGATCGTTAAAGAAAGAAATGAAAGAAAATGATCGAGCTTGTCGCACATTTGCTCCGGCGTCAGTTTCGCCCGCGGTACAAGCGAGAAACGGGGCCGTTATTTCCACGTCTATCGTGTAGCAGTTTTACAAGGTAGATAAGATAAAGTCTAGCCGGAATAATGAGCTCGTATCTCTGCGCGGCAACGGCGGACCAAAACGTCAATAATTGTAACTGAGATTATCAGGCGAATAGGAGGCAATTAAACCGCTCCGGGGAGAGAGAGGCCCGCGTTAAGCAAAACGACGGTGCGATGGAAAAATAGTGGATGAAAAAAAGATGTCACCGGAAAAACGTTAATCAACCAAAGCGAGTTCTTTAGGCTGCGGGCGAAATACTGCAACCGCATCGATCAAAATAACTAGCCGGTACGACGTGTACAAGTAAAAAGGAAAGTCAGAAGGTTCGCATAATTAACGCGTGTATTAATAGACAAACGGACGATTAACACGACTGGCGCAATAAGTGACATATAATGGTGCGACAGCGTGACTTACACGTGTTTAATGAGCGAAATCCATTGAAAATAAGCGAACGCGTGTTTCACGTGAACACGTCGAAGATCTATCGAGCAATTAATCACGCCCAATTCTCGCGTCGTCGTCCGGAGCGTCGGCGAATAAACGCGGCGGAAAGTTCGCTTCGAAGAAGATCGAAGACTCGAGTTCGCACTGGGAAAGAGGAACGAAAGTGGCGTCGCATGGGACGACTGGCTAAATATAAACATTATTTATACGACGATGCAACCGTATTCCGTAGAAGGGTGTCAACGGAAACGCATTGCCGAACTATCGATCGACTGCAGTCGCTACAATGCACAACCCGGCCAGCACAGTTAATAAAGGAGCGCGTACGTTGTATGTACTCGGTGGAAAGTTGCAGCTAAAACCGGGATAAACCAATAATTATCCAACGCGCGACGTTTCTCCAATTTTTCTTGCGCGGTCTTCGGGATTCTCAGGGGGACCGGCCGTAACAGCATCGGAAAGCCAGAAGAAACGAGAAGCGACAGGGAATCTCGTGAGATTCTTTAAAGCCGCCTCGAACAATGTCAATTTCCTCGCGCTGGATCTCCACTGTCGTTGCTGACATCGTGAATTTCAAGCTTGGCGAAATTCGAAAAAAAAAGATTCACGGAGACTGAGGGAAACGAGGAAAATCCAGATCACAGGTTCCTCTGCTCCTTTAATCTGGAATGGACTACTTCAGCCGACTTCTTTTAGAATGGACTCCACTGAAAGATTCCTCTGAATGTCTTCTAGGGTCACTATAAGAATCCTCGGCTCGCAGCAGTCTCTCGAGAGCTGCGAGAAGTTTGCCCCAGTAGTTCTCCCATTCTCCATTGCATAAACTTCGAGATTTCTCCAGTCCCTTGGGGTCCATCGAAAGAATCCCGCTATTCCGCTAGTTCGTCGCGAGGCCTCTCGAAGAAACTCTTTGCCCCAGTCTTCTTCGTGCGGGCCCTAAATAATGATGGAAAACCTCGTGAAGATACCTCTGAACTGGGTAGTCCAGCCCATCGCATAAAACACAGGCCGGGATCGATGAAACGCGCGGCTGCAATGCACTGGCCGCAGTTGTATAAACGGTGTACCGGGTACGCGGTCATGTTCGCACACCAATAAGTCGGGGACACCCGCCTGACGACATTGTAGCGACTTGCGACATGCGCCGCAATTATCCGCTCGCCGTCTCATTTGCGATTGTAATTAAGATCGGCCGGGGAGCATAGACGCGAGCGCATTCGAGCGTGCACCGATCGGGTCCGATTGCGGCCGGTCAGGCGCGAGCTGCGCTTTCATTGCGGCGCTAACGCGGCTAACTGCTCTCTCGCGAGCGGCCGGCTCTTCCTTCTCCTTTTCTCCCTCTGCCCGGAGCAGGTTGACGTAACGGACGAGACAAGAGCTCTCCGCGTTCCTCCACTGGTCATATTTAATACGAGAAAACGAATAATCGGCGATCCCCTATCGAAAAATTATCGATTCGCCTTGTTATCGCGGCTATCTTCTAATTGCGGGTTTCGCTGTGCGCAACGAAATGCTATTTCCGCGGCGCGAACGCGTTGTTTATCGCCGGCCGACCGGATGAAAATCGAATCAGATATCGTTATTCTCTGGAAACTAGTCCGGCGAGAGGCACGCAGGTTTCCCGGTTTTCCGCGCGAAAGCTCGCAGCCCGAACGAGAGATCTGCGTAGGAGTTTCGGCGGGCAGCGCGTAATTAGAGGACAGGCCGCGATAAAATACGGACGGCTGTGCGCGCGCCGCGCCGATTCCCGGTTGCGTTATCAGGAAACATCGTGTTGCAAGGAAATCGTTGCTCCTAGCGGTCCGCTCGGAACTAGTTTTTAACGAACCGCCGGCCGGCTGGCTTTCCTCCTTAAACGATCACCAACGCCGGTATTCACGGAGCGTTAAACCCGATCGACGTTTATAAATTTCGGCCCCGCAGCGCTCCCCGCCGCCGGAGTCCATTTCGTCGCGGTCGCGCTACGTTTTTCACCGGCGACCCATAATTCTGGAAACGTATCGGACCGCAGCGACAACAGGAAGAGATCCGCGGAACGTAGCAAATTGGACCAGAATTTAAAGCGCGCAACGGCCACTGAATTACTCTAACCAAATTACCCGGTTGTTTTATTTCGAAACTCGGCCAGGCATAAAATTAACAAAGTAGAGTAACGATTTATATAGTGGCCGTTCGCGGCGGGGAATAATTTAAGTCATGCGATCGGTTCGCCATGCCGGCGAATTATGTTTTCGTTTCGATTGCGCCGTTGCGCAGTCACGTCCGCCAGGCAGTCACAGTCCACTTGCATAATGATATCCTGCCAAAGAAGTGCAGTTTACGCGGTCCCAGTTTCCTTGGACGCCGATCGCGCGCACGATAATCTGCCGACAAGGGTGGTGCGTCACGTACCGAGCCAACGAACGGCGAGCCGTTGCGTGACTCCAAGCTGCACCCATCCCCTAAATTCGCCGCCGAGTGTCTTCGGTTCGCCTCGTCCGTCTCGCGAGACGTTTAAGGAACCATTCAACCTGGCGACTCGATTATTTCGGCACGAGCGTTTCGTACGAACGTGTCACGCACGGGGGCTCGGAGAGGCTCGAGGAAGATGGAGGACACAGTCGGCACCCCTGACGAGCGGGGGTTGCAACGTGCCGCTTCCCCGGTGACCACATGTTGCGAGATCCTCCTCTTAGAGTCTTTGCTACAACCTTTTGATTTTTCTCTTAAGGAACGCTTTGCCCTTACCCCTGCCTTCTGCTTTATTCTGATTTCCCTCGGCGTATTACTTCGCGTCGTGACAGCAATTACCGGGCCGATGGGGGACGGGATACGCGCGCTCGCCGCGCCGCGCCGGGGCGACGAGACACGCGGTTTCATCTCTGATTGCGCCGGCAATCAGCGTAATGAGGTGGACGTGCGTGCCGACACTCGGTGGCTGCGCCTCGTCGCAGAGCGTGCCTGGTGCAGCGACATGTTCCGCGAGCGTGGAGAATGCTGCCCGCCTCGAGGCTGACGCGTGGATGATCACCTGATGGGGTGTAACGAGCCAATTGCCTGATTAATCTTAACCCCCCGCTTTATAATGCGGAATGGCACTTGGAACGATGCTTTCGGATTTAATTTAGCAAACATAAATGTTGGTCTTTTGATTGCGGTCGAGGCGCGGTAGTATTTCTCTGGTGCACGCGGCTGGCGATGCTGGATTGCGATGACAGTGGAAGTTGTTGCATCCTCTGGTGAATTATCGGTGACATTGTAATTTTGTTAAATGTAGCTGAGCAAGAAATTATCCCGGGTTAAAGAGCTATTTGTGTAATCGATTTCAGTGCAACGCTTGCGATTTCATTGTTTCTCGTTTATTGGATTGTTGGGAAGCAGAGGAATTCTGTTGGGGGATTTTTAAAAGAAATCGTTCTGCTTTCAACAACGCAATTCTTTCTACTGCCGGGGGGTGGGCTTTATCGGAGGAGTACGCTGAAAGACGATAAGAGATTGTTGCTTAGAAAACTCGAGGTTGAACCCGAGTCGGTTCTATCTTTGGCGTAGAAGATTAACGAAACAAGTTTCCAATTACTAATATTCGTCTGTGTTTTATTTTATTGAGATGTTGAGTTTCAATGCGCGAATTGGAGACTGGTCGGCAGGGAACTGGTTTCGAAATGTTGCAAGTTGCATATCCAGTGTGACTATAATTATAATGCGCGAGAACGCTGAGAAAAAAGAAATATTATTCCCTCGGTCGTTATTAAATCTCGAAGCAGCGACCGAAAATAACGATCCGACAAGCTTAGTACTGGGTCACGCTCGACCCGTACAAGAGTATTTATGGCACACTCTTCCAACAGGAAATTCCGTCCATTTATATTATTTTACTGGAAAAAAGCAATCGAAAGTGATGCAGTGTCACTTGGAACAGAGTCGCCATATCTTTCCGCTGTCCTTAAAAGTATTGACGTTCTCGTGGGGGAACAAACAACCACCGAAGAAAAATTCCATCGGAACGATGCAAATAAAACGATGAATCCTCAACGGTCGCGTTACTCGATCGTTCCCAGCCACTCGTCTCATTTCCCCGATTCCGTTGAAGCGCGGCCCGCGATGGCTCGCGTGGAAGATTAAACCCGCGACCGAGTTCCTCTCACAGGTGAGTCCCTCGGAAACCAAAACGCGCGTCGAGTATAGCTCGGGTTGCTTTTAGGGCTAACGACGGGGGCCTCTAAAGCGGGAACGATGAAAATGGAGAGTAGGAACACGAGCGTCTAAGCCTGGAATGCAGCATAAGTGCAACGGCGGAGAGAGAGAAGGAGAAAGAGAGAGAAAAAGAGAGAGAGAGAGCCAGGCTTAGGTTGGGTTAGTACGAACTGCCTCGACGGGCCACGCGGGGGTGCAGGGCGAAAGGGGCCAGGGGAACGTCGGATTTGACTTTGCAGTTGTGCGGCACGCAGCATCCTCTCTTTCGGATGTGTTTGACTTGCTGGCTACAGTAAGAACGAACGACGAAGAAGGGACGAGTGGCCAGCCGGTGGGAGAAGGATGACGAACGAATGTCTGGAGGTAACGAGAACGATGAAGAGAGACGGGTATAGGGCCAGTAAAAGTGACGAGGGTATGATGTTCGCTTTAATATCCACCAGCAGGTATATATTCTCACTTGCTCCACTCGTATCTCCATCCTCTTCCCGTCGAACTTGTCTCCCGATCCCCCCTCCCACCCCTATTTCTCTCTCTCTCTCCCTCAAATCAATCCTCTTTCTCGCTCGCCAGCGTGTCGATGGCATAATCTCTCCGCATGGGAAACTTCGGCGATGGCGGTCCAACAAGAGAAAAAGGAGATAAATTTTCCAGGACTCACGTCGGGATCCGGTAAAGTCGAAAAGCCGTGAACGAAGCTGGGAAGAGACGGTTTCGGGGGAGTCCTCCGACGGAGTCTGTAGTCCCTCTATCACCCGGTTGATGCGGAAAGGATGACACGCGAAATTCTCCCCGCCAGGATTCAACGAAATGAATTACCTACCGCTGCTTCATCGAACACTCCGCCAGCAATTACAACACTCGGCTGGACGAGGAGGAAAAAAAGCGAACGGGGCGGGAGCGAGAGGGAAACAGAGAGGCCAGCAATAAAGCAGGTACCCAACGAAAGGATCCATCCAGCGAGCTGCTGGAGGAATCTCGCCCAGGACCATTCCCGACGCACGATTTACGAAACGTTGCGATCGTAAATAAATAAACGGAGCCGCGCAATGGCTCTCTCGGAAGGGGCAAATAAATGGCGGCCCGGCTAGATTCTGGTGGCTGACGCGGCGCGTCGTCACGGCTCCTTTGTCCGTGCCATGCGCGTCGTGCAACCTCTCCGGGCTCCGGCATTAGGATTAGACACGCTGCACACCCCCGAAAAACTGTACGGACGCCTTCTTCTCCGGACCAAGGTCACCGGTTGAATGTGTGCTGGCCCGAGAGGCTGCGGGTCCTGCGGGATTATGTCCGCGCCAGTTACTTGCTTTTATTGTTTCTCCCGCTGGACCTAGGCCCTGGGATGGGCTGATCTTGTATCTCCCGGAGATCTACGCGTATTTTCACTTAGCGAGTTACACGACACCGGATACCGTTGATGCACCTCGCCAGGTTGGATCATTAGTACCGACTGTTCGGGAATCCGCAAGTACCTTCCCTCGCTTGACCCTAAATCTTCCTCCCCTTTCGCTCGCCCCGCTGCGCTCCTCCGGATTCTAAAGGCGCGGTCGACTTGTGCGAAATTTCGCCCTACGCCCTTTCTCTTTCCTTTTTGCTCCCTTTCACCTTTGTTTCGAGGGTAGGAGGAAGCCTCGCGATTTCGGATGATGGATAGGCGATGCCGAGTTAAGGGTCGAATGTTGTTTAATTAATCTTGCGCGCTGAAATGTGGTTTATCGTTGAGGTTACTTGGTATTTTTTAATGTGTGCGCTTTTACTTGTATCTCTTCTGTCTCTATATTAACCGCTATTGGATGTAAGAGTTTAGCTCTGCCCGTTAAATAATTTCAGGACGCATCTGTCTCGCTTTCTGATTCTCTGTAACAGAAAATGCCCGTGCTTCGGGCATAAATCTTATCCCGGCGACTCTAATCCTTCCGTTTCACTTGAACACGCGAAGGCACTCTTGTCCGAAGGATTATTCGGAAAGAGAGAAAAAAAGAAAAGCGAAACAAACGATCGATGGAATTATCTTATCTCTAATCTTCCAGCTCCATCTTCAAACTCGACACTCTCTTTTAATCCTATCGCGAAGACTGAATCGCGAGGGCTGTTCCGGTATTAAGAAATTAATGGACTTTCAGGAAAGATCGAACGGAAGGACCACGCTGCACGAGGGTCGCGACGATCTGCAATTAGTCAATCTGTGCGTGCCCCCGAGATCGACGATCGTCGTAAGTAGATACTATTCGCGAGGCTCGACGCTTTCACACGGGACTAACGTACGAACAACTCAATATTGCACAACACTCGAAAGCTTGTAACTGTACAATGCCACTTAATGATTCGTGTCGTTACCGGAGTCTTGTCTCTAGCAAATACATCTTGAGTTCCGATAAAAGGATTTCCAGTTACCAATGAAAGGCGAATCACGGTTCTCCATTTAATTGCGATAAGAATTCCAACGAATCTCTCGAGCAAAAATTCTTCCTATCTATTCAGCTTCAGCCAGAAACGTGAGAAAGATCCTTTTACTCTTTATAAGAAAAATTCAGCTATACAAAGTTTAATAGAATCAATATCATTTTACCAGACTTCCAATTAAAACAGATCTTTCCAAGAATATTAATGAACGATTTCCAATCGAGTCAACTCTTACACGTATTGTCCTGCATTCCATCTTCCTCATATTCAATACGAATCTATAGAAACTCTCAACCCTTCTTCCATTTCCCGTTATTTCTAACTCGAGAATATCACCAGCGTCTAGAGACAAGACATAGGTAACGCGACGATTCACCAAGAGTCCAGCCGACATCTCTCTCGCACTTGTCCGCTTGAGACGCACTCGGACGCACCAAGGATCGGCACCGAGCGTCGGGACCGAACCGCAAAATAACACGGAGGCGCACGCAAAAGGAAACACACCCAATAAAGGGCACCGGCTTTAATTCTTTTCGAGGAAGGGACCAGCGACAATGGTACAAACGAGGCCCCTAAACGGTCGAGAAAGAAAGCGTTAATTTCGACCTTTCAAGTGTAAATTCCGCGCTCTCGTTTTCACTCGACCCAGAACGGCTACACCCAAAAAATTTCGTTTTCTCTTTCGCGCGAGCGACGCGGCACGTAGAGCTCCTAGCCGACCGTTAGCCATGATGACGGTCAAGATCCGCGAAAAGATGTTCGCGCCCGGCAATTATACCGCGTCGGGTCGAACAACTCCTTTCGGGCTCCGCTCCGCTCGGATACGTTCGACAGCTGCCGAACTTTTCGTTGCGCCGCGCTGCCACACTTGCATTAGTGCAATGACGGCTGTACCGGGGTTAGACGCGAAGGGAGAGCCTCCCGTCGCGGGAGGGAAGGATCAGGGTTGGAAGGATCTCTTTGTCCTCACCGAGATCCTTACGGCAGCATTGACCTGCTGGCGCAATGGCGTAGGACTCACTTTTCCAATTTCCGTGTCGGTTCCTCCTACAACCTCTGGCAACTCTGAAGAATTCAACAGAGAACGAACCTTAATATACCGTATCTCAATCTAGATAAAATCATCGAAATACATTCTATTCTGTATCGTGAACTCTGTACAAAATATTGGTATAATTTATTCCTCGGTGATAAAATATTGAACCACAGTTGCAATGATCAACAATAGATTACAATGAGGAGAAACGTCACAGATTGTTAGGATGTTGGGAGATTTTGATTATTCGACGCGATGAGGGATTTTAACGGTGCTACGCCGTTGGGTGACTTATTTCTCTCGCGATACGCAAAAGGCCCGGTCCGAGTGCTGGCGAACTGGCCCTTGCAGCCCTGCTGCGCTGTGGTTAACTTCTGCCAAGGGGCCCCCGAACTTCGGGCATTGTTGCAGCGCCAGTTTTTGACAGGTAACCACGGCTACGTGGTGCGTGCGCCCACCTACGTACGGGCTTCACGGATTAACGTCTGGGAGTCAGGACGGTGCGCGAGGCGATCGTTGGAGAGCGGACGTGGAAACAGGTCTTGGCTCATTGGTATTTTATTATCGGCACCAAAGCCGGCCGGGAGATGGCCCGGCTATTAAGCCCGGGGATGATAAGTTTTGTACACAGCCGTTCTACCGTTAATAGTCACTTACTTTTGGCCAGATCCTTGGGAAACCTGTTCCACGACGACCGCCTTACGTCTGCACGCCTATTGAATTTCAAACGTATATACGCCACCTTAGAACCTTACTCGATTATCGATCTTTCTGGGTCACCTTTCTCTATACATTTGGCAGAAGCGCCTGTCCACGTAATGTCCGACGTTAACTCGGGAGGCAACCCCCACTCCGACTCTCTTGGTCTTCGTATTCTTCCTTCGTTGCTACGTGTAGGTTTGAAAGGTTTCATTAAAGTTTAGAAAGCATGTTTCCTCGAAATTTCGTGCGCAAGTTCGGTGTTGCTAGACATTCTCCGTATTAACTCTGTCAGTTTTCGTACTTCCTGTACCACCGAGGCGTCCCTTAAAAAGTTAACTACCGTTCAGCGTCTAGAAAGTTTGACATTTTCGGAATTCGAACTCGGTTAGGTCTCGTAAATCTTCGAGAATGAATTAACAAGCCATTTCCATAGACTGCATTAGAAGAGTCGTCAGCTTTTGTTCGTCGAGACAGAGACAACAGTCTACGAGCGTAAATATACCTAGCCCACGAAGGGACAGTCCTTTTCACCGTGGGACAAAAGTTGAAACTATACGCAGGGCGTGAGATGTGCGCATCCTCTGTGCAGTTGAAGAGGGTCAGGTGAAACTCTTTTGAGGGTCCACCCGGGGAGCGTTTATTCCCGAACGAGATGCACAGGTCGGGATGCGGCCCTAACCTAACCTAACTCTTGACCGTCCCCACGGGTGTACGCAAATGACTGGAAACCCTCGGCCGCAGTTATCCCCGAGTCACTTCTTACCGCGCTAGCAAGTGCACCGGCGGTCTTGGCCGCCCTGACAAACGGGTGATCTCGCACGCCGGATGCAAATGCGCCCGTCCATTGTCCGGGCTCGAAGAAAAATCGACCTGCCGATTTTTCCTAAGTCGTTCTCCGAAAGTTAAGCCCATCCATCTGCGAAGGCGCAGTCGTTCCCCATTGTTGTAAATCCGAGGAATCTCTTAAAATAACGCGGCCCCGTACCTGTCGTTCCAGGCTCACGTGGTCGGAAGTACCGATCACCGGATAGATGGGGCCGATTTTGCATCCCCGATTCGAGATAACAGACCCTTTGACGAGGGACGACAAGTTATGCCAGCTATGATTGTCCCGGGCACGGTCCTCTTTTCGTGACACTTGCTCGATCTGTAATTCATTGATGTGGAACCATGGAAAAGATCTTACTGTACAATGCATCATGCAGTTCGTGGATAATAATCGACGATCTACGATCTCTGATCCCATCAGCATTCTGTTTATCGATATCTTTATCACATTTCAATTTTCTAAAAATCGAGTTAAAAGTTTCCATCCTACGAAACATCTAGTTTCAACATTCCCAGTTCCTCGACGAACTCTCCACGCGTTCGTCACTTGTCAATTCCGATTATTCCAAACGAAAGTGTCCCCCCTTGAAATCAATCATCAGTCACGAAACCTGAAATCCATTATCGCGACAGGTGGCTCCATCGCGAAACCGAGGTAAAAGAGGGCCACAAGAACTCGGTACGAAGCGCGGTGCATTAAAACAGGCGAGGAGAGTGACCAATCGCAGGATCTAACCTTCCTCACCGTGGATCACCGTTCCATCGATGTACCCACGATGAATTCCTCTCGTGCCTTCACCCATCGAGAGACTCGGTAACGCAATCCGAGTAACCAATAGCGTTGTGGGCCGCGTCCGAGTGCCCCCACCATCCTCCGGCGAGCAGCGGGCCGCAAGGCCCGAAAATATCCAAGAAGCGTAAAACACGGCTTCCTTCTCTCTACACGCGGGAAGATTGGTGCGTGTGTCTACACGGGACACGGTCGCGAGTGTGCGGTGTCTCGTGCAAGAAAAGGAGGAGGATAGACGCGGCGGAGTGGAGGGGAACAGCGAACGAGAGAGAGGGAGAGAGAAAGAGAGAAAAAGAGGAGAAGGCGCAAACGAAAACCGAACGTCGCTTTCTTTGTGCACCACTAGCGAGAAGGTTTTAGGCGGACGCTGCGGTCCGATTCACAATGCGGCCGCTAATGTCCACTTACCGAGCGCGGTTCCCCCGCGGGGCCCTACGCCGACTATCAGCCTGTTTTAGTGCTTTACGGCGGCCATAATACCGTCTTTCTTGGACGCCAGGTAGGAGAGGAGAGACCCTCGAGCTGCCGGCAACGTGATTCGCTACAATATTACGGCGTACAATAATCCTGAGAACCCGAACGGGAATTATAGGGACTTGGCTAGTAACTGTTCTGGAACGGAGCAGGCATTTCTACTAGTGAACCGAGGATTACTCGACAGCGATAGGGTAAGGGTTTCGCTTCTTTTAGGAAGATCGACGTTGGCATAGTTATTATCGTCTTGGCTGACCAATCTGCCGCTCGGTAGTCGAGGCTCGTACTGGCCTGCCGCCAGAAGAAGTCGTTTCTACATTACATTTTATTTCAAGTGTGCTTCTTTATCTCCTTTGCTTGTTAAATATATCTCGATCGTTCCTTCTGGCGAAATTGTTTTCGTCCTACCATTCTTCTGGGATTTATAACGCCCATTATATTGCATGGGAACTCTGTTACGTACCGAATATTTCTCGCATTTGTATAGATCGATACGCAGCTTGATTCAATAAGTGAAACCGTTGTCCGAGTATTCTCCGTTGTAATTAACGTCGGAGTTTTTCAGTCCATGGGGAATCCTTTAAATTAGGTTGCGTGACAGCGTCGCGCACGACTGAGTACCGAATTTAGACACAGTTCACTCCGTTTCGAGGAGAATCGCAGCCGAAGGCCGCGCGACAATTGTCGAGGAAGAAAAACGTGGTTGCACGTTCGAATCGGAGCAACGTATCGCATAACGAAGGCGTTTCGATCCGAGTTTCCGGTCGGACGGTGATCGGCCGCGATCCTCTCATTGGGTGGTCTCTCATTACGGCGGTTCCTTCAATGACTTCTTAGCACATTCGGCGCAGGAACATATGGCTCCTGGCCGTTGAATCGGGATGACTGGCCCGCACAGAGGGCAGTATTGTAGGAGCTGGAGTGATTTTTCATGGGAACCGTTCTGGTAAAAACTTCTATCCTCCGTTGCCCGGGATAATGAGTACTTTTGTGATGCACCGACCACCGGTTTTCTCTAGTTAGACGTATTCGATTCGGCCGAACCGTTTCTTCTGCGTCGGCCCGATCGCCGGGCGAGCCTGAAATTGCTACCTGGGAACTGTGTTTATAATATTTATTCGCTACCGTTTTATTCCCAGCTACCTTCGGACCGCTCAGCTCTATCCGCAAAGAAGTGTTCGAGCAAGTGAAACTATGCTTCTCAGCGAACAATCAAGATAAACAAATCTTCCAGATTTCTAAACAGAATTCGCTACTCGGCAAGATCCACGAAAGTCCGAACAATATCTCAATTCCATCGAAAACATTAAGCTGACATCAGTCTCCTAACAAAAACGATCCCTACCGGGCCGAGCATCATTTTTTCCATGAATCCTGAAAACGCTCGTAATCTATGCCCGTCCGGACATCGGTCCAATTACATTGAATAAATTCCGGCGGAGAAGGGCGGAGGAGAGAGGAGCCCGATGCGATGCCGAGCGATAGGGAACGGATTCGATCCCAATCTAACCGGGAGGATCGTTGAAATCGAGAAGAATAAACGAGTAATTGGCGAAGAAGGAAGGAAACGGCGCGGCCGGCGAGGATCGAGGAAGGAACGGAGGAAGAGGATAGAGGGGACGCCGGTAATTATCATTTCTTGTACGAGCCGCCGGTGCGGGTATAGTCACGGATATAGGCGGTTTTGCAACATTCGGGCCCTCATTGTGGTGTGGTTCCTCCCGCTCCCTCTCGCTCTTCGACATGGGCTCCCTCTGTCTCTCACTCTCTCTCTCTCTCTCTCTCTCTCTCTCGCTCATTCTCTCGGTCCCTCTTCTCCAGTATCTCACTCTTCCTCTCTTCCTCTCGATCGCCTCGTTCTTTTTCCTCTGTTCTCTGTCGCGGCTCGGCCGCGCGCATCCTGTGCGCTAAAACAAAACGAAAACACTGCACGGGCCTCTCAAGGATAACGACTATGAGGCCTAGGCCGAGGCGCGGCAGCCATATTGCGGACAATTGAAACCGTTGCAGTGGGTTTTCGGTACCTGCAGCTGCAACACTCGCCGGCTTATATCACGCACGCCATAACGCGCAGATGCCCGTCGCCCGGGCCAATTAATGCGAACTCACGCACGCTACCCGGAAAAAGGGAATTGTGGGTAATTAGATTCCATCCGAAAAAATAGCCGTGAACCCCGGAATTTCGTGCCGGCCACCGATTCTCTCTCCTCTCTCGCCCCTGCCTACCGCCAGATCTAATCTCCGTTTAGAATTATTCCACGGACCCTTCCCTCTTCCCGACAAAAAAAGAGACGATCCTTGCAGCTGCGCGCGTATTCTTACCGGCGGAGTGTAGCTCCGATGATGCCCGGCGAGGAGATGAATTTATTTAAATAAATTCTGGTTCAGCGTAAGCTAACCTCTCGCGGCGGGCACGGGAAGCCACTTGGCACTGCGAGCGTGTCGCGTTTGAATCGTTTCCGTCGCGTCTGCCAACAGTTCGAGACGTTCAACTTTTGTTTAGTTATCCTCGAGATTTATGCAATGGAACGCGATGACTGATTCTAGACGACAATTGTCGAGGTAATCGCATCTCGTGTTTCACTTGTCGAAGGTTGGGTCGAGTATTCTTCAGTTTCAGAAACTCACCCCTTTTCGAAGCTTCCTTCCCGTATCGCGCGCTATAAATTCAACCGCCGCGATTTTGAGTCTAATTACT
Source organism: Nomia melanderi (assembly GCF_051020985.1). Classification (NCBI taxonomy): domain Eukaryota; kingdom Metazoa; phylum Arthropoda; class Insecta; order Hymenoptera; family Halictidae; genus Nomia; species Nomia melanderi. The sequence continues at coordinate 37,952,560 of NC_134999.1, forward strand.
CGGCAAAAAAGCCCGATAAGGATCTACAATTAATAATTGTAAAATTCGCGGGGAAAACGAGTCGATACATCAGTTCGATAAGGTGGGCCCGGTTAATTGGGAATATAAATCGGCGTTCGAGCGTGTAATATTTTTCTACCCGGAGATAGCGGCCCGAAATATTTTTCCCGCGGCCAAAAATACATGGCCACCGGGCCGCGTTCACACTCGCGCCCGGACAAAGAATGCATTTGCCACATTACGAAGGACTTTTTGAGAAAGACGACGGCGGCGGCGGGCAAGGGGGGCGGGGTGGGTAACCCGATGCCACTGGCGGCAGCGCAAGTTCAGCACCGACGCTGTTAAACCACATGGCCGATAGTGGGGGGCGAATGGTTCTTTGTATCCGTGTGTATAGAGGACCATCTAAGGCCAGCCTAAGTCGGCTTTTCGACTTTTTAGCCGGGCCCGTAGCATGGGCCTGAATTATCTTCGATTTTTATGTGCCATTACAGATTCACTGAGAATCGAATCCTGTAAGAGGCCTGCATAGAAGTAATTTATTACGGCCGGCACTGAATTATCTTCGTATTTTTATGCGGCCATTACGGATTCACTCGAAAATCGAAATGTTTTCGAGACCGAGTTTCGCCGCGGGATCGCACACGAATAATTTATCGTGTCTGAGTCTGAATTATCTGCGGTTTTTACGTACCAGACCCGCTGGGAATCGAATTTCGCGGCAGCCTCGCGTAGAAATCGATATGAAATTCGTCCGGAGGTTCAATTGCTCTACGCTTCGTCTTGCGACACTGAAAAATTCGTGCAAGGAGAAATTAGAAAGTACAATCCGCGCGTGTCATATCTGCTCATATTTAAAAGCCAACGTTCGCCTTCCTTTTATACGACCGAACTAAACGAAACGAGTTATCCAACGTTTTCCAACAACGAAGAATTCGAACACCGGCGCGCGCCGGATCGCCGCCGACACCGCGTCGCGAACTAGATTTCACTCGCGTTTCCTCGATTTCCCTGCCCGATATTCCCCGGCCGAGCCCCGGTGATCGGTCCCAGAAACAGAAACAGAAGCTAGAAAGTCGCCGAAAAGCCCGCGCCAGGCGTCGTTCCCGAGCAATTAAACCGATCGGCCGCTGATTGCGCGGCTAGTTTAGTGGCGCATAAATCGTCGATTTAAACCGTCGAATTTTTTACGGTCGCTCGTCATAACGGTAGCCGGTGTTTTCTACACGTGTTGCCCGGCCGTTGCGGGCCGAACATAAAGTCCCCGGGGCCGCGGCGTATAAATGTAAATGCGGTTTGGCCGAAAGAATTTTTAAGCCCGGCCAGATTCGGAATGGCGTCGATGGTAATGCAACTTCGACACCAACGAACGTCGGGGCTGAAGCGAGACCGAGATTGCCTGCTGGCTCGGTGGGACTCGTGGTGAAAGGGGGAAGAGATGGGGGGCACGGGTTCGCCGAATCTAAAGGACTCGCTGGCTAGCAGGGCCCCGAAAGTCGTCCTACACGGTCAGGATCCAATCTCATTTGGTACTAGCATGCCTTCGCTCACTCACCTCGGAGCCACGGATTATTGGCTCCGCTGGGTCCCCTCGTCTCTCACCGGGCCCCACGGTGCTTCCACTTGATCCACGACTCTCCCGGGAGACAGACGGAGAAGGAGATAGAACCGCATCCCCACCTCGTAGATCATTATCGCCAGACATTCCGAGATGTATCTTGCGGTGCAAATGCGGCATTACCGTGGAACGGTCTCCGCAGACACGTCGCGCGATCTCCGCGAGCGGTTCACCCCGAAAAAACGATTGTCTTTTCCGGCGGAGCACCGGGTAGATCGTTCGAGAACCGATTCTTTTCGTTCGCGCATGATGATTCGGCCCGTTCCCGTGGTACCGCGGCTGCGTGCCCCCTTCGCGGCGCGTCGGATATCGCCGAACGACTAAAAAGAACGATCTATTTATCATGACACCCGCGATCGTAAAGAAAGGCCTTTCGAGGATACTCACGGGGGTTGTCTGATTCATCAGCTTCATTCATCAACGTCCGCCGCTTCTGTTTCTTTCATTTCTTTGAAACCTAACACGCTCGCCGGCGCGGCGGTGCCGCCGCCACGCCGCAGCCGCGAAACCCGCGCGCATGACCGGTTATGGTTCCCGGCCGTGACTTTATGATTAAACAGTTCATTAGGGGGATGACTTCTAAATAGCCAGATCCTTTTATCGATATAGATCATCCGCGATACCCTTCCATTCTGGGTCAGTCGTTGGGAACGGGGCCTCATCCTTCAAAATCTATCGTTCTCCCGTGAAAAGGAAGCCCACGGTCTACCTCATCCCCTATCTCTCTTCCTGTCCGACGAATTATCGCGTGTACTCGACGATAACTCGCCGCGCACTGGCGAGGGACGGGGGAGGAGGGGACACGGGATTCAATACGGTGGCCAAAGGGGGACCCGGTATCGATCGAGTATCTCCCACTAATTGGGATTTCGCGGGATCCTCCGGCACAGACTAGGAAAAAACGTGAAGCAAAACGGAGGAGGGCGTGGGTCTCAACATGGTATGACGCGATAATGCGGTACGGACCGCGTTCAACTGGCGGACGGGGGCGAAACGGGGGGAGGCGGAGGCAAAACGAGAAGAAGAAGAAGAAGAGGCAGAAGAAGCGGAGGAAGAAGCAGAGGGAGAGAAGAAGAAGCAACAAGAAGGAGGAAGGAGACAGAAGGGGGGCAAGGAGGGTGGGGCCTGCCGCACTGACCTTGACTAGGCCCGAAGTTGAGGTGGGTTGAGGTGCTGCCGGGCCCTCCTGTCCACCTTCCCCCACCTCTCCCGCTCGTCGAGCACCGAGCTCTCCGTCCCACCTTTCGTCTCGCCGCGCTCGCAACCCGCCCTGGCCCCACCGGGCCTGCCTCGTAGTTCTGCATTCGCAGACTCCTCCATCAAGGACATCACAAAAAGTACATTAGACGAAAACACGTTGCCATTATACCGCGGCCGAGCACCGCGAGAGAGGAGAGCGAAAACGCTACGTCTGCTGCGGCTGAGGCCGGTGTGCAGCCACTGCAGCGGCTGGGACCACCACCACTACCACCGCCACCACCACCGCCGCCACCACCACCACCATTGCCACCATCACCACCACAGTCGCCGACATTCGGGCCCCCGCAACACCATGAAAAAAGCCCACGGGCGACTCCGGCGTCTTTCTACAACTACGCCAACTTTAGGCCGGGCTCGAGACCCGAATTTCTATTGCGCCAGAATTTCCGGTGGTCCCGACTTCGGAGATGGTTCTGGTGACGAGTTAGATCGGGGTTAGGGGGTTTGAATAGGGAAACATTAGGTGTAGCGTTGGTTTCGTTGGAGGTGTAGATCAGGCAGCGATTAGATTTGGAGGAATCCAGATTGGGTCTAGATTAACCAATTGACTGTTTAAAAGAGATTTATGTGTATTCCTAATTAGGAATTTGCAGCTTCGATTTTTGCTGAATAATTGAGATTGCACGACGATAGAAAGAAATTGGAAGGCTGTTAGTATCGTGGCTGTGATTTCCGTAGATTCATTCGTGAAAATGAGTATAGAGAAAGAGTCAGCAAAGTCGAGTTCCCCGAATCGAGTGTCAAAAATAAGAAGGTGGTGAAACGCGCCTTAACTGCCGCCTTTATTTCTGGCCCTCGCGGTGCACCTTACCACTCTCTCTCCCTCCCGCTCCGCCCGTCTCTCTTTCTCCCAAGATCAAGGTCAACGTTGGAGATGACTGGACTCTTTAAGCGACGTACCTTTTCTTCGTAACTCGCGATGGGTCTCGCGCTCTCCTCTCTAGCTAAAACCGTGCACGTACCGTCGCCGTCGTGGCGATTTCCGATCGAGAGCCGCCAGGTGAATAATGGCCGGTTACCGGGAGCTAGAAAGTTTGTCACGCGATCCTGGAACTCGGCTGTACACGTCGCTCGTCTGTCCGACGGACGGAGGAAAATGAGAAGAGACGCGGGGCAACGGAAAGAAAAAAGAAAAAAACGGGAGAAAAATCGGGCCGACATTCGTAACGGTGTTCGCCACTTTGTGAGCGGACCACAGCGTCCCTCGTTCTCGTTTCCGCGGCGTTTCACGCGCGTTGCATGAAACATGGGGACCCCCGTTGTAATTATCATCGTTACAGCGTGGCCCAACGGCGGATATTTTATCATTCGGACGGGCGCAGGAGGCCGCGCGGTTTGTCGCGCTATAAATCGTTGCCCGCAAACGAGCAAGAAGCGAGCTCGCTTCTTGCGATTCGTCGCGAGTCGCCTGCCAGCTACGCTCCGGCCGACCGACCGGCCTGCCGCTCTTTCGCGAGCCTCTAAGTGCCTATAACGGATAAACCACGGGGCAATTCCGATGAGGCGGAATACCGCGGCTACCGGCCACGACAATTCCACGCTCGCTTTCTCTACCGAGCGCGAGAACCCATTAGAACCGAGAGAACTAGGCGGACTACACGGATTCACCCGCGCGCGCGCGCCGCTCTCCGGCGAGCGTTTCCGTGAATTTATCGCTACGGCTTTGGCCAACGCCGCGCATGTACCGGCCCACTCTCTTCGTAGCTTCTTCCTTTTTCGAGTTGACGTCTAAATACCCGAGGCCTCGTTCGCCGGACCGTAAAACCGTGACTTTGAGCGCGCCTCTTTTAACAGCTGGACGGAGGCTCGATGAAGATGTCGGCTTTCACTCGATTAATATCGACGGCATTGTTTTATCGCCGCGAATTAAGATAAAGCAGCTTGTCGCGCGCTGTGTTAAGATGTGATTTTTCATGTTCAACTCGAAGAGGAGAATTATTCGCCGACCTGCGGACACGGAACCGACAGTTCCGCTGACTCCGACGTCGGCGTACTCTGAAGACGCTAATGGACGTGGACTGATTGAATTGCTGGGGTATTGTACCGTGGGACAATGAGAGCTCGATCTACGCTTACGTTTAGTAAATTTAATCGCGTTACGTCTATATTGAAATTACAGCTGGCCTTTGTCGCGTCCCCATTGTCCCGCGTGATGCGATTCATTTCGGAGTTTCCTTGACTGGGGATTATCCACGCCTCGCCGATGAAGCTTGTAACTTTTCAGCGTTTCTGTTCGTCGCATTTCCTCGTAGATGGAATATCTTCCAATTCCATGCAACGTCTCACTAACACGCTCGGTGTCCCATAAACACGTAGCGTGATACAAAGTAAATAAAGTGTCTCTCGAGCAAATGGAAACAGATTCTCGAGAAAAAGTGCCATAACACAGTAACAAAACTCGAGACCGCGAATGGTGCTCTAAACTTCTGCTCGGCCGTGTACGTCTCGCGTTTAAGACGTCATTGTAACGGACAACATGTACCAGAGGGAAATCATCAAGCGCCGGACGTGTTAATTTCTCGGCCGTTCGACAGCGATAACGGGCCCGAGTGCCGGCCATTTTTTCGACGATAAAAGTCGGCGAAGAGCGCGGATGCGCCTCGCCGTCTCGCCCGGCCCGGGATCGTTTTAATTGCGTTACTTTAAGTGTGATTCGGTCGGAAAGTAGAAAATGGCCCATAAACGGGTTTCCGCGGTGTGTTATGCGAGCTATGCAGCGCCGGAGCTCCGTGAAAGTCGATTCCCGGACGCCCACTCCCCCGGAGTGCTCGAGCACTCGGTTTGTCCGAGTGCAGCGGCGGTCCGTCAACGCGTTGCGCCCCGTTCGGCGACGCGGATCGCTCGACGATAGGGCCTCGAGAAATCGTTACGATATTTACGGCGGCCGATAATCGATACCCGGCTTTCAGCGGGAGAAGTTGTTAACTAGTCGGGAAATAATGGCCGCCTTAAAAACCGTATCGTTACCTGATATATTTGCATCGTATAAGTTTACGCTTCTGTCCCCGCGATACCTCTTTATCTTTATCGCGGGCTATAGGTTTATTATCGCGTGTACCGTCGGACACGTACGGCGCTGTACGCCCGGTGGTTATGGTGCGCCGGCATTCCACGGATGGGAAAGGGACGTTTATTGGGGGGAGCTGACGTATAGGAAAAGAATCGAGGACTGAACACGCGGTTCTTCGAATTAAAGCTTCGACCGCTAATGGCCTGCCTATGTACACAGCTCGCTTTTTATTCTCGCCGCTCTTTTTTCTCTTTATTCCCTTTGCCTCGTGGGGAGATACGTTACCGTTTCGTTCTCGGTGCTTAGAATATTCAGATGATTCCAAGCTTTTTGTGAGATTCCGAGATTATCTCGTTCGTAGCACTGTTTAACCCCTTGGCCTATGATTTCTTCAACTCTCGTCGATACGGATACTTTGTCATTAATAATTTCTTCGAGAAAGAGAAAAATTCTAAGCATATGTTACGCCTGTATTTCCTTTGAAGTATAATAGTTGATTACAGAGGAGTAATATTTATTTTGAATTTGTATTAACTAATATATATATTTGTTGAATCACGTGGAAAATCTTCACCACGAGTCTCACTCGTTGTAGGACAAGGGGTTAACGGAAGCAATGCTTTCAAAGATCTTCGAGAGATTGAACGATCAATCTATGTTTCTAGATTCATTACAAATTCGTATCATAGAAGTACTGGAAAACGGAAAATTCTTTATGAAAATAGTTCCAAGTAATTCGCGAATTATTCGACTAACACACGAGTATGTCCTCCGAATTGAAACGTGTTTCCTCGACTGTAATGATTCCGTCAGTCGAAAAATCGCGCAAGCATCATCGCGTTGAATGAAGCTATCGAGCCGCTGGTAGCGAGACAACTATGTTGACAAACGATATAGTAGAAGTGTCCATCAATCCGTAAATAGAATCGATAAAACGGCCCAGTCATTCTTGACAATAGGATGACTCCGCCGTAGTCATTACGATCGCGCGCGGCTGTGTGCGCGTGCACGCGCGCTCGCTCGCGCGTGTGTGGTGCATACCTCCTTTTATACGATGATGCGAACACGAACGTCGGGAGTCATTTAAACGCGCCTCGTCATTGAACTTACAGCGGTACCCGCGTTTATATCACGCAATACGCTGCTCGAAATAATTAGAGGATCGCGTACCTCGCTGAGGTAAGGATTATTTTTAGAGCCGCTCGGACGTTCATCCGATGCAACGCGATATTAAAACCTACACGCTTACATTGTTCCACCCGTTAATTTATTCCGCACCCCGGCGAAGCCCCCTTAACCATTACACTATATCCTTTCAATTTATACGGAATATGCATGAAACGTAACTCCTGTACCACACGTTTACATTTCATTCGCCTTTTATATTAATTTACGTTTAATTTATTCCGAGCCGTTCTATCAATTATGCAGTCAATTACAAACTGCTCCCGTTTTATATTGTACACCTGGCGCGAGCAAAACCTTGCTTCCAAATATTAACTTTGTTCCTCGAACGGAGATCTTACGGCAGCGTTCCCTTTTCCTCCGGTGGTACTTATATAATTGCTCGTATTAATTTATATGTAAGCCGCATCGTCAATTTCGTTAATTTATTCATTATGTATCGGCTACACGAGTTGTCCTCACTTCGGCGATACTCGTTTATTTCACGGTTTCCTCGGGTTTCCTTGAGTTTCCTTCATTTTCCATCGCAGCGCGACGCTAATTCTTATTAACGTTCGATTTATTAACGACCGGCGGGGACCGCGTGTATCTTTCCGCGGGCGCTAACGTGAATTATCCGTGGAACCGTGGGGACGTATCGGGGATGCCTACTGCTAGGGTCCACGTGAAATACACTGGCGGGCACCGCCTACATTTCGGGTATAGCTCGCGACAAGTCCTTGGCATTAAATATGTAAATGCCCTGGCGACCGGCACGCACCGGCGCAGCCCGTTTAATTCGTCGGTGAATCGACAATCGTGCGGACATCTCGTCAATTGGGATTTCGGACGGCGTTCCATGAAACCATTGGCCGGTAATTAGGTTGCGCATAATGATAACCGGACAAACACGTTGGCTAGCCTGCTGTACACACGATTCTATCTCGCTCCCTCCGTCCCTCTCCGTCGTTCGCGTGTACGTGGACACGCTCGCACACTGTTGACACACGGTTGTGTCGGTTGCAAACAGACAAACAAGCGAAACCGCCGATTAAATTATTATTCTCACGGAGGCTCGTTAACAGCAGAGAAGAAAAATACTCGCGCGAGCAGCTTGTCGCTCGCTGGCTAAGGAATTACTTCGATCTTAATTGCCGTTTCTGCGAACCGAGAGGAAAAGCGGAGATGAAGGTAGCCCGTGTGTGCCGGTCGCGCCATCTTTTTTCGACATTTACATTTGCACATTTACGAACCGTGCTTGATTTATTACTTCGTTGTTCTTGTTCGTCCGCCTACCGTGCCTACGGCGACTTTCCATCGCTCTACAGAGTGTAATTTCTGCTTAGAGTTGCGTCACGTGCGTCTATAATCTAGAGATATTTCAGAGATGGCTGCTTGTTGCTCGAGCCGGTCAGCTTAACCCTTTGAGGACGGATGTCGTCATGTCGGCGACAACGAAGTTTCTCGTATACAATGAACAATTTCAAACGATCATTCGATCAACTGAAGTTCAGTTTATAGTTTCTTTTTTTCTGACGTTTCGGACTACAGTTTATTATTTAACTTGCTCTGTTGAAGCTTTCGAAAGTCCATAAATTGTTAATTGTAGTCTCGTTTTAAGAAAGATTTGACTGAAATCGTGATCGTGGCTGACGAAGGAAGTAACCTTGAAAAGTTTATACGAAAAAAGATGATTTTCTCGATAATTTGAGACACACGAGGTATCGGAGACGCAAACGAACGATCGTATTTACTTGTTGGTGCGTGATATAAGGAGTTCAGCTTTATTAATGACGCCATTTTTTGGAAGCCGTTCGACCTTGTTTACGAGACGTCGACATTTTTACGTTGAACCAACACTGTACGCTCTTATCTTCCCATCAACTGCTCAGAATCTTATTAACGCAAGGTTGTAGGCGTCTCGATTCTGTCGTTCCTCGTTCAAACCGAAAGAAAGAATCTTTTTTCAGGAAGCCCACTGACGCTTCCTCCGTCGTACACGCTCCGCCTTACTTCCAAGGCGAAGTCTCGCAAAAAGAATTGTTACGAAGCATCCGCGAGCTCTTTTATCATCTAAATGAATTGCAGTGACTCAGAAAATACTGTGAAATAGCGTTTACAAAGTAGACAGTGAGGTCATGCGAGAGATATCAAGGTGGATTGCTGTAAACAGTGCTCAGAGTCAATTATATCTGTTGATTGTCGCCTGGAGAAACAATGGAACACCGTACACTCGAGGCAAGGACTAATTGCGAACTTTCCCCAGTTTCTCTAGCAATCACCGATACTTGTTCCACTACATCGAATCGATCAAACTTCCCCCGTACGAAAATTCAACCGTCGTTTAGCAAAATATCATTTAGCAAACCTACGCGCTCCCTTATTACCGCGACCCTTGATAGAACCGATCAATATCAATAACCGCTGGAATCGTAAATCACAATCGATTTACAAGATTCTAATAGGCACTCGGGGAATGGTGCAACAAACGGGCCACTGGGTTTCAAGTGTTTAAAAGTTTTGAATATAGCTGAAGTTCGGTGTCTAGTACTCTCGAGTGGCCGGCGAATTCGTGAGGGAAGCCGAATAGTACACGGACGTTAACACCTGCGCGTAGGTTCGCCGGTGTGTTCGTATCCGTGAATATAATTTCGCGATCGAGCCGACTCGATCATGGCCGTTAGGAATATTTCGTGGCAGGACGATGATCGCGGCGCGTGTGCCGCGGCGGTTACGTGCCGATCACTGTAAACAACCGAGCCCGAGAGTAATTTGTGGGGCGTGCGCTCGCGCGCGTGTCCGAGTACTCGTGCCACTTATAGTAACGAGTATCGAACGGATTCCTGTTATTCGAGAGCCGGCGAACGATTTCTCGTGCGCGCGCTCGGATTTTCGCCTCGTCCGCATCCGGCCGGGACGGTCCGTGTAAGCAAAACGGCCGGGTAATAACTTAATCGGCGTGTCCGCGGCTTAATTGCCGGCCGAGACGTGTCCATCGCTGTACACCTGTCATTATTATATCAATTTCCAATCTCATTACTCTCGATGTAAATTGGAGTATCGCCGGGAGAACGACGAATAGTCATTCTTCGTCGTGGCTACTCGTTTCGTTGCCGCGTTTCCGCTTGATCTTTGGGGATTGGCTAGATAAATCTGGCTGGGATTTAGGGAATTCAGACTGGGATCGGAAACTGTCTCCTACTGGTTTGTACTGAATATTTTTGATCTATTATTCGATAGACGAGAGAACGACGAAGAGAAAGATTTCCATTAATATCCTCTTTGTAACGTTAGTCAATCAAAGTATCTTCTCGAATAATTGATCTCTCAATAGAAAAGTAATTACGTACAGTACATCAATTTCATCCCGAGAAAGATAAATTATCCTAAACGAATACTGGAAATACCACGTACCTCCTCACCCTTATCGAAACCATCCCCTACACCTATGTTCCAAACCGCAGCGTCACACATCGAACAACCAGTTCCAGCAACACTAAACCGCAACGGTAATTCTATTGCCAGGCCCATCGCGTGTAGCGCTAAGTTTTATTAGATCCCGGCGACAATGTAGCGCGCTCGTGTACCGCGGGAACGGCTTAAAAAGGGGGAAGATAGCAGTAACGAGCGACAGTACACGGAGTGTCGTTTAATTACCCATACGAAAAATGATTTTAATGGCGGCGGGCGGCCGGGCAGGGTGGAACGTGGAACGGCGAGGCGACAGGGCGGAGGGAGGGGTTTATCGGTGAGCCGTGTCTTGCGCGTAATGGCCGCGATAAATCGGCTTAAATACAGAAATAAAAATTCGCGGGCCGCGATTATGAGGGTCGATCGCGCGAGAATTCGAGCCCCGGGGAAAAATATAGCCTCGTTATGCCTGTGCCAGCACCCCGGCCCACTTGCTCCTTATCTGTCGCTCCATTTGCATGAGAAACTGCGACCAACGCCGCGATATTCCCTTCGCAGCCCGGCCCGTGATTAGGTAGACCAGGGCCGCGAGACGAGGTGACGCCGGGGCCACGAAAGAAAGATTGTCGATTCTACGTCTTCCCCTTCATCCCCTCCTCCTCCTCCCTCCCTCCGCCGTCCAGGCGCGTTCTACCGATGGGCAAGAGATGAGCAGGAGATTGAAGCAACTTTTCATATTGCACTGGGCGTTAAATACTCGTAAAAAGCTTCCAGCGAGCCCGGATATTCCAATAAACGCAGGAATTCCGCTTGGTATTCCATTATACGCTCGCATATAGGGTGGCTTTTAATTGGGTATTGAGTTTCAGGGGTAAATTTATTCGCCGTTTAAATTTCATCGCTGAATACGGAATATAGTTGAAGAAACGCGTCGGTTAAAAACTTCACTCCATAGAATAGCCGTTAACGCCGGGTAAAAATCACGGGGGGAGGGGGGTGGTGGGGAGCGGTGTCATTTTTTTATCAACCGGACGAAGAAGAGAGCGCTCTCGGGGGCTTTAGCTTCGTTTCCACTTTATTAGAGACGCTAGTTTATTCTTCGTAACTGTTCCCGTCTCCCAACTAACCGTGCTCTCGAATTGAAGCTAATTCTCAGCTAATTACGCGCGAGTACCATTGAATTCGCGCCGATACGACCGGTCTGAACGTCCCGCACACTTTACAATATCAATTTATCAATTAAAATTTACTCGAGCGAAACGAATCGTTACATTACGCAGCCCATACCTTTCTATTCGCTCTGCTGCGGGTACCGTCGGCGAGCCTATATCGAGGCACCGTCTCCGTTCGTTCTAGAAGCTTCGGAGCACAGCGTCCGTTAGGTTCCATCGAAGGGGGCCGACGGAAAAAGGAGATTCCAGGTCCCGTAGCGAAATTTTCAAGCGTCCAGAGTCGCAGGAAACTTGTCCGTACAAAAATGGTACCCCGACGGGACCTCTGTCCGCCTCCGTGGCTCGGTGTCCGCGTAGCGGAGTCACACCCACGCGTGCAACGCGTGTCCGTGCAACGGCACCTCGTCGGGTCGTCGCGTTTGTGTGCGAAGCCAGGGGCGTCGGAGGCGGGCTGGATGCTTAGAAGGCTATAAAAAGAGAAAGCCGTACGGTATAGAGGCACGTACAACCGTCGGTGTGCGTGCGCGCGCGCTCGCGCCCGTTTCGGTGGGTGTACACTGGCTGTGCGAGGATGTGTGCGCGCCGCCTGTAAAACGTAGGACAGGATTATCCTAAGACCGTTTCTTAACGGGCCGACGCGCGCATTCGCCGCGTGTTCTACCCAGAAAATAAACGGTATAATAAAAATTTTTCGTGGATACGCTTTTATGAAATTGCGATAAAAAGAAACTCGAACTCGGAGGTGGAGTTTTATGTAATTCGTCGGGCCCGATATATACGATCCACGGATCCGGGGCCCAGAGGACGCGCGGGCAGGGATCGTAAAATTTCGGTCGAACCACGAAATTTCGTACAAAGTCGGCGCAATAAAAGGTTCCGGCCTGGAATCTCACCGAGCCGATTCCTCCGGGTGGAAAGGTGCCCACTTCGGTTTAACGAACGCTTCATGCCGGCCACATATCATTCCCGCGGAATACTAGGAACAGAAAGGATCTTGCCGGTCCCCGGATTTGCATAAAACTCCGGAGAAGTACTCAGACCTATCTCGATCGGCGAACGATCGGCCGAGAGTGGTTGCGCTATGGGTTACCCGGGGACTCGAGAGTTGCCGTGAATTATTTCTTCGCTCGCTGCGGGTATACTTCCTAGACAAACTATTTGATTCTATATAGAACCGTGGACAGAGTTGTGTTCTCCGCATCTATCGTCGCTTCGTGGATCGAATTTCAATTTTATATTAGATAGAAAGGATGACTTGGAACACGGAAATGGCATCGAAGATTTAAAAAAACGTCATCCGTTATTCCCTAAATACTTCGAATCAAAAGTCTCCGGATTTTAAATGAAATTCATTCTAGCTCCAGGGAACGGTAACCAAAAATGGCACCTGCTCAACAAAAAGCCGCCGAGCGATCTGTAAACCTTTCCCCAAAGCAAGAATCCCGAGACTCCGATTAAAACGATTTTCTAATCCATCGGATCAAGTACCAGGAACCGATCTCTGGAACGGTTCGTTCGTTGCCCAGAGGAGAGGCTGAAAATGGTATCTAATCTCTTCCTCGCGAGTCACGGCTGGAACAAGACCGATTTGGACTGTGGTAGATCTGAGCGCGGAGTGTAAAACGTGATCCACGATTACCCGAAGTGTTCTCGTCGGGTACACGTAGCTTGTTGCTTAACGGCCAGGCATGTCGTGTGCCTAGAGCAACGACCAGCGTAATTATTGGCCCGTCTCCCACCTTTCTTGATCCCCGTGTTACGTTATTCACGGCATTGCCACGCCACGCCACGCCACGCCGTGGAGCAAGAAGTTGTACGGCCGCTGGTATAACGGTGACCCACAAAATCGGGATCCCCGAGTGCCGCTGTAATTATTACCGTGGCCCATTCATTGTGGAAACTTGTCTCGGAGCGGGCCGGGGATAATGAGCGAGATACAACGAGCCCGCGCAATTACCGCGGCTATAAGGTTATCGGGAGTGCGGAGTAATTGACGATGACGCATGCAATTTCCATTGTCCCGCGGTGATTTTTATCGATCGCCGAGCGATCTCGCCGCAATTCACGAATTTATCACCGGCGGATAAACTCTCGCGGGAAATCGCGAGTCCTCCTCGACCCGCTGTTATCGCGAGTCGACAGGAATACGAGATCGGAGACGCGATCTCGGCGGTTCGAAGCTCCGTGTATCCGCCATTTCCTCTCGCAAAAAGTACCAGAGGAATGAAAGATGTCGGAATTGAATAGTTACACGGATGAAAAAGCTTCTCAGTTTTTTCCAGCCTCTAACGAAGATAAAATTCCCCATAGAGAAGCGTAATCTTCCGAGTTATTCCGCTTGTTGATGGAGGATTTACAATAATCCGCGAAGCGTCTCGATTCGATAATTAGCGATCGGAAAGATGTCAAATGAATTCGCGGGCCGGCGTACAGGTTTTATGGGATCGGCGCGCATTCTAATGCTCGGGTCACAATTAGCCAATAAGTAATTTAGGATTAGCTGTGTTCCCGTATTATTTTAATTCGATCGGATCGCCGCGCGGCGTAGTAAAAATAAATTGACGTGTAACCGTGGTCTAAAATCCGACCATAAAAATCTGAATTTGCATAGAGATCCGCGGAGCGGTAAGACGAGAGATCGGATTGCCTAGGCGCGTACAGTTATCGGAGCTTGACCACTATCTATAGTCGTCGCCCTATCGCAGCCCGATCGACAGGCAAACGCGTCGACGCGTATTCCCGTCGAGCTATCTCGAGGTAATCGAGTCCACCTCGAGCAATCGGCCGACGTCCTTAATCATTCGATTGGATCTAATTCGCGTTCATGATTCTCCGTGCCGCCGTCATCGTTTGCCGGTTCAAGGGCAGAGTACCGAGTCCCGTAACGCGGTTCTCGGTACGCCGGCACACGCGCACTCTTTCTAGTTCACCCGGAATCGAACGGGACATCGGCACCGCGGCTGCGAGGGAGCGTAATGTTCGAATTTGACGATTTCTCGATCTTATCGGGCAACCCGGGAACTCTCGAAAAGGGAACACGGTCAGGTGCTTGCCATCTGCCGCCTGCCAGCAGGCCCTTCGCCCGACGAAACCCGTGGCGACCCTGTTTACCGTCGAAAAACTTGGCTGTTGTTCCCCGAACGAGTAACTCGAGAGGATCTTACTAGTAAGGCGACACGACCGGTACTCCACCGACTTCCGGATACTTCGAATAGGATTTATGGACGTGGCAATGTGTGCCTCGTAATTTCCTTAAGCTTAATGTCCCAACGACTGTTCGACGTATTAGAAACTTCGTGATTCTTGGGAGTTATATTTTAGATAATATTCGCAATCGATAAGCTCACGAAAGTCGTAACTGATTTCTCTTTGAAAATGAAATATTCTCAAGTAGAGAAATCGTGGAACCTAATTTAAAACTGATTTCAAACGTCCCCGAGGAATTTAAAGATCAATCACAGTACTCGAGCTCAAAATTCCCCCGCAGTCCAACGCGATCACGAGACCTACCAAACGGCCACCTCCAAGGCATCGACTAACGTGAGATAAGGCGAGAACGAAAACTTGCAACAATCCGACCCTACAATTCCCGTCCAAACAACCCCGTCCATAAACACGCGACGGGTGTAAAGAACCATGTTCTCACGCACACAGTCCTCGAAACTCTGATCACGAACGTGTCACTCCGGCGATTCTCGAGTCCCCGAGAATCGTGTCGCAGCTCGGCGCCGACCCACCGCCTTTTCAGTTCCTTAATAGCCCGATAAGGGATGCAGATGCGCGAGAAGTTAACGACTCCGCGAGGGAGCCGAAACGATGGAGCAATTATCGAGTACCGACGAACGTTCAAGCTCGCCAGTAACCGGCGAGAAGAGAGTCGGCGCCGCGCCGCGCCGGGGAAAATAATTTTAGGCCTGATAGCGATCGTCCGGTAATTCGCGGCAATCGGGAACAATTTGCGGCTCGTGCACGGGCCGGTTATCGCCGCGGGTGCAGCAGCGTCGTCGTCGTCGTCGCGTTGCGGCGTGCAGCTGCACTCGGCGGTCCGTCCGTCCCGTGTCACGGAATCGGCCCCTCGTGCTGGAAAAATCTCCGGGGCTCGTGCTCGAGCGTGAACGGGGATAGATGCTAAATCTGCCCGGCTCGAGGCGGCTAGACGCGGCCTACATTTCCGCAGGCAACGAACAACTCGGTGATGCAACCGCGGCTGCCAGCGAAACAGGTGCGGGTGCGCACGGCGAGGCGGCCGCTCAGCGCGAAACCGAGATTTAGGATGACAGACGATACGGTTAAATGCGAGGCGAGAAGAGAACGGTATGCTGATGTGTTCCTGAGGCCTTTGCAACGGCCTGCGTTGCCTAATCCCCTGGTTCTTGGGGATCGCCGATTCGAATAATGTGTATCGGGTAGAGAATCTACGGTTGGAAAATTTTAGAATTTTCGAGATCCTCGGTCTTCGGTTCGTCGTGGACTGGTATTATCGGGGAATTCGCTAACTGTCTCAGGATGTCGTGGAATACGAGGCGTGGAACTTTTCTGATGTCGAAGGTTCTCCGTTGTAATTTACCGAAGAGGTCTTTTAACTCTGTGCGAATTTCTGAAGTGGAGGATAATGTTCCTTTTTCTGGTTCGAGTGAGAATTAGTTGACGGCAACAGCCACTTTCGGCAGACAGAAGAAATTGATGGCCAGTTGTACTTGTGTTTGGAAAACGCTGAAAACGCCGGGCAAGCGAATAATTAAAACGGGAAACGGTTCTGCGAGGGGCGCTTAAGGAACGTTGAGAATCCATCCGGTTGAGAAGCAGCGGCCTTTGAAGCCTGTATATTTAGCATTGATTCTTTCGACGGAGAGGCACTCCGTCTGCAGACAATAATGATAGACGATTATTCGGAGAGCCTCGTGGATGATGACAATACTGGTAATAGGTTATCAGGACTTTTTTCGTGGAAAAGTATCTGCTTTTTCATTGTCGAGTGCACAGTTTGTGCGATGATGGAAACTCGCGATGAGAAATGGTTGTGGGATTTTGTTAGAGGTTTACTGAATCGTAACTTTATCGTGTCAATGTAAGGTAATCTAGTTAATCAAATTGCCCAAGATTTAGTAGGACATTTTGAGACGTGAATCCATAAAATGGGGACGAACATTTTCTACTGAAAATTCGACTATCGATTTATCTGTTGAGAATTCTAAGAAATAAGAATTTTATTATATTAAATTATATTTCATTAATTGATTTAGTTATTCTTCGCTCTTTCAGAAAGCATAGATTCATTAAAATTTGTCTTAAAGGTACTCGGTCCGTACGATGTTAGGTCGCCTGCTTGATTCGCCATTTTGGAGTCATCTGGTGGCAGTGCTGCTGCTCAGTCTCTTTATACGCTCGTCCCATCGCTACCGCACGTCGGTAAGAGAGGATTCTCTGTGGTCGATATCCTTTCAGCGGGAAATAGGAATTTCCCAGCAGTTTAGTTTGCTTGGTCGACCACAAGCGGCGGTTAGGAGCTTTTCCAAGCGCCTCCACTTTATCAAACGTCCACTTACCTTCCACAGGAAAAGAGCAACAACGTTTGTGCTCCCAAAAGAATTTAATCTAGAATTGCCTACACCCGTCTCTGAACTTTCATTCGCATTAAACGATCTTCAACCTCAAAACACAAAAGACAAATTTAAATCCGATTGCTCGTCATATTACCGTTTAAAAAATTCGCTGTCAATCTTCTCGCTGCTGCAGTTTACATAATTGGAAATTAGCGAAACTTTTTCAATGGAAAATTTCTACAATGGATCGTACTACATTGTGAAAAAGAATTCGAAAAAGTTGGGACGCGCACGGTGCCAAAGGTGACTGGCGTCTGTTGGCACAGAAATCGACGTGTCCATGCTTAAGGCGCCGACGCGCAAGTACGCCTGCACTCGGCTCTATTATCTAAACAGTGAAAAGTGCATCCGATCTCCGCGTACAAAAACACCGACGCTAATTTCTTCGGTCTCGCGAACTGCAGCGAATATTTCATCGCGACGATGCGCCTCTTCTCTTCGGAAACAAAAATGTTTCCACAGTAAGCGTGCGATTAGCTCGCGAGGCATTTCGTTCGAGCGAAATTAGCGACGATTAAGGAAATGGCTGACAGGGTGTCTAGCCTCCAGCGACACAACAGCGGGCTGACCCAGTTGAATTCTTGAAAACACCGGGGAAAAGCGAGAGTCGACAGGCACGCTGCGCCTCCATTCCTTGCGCTCGCTTGAAACGCGAGCGCTCCGCGCGTTTCATAAAGAATCTCGTTTACGCGAGGCTCGCGGGGGCGAATTTGTTCTGCAACGAATATTTCGTGCTCCGGCCGTTACTCGTGTCGCAGTTTTCAAAATTGAAACGAGAACGGAGAGGCGGGGCGGTGGGAATTTCTGAAACTATCTGGAGCGAGAACGCATCGATGGGAAGGTGCGAAAGAGTGTTTAAGGGTAACTGGATGTTACGTCAGTTGGTGAGACAATCCGTGGGATCAATCCATGTATCTACACGTATCCTCTCCAAGCACAATGCCTTTCCACCCCACTTATCGACCGCTTTCACCCTTCCTTCACCCCTTTACCAAGCAGTCCTTGGCTTTTCGATGCGACTTCCACACGGTTTGCCCGCACAATGGCCATATCGTACCGATGTGTCCTGTCGGCCCATGAAATCAATGTTTCGAAGTTGAGTGAACTCTCGTTTCGTACGCGAAATAACATGTCTAGGGTCAAGACGTCGCACTGAAATACCAGTCTCGCTGGTATTTTCAGCGGCGGTGATAAGATCGAGCTACGTTCGACACGTGAACGCCATTAAATGGCGATCGTATCGGGGGAATTATTTTGTTTGGCGTGCACCTTCGATAAATTTCAGAGGCACGCTGGCTGATTGCAACCTAGACACAACCCAGACCTACTTATCGATTAGAATACACAGTTGTTTGCGGACGGGGTCTTTAAGCCTGAGTATCGATGACATAAGCCCTTAGTACCTGCGAGATGTGCATCTTGCATATTTTCATCTTTTAGTCCATTGATACTTAAATCTCTACAAAAGCTAGTACCATCTGTCTATCTAAAAGAACTGTTTCAATCGTTACACGTAGACAAATATTAACAGATTATTTCAATCTATCCACTCATACCCTAAATCTCTAAACAAATATAACTTCCAGAAATCACCCGAAGATAAATGACAAGTATATTCGTCAGTCTGTTATGTCTAAGTTACATCTAAGTTGGAACGTCTGGACTTCCAGAATTCTGAATCCTGGTCCAGTGAAACATCGATCGGGCACACCTAAGAGTCTGAGGTCGATTCGGAATCCGCGATCGGCCCACGGATCACCTAACCCGCCGCTCGCATTCTTCTTCCCGAGTTCCTCCGTTGAACGAGGAAAATTACGACGAATCGAGGCTCTCTCGGCGGCTCTCGGCTGGCAGAGTTTTCGGTGTGGCGGCCACCGTTTTATTTATAGCGGAGGAGGTCGTGATGCGTTCCAAAAGCTTCTCGTCGCACCAGTACCACACGTACAAGCATACCGGGCTCGTCTCGCACCAGTTTCCACCGATCCCCGTGTCCGTCCGTGGAACGGAGACACGGCCGGTAGAGACAGGACGCTCGTCTAGCACCGCGAATCGATCCCGAAATCGAACCGACATCGCCCGGTGAACCGCGAATTCCGACGGCTGCACCGATCACCGGTCCTCCACGTGACACCGTCGACCGATCTCGCCCGAGACCGAGTGCTAACCTAAGTGGCCGAGGATTTAATCCGCGCTAGAGACACGTAGTGAACCATTCCGGACATTTTCATCGAGTCAGAGGATCCTGCTAAGTGTCCATCGAACTTTGGTTGCGTCGACGGCCCGACTCCAGCCTGTGGACTTAGCTACCGATCGATCCCCATCGATCGCGAATACTTCAGCTACGAAATTAACCAACTGACGCGAGACTTCTCTATTAAAATCTTCGGTTCCGGCAATATAAATAGAGCCGGATCGTAGCTTCGTTTCCGGTGTAGTCGTTTAAAGGCTGGTTCAAAAGTCAAGGTTAAGGCTGAAGATTTATTACTTCGATATACACCGAGCTGTCGCTGTTCGTTCGTTCGGCATGGATCCAAAGATCGGACGCCGGGCACGGTTGCGTATTAATCATTAATGAGCACGCTCCGCCGCTAATTGAGCCTGCTCCTTCGCGGTTGTCCACGTTGATTTATCTCGTGCTGTTTTATTCGGGTTCGATGACGCTCTCGATGCACACCGCGCTTCAGCCGTGCAGTGCGTGAAGTGAGAACGTCGCTGACAGAGGATAAATGCGGTTCCGAACCAGGACTCGACGTGCCTCGTACCGGAAGTCGATGGACTCGCGAAGCTGACGAACGCTGTTACACGCAGGCGGCCGAGTACACGGTGTTCACGGGTCCCGTAGGTTGACCGTCGATTCTTACCGCGCGAAAGGCTCGTTCGAGGTCCACGTACCGCTCGCGAGCTCTCGTACGCATCCCGGGAAAATGGCGCATCTCCGGCGGCCGGCTAGGCGGGAGCATTACAAGCCCTTCGGCAGGAGGAAGGTAAATCAAACGAGACTAATCCCTTCGCGATCCTCTGCCCCCTTCGACGGTCGATTTTATTCGAATCGTTAAATATTTTACCAGTTTACCATAATTATTCGTACGGTCGGACCTCTATAACTCGGCATCCTCTATGACTCATAAAGTTCCTCTATTACCTTCCGTTACCCCGTAAAACTCTCCGCAACTCGAGATACAAAAATTCTCTGATTAAAAAGACGACTCGAATTATTTCCCTTGCGTGTATTTCACCGCTGTAACTCGAATTCGGAAGAAGACGAATCTCAAGGTGATATTCTCATTTAGATAACAGTGGCAATCTTCAATGTATTACGATTACGTGGAAATTAAAACGTTTGATTGATAATAACGAAGTATTTCTCAAATGTCCTCAGATCGATTCTTAAAGCATCTTGTCAAAATATGATCGAACGAAATGTCAATGGTGCAAATTTCCGAGTGAAAAATCCAGAATATTTCAGACCACTAAAAGCTAACAAGACCCTAATCGTCTTCGTCACCTTCACCTGTTCCCTTAACTAAACTGTTGAACGAATCGAACGGAATTTCGATGAAGCCAGGCTGTTCGAAAGTAATGGGCTGGATGATGACTCTAGGTCCGCGGCACTGCCGAAGTTCCCGAACGCTCGGGAATATGAAACGCTTGGAAAGTTGCCCTATCTTGCGGGACAATTTATTCAACATTTGGGAAACTGGTCCATTTTTTACACATGCGCATTTATTAAGAGCTTTTTTAGCGGTTCGTGTTTTCCGCAGGGGTCCATCAGATTTTAGAGGCTTTCCGAAGACTTCCGAACTATAGGAGCCGCCAGTTTTTCGCGTTGATCGTTTATTCGACGATCAATCATCTGCGTCTTTATTAAAAAATCTACCAATAGGCAATCGAACACTCGCGCCACGCATATCAACGAAAACTCTTTCATTTTCCTACTTCTTTCAACGCTAAAATTAGCATAAATGACGAAATACTCCCGAGTAATGCCGCACGCGCTGCGTCGAGTGCAACGTGTCCGCAATTATGACTTTTACTCCACCATGGTAACTATAGTCGATAGCCTGGCATGAAACATTAACGTAATTGCAATTATACGCAGTATTCCTCTCCCAGTGAAAGTTTAGTTGGAAAAGTGGAGCAAAGGTAGCGAATCGAAGCCCGAGCGAAAATAAGCTGATCCGCGTTAATAGTTGATAACCCCTATAATACCCGACTATACCCGAGACTCTGTTCCGCGTGGCCGATCGATTTATAGAGGAAACAACCCCGGTGACAATCGTCGCGCGTGTTGCTGCATCCGCAACAATTCTATTTTTGAGATTGCCTCTAAATGACAGGACGCTCCGATGGCAGGCGTTTACACTGAAATAGCTTAGACGTCCTTCGATGCCCGAGAGTCCTCTCTGTCGCCAAGTTTCGCCAGAACAACCTTCCCTCGCGACTCGCGGGATCGGGCAGCGCTCGGCTCCTCCGCGTCCGCTCGACGATCGGAATCGATCCTCTCCACCGATAGATATTTCTCCTCGCGGCTGGATTCACGCTTGGAGCCCGTTTCACGCGTGAGCGCACGTGTGTGCAGCTGCTCGAATTCGATCAGTTTGCGGTCACGAGTCGCCATGAAGACGGACATGCGCGGATCATGGTGAGGCCACGACGCGCTCGGAACTTATCTTCGTGGTGCATTCGCCTAATTACGAGTGGGAAGCGACATTCTCTGGCAACTAGTCGTGTCTGCGTTTTGTGTTTCACGCGACGAGCTGCCTGAACATTAGATCATTTTATTATGTAAACGATGTTTCAGGCTACTATTTGTTACCGTGCTGTCGGCTACGTGTTTGTAGTTTATAGGATTGTCCAGCGGTCGGTACGCCGCGGATTGATGCAATATTAAGCGAGGTTCATATTTTATTCAACCGTCGATACAATTCTCAAAACAGACGAATATTTCCCAAGCCCGACAGTTTAAACGAGATAAGATCTAAACAACGTTTTCTTAGTTTGACGAACGTTACTCGAGTCACCTTTATTAATAGCAAAGCAAAATAAAACCATAAACAATACATCTTGCCGAAAGCTTCCAAGCGCAAACCCATTGACCCACATACAAAGCCCAGCAAACTCCCAGAACAAACTGAGCCCAGACGGTTCACACATGTACGATCCTCTAGAAAAAAAGAGGACCTCCCCGACGTTGGCCCGCCGTGACCCGGCGAACTCGTCGAGGATTCGATTCACCCGAATGACACACTTTTGACGGTGGTACTTTGACCGCAGTGTAGACCACTTGGAAGTTGCCTCGTGGCTCCTTTCAATCCTCCAGCGAGCGACGAAACAAGACCCACCTAAAAGACAAAGAGACCCGGCGAGAACCTCGAAGAGGAGCGAGCAGAAGGAGAAGAAAGAGACAGATAGGGCGAACCTAGGGAACGTAGAAAAGAGCGTCGCGCATAGCGAACACGAGAAGGCGCGCGTGGGGTTTGATAGGACACGTTACCTTCAGGGTGCAGTGGCCTGGCGTTGTCGTGTGGGTCACAACGGGTGGCGAAGAATCGGCGGGGGTGTGTTACGGCGGGCATGCTCGGCGGGGGTGCGGAGGGGCTGCTGTCGGATCGATATAGTTACGGGGGTGTCGTCCGGCTTCCTCGGTGGCGCCACAGAGCGGGTGAGTCGGCAAGCCCCTAGGCCGATGTATCAACTCAACCCGGCCAGGAACGCGATTCGCCACCGCGTAGTGTCAGTACGCGGAGAAACGTCGTCCCATCGTTCTGTTCTCTCGCTCCGTTGTCGTGCGTGTCCCGCAAGGACTCTCGATCGCCGTAGTGCACCATTCTGTCCTGGGAATCCTCGATCCTCGCGACCGACGAACAGAAATAAGCGAGAGGCACGAGAGAGTCATTCATCCAGGCGGTCGGTGAATTAAAGAAAGAGGAAAAAGAAAACAAAAGAATATCGAGGTTGACACGCGTGTGCCACCGCTACAGGGGTGGGGGTGGAGCGGTCGAAAGAGAGAGGCACGCGAGCGTGGCCAGTTTCTTTCGTCCAAGCTGTTGATATTTGTTTTCCTCGTCTGCTTCCGCGCGAGGAGATCGAGCACAGGTACCAGACGTGTTTTCCGGGAACGGATGAGACGCACCGATGAAGCACGCGTTCGATGGGAATTGTTTGTTGCACGGGCTAACGGCGTCCCGGAGTCGATCGACGTTGAACGTGGTGGACCCGACACCAACGGCGATGGTCGTTGACCCGCTTCCGTACGACGTTACGAAGCTTTTTTTTTCAACTCGTTCAGGACTCTCTCTCTCTCCCCTTTGTTTTCCTTCCGGTGGTTTGGACTCGTTCGTCAAAGGATCGACGCTTCTCTCTTTCTAGCCTGTCTCCTTTGGCATTCTCTGTCTCCACTCTTTCTCCTCCTGCGCTTTTCGTTGGCCCTCGACGAATTACGTCTCGTGCACTTGTTCGGTGGGGAGACAAAGGGTACGCTCGCTCGGGTACGAAAGGGCAATTACTCTTCAAAGGACACACCGCCGTTGGTTTCCTCACCCTCTCGCTTGATATTTCGATTCCCCTTTCTCCGGTTCACGCGTTTCCGATCCGCGACGTCGCTCGCCGGTGTCGATGGGTAATTATTCTTTCCGCGGCGAATTATCCGCCGACTGTTTACAAGAGGATAACCCGGCTGCTCGACGGCTCCGAGTTACAAAGAGGTCAACGGAATCGATTGCCCTCTCCCTCCGGCGAGCCTGATAATTCGATAGGTCTCGAGCTTCTAATTTCTTCCTTTTTTTTCCCTCTATTTTCCGCTTGTCTCCTCGCTGGAATCGCCGTGTTCTTGGATTCGCCGGTGCTCCGGCGAGTTCCAAGGCTGCTCTTCGCGAGGACTACTTCTGACCGATAGTTAATTATCCAAGTGGCCCGCGGTCGGGCAGTCGCGTGACGAGCATCTCTTTTACAATGTAATCCGGTTCGGCACGTTCCATTCGCTCGGACACGCGGCGCGTAGGGCACAACGATTCGCTATAGGCTGGCCGAACTCGTATTTTAAGGGGTGAATGCCCTTTGATCGGGGCTAGTTGACGAACGAGGTTATAAACTGGAGGATAACTGGATGACGACTACAGGAAAAGTTTGTTCGATTCGGCTTGTTGGGAGTTTTTAAAGTACAGAGTGATTCAAAGTCTCTGCGCCGTGAATTTAGAGCGGCGTAAGAGACGGCGTAATGTATAGATTGTGTTTCTAAGTGGGGAAACAAGTCGAGGACATGAACTAGCCGTTTTTATTGGATATTAGGTGTTACTGGTTACAGAACACTGTATATTTTCCTACGGTATAGCAAACTGTTTAAAATTCCATCTGACTCACGCTCCTACGTTCACTTTTGCGTGTATAAAGCGTGAGTCAGACGAGGTAAAGTCAATTTTCTAAAAACTAACACTGCCGCGATAACGTATATATTTAGATTCCACACCAATTATTATTGCAATACATCTACACCCACTTGAAGGAGTCATTGTTATCCTTTATTCTCCTTCTCTATGTTCATTTCTCCACTCGAGTAATATTAAAAGCCACAAAAAATAACACGCTCTGACGTAAAAGACAATCGAGTGTTTACCGAAGATTTATCAATACCGAGAGCTAAAATCTCCGAACGCGAATCGGTTTCCGATCAAAGCTTCTCCTCGGCGCGAAGTTCAGCCGAACGCCGGCCCACGGAATCTCTTAATAATCCGTCCCGTGTCATGCATAATCGAAACCGTAGACGATCCTTCGATCTCGGTTATTAAACGCGTAACGGTCCGGCTCCGCAGCACGTAACCGTGCGATGCACACCGGCGATTTACATAAGTGGCATCGCCCCGGCGATCCCTCAATCTCGTTTAAGCTCACCGGGAGAAGGAGAAGCCGAAAGTTTTCGTTTCGGCGCCGCGATGAAATAAACCCCGACGCCGCCGCCGCCGCCGCCGCCGCCGGTTTCTACGGTGCTCGACAATCGATCAACCGTGTCACACGCAGACACGGGGTCGGGATCCTTTTTCACAACGGCGCGATCGTTACTTTAATTGCGACCGTGTAATTAACGAGGCGGCCGTCGTTAGACGGGCGAAACGTGTGCAACCGAGACGGTCCTCGTTAAGACGTTCGCTCGAGAGCAATTATATCGGCATAGTTCACGATACCGCTCGAAGGAGATCGTCTGCGAAGGAGCACGAATCCCCGTCGATCTTTTCGGCGAATCGTTATGCAGTTTTCGCGTCTCAGGAATCGCTCAACTTAGAGCCGAGGAATTTCTTCTTCCTCGCTGGAGGTTTAAGGTGGAGCCAGATTCGGGTAGAATATGAATGTTTCTTCATGTAACCAGCGACAATAAATGAATCCTTCACTGTACAATCTTTGCGTAAATAAGATTTCTTAGAAGGTTGCTTGACCTAAAGCCGTTCAATAATTAAAGTACCCAAAAGCCTATTTAGACACCGAGAAACCATTATTCCAAGCATTTCTCGTATCAAACCCCATCTGCGTTCATCCGTTCCCGAGAACCATCCGGTCGCTCGTCAACTTCAACTCAACCGCGTTCCAGCAGCGTCGACCGAGGTGAAGCGTAAGAAGTCGATCAGAAAGGCGTCGACGCCGCGCCGGTTGCCGCGATGCCCACGAAGATCGAGTCACCAGGCGGTCACGGTGCGATAACGCCGGGAAGTCGGGAGTAGATCCGGGGCTAAATATTTGGATGGCTTGCAAACGGAAGCGCAAAAAGTCGAGGAAGAGCGCCTGAGGGACGTGCCAGTCGGTCCTTGCGCCGGCCAGCATGGCGTAGCGGCGCACGAGAACGTCGTCGTCGTCGTCGTCGTCGTCGTCGTCGTCGCCGCGGCTTGTGTGTTCACGTTCGCACGCCCGAGCACGGGGTGGCCGGCACCGGCCGCGAAACGGCCCAGGAAAACCTGGAGACCCGTGTAGACGCAATGCGGTAGCCGCGTGCTAAGCGTGAGCTTAGCGGATCAACGTCGAGCCTCAGCCTCGGGTTACCGAGATCGAAACTGGGCCGCCACGGTGTCGGGGCCCGACCGGTAGTTGGTAACTGCCGCACGAAGAACGGCCCTGGCGACTTCGGTGGTGGTTTCCGGCGATGATCGGATACAATCAACACAATTCTGGCTACAACAAGCTGTTCACTCAGGTACCTCGGATCAGAGATACTAAACGATCGAGTAGTTCGTTAGAGTTTTATGGATCGAAGGATGTCACGTCAGTAGGATAGCTCCTTAACAAGCTGTGCGATTCGTTGATAATATTCTTTGAACGGATGGTACGGGTAACGAGGTCTGCAGTGCACTTCTACGCATTTATGGGACGGCTGCTTGAAATATTGATAAGGGGACGTCAGAAGTTAGATCAACTCGGGGTTGTAACGTCAAATTATGCGTTTGGCATAGTTGACGCTAGGTGTTGGTTTCCTACGTTGACTGAGACACGTAAGAAACTACAAAAGAGAGGGTTCAGTGAAAGTAAGCCGGAAAGTGGGTCAACGATCTAGCAGGTCGACGCCCTTAAACCAAATCAGTCGATCAATCTTGCGGGGTCTGCGGGGTGAATGTTATTAGCGCGTGATCTGCGGGCTGCTGTACAAGTTAGGTTATCGTTACTTCGTTTCTTCGAGTAGAATCGAGGCGGAGAGACTAGAGACCGATTCGACTAATTCCTATAAACTTTTTCTGGAACAAGAGAATCATCGATTTATATTTCGTACCTCGCCGATTCGCGAGGAATTCTTCTCCGGAGACATTTATTTTTAGTAGCCGCCTCTTTAGCTGTCCAACGTTCAAATGGAAATGAAATGAACGGACGAGTTAATTGTGACACACATTCCCCGAAGATCGATGCCATGGGAACTACCCCCAATTATTTAAATCCCGGGAGTTCAGCAGGCCTTCTAGTTATTTTTTGCACGCGACACGAATACGGGCCGCGTCCCCCAGGGGATAACCCTTGTAACAGGGGGTGTCAACGAATCGAGGACCTTACAAAGTAAATCAGTCGCGAAGGGAAGTTCTCCGCGGCACCGTCTTCTTTCTCTTCTTCTCTTTCTCAGTTTTATAAAGGGCCCTCTATGGGGGCTCGCAACGCGTCATAGAAGTTCTCCATTAATCAGCCTGGCGTGAAATAAAACCGTTGAGCCGTGTTATCGCTGCAGAGCCCCCGATCCTTTGCGTTGCAATCTAAATCGATCTGGTTTACGTTTTCAGAGTGAAACCGAGCGTTTCCGGTATGCTCCATTGCCCCCGTGGTCGATGTTTTTCATCCTCGTTATAGACACTTTTTACTCTTACGCTTTCGTCGATTTTTTATTACTTTGTTTATGCCATTCGGCTGCCCGGCCAGCATACTCGGCCGTTCCATCGGTGTAGAATATTCGCTCGTGCCTTTTAGACTACACGAAACATCAATCCACTTTGTTTTCGATAACGTTTTTATTTTAATATTCTTCCCTTAACGGAAACGAGGGTAGTTCTCGTTTCGATAGACCGTTAACTTTATTAGATTGCCATTTTATAATTAGAGAGTGTTCGTGAAACTTCGACAGTTTGCGTAACGAGGAGAATCTGCAGCAAGTAGAGACGATGTGCCACGAACAGGCAAACTCTTATATCATAAAGGATGCGTTGTACGAATTGAAGCTCACGTTTTCGTTTTGTCTTCGTGTTGAGTCGGTCTATAAAGTATTTTATGTTACATTTTTCCTATAATCCACCGGTATCCTCGATTTTTTATTTACTGGCGAAGCTGCCGCGTGTTTACTTCATCGATTTCTTATTTATAGTGGTCTCCCGAGTGAATATTATAAATATTATAAATAATACTATAGCAAGACGGAGCATGGATGCCCTTATACGCATTTGTTTACAAAATACACGCGAAACACGGGTGGTTGGCCATTTCGATGTAACCGACGACCTTATAACCGAGTCAACGAGGTGAAGGGGTAATCGCGAAGGGACTCGGAGCAAGAATTTCTAAAGCGAATGGCGTTTTTGCTCAATTCATTAAGACCATCCTCGTTTTTAAGGGCCGCCCAAGGACGGGCAAGGTCGGGTTAGTACGCATAGACAAATTTACACAGTCACGCACGAGAAACAGCCGCTGAGACGCGATTAAGTATAGGCCGTTGGCATGGCTACGACCCCCAATCGAATAATTCATTCTCTGGGAAAAATTCCTTTTCGGCGAGGGGATGTGGGGCCAGTGGAATTCTTCTGCAAATAATATCGACACGTGAAATATGATTTACACGATTCTTTTGTTACCATTTCCACTCGATAGTTAGCCACTGGGCACTTCAAAATATCATCGGCGGTCTGTGGAATTTTAATATCTTGATCAATCGAACGAACACTTTTCATCAAATATTTAAACACATAGGAATCAAGTTAGATCGCATTTTTTATATCTGTTTCAACAGATGCAAAATAAAATTAAGAATTGCGTTACTGCATAAAACTACCAAGAATCGAACGCGATCCCTTAACCCTTTGAACTCTGTAGGCTCCAATATTGCACCAGTTATTAAATATTTTAATGGATCTTAAAGAAACTACCCTAAATTATTCAGTTTTCCACACATCCACATTTTGTACTAAGGAAAATAAAAGATCGAAGAAATGTTACAGCATTTCTCACTTTCGCTAGGGACACTATAAAAATTAGCTACAGTTGCTGATAGATTACAAAACAACCCGGAGTGCTAAGGGCTCAAAGTTGAACCGTCAAGGTACATTAAAAATTGACGTCGAGGCGCAAATTTAAGATCCGTCCCAGCGACTTCGTCTATCCATCCACCGACAGACGTCCGCCATTCTTCGCGTTGAGTTAAACGTTCAATTACAGGATAGACAGAAGCGTCGACTTCGAGGATGCCGGATCAATACGTCAATGTCAGGCGGCGGGTGAAATTATGAAAAATTTCTTGACAATCCGCCGAGGGCCGAGGGAGAGGGAATATTTCTTCAAAAAGCGAGCCTCGCGAAATTCGAAACCTCGGGACGTTCCGCGTCGAGCCGGAAAAATGCAAATTCCAGCGTCGTCCGGGGCACTCGGTGCGCCTCGGCGGTCATCCTTCTCATTTAATTAAGTGTCTAATTACGGGACAAGCGGAGGCTTCGACTTTCAACATGGCGGATCAATATGTCAATGTCAACGGGCTGATCGATAAAACTGCTACAAATTGCGTCTCGCCTCGGCGGATCTGTTGTTTACGAGGCGCGCGGATAAGGCTTCGGGACCCGATTAATTCGAAACTGGAATTAATCGAGCTCCCTTCCGTTCTCGCATTGTTGCCAACGAACAACCAGAGAGACGCACCGTGTTTCCTGAGACACTTGGCCGGACGTACCGGCCGCGGTGACGTAACGAATGGCGTCGCAGCGCCGTATAGATAGAATACGAACTCTTGTCGCGGATGATTCCTGACGCAAGCGTGAAACCGATGCTGTTTACTTAATCGCGACACTAATACCTTTCAAATCGCGCGACGTCGCATCACCTTGAAACTGATTTATTCGTTTCGTCAAGTAATTCTGTTAACGTTCTGCTTACGAGACGTGTTATCCAACGGCTGAAAAAAATCGATGATTTATAGATGGGGATTTCTTAACTGGTTCTTTTAATGCCAACAATTACCGTACAACCCATGGAACAACAACTGGGAACTTATTAATAGAACCTTGCTTCCGACAGTTTAATAAGCAGGTTCTTACACGTGGCCGATGAAATAATTCTCTATGTAGAAAAATCCTAGTGTCTCACTAGGACCAGTCTATTTCTACTGTGCTCGATAGTTTCGATGTTCAGCGAATTTCTCGCGAGAAATATTTATCGTTTGATATCTTTGACTAGTCCGGTTTGAGGAACGTGACACTATTCGTTCGAGTTGAAATGAAATGTCAGTTTCTTGTTATAAACTGTTCGTGTTTCTAGTAAGTGTAGCCTACTTCTAGCGAGTTATTAGGGATAAAATAGTCGTAACTCTATAGTAGGCTCTAAAAGAAATCATAAGGCAAGGAGTTAAACCGGCTCAGAGGCTCTTTAAACGAAAGCCGCGCCGAGCGCACGCGAAATGGCCCGTTTTCCGAAGAGACGGCGCTGAGCCGATTCAAATAACAAACAATTACACAAACTGCCACTCGGAAACGTTCGCGAAGACCCCGTCGAGGCCGGTTCCCCTTTTTAAACTAATGGCCCGACGGTGACAGCCCTCGAGAAACTTCCCCTGGAGGCTTTCCCTGGACAAAACATCGGGACCCGTCGCGGCGACTGTTCTGGCCGGAGGTTTTCGAGGAAAATCTTGGAAGGCCCGTCGCCTTTCGCCGGTAGGCAAATTTCCCGTGAATGTGGAGCACGGTGTAATGACCGTGCGGAGTTCCAACTTCCAGATTATAGTCGTTCGAGCCCGACTCGGGGTAATCGATAAAGAGATAGGAGTCAAGGAACGTCGAGAAATAACGTGTCTGCCACTGTGACTTCGTTTCTGTTTTCCGAATCGATCCTTAGTGTCGATTCAAATATAACGATTGTACACGTTACAACAATTCAATTAGGGGCAAAATGTATGTTTCAAGGAACCTCGAAGGTAATTTTCATTACATCGAATTGAACTCTATAAAATCTGTTCGACTCGAGGCATATTGTTGAATTACTCAGTCGCAGATTACAATGATCGGAGCGTCGAATGTCCGCGAGGATTTTAATATTCCTCTGGTGGATCCGGCGAAAAAAGAGGAGATAATGATTCAGAAGTAATAACATTGGCCGCCTCGGGGCGCAATTTCAACGGGTTTGTTTTGCGTTTCAGGGCTCGGCAGACTCGAACTACTCGCAGCCGAGCTCGGATCTCTCGCTGGACGAGGAGAAGGAGAGCTTGCGACGCGAGAAGGAGAGGCAGGCCCTCAGTCAACTTGAAAAAGCCAGGGTAAGTCATTGATCTTTCGTGTGCTCCGGTTTCCTTTCCTCTCCGCCCGTCCGCCTGGCCTGTTCCATCCTTTCGGTGTTTTCTCAGCGTCGGTGGGCCTTTCGTAAATCGTTTCGTATCGATCGGCCACTTCCGAACGTCGTCATTGCCTTCGACGCCGACCCCCGCGGCCGTCTAAGTCGCCGGCGACGGAATGAAAAGCGTGTCAATGAATACGCGCAGCGCCAGACTAATGAGATTTCACCGAGAGGCTGCCCGGCGAAACCAATTAAACGTCCCGCGTTCCTTTGTTCCGACGATAGGACGCGGGATGCATTGTACGTGTACCCAGCCTTGATGATATTATTGCCTTTGATTACTTGAGCAACCCTCGCCGACGCCGAATACGCCGCTCGACCTCGTTGATCCGGTAATTGTTAACAAATCATCGGGACGCCGGCGCGTTTTCTTTTCCTCTCCGTCGCTCGATTACGATTAACCCTTTGCGCTCGACAGTTCTTCACAGAGCTATTCCATATCGATATCTCGCGTATCGATGCATCGTGCTTAATTTCATGATTTCCCTATACCAAACCTAATGATGATCGAGAATCACCTCTCGCGTGCAAAGGGTTAACAACGTTCGTCGCGTACAGTATCTTGCACTCCGAAATCTGAATACTTAAACCCTTTGCAAAGTGATCGGATAACGATCGTTATTAATAGACCTCTTCGAATGATTCAGACGAAACCGGTAGCGTTTGCAGTGCGGACCAATGTGAGCTATGACGGATCCGTCGACGACGATTCGCCGGTGCATGGCTCGGCAGTCAGCTTCGAGGTCCGCGACTTTCTGCACATTAAGGTAAATCAACAGACTTTCACTCTTCTCAATCCTTCGCTACGAGGTTGACCAAGCAAACCCTAGAACAACCGATGTATCACGAGAAGTTTCTACACAAGAAACAGTCTAGAAAAGTGAATCCGCGAGCTCCACGTTAATGGTTGTTCCCTGTATCCCTCAGGAGAAGTATGACAACAACTGGTGGATAGGTAGGCTCGTGAAAGAGAACTCGGACGTCGGTTTCATCCCGTCCCCGGTTAAGTTGGAGGCCCTGAGGCAGCAGGCGAGCGCTGCGCGTGGCACGAAGGGCCTGTACTCGGCGCGCGGAGGGTCTTCAGGGAACCTTGGCGAGAGTGGTATGCCCTCACGTGGTTCCACACCACCTACACCAGGTATCCTAGCACGTCCTTCTTTCTTTCCCCCGACCCGACAAACCACGGTGTCTCGAGCTGTACCGGGATTCTCTCATCTTGACCGATCCACGGCGGGATACAGTTGCGGAGGGATCGTTTCTGCGGCGAAAGATACAAAAAACAAAAAAAGAAAGAACGGAAAATTCATAACGAACACGAAACGAGAAAACGAAACCCGAACGAACACATTGCGCTTCTGGCCTTAAGTATCTCAGAACATACATACACACGTCACACATTACGAACACACACTGTAGCTTTCGTTTCTTCCACACGCGAGCTTGTCACACACCCTTACCCCTTTCTCACCACCTTCGCCCTTTTAGTTTGCTCGGTAAGCCGGCGATCGTCGGTTCCGGAGGATCACTAGCGTTATAGGGGATTTAGTTACCGTTGAATGGATCATTGGGAAGCTGGTTTATTAGTAGACGATCTCGGAATGATGCCCGCGGTAGCGTAAACTCGACGTTTATGTCCGGTTTCACGGTTTCCTTAATGATCCATGCACGCTTCATCTTAGCGCCGACTGTCCATTGCTTTTGATTCACGCGAATTTCGGCTACGGTCATGCCCATCGCTAGTCACCACACCAGTCGACACACGCCCCACACGAACACACGTCCGTGACACTTTAGTACCGCTGTAATTTAATATATTTCGTAGTGGCTAGTCCTGGGATTGATACCGAATCGGTACCGAGAAATTCCAATGATCGTATGGCACGATTAACCCTCGAAATAAAAATACATTCCGTATCAACACTAGAACTACCGAGCATTTAATACGATTAATATGCAATTCCTATAAAAATTGTAACAATAGATTATTTTCAGTTTCTTCAGACATTCATCATAGTACTCAAGTGGAACTATTTATTTTGAAAATCATTTCAGATATTCGATGCTTTGAAAATATCATTTTGACTGGTATGGTAGTTCTAGTGTTAAATTTTGAAGAACGCTACTTATTAATATTCCTATTTTATCAATTGTCAACGAAAATATTCAAGTCTCGATCGAGAAATTAATACAAGAGTAGATCAATACAGCGTGAAACAATTTTTCCATCGATCCCAGCTGTTTCCAAATAGAGCAATCAACGTTCTCCATGAAACACTCGAAAGAAAGTTCGATGCCACGGTGCCACTATCGATTACCGAGTAGGTGGTGCCAAATTCCACACGGAACGGTGTCGACGTGTTCGGTATCAATCCCGCGACTAGTAGTCGCTTCTGTGATGATGGGATTCAGTGCATCGACTTAGTTACCCTAGGTACTTAGAACTGCATCGCGTTCTGAAGCTTCTCACTAGCTACCTTGAGAGAAAGAGGGACACTGATCGTTGCACAGGATCAGCCGTGTTCGTTCCCGATTAATCGGGTCTCTGTCTCCTCGGCAGGTGACGACAGCGACAGCGTTGGGAACGTGCGGGGCGGGAAGGCGACCTTGACGACGCCGCCGACGAAGGAGAAGCGGAAGAACTTCTTCAAGAAGCCGGTAAACGATTGACGACGCGTCCGCAGTGTCTGCGACCGATCCATCCTTTATGTACACTTGAACGTCGTGCCTGGTCACAAGTTTTCGATCTAGCTTCGTTAGACGTCGGCTGGACGCAAGCACGCGAAGCCTCGTTCACGAGAATCGCCGAGACGTTAACCCTCTGCGAATGAGAATCCTATGAAGCATTAAAAATCTGTTCCATAGAAAACCAGTATAGATACCGAACTTTTAAATATTAGGGAATGAATAGAAAATAATTCGATTCGGTTCCAACTGTATTCGAGATGCACTTCGAAAGTTGAAAGGAAATAGTGACAATAATTCTCGTAAGGTAACGACTGAACAATTTTCAATATAGAAGTGCATCTCAGAATAAAACTCACGCTGTGCCACGGTTGACGCAGGATCGCGAAGGGTTAACGCATTGTTTCACGATATTGTCATAGTTAGGAATTGTCCAAGGGGATTTTTTGGATTTGGCAGTGATTCCGTACGCCCGCGATAAACGTTCTGTGACGTGTACGAGGCTTTAGTGTCTAAATTTATCAGTCGGTGCTAGAAAATATCGTGGGCCACGCGAGGACTAGCAGATTTATTTCTGTGAGTATATTGCGGCTGTGTGTGTGGGCCTGCAAACTCTTCTGCATCGTGTATTTGTTGAAAAAGTACGCCGGACGGGCACTCGGAACCTCGTAACTCTCGAGGCGAGTTTATGTAATAATTTCGCGCGTGCTTTCAACGATTGTCGTACCAAGGAGAGCCGCTTCTTCTTCTTCATCTTCTTCATCATCTTCATCTATTTCTTCTTCTTCTTCTTCTTCTTCTTCTTCTTCTTCTTCTTCTTCTTCTTCTTCTTCTTCTTCTTCTTCTTCTACTTCTTCTTCTTCTTCCTCCTCTTCGTCCTCCTCTTCGCTGGCGAACTCAATCGTTTCGAGACCCCGATGAGACTGCTCTATGAACAGGTGGAGAGTAAACGTTATTTTCTTCTTTATGTGTCAGTTATGTGTCGATGTGAGTAGCGGTTTCTAGCATCGATCGATAATCGAGGTGAACTTGTGCAGTTGGTCCCAGCGATCGACCGAATCGCCGACTAGAAGCGGGAGAAGTTACCTCTCTCCTTCTTGGTTCGTTCAACGTGTAAACGCAGTATTGTTAGAACATAGGAGATTGTTTTCAGCTAGTCGAATATACTTCAATTCTTGCAGCAGTTTCTTTGGGACCAACTGTGTATTTTACATGAACTACTTTTTTTTTTAGTAATGGTAAGAATATTCCCAAACACGTTTTCTAATGAAGTCACGCTATATACTAGAGCAAAGATTTAGCCTGACAGACAGGAGACAGTGCAAGTAGGTTAATAGAGTGTCATCTGAAGTTAGTTGGACTGGCGGTGTGTCCAAATTGGTAATATGAATAAGAGGAACATTCGGTTCCGAGCCATTAACACTGCCAGACGCACTCAGAATCCGTGATTCTGAAAAGTGAGAGCAAGTGCTTGTGATTTTTGAGGAAATTAATAGCGCCGCTGCTCGTAAAGGAACATGTATTTACAAACTCGAGTCTACATCGGCGTTTCACGTATAGAAATTGCTCGAGCTTTTCGAAGAATACTTTCGACTATTTAACCCTTTTAAGACCACCGACGCTTGCTGAATATTCCGAGGAATTTTAGCGAGACTCTGAAATCCCCATGATTTCACAGAAAAATTTCTAACGACGACAGACCACTATTTTCAGCTTGAAAGGGTTGAATAAATCCTTGCTCTGGGTACTAAGAGAAATCGAAACGGTAGACTAGAACGATAACCGATCAGATTAGTCCGTAGGAAGTCGTTGATAGCGTAGGTCGATAGTTATCGAAGACACTGCTTGGCCAAAGCGCCTTTGGACGCTGAAGAGAAATGATTTACCTGAACCGGAAGGTCCTTTGGCCGTGCAGGAGGGTAGGTCGCATGCCTCGAGTCAACGTGGCCATTAACTGTTTTCAATGTTTTCAATGTTGCATTCCGTGCTCACGAAGTCCTACGTAAGTGAGACTATCCTGGGGCTGATCCTGGCGTATGGGACTCCTCTATCGACGGGACCCACTAACTACCCAATTTTTTTCAGGAAACGACTACACCTTATGACGTCGTACCTTCCATGAGGCCGGTCGTCTTGGTGGGTCCTTCGCTGAAGGGTTATCAGGTCACGGATATGATGCAGAAGGCGTTGTTCGATTTCCTGAAGCATCGATTCGAGGGCAGGTTAGCCAAACTCTCTCTGACCAGTGCAACTGGTTCCTCGAAGAAGTTAAAACTAACATTACGTCATTTCAGGATAATTATCACCAGGGTGGCAGCTGATATATCGTTAGCGAAGAGGTCCTTGTTGAACAACCCAACGAAAAGGGCGATCATGGAACGGTCCACCAACAGGAGCAGCTGTTTAGCCAAGGTTCAAGCGGAAATCGAGAGGATTTTCGAGCTTGCCAGGACTCTCCAGGTACCTTATCGACGTCCTCGAACTTCTGCTACAAACTCCGTCGCACGCCACGTTGAAAATATCAAGCTCCACCCTCTAAGCCACAGAAATCAATTCTTCGTCCATCTTCCAGCTGGTAGTTCTGGACTGCGACACCATAAACCACCCGTCGCAGCTAGCGAAGACCAGTCTAGCTCCCACGATCGTCTACCTGAAGATTTCGTCGCCGAAGGTGCTGCAGAGGTTGATCAAATCACGCGGCAAGTCGCAGGTGAAGAACATGAACGTGCAGATGGTGGCGGCGGAGAAGCTGGCGCAGTGTCCAGCCGAGATGTTCGACGTGATCCTCGACGAGAACCAGCTGGAGGACGCGTGCGACCACGTGGCCGAGTACCTGGAAGCCTACTGGAGGGCCACGCATCCTCCGGTGATCGCGACAGTGGCGCGGCCGATCCCAGCGCCCGACGCGCCCGTCGACGCGCTGACACCGCGCGTCACATCAGGTAACACGTTCAACTTCGACGCGACCTGAGCCACCGGCGTGGGCACTTCCGTGGATATCGGTTTAGCTGAATGTTTCGAAGTACAAATATTCTACGTGGGTTTCATTATCGCGGAGAATGGTGTCGCTTGCACAATGACCAGCAACTGTTCCGCTGCACCGGGTGCCCCACGGGTCAGGGTAGAGTATTTGTATTTGGAAAAAGCGATTCATCCAGGGTAGACTCGGGAACAGGGCGAATATACGTTTTCCGGTGAATCCGTGCGATCAGTGGGATGTTGGGTGACGGTCGTCGCGTCGTCAGGGGAAGGGAAGCTGGCTTAAGGCTTCGCTGGTGGGTACCGCCGGGATTCGATCGAGATTTTGATTTTTTTCTTGTCGGTCCATTTCACAAGCCTCAGTATCAATCCTCTCCCACCCCCGGCCTAGCGGCTGGGGTCGAGGTTTCTAGCTCACTCGAAACTCTAACGAGCCCCAATTCCGTCAACTAACACTTGACACTTTCTTCTTGTGCCCCCTCAGGTGCCCGTCGCCAGAGTTACTACGGCCACGAGCCAAGAGGTAACCCAACCTACTCCTTTCGAGCGCAACATTGTTACACACGTTCTGTCCCTCCTTGAGTTTTCACCGTCGCGCAGCTTTTGTGTTCCGTTACTCGCTCGATGAAAATGCGCATCAGTAGATATGTATACACGCAAAGTGAAAGCGAGAGAGACCCCGCGTTTTTTTTCTTTTTTGCCGAGCTTCGATCGGAAGCGTCCCGCGGCGTCGCTGTGATTCCATTTCGCGCGCGGGCGACATTCGAAGCTAGTAATGAAACACGCTACACCTTTGTCATTGGTTGCACGTAGCCGTTGCATGGATTCGTGGTAGAGAGTAGAGGCATCCAACGGGAAGACTGCTAGTCGCTGCGACCTCTGTTGCCTGTTGATTATCACGGCACTTTCGATGCGCTGCGGGTTCCTCCTTGTATGCACTTTGCTGGGATCTGCGAGTGTTGTTCGATTAATGGACGTTTCGTTTTTCCAAGCTTTGTTTTAGAAGGAAAAGGAACAAGTGTATTTCGATCGATGGAAATTTGTATTGGTTTCCAGTCTAACGTCCGTAAAATGAAGTTTTTCCAGCTACTTTTTGAAAGATCTTTTCACGCACATTAATCGAACAACGCGCGCGATCCTTTCTCTTGTAAATATTTCGGTTCCCCACCTTTCCGTTAGTACAATGACGCAACCCGAGATTTGCATGATAGCTGGTAGACCGAAACTAGCAGTCTTTGAGTCATCGAGCGAAACACGAGCGTGACCAATTAGAACGTAGCCGACGAGTGCTCATGGATAAGCCGCACGAGTGGCGGCGGCACCTTCACATTGAATTTCTTTTCAGCGACGGTACACGGATCGGCGAACTTGTATCAACCGCGCCGAAACAATGGCGCGGTTGCTCTCGTTAGTTTCAAACGTCTCCTCGTCTTGTTTTCTTTGTTCATTCTCGTCGCCAGTATTTTTTTTCCCGCCGCTCGCAACGAACGGGAACGAAACCGTCGCCGTTCCATTCAATTTTTCTTCGTGCACTCATCTCATCTGCGCGTTATCGTCCGTCTCGTTTCATCAGTGGCTTACATTGTGCACGCGCCAAGCTGTTTGCTGTCCCGACACGGGTGGATTCGTTTTATTGATCGTTCGGTGCATCGGTGGTGGATAGAATGTAATTACGAGATTAGACAAATTAATGATACGTTGTGCTGATAGAGTAGTCTGAAAGAGATGGATTTTTCGATGAATCTAGTAGCACTACATGCATTTCATTCTATTATATTTACTACCTCGTTAATTTTCAATTCTACACCATTTAATTTTCCTTTGTTTTATCTTTCTCCGCGTTCCGTAGTTTCTCTTGTACTCGGCTCGTCGACAATGGCGTAATTTCTATCAACTGGGAATCGAACTCGTCAATCCACGCGTGTTACCGTTTCAAGCAAGACTAACATCATCAGACTAACGCGCTCGCGAGGATGCTAGTTAGAATCTCCATCCAGAAACCTACTCCTTCGTCTCTCGATCTTCATCGCAGAATTGGGCGTTATTCGATGAGATCACTTAATAATCTCTCATTCGGCTTCACCCCGAATTCGACTAAAATCTTGCCCAACACTGTTCTGTCATCTGATCATAATACACCCCGATGCAACGTGGGGTTAGGGAATTTTTATGGGAAACGTGAATAGACGAGAAGAAATCGGAAAAAAAGCGAACGAAAAGCGACCACAGGTGGACACGCGATCAGCGACGAGCTCTGACTCCGATGTTCTCTTTGTTTACGTGTAAAAGCCGTGGTGGAGGCGGTGGCTGCCACGGGAGTGATCCGAAAACAGGGCCATTTCACCTATGGCCGGGGTGACGAGGGCAAGCCGAAAGAGTCGAGTTAACGAGGACCGCTCGCTCGACGACGGCGGTCCGCCTAGAAACGGCCGGCTTCTTCCAACTCTTCCTACTCGCCGACGCGCGGACGAGAATTTTACGGCGTAGACCCCCGATGAAATTGTACAGGGGTCCTCCCCTAGTCACGGGGGAGGTGAGGTTCAGAGAATTAGAGACTGTGTAAATAGGGAAACCTCCTTTATGGGGCCGCGTAGTAAGTACAGACGGGTTTGGTGCATGGGCCCGGTGAACGGGACCTACCTGTTTCTCTTCACCAAACAGACGGATTTATGTTTATTGGTTACTTTTGTTTCTGCCCCCCCTCGCCTAAAACCTTTCAACCTACTCTACGGTATTCACTCCCATAGTATCGATCATTTTTTCAGGGTTCCGACAAGCCTCGCGTTAGCGTAGTATATCTTCTTGATCAGTTTCAGGTCTTAAGATAAGCTCTAATCGATTCGGTTGTCCAAAAGAACGAAAGCAATAAGAAGATAAGCGAGCTGTTCGAGTAGATTACCAATTTCTCTGAGAAGAGAACGATACTTTTTCTTTTACGTTGAACTTCTTTGGTAAAAAAAGGTTCCTTAGCAACGACTTCAAGTATTTGTGTTCACTGTGGGGGTAAATACCGTATTATTTTATCATTCGACGCGGCCAGGGGATCATTCTATTTATTGTAATTTTGTTTCTCATTAGAACATCGGTTTCGTTGGTCCTCTTTATTTTTCTTTTTGTTGGCAGTCTCGCTAGCCCTTCACCAACCCCTCTCACATAGAATAGGTTGATATAGAGTAGCTCTCTAACTTGTCCGAGAATTAACGATGCGGCCGCGTGTAGTCGAGAGGAGACATGTTTCGGATCGACTGGAATCGATTTCGTTGTTGAGGATCGCCATCGATCCTCGAAGAGATCCTCTTGGAACGTTGGCTTGTTTTTGCGATCCTTTAACGCGAATCACTTTCGCTGAAGAATTTTTTTTCTTCCCCGGGGGATCATCCATTGGGGGATGAGTTCGGTCGAGTCTCAACCGTATTCACTTCTCGGTCTTCGCACAGAAGGAAGCTCAAACGTCGGAGTCTTTGCGGCGTGTCTCTTTTATCATTCTTTACTCTTTTTTTCTCTTGTTTTTTTTCTCTCTGCCTAGCTAGCCTGCATGCACTGTGAGTGAGGTGTTTCAGTGTTCCTAGATGTGACACGTAGGTGGATTGATCCGATCCTTACCGTAATTCGCAGTGACAATTAACTGTAATCGGAGTAACACTCTCTTATAATATAGTTTTTTGAGTAATACCACTGAAAATCGATGTATCGCAAGCTCGACGTTTCGCATTGCAACACGACGAATATCGAGCGAAGCGCAAACGCTTACAAAGATTGATCAAACCTTCAAAATCCGTCTGAGATTCTCCAAACGATTGTCGAGCTTGACGCAGTGAAATTCGAAAGGCTCTACTATCTGCTTCGTCGAATGTAGTAGAAAATCAAGTTACAATAGCTCGAGGTCTTTCGAATTTCACAGAACTCGTAGGTTACGAATTCCTATGCATTCATAGCCAATAAATATCTGAAGCTACGAAATTCAAGAAACACAGTTCCACGGTTCTTAAACACAGAACCATAGATATGCATCGGAATCCGTAGTCTATCCGTAAACAAAGCCTGGCTTCTGTAACCAACCTCGAACACACAAGTATCGTAAAGTTTACAGAAGTTGCAGGCTGTGAATCGTCGATAGAACAACGTTGACAGTAACGTACGTTTTCTAATGAAATCCAGGATCGGGCTCGTATAGCGGCGGACACGTGACCGAGGGAACGAGAAGATACTACGGCACCGAGGAGGAACCGTACGTTGGTGGCGTCGACAATGGCAGTGCATCGAGGCGTCGCCAGCAACAGGACTCGCGCGCATTGAACGCCATTTAGGAGCTGGGGCCCCGGGGCCTGTCGCTACAGCGCTGTCCCCACCTGCGCACCACTGCTCTTTAGTGGGGTCGCCTCCTGGTACGCTACAGAACGTACGAATTGCTTACGCTACCTTAGCGAGATGTCGCTCTGGTCTGTTAGTGGGGTTTTCTTTCCTGTCGCTGCCCGTTAAAGCAAAAAGAAAAACAACCGTCTAATATCTGATCACGCTATCCATGAGCGAGTTTTCACGCTAGACACCACGCAAACGGTAGCGAAACACGCTGCGTAACAGTACCGAAGGATTCCACGAAGTTTTCTTTCATCGTTTCGTATCATTCGTCGTAGCGAACACGTTACGGAATGATCGGAGAAACGATTCTCTCGTTTTGTATTGTTGTCAAAGGCGATTACGTTGCCGCACGCTACCGATTCATCTTTATCGTTTTTGTTGTCGGTCGCAACGGTCCCGTACGCCTTCCATTTCCAGAAGAATTTCTGTTGTTTTTCTTTTATTTTTATTTGTTGTTCGTGTAGCGAGCACGCTACCACATTGGAGAACGTTATATTTTCTTTTTTATTTGTTGTCCGTGGCGAACACGCTACGAGGTGATGCGAGGGAGTTGTCTATTTTTATTTGTAATTGTTGTCGAAGGCGGCTACGCTACCGTGCGCCGCCAGTTTCTTTTTTTTTTGTTACTTTAATTTTCGTCGTCGGTTGTAACGGTATCGTTCGCCTTCGGTTGTATCTAGAAGAATTTCTGTAACTCGTTGTACTCGCGACTGATCTACGATAGGCACTTCGTTTCCGTATATTTTTGCCGCCAGTGTTGGATCACGCGAAATCGAGAAGGAAACTTAGCCGTCGAAAGCGTGCATGTTACTTTGACGCAAGATCCCGATAGTTAGACACGTAGTTGGGGACCCGTTTCGTTGTTCGAAGGGTATCGTTTCGTACGTAGGATTTAATTTACTCCGTTTATTTTGCAAGGATAGAGTTATAATCGTACTTGTATTCGACCTGTTTCAAGTGAGTTGCACGCCACGTACGATACAGTTGTTTTAGGACAACGTGTACGAGCTTCGGAGACAAGTAAGAATAGCTAATTAGTGTCTCCCCTTTAAATTAGCGCTGAATACGTTTCTTTCTCTGTCAACGCGAATAGAATTGTAGATACTATCTTCCTGTTGTCTCTATTCCAGTTGGTTTGATACGATCGTTTACGAGTATCATTAATAGTGTAGCATTGTCTAGTGCAGTGGTTTTCAATCTGATATACTGGAAACAACCGATTATTCCACTATTGGGTCATTTATTTCAAGTTACAGCGTATAAATTCGACAGAACACCGACCGAAACAAAGATTGGGAACCACTAGTCTAGTGACCTCCTCGTATTTTAATGAATGCTTTCTGTCGGACTTGTTTCACAGACCGTTTAACGATATCCGTCGTTCTGTCGTTAGCAGAACAGTAGCCACTCGAGACTTTCACTGACCATTTTTTCCAACAGGAATTCCGCATACGATGGGCGGGTTGAAACAGATCATTGAATGTCCTTGTCAATGCGGTACGCACAGGATAAACCCCCATTCGCGGAACCAGCTGAACGAGATGAGTAGACACGAGATAATCACGTGAGAACAAACAAAAGTAATATACTTTCGAGAGAAAGGGAAAGAGAGAGAGAGAGAGAGAGAGAGAGAGAGAGTGAGAGAGGGAGAAAGAGAGAGAGAGAGAGAGAGAGAGAGAGAGAGAGAGAGAGAGAGAGAGAGAGAGAGAGAGAGAGAGAAAAAGTAAGAATGAACGAATGAAAGGAAGAGAGAAAGATGAAAAGAGAGATTGCGTATGAAAGGAAGAGAAAAAGAAAGAAAGAGCCCTGGGGCCTCAATTTTTCGCGCTGACTCCTCCCGGGCCCCAAAAAGAACCCACCCCCACGAGAAGCGTAAGATCAGTGAAAAAAATGTTCAAACCAGCTGCGAGATGATCTCGTGAATCGATAGTCGGTGTCCGACGAGGCACGTTCTCGAAATTCGAACGGTGGACGATGGATAATTATTGAGAGCAACGAGACGACGAGAAAGAAGAGAGGGGAAAAAAAAAAG
This sequence comes from Nomia melanderi, assembly GCF_051020985.1. Taxonomy (NCBI): domain Eukaryota; kingdom Metazoa; phylum Arthropoda; class Insecta; order Hymenoptera; family Halictidae; genus Nomia; species Nomia melanderi. The sequence goes on from NC_134999.1 coordinate 37,995,887, forward strand.
AGATAATCGGAGAACGCGACATCGACCCGAAACTCGCGTAGGATTTCCTTTTAACAATTCGGCTGAAGAAGATAGTTTCGCTTCGACTCTAGAACTGCTGGAGGTAATATCGCCTCTAGCCGATTATTTAGACCTCGAGTCGCCATGATAAATTCTAGAATTCCGTAGGGGATTTGTATCGGAGAATTCGTATGTCGCGGCTCGATTCGATCGCGAGTCGAGCGATGTAAGGGACAAAACGAGGGAAAAGAAGAAGAAGCAGAAGAAGGAGAAGAAGAAGAAGAAAAAAGAAGAAGATTAAAATAAAGAGAAAAGACAAACGTGCGTGGCGATGGGTTGGGATCAGATTAATTAATTGTATCTCGGAATATTTGAAAGTTTTTTCGATTACTGCGCGTTCGACGATCGCCGCGCGAGGCTGACGTGTTTATACATTTTATTAGAGTCTATTTGAGAAACACATACACACGTACACACACTTACACGGAACACAGGAGGGACAGGTTGCACACTTTGTGTATATAGTGTACATACGTATTGTATACGTACGTATGCGGCGACACTTCCACCTTTATCGACAAACAAGTAAATTACGATCGAGGTAAAGAGACAAAAGAGATAAAAAAAAATGAACAAAAAAGATAACTACCATAGACGATGAATCGATAGAAGTACTGTGTAAATATTGTAAGAAGCCTTTCGAACGAGGTCTTTCCGCGTCCACCCGCGTGTGCCCTGGAAAGGACCACGTTTAAATCTACCAAGAATATTTGTAAGAGCGATCTACTCTTGTTTTTACGAAGCACCACGAGCGTTATTGCTACTGTAAAATATTTGTCGATTTAATACTGACACGCGTAACCGCGTCGATTGCGTGCATAGGGTTGCCACACCGACGGAATGCTTTAACGAACATGAATTCGAAAAGAATCTGCCATTCGGAATCTTTTGCTGGAAGATAACAAGCATGAGTATCTTGAACCTTCGATTTTTAACAATTTCCCATTTTTTATACTTAAGGTATCGATACAATAGGCTTCTAAGATAATAGAGTGTCCGATGATACCGTTTTCATCGACCGAGAAAAGCATTCTTGACACTTAAATCTTTAATGAAAATGTTGCTCCATTGAAACATTAATAAATTCGTTGTTTCCGTAAATTGCATGGAATAAAGTATTAGAAGTAACCTCAGAGAACGATAAATTAGCCGAGGAAGTAAGGAAAATATTGATTTTTTCTATATAGCGCCGTAAAGTCGGTCGCACGCTTGCGCGGTGACCGACGAGCGCCGGCCGACACCGCTTGTGCAGGCGTCGAAGTCTCCGGCGCGGCGTTGAAGTCACCGTGGCCGCGCTGGCGTCGGCGCGGCGCTCCAGCTCGCTAATTTTCGCGAAATCTTGTTAGGCACAAAGTATCGCATAGTTTTGCACATTCTTACGAGTCCACGTAACCTGTTTTACATTAATTAATAAATATATTTAAGCCTCGAATAGGAATAATACCGTACGAATTTCCGCAAGTTTTTGTGTAGAATTTCTGTAGCTTTTTCGACATGTCGACGATTTTTATTCTTCCATTCGATTGCCGGCGCACGCGACAACACTGGCAGCCCTATGCACGGACGTGGCAGCAGATCACACGCAGATCGAATCTCTTGATCGCTCGTGTACATTGATTTTTAGAAGCGCACGCATCACGTTGTTTCTTAAGTAGAACGAATTTGTCACAGGCACGCCGTTCGTCGCGATCTAGTGTCGGGTGCCGCGCGAAGCCGACGTAGCTGAGTAAGGGGGGCGAAAGAAATATACGACAGCGTTGTAAAATGAATTTCAAGTCGTTTAGACGGTAACGTTGTCGTCTGCGCATCGTTAGGATAGTATGATGCGAGAGACTTTCTTTCATCGCGAATATTTTTGAGCGATACGCTTTCCTCACCGCGTGTGACTTTATTGCAAATCTTAGGCGAATTTTCCTATTATTTTGTCTAGCACATTTGCGATCGGTGGTTCGCACCAATAGATCGGCGACGTCGGTCGATTGATTCACCAGGCGCTGAACACTTGGATTTTCTTCTCGAACTTCAGATCTGAATAGCGTCGCATTCGATTGTTTTTTTAATTCAACCCCTCATTATCGATAATATTAAGTGTTTATTCATTTCAATTTCAATATAATAAGGCAAGGGGTTAATTAACTTTACGATTACCGAAAGTAAGCATAGTTTCACTAACGATCCACGATCGATTTTTCTCTAGTTTCATCGGAAAACGGAATCCGCATTGACGATTCCAATCTTCTCGTTTTACCAGTTCGTAATTAGCGTGATTGAATCTTGAATTTTCATACGAATCTCTTAAATGAATTTTATCGTCGAGTAATAGGTAAATTTTATCGCGGAACCTGGCGTTTCCACGCGAAATGAATGTTTAAATGAATTTTATCGGCGCCTTTAAGGGTTAGGGAAGCAATTCGTGTGAGAAGAGTTTTCTGCGCGCAAACGCTTAATCGAATTTCCTTAGCGCGGCGTGCCGTTCTTGATTTTTCGCTTGCCGCGACCGCGTCGATGGTAAACCGCTTTAATCTTTAAGGGAGAAACATTTTTTGTAAAAGACGAGAAACATAAAAAAACGATCGAGGAACGAGACGGTCCCGCTCCACGATCCGTGATCGCCGAGAGCAGAAACGGGGTGATTTTTCGTGATCGAGTTTCGCGAGGAACGATTTTATACTCGGACCGTACCGGATCCGAGGCAGCGGTCCCGCTGACTGTAAAATCCTTTCGCAGCCAACTTTTGTATATACTAGGTGAAAATAATAATAATAATAATAACTTGCATACACGATCACTGGTGACGATTCTACTTAAAGATACTCACGCTTCCACTTTTGTGTGAACGAGCTCGCCCTTTGTCCGGCTCGAGTGAAAGGTTCTTTTTTCCCGGCGCGTTCAAATTTCGAACACGCCGATGATTATTCGAGTGTGTATTTCGGAGAAGAGTGTGATGATTGCTGTTCCTTTTCCGGCTCGAATTCGTCTTGCGAAGTTGACGACGTTGTCCAGTCACTTTATTCGCTTCTCCTTCGACTACAAGCATCAAGTCTAAATATTCTATTGCTCCGATCAAGCAAACGATCGAATGTTCTTAGGTAACAATGAATTTTATTGAAACGTTGTATATCTTTATATTTTGTTATTTATTTTCCTTCTCATTATTTACCATTTAGTTTACCGAGTTCATCGGGTCAATCGATGAACGAATGAACTTCCTCAGTCTGTCGATTAACGTTGTTTTGATGATGGACAAACGTGAACGACGTCGCGAAGAACGCATTGCCAAACGATTTTAATTCCTAGTCGTGCAAATTTTCTCTTTAGACGGACCCAACGTAATCGATGTGTGATGAGCTACGATAGACGGACATTTTTTACGATATTTTGTAAGAGTCGTTAGCGATAGGGAATCCACGTCACGCAGATCCCGGGAAGAGGACACACGGACGCGTGGTGTAACGTCACGCGACTAATCCAGACGAGAAATTTTGTCAACCCTTGAACATTTCCGTAGAGAACGATCTACTTACGTAGGCGACACGAAGCTGACAAACCACCGAGAATCTCCGTCAGCTTGACACTTCGGTTTAGACCAGAATTTTAGCGGCTTCCGGTCGGTCCGTTCTTTGTTTCGGTGTATCGAGTAGCGTTCGACTCTGTAACGTCCAAGAAACTAGCGCGCTGAATTTATTGAAAAAAAAGTAAATAAACAGATAAATAAAACTAGTAACGAATTAAAGGGAAGAAAAAGTCTTAGCTTAAATCGAGAGCGATTCGGAATACGTAAATCTCCGTAGTGTCTCCGTAAGAAAAAAAAAAGTAAAATAAAATAAAAACGATGTATAGGAACTTTCAATTATTCGACATCTTTCAGGTTCGTTCGACATTTTAGATCGACAGGCGAGACGAGGAAACTTTAAACAATCTAGGAACAAAGAGAGCGAAAACCGATTAGATTAACCCCGTCACGTACGACTTTCTCCAGCCGAGAGTAGACTCTTCGAATTTGAAATCCTATCTGATTCATTCTACCCGATGACCGAATTCAAATTGGTACTGTTCTATTCTTTCTAGCGTAAAACTTTCCGCTTGAACGTTGACGTGTACACTGGAATTCCTTCAGTTTGTACGTAGGGGTTAAAAAAAGAATTGAATATGGAAACGCGATGACTCGGAAGTATGCGTTCGCGCGGGTCAGAGGTGAAACGCTGAAAGTCCAATCGGGAACACAATCGAATCTTCTGAAGACTAAAGAGACTAAAACGAGAAAACGTCAAAAAAAAGAGGAAAAGAAAATAAATAAATACGAGAGCAAAAGAGTGAAAAAAATGTACGTCGCGACGACGTGAAAAGCTAGAGCAGAATGGGAGGCGAAAGAGAAGGCCGGAAGCAAGGGTGAGCCTTTAAAGGGTGTTCGAGCGCGTATGTTCATTGTACAGGGGCGCGAATCGATCTTTAATTAAATGATGCAGTTGATTCGTTGGCTTGCACCGTGTGCACGTGAGAACGTTGTTGATTAGCCGCTTATGGCGTCGCAACGAACGACGCCCTCCTTTGAAACGCAACCCTATATGGTTGGAAGGTCCAAAACGGGATCGAAGCATCGGCGAACGAACGTATTTAAAGAATTGCACATTTGGAAGTCTGATTACCGAAAACATCGATGAGATTCGAGGTATCTTGCGAGCGAACTATTATCGGAGTAATTAAAGGATTTTA